>NC_063336.1:102035742-102172970 GCF_021869965.1 Rhincodon typus
TTGGGCCCTTGGATACTGGGGACGGAGGAGGTAAATGGGCAGGTGTTGCACCTTCGCCGGTTACAGGAGAAGGTGCTGTAGGGCTGTGGGGATGTGTTGGGGTTGAAGGAAGTGTGGACCAGGGTGTCCTGGAGGGAACAGTCCCTGCAGAAGGCGGACAAGGGAGGGGAGGGGCATATGTGTCTGGTGGTGGCATCTCGCTGGAGGTGGCGGAAATGGCGTCAGATGATCTTCTGGATGTGGATCCTGGTGGGATGATAGGTAAGGACAAGGAGAACCCTATCGCTGTTATGGGAGGGAAGGGAAGGAGTGAGGGCGGAAGTGCAGGAGATGGTTCGGACCCGGTTGAGGGCCCTGTCAACCATGGAGCTGGGGAATCCTCGGTTGAGGAAGAAGGTGGACATTTTGGAGGCTCCCTTGTTGAAGTTGGCCTCATCTGAACATATATGACGGAGACGGAGGAACTGAGAGAATGGGATAAATTCTTTACAGGAAGCAGGGTGTGAGGATGTATAGTCCAGGTAGCTGAGGGATACGGTGGGTTTGTAGTGGATATTAGTGGCTAGTCTATCCCCAGAAATGGAAACAGAAATGTCGAGGAAGGGAAGGGAGGAGTCAGAGATAGATCAGGTGAAAGTGAGGGGAGAGTGGAAATTGGAGGCGAAATTGATGAAGTTTTCCAATTCTGGACGAGAGAGGGAAGCAGCACTGATGATATCATCAACGTATCAGAGAAAGAGTTGTGGGTGTGGGCCGGAATAGGACTGGAATAAGGAATGTTCCACGTACCCACAAAGAGGCAGGCATAACTAGGGCCCATGCGGGTACCCATGGCAACCCCTCTTACCTGAAGAAAATGAGAGGAGTTGAAAGAGAAGTTGTTGAGGGTGAGGACAAGCTCAGCCAAGTGGAGGAGGGTGGTGGTGGGTGGGGACAGTTCAGGCCTTTGATCCTGGAAGAAGCGGAGAGCCCGACCTTTCTGGCGGGGAATGGACCTGTCAAGGGATTGCACGTCCATGGTAAAGAGGAGGCGGCTGGAGGCTGCAAACTGGAAGTTTTGAAACCGGTGTAAGGCATCAGATGAATCATGGATGTACGTGGTTAGGGATTGGACCAGGGGAGAGAAGACTGAGTCAAGGTAGTAAGGGAAGAGTTCTGTGGGTCAGGAGCAGGCTGAAACAATGGGTCTGCCTGGAAAGCCCTGTTTGTGGATTTTTGGGAGGAGGTAGAAGCGAGTTGTGCGGGGCTGGGGAACTATCAGCTTGGAAGCAGAGTGGGGAAGATCACCAGATGAAATGAGATCAGTTACTGTAGTAGATACAATGGCCTGATGTGCCATGGAGGGGTCATGGTCCAGGGGAAGGTAGGAGGAGGTATCTGAGAGCTGGCACTCAGCCTCTGCAAGGTAGAGGTCAGTGCGCCAGACTGCAACAGCACCACCCTTATCAGCAGGCTTAATAACAAAGTCAGGGTTAGATCTGAGTGCACGGAGTGCGGTCAGGTCGGAGGGAGATAGTTTGGATTTGGTGAGGGGAGCAGAAAAATTGAGGCAACTGATATCACATCAACAGTTCTCAATGAACAGATCGAGTGCAGGTAAAATGCCAGAGGGAGGGAGGGAGTGTATTGGAACTGGGTGAAAGGGCCTGTGGGACAGGAAGAGGACTCTTGTCCAAAGAAATGGGCACGGAGGCGAAGACGGCGAAAGAAGAGTTCGGCATCATGTCGTGCCTGAAATTCATTAAGGTAGGGACGCAGAGTGATAAAGCTGAGGCCTTTGCTGTGTACAGAGCGTTCAGCATCAGAGAGCGGAAGGTTAGGAGGGATGGTGAATACCTAACAGGAGGTGTGGTTGGTGGAGAGGATGGAGTCAGAGAGAAGGGGAGGAGAGGAAGGTTCCAGAGGGCCATGGATATCTTTGAGTTGTTGCATCTTGTGGGCCTTGATGCCTGAAAGGAAAAGAAAAAGTTTCTTGTTAGCACGACGAATGAGCTGGAGGATGAAGTGGAACTGTGGAGTGGTGCAGCCCTATGCCAGTGTGTAGCGATGCTGTTGGAGAGAAAGGTAGAGAATGTGCATGTGGCGCCGCATGGCACTGAGTGTGGAGTTGCTGTCCAGGTAATGTTGACCATCTTGAGATGCCTGTGATCCTGGGAGGATTCAAAACATGAGGGATGAAACTTAGTTGGAATCCACGTGGGGTGAGTCTGAGCCGGAGGCAGTCACTGAGGATATAATTTATGCCAGCATTGTATTACTGGAGATTTGAACCACGCTAGAGACGGGGTTATGGGGTTTGAACGCAGACCTCCCTGTAATTTATGCCAGAATTATATTACTGGAGATTTGAACCACGCTAGAGATGGCATTATGGGGTTTGAACCCAGGTTTGAACCCATTATGTTGGTGTTCATTTCAAGGAGATTTGAGTACGAGAGTAAAGATGTCTTGCTGCAGTTGGAAACAGTCTTGCTAAGACCTCACCTGGATAGTTGTAGTCTCCTTATTAAAGGAGGGATGTACTTGCCATGAAGGCAGTGCAATAGAGGTTCACCAGATTATTTCCTGGGGTGGCAGCATTATTTTACATGGAGAGATTGAGGAAAATGGGTCTGTATCCTATAGGATTTTGAAGAGTAAGAGGTGATCTCATTGAAACTTACAAAATTCTTACAGGATGGATATAGATATGATGTTTTGCCAGCTGCTGAGTCTAGAACTAGGGGGCATAATCTTACGATAAGGGACAGTGTATTTAAGACTGAGGTGAGGTTGGTTAGAGAGTGTTGAATCTTTGCAATTCTCTGCCCCAGAGTGCTGTGGAAACTCAATCATTGAGCAGGTTCAAGAGAAAAATGGATAGGTTTCTGGAGACTGATGACATTAAGGGATATGAAGATAGTGTGGGGAAATGGCATTAAGGAGACAATCACCCATGATCTAGAATGGTGGGGCAGGCTTGACAGGCTGAAAAGCCCATTCCTGTTCCTATTTTCCTAACGAAGACTATGATGGGGAGTGATACGAGATGAAGCTGTCCTTCAGAGAGGTGACACAGATGCAATGTGCTGAATTGCCTCTTCTTTGCCACAACCATATTGTGATTTATTTTTTAAGTTGACAAGACACTGCATTTATAGGGAAGGTTTAGAGGGCTTTGGGGTGTAGCAGAATAGTGACAGCTTTGGAGTCAACACAGACATGTAAGCTAAATGGGCCCCTACTGTATTACATCAAATCATGATTCTTCAGTGGCTCCATCCAATAGCCAGCTCCTCCTTCCCCACCCCCATAACCTAGATTGGAAATCTCGATGCACAATTAGCCCACACTTGTGATGAAAGCAATGACCCACTGTTTTCCATGATTTCAGCTTCCATCCAGCACTAACCGCATAACTGATTGCCTGAATATTTGAGCAGAGTTCATTATGATGAGCAGCAGTTAAAGGTAGTGTGAGATATTGTATTATGATTCTCTTTGCTAACTCACTCACAAGCACTCTATGTTTACTTTACCATTCATTCATAAAAGCACACTTTTGTAGTATGTTTTACTCTTATAAGATAAAGTAAATTAAACATCCCTTCCTAGGCTGCCAAACCATGACTGTTTCTTTACACCTTTCAATTCCAATTGGCCATATGCTGCAAGCAGTGTTTAGACCTATTCCTGTATCAAAGTCTACCCCTGAATAAGTGTTAATACTGTAACCTACTCAGAACAATGCCATCTCCACCGTCGTGTCTCCATAACTCACTCAAAACTATGAAAAGATTATAATATTAATTAACCCTTGGTAACCATCTCTCAGGACCTGAATAGGCTGCAGGACATCAAACAGTTTCCTCCACCAGCATGTCCCTACAATCTAGTGCTTTTTATTTCTTTGAAATTTCCTTATACATTGCCTATTTCTGTAACACTGTAGTACCTATTTCTAACTTTTATTTAGGACTACCATCTTGTATTAACATACAGATTTATACTTTTTAAATACATATTAAATAAAGCCGCTACCCCCTTTAAGAAACTTACTTTCCAAACAGCGCTTCTGTGAAACTGCATAAATGAATGTGTAAGAATTGTCAAAAACCGACAATAGTAGATGAGCTCTCAGGACCCAGTTTAATATCCTCTATACTTTTATTTAGTACACATATAATTTCTCACTTATTTAGATCAAATAGGTCTAATATTTTTACTAACAATGCCAACATTAAAGAGAAAAAGGACTGACACCTCTTAATTATGCAAGCTCAGACTGGACAGACATTCTAATCCCATCAGGAGTAACAGCCAGCATTAAGAAGTGCTTAGACTATCTCTGCTTCCTCAGGACAGATGTCGCACAAACTTGTGTACATCAGATACAACTATTTGAAACCATATGTAAAAATTATGTAAAAAAGAGGCCACTGTAAAACTGTACTTTGGATGCCGTCATCGCCTCCAACAGCGCCACTGAGGATGCTCAATAAAGAGGCTGCTTTTGCCTCTCACCGATCTCGGTCACTATTGAACACAATCCCACACTAGCCTGCACTGCTTAAAGTTAGACTGGAGATTGTAGAGATACATTGCAGCTGAGGCATGTTAGAAGTTCTGTGGAAATTGAATCTCACCTGTAAAAGATGCAAGAGTGTTACATATGGAAGAAAGCAAGCTCCAAAGGCTTTGAACTGTGATCAAAGTGTGACAGTGTAAACTTCAGAACTATAATAACCATTCATAGATTGAAAGAATCAGCAATAACTCTTTCTGGAGTTAACTGTTTCTCAAGATGAAAGGGACAAGGATAAACTGTTATAAAGGAATTAAAAACAACATGCTAATTAACCAATCCTGGGAAGAAGGAGTCAAAGCAACATAAACAAGCTGTTTCCAGGAAGAGAGAGGAGATAATACTGCTTAATAGCAGCACAACAGCTGCCTCATGACAAAGGAGCAATTAAGACTGCCTGCAGAAGGAATGTCCTGAAGTAAAGGGCTTACTTGTAGGACTGGCTGTTGCAAACAGAAAACTGAATATAACAAGAAACAGAGGAGCTACTTCTAATAAAAAGGCAAGTTACAGACTTGAGGTCACTAGAAATGTAATTAATGTTGGGGATGAAAGAATCTAAAGGATCATCAATAATGTCACATCACAAACTTGAAAGAAAGAAAATTGTATAAGAATCCAACACCTGAACAATTCAGCAGCAGAACTTGGAAGAACAACACTGCACAAAGATCGAACCCCACACACTTACAGTTAGCAGACACTGTTGGTTAGAATGGTAGCTAAATTCCACCATTAGTGGGGTAATAGTCAAGTCACTCTGTAAGGCCTAACTTGCTTATATGAGTGTTCTTATTTTGGTTGCTACATGCAATAAAGTTTAAATCATTGTTTCAGTACTTGATTGTGAGATTTCCTAATAAGTACCTGAATTAATGGTAACATGGTGATTTACATACAACAAATGGGCTTTGGTGTAAGGGACAGAAATGAGGAAAGATGTTCTTATACTCACAGGAGGCTCTTCAGAACATGCTCAGAGGGCAATGGGAGCACATGGCCATAGAGGGCAATGCCAAGAGTCAAATTCTAAGGATTTGGATGTATCCATTTCTCCCAATTTTGACACTGCTTCACTTTTTCATATGCTTGTTGTGCCTGAAGGTCACCAACCTTATTTAAACACGCTTCATGCACTTCACTCACACGCAACCCAATCTGGCTTGATGCCTTTCTATTTTCTATGATCCCTTTTAATGCTAGAGAAAGTGCGATGCTCGTACTGAAATGGAGCAATTAGAAGGCAAAACAACAAGAGAACACAAAAATACATAGTGGGACACCAGCTTATTTACAGCTGAGAATCAGGAGTTTTTTTTAATTCATTCATGGGGTGAGGGTGTTGCTAGCTAGGCAGCACTTACTGCACATCCCTAATTGCCCAGAGGGCAGTTAAGAGTCAACCACATTGCTGTGAGTCTGGAGTCACATGTCAGCCAGACCAGGTAAGGATGGCAGTTTCCTTCTCTAAAGGACATTAGTGAACCAGATGGGTTTTTCCAACATTCAACAATAGATTCACAGTCATCATTAGACCTTTAATTCCAGATATTTATTGAATTCAAATTCCACCATCTGCCATGGTGTGATTTGAACCCAGGTCCACCAGAATCTCTGGGTTAACAGTCCAGCAATAATACCACTAGGCCATTGCCTCCCCCTAGGCCATTGGCCCCTCTAGTCTGCTCTGTTATTCAATAAGATCATGACTGATCTGACCGTGACTTCAATTCCACATACCTGTCATCCTTCGATAAGAAGGCTGGACAATTCAGGGTTGTGCATCCCGTGACAGCGGGAAGCAGAAGTCAAGTGTTTACTCACCTGGCCTTTCCTGATACGTCTTACTATAAACTAAAGCTGCAAACAATCACATGTAGAGGAATCTTGCAGGAGATTTACTACTATAAACAGAACCGTGGAATGAATAGAAACCATAAATTCACAAAGAGGAATATTAAAGCTGTGAGGGAACAAGCACACAACAATTTCTCTTATAGATACTGTGTGTGATACTAAGAATACAATAGGCATTCAGTTAATGATAACACTCATAGGCAGATTTGACAGGCAAAACAAGTCAGTACAAGTATCCTCTCCACCTAACGAAATGAGGAATGGACAAATACAGTAGCCGTTGTGTTCTGAAATGTGCCTTCAACTATAGCAAATACCAACAGCATGCACAGGGATTTTATCAGCCCTTTGGGGATGAGCTAGCAGGGAAGAAGGTCAACAAAAATGGGTAAAGATAAATTGAGTGCCATGCCAGATACTTTCCTACTGCAATGTCATTTTGCCACAGATGGAAAGATGGCAGATTGGCTGTCTGGCAACTAAATTGACGGACCTAAGTGGTAACTTAAAGGCCAGTTGCTGCCTAATGGGAATTTTGTCTAAGTCAAGAAAGGTCTACCTCTTCATGAAGAAATTGTGCAGTCAAACTTATTGGCCTCTCGCAGGTTCTTGGCGGTAGTGGGGAGAGATTTTAGTTTGGGAATAGTTTGGCCTGTGGAATGCTGCATAGCCTCACCTCACAAATGACAATAAATGCCCCATGGTAATAGTGCTTTCTGTCTTCAGTGACCCAATTTACCACCCTTCAGGGCCATACAGCCATCAATGCAGTCTCATCCTCCAGATGCAGCTCCAGCAGTGGCCACTGCTAGTAGCGGAGCTGCTCTGTCCCATTAGGTAGGCAGTTCTTGGAAAAGAGGCTCAGTTCTTAAGCGTTGCTGCCAGCAAAATAAGGTCCCTACAGGTGTGGGTCTTCAGGTTGTGGCAACAGTCCCAGAGTTGAAATATCTAATACCGAGGGCATGCATTTAAGGTAAAAAGGGTTAAGTTTAAAGGAGATGTGAGGGGCAAGTTTTTTTTACACAGAGAGTGGTAGGAGTCTGGAATGCACAGCCAGGAGTTTTGGTGCAGGCAGATACGATAAGGGCGTTTAAGGGACTTTTAGGTAAGTACATGAATATGCAAGAAATGGAGGGAGCTGAACCAAGGGCAGGGCAGTAGTTTAATTTGGCATCACATTTGGCACATCATGGGCCAAAGGGCGTGTTCCTGTGGCTGTACCATTCTATGTTCTAACAATGGTGGAACTTCTGCCAAATCTGCAAAATCCTGGCTGTTGTCTCCAACCCTCTTCCATGTTCAGGAAATTAGTAATATTGAAAGGATGAAGTGCTGGAGAAACTCAGCAGGTCTGGCACCATCTGTGGAGAGAAAACAGAGTTAAAGGTATGACCAGAAGAAATCAGGGAAATTCTTGTTGTTTACATATCATGGTAGTTAAAAGTTTCAATAAATAAGCAAGGCAGTTGGAGGTTCTGTGACACAGTGGATAGCATTTTTGTCTCTGAGCCAGAAGCTGGAGTCTCACCCCATGACTGAATGACCACAGAAAGTCAATATAGGACTAAACAGAATAATCAACCTGTACATTCTTCCAAAACTTACCAATACCATGTGGTAAGAATGAGGAAGAATTCGGGTCAGCAATTCAGATTCTGAGTGAACTTAAAACAAAAAGGGACACATTGCTAGGATGTTAGGGGAAGCTGTGACATTAGGTATTGTTTTCACTTTCGATTTCTGTTCTGAAGAAGTGATACTATGCGTGAGCTATGGTATAGGTGGTTGCTAATCATTCTGCTACGTCAGAGAGTGTACATATATACCTAACTAGAACAAAACATCAACCATTTGTACAAGGCTTGTTGGGAACACATTCCGAGTTAGCCGTGGTCGGGAGGGAAAAATGTACGTGGTGGTTATTTGCATTAAACTTCTGCTGCAAGCTTGCATCGACAGGGCGAGCGAAATCTCACGTTGGTTGATGCGGCTGGTAGCCTTGAGTAAATCTGGGCTCATTGAATGGAGACGGGAAAGAGTGACAAGCAGCGACAGGACCCAGGAGCGGAGTGCCGTACCCACCAGTGTCAATTACCATTTCACCCGACAGTGTAACTACAAGTGCGGCTTCTGTTTCCACACCGCAAAGACATCATTTGTGTTGCCCCTGGAAGAAGCCAAAACGGGGCTAAAGCTTTTAAAAGCAGCCGGTAAGGAAGCAGCAGAATTAAGCTTTGCAAGTACAAAGTTCAATTTCTCTTCGTTCAGAATGCTGTTTTGGCTACCAGTACACGTTTAAAATTAACTGGGAGAGAATGCCGTTCTAATATGAGGATTAATAACCTGTGACTTTAAAGTAAAACCGGAAGAACAGCGGATGCTGGAATTCAACTCGGTGGAGATGTTATTGATACGAGTGACAGTTGTTTATTTTGCATGATTGTGTGGGACATTATTGAAGTCGCTTACTGACACAGAAATGTGTACCAAGTACAACTATGGGCAAAAGCGCAAAATCCCATTGCTAATGCTGATGTGTAATGGGGAGAGAAGAGATGGGGCGGGATGGGGTGGAGAGTATCGGATCGGACAGAGGAAACAGTCGGCTGCAGCCAACTATTGACACACAATATAATGTTTGCGTTGGGGATATCATTACTACTATTTAGGGCTCTTGTAGTACAGCGATCCCTCTGGGCAAGGAGGCCTGCTCCAGAGCTGTGCCATTACGTGTCTGAACAGCTTGATTAAAATATCGTGAAATATTTCTGGCTGTAGTTGGACTAAGGTGACAGGAAATAAGCTGTAGTCTTTGCTCAGTACCGAAGCTACGGGGAGCACCTACTCACCATCCATCTATCATGTTTGCAAAGTTTATTTTCAGATGTTTTAATAGTGGAGTTTTAATATGGGATTGGAGTAATAGCGGTTGCAAACATTGCAGAGCTGAAAATGTTATAAATTTCATTAACAAACAAAAACATAAACTCAACAGGGTCTGGCAGCATCTGTGGAGTGAAAACAGTGTTAACGTTTCGAGTCCAATGCCCCTTAGGTCCAAACCTTAACTTTGTTTCTCTTTCCACAGATGCTGCCAGACCTGCTGAGTTTCTCCAGCAATTTCTGTGTTTGTTTCAGATCTCCAGCAAAACTCAATTCTTTGTTTTATTTTATATTTCCACTATTTGTTTAACTACTGAACTGGGAGGATTACAAAAATGAACCTTTCTTCAAGTATTCCTGTTAAAAATATGATAGTTGAGTAGACCAGTTAATAATGTTAATAAACCAATTCAGTGATCTTACTACATTTCCAGAGGCAAATTGGCAGCAATAGCTTCAGTGTCTATATACTTCAATAAGTTTGTCCACGTTCTGAAGTCTGAATTCCTATTTTCTAAATATGCTCTTGAGACAAATGTTTGGCAGGATTTTATTAAATATCCATCCATAACTGTTGGCATCTCAAGATCTGATTCAAAACTTTCCAATTGATATTCTTGCGCAGGCATGGAGAAAATTAATTTTTCTGGAGGGGAACCTTTTCTGGTCAATCGTGGGGAGTTTCTCGGGAAGCTGGTTCAGTACTGTAAGCAGGAGCTGAAACTGCCCAGTGTCAGCGTTGTGAGCAATGGGAGTCGGATCACCGAGAAGTGGTTTAAAAACTACGGTAATATGCCTATACCCAAGTCTGGAAATGGGGTGCACGTATCTATACATTCGATTGAGATTGCTGTTTATATTCTAACTAATCACTGTTGAGAGGGGTTAAACTAATAATAGAGGGTGGCGGTGGAAGGTTGCTTCTCAGGGCTGGAGGCCTGTGACTGGCAGTGTGCCGGGTCCAATCCTTTTCGTCATTTTTGTAAATGATTTTGATGTGAATATAGGAGATATGGTTAGTAAGTTTGCAGATGACACCAAAATTGGAGGTCTAGTGGACAGTGAAGAAGGTGACCTCAGAATACAAAGAGATCATGATCAGATGGGTCAATGGCCTGAGGCGTGGCAGATGGAGTTTAATTTAGATAAATATGAGGTGCTGCATTTTGGAAAGGCAAATCAGGGTAGGACTTGTACACTTAATGGTAAGGTCCTGGGGTGTGTAAAAAAGAGACTTTGGAGTTCAGGTTCATAGTTCTTTGAAAGCAGAGTCACAGGTAGATAGGATAGTGAAGAAGATGTTTCATATGCTTGCCTTTACTGGTGAGTGTATTGAGTGTAGGAGTTGGGAGGTCATATTGCGGCTGCTCAGGATGTTGGTTAGGCCACTTTTACAACACTGTGTACAATTCTGGTCTCCCTGATATAGGAAGGATGTTGTGAAACTTGAAAGGGTTCAGAAAAGATTTACAAGGATGTTGCCAGGGTTGGAGGGATTGAGCTATAGGGAGAGGCTGAATAGGCAGGGGCGTCGGAGGCTGAGGGTGATCTTATAGACATTTATGAAATCATAAGGAGCATGGATAGGATAAATAGACAAGGTCCTTTCCCTGTGGTCGGGGAGTCCAAAACTAGAGGGCGAAGGTTTAAAGGTGAGAGGGGCAAGACGTAAAACGGACCTAAGGGTCAACTTGTTCACACAGGGGGTGGTGCATGTATAGAATGAGCTACCAGAAGAAGTGGTGAAGCCTGTACAATTACAACATTTAAAAGGCATCTGGATGGGTAAATGCTAGCAAATGGAGCTAGATTTATTTAGGATATCTGGTCAACATGGACGAGTTGGACCAAAGAGTCTGTTTCTGTGCTATATATCTCTATGATTCAATGACTGTCCATGTATTGATAAAATATTGTCCAATCACTCATTTCATAATTATACTGTGTGATGTGTGATTCAGCCACACACACTAAGAAACTGGATGTAACATTCAGTATGTAATGTTTTCTTTGGTGAGTATTAAGAGCAGCTTACACCCATAGAATCAAAAACAAACATGGTACCTGTATGTTCAACACTAGATGTAACTTATTCAGATGGAATAATTGTTGGGGGTATGTTAACATATCTAGGGCCAGAACATTTTTCTTGAATTCTTTCATTCAACACTTTGAAAACTGAAGTTTGTTTGAAAGTGAATCCCTAGTTTCACTAATACTACATTTAATCATGACCCCAGTAAAAATGTCCACTGATCTCAGGCCAAGTGCCCAGATACATATTGTACAATGGACATTGAATCTATCTTAATGATTCCCCACTAAGTGCGTTCATAGTTTTACAGGAATAGATAAAGAAATGCCAACCGTGAATGAGAAACCTTGTCTGAAGTAAGTAACATCTCCAGTGAGTTTAGTTGCAGTTCAGAAATTTTACAGTCCAGTTTAGCTTTTCTTTTGTAACATGATGCCAGGTAGTTTTTTTTTCTAAACTTGCATGCTGCAAGCAGAATTGACAACTGTAATTAATCAGTTTCTAAACTATGGCTGGAGCTCACTGTTTAACATAAGACATTAATGTTACAGGTAAGGATCTGGACATTTTGGCGATTTCATGTGACAGTTTTGAAGAGGACACCAATCGTCTCATTGGCCGTGGGCAAGGGAACAAAAATCATGTCGAGAACCTCCTCAAAGTCAGAAATTGGTGCAAAGACTACCAAGTGGCTTTTAAAATCAACTCTGTCATCAACAGATTCAATGTTGATGAGGATATGAATGAACAAATCAGGTTGATAAATCCAATAAGGTGGAAGGTAATTCAATTGCTTCACCTTTCTTGATATTCCAAACTATAACTACTTGTAAGAATGTGGAGGATTAGGGAAAGAACTCAAATGTGACTGTGCTGGAGAAAATTGCTATTTTGACTGCCCCAAAATCCTAAGTTAGCGGACAAAGGCTCTGTTTCTGCTCACTGGATATTTGGAAAAACTGTCTGTACACATGTCTTGAGAGTATGTGTCTATCAACTTCCTTGAGAGTTCTTAGCTGTTTAATCTGATAAGGCTAAGTGGAAAACACCAGCTGAGAACTGCTGAGGATCTCACTGTTGCCTTCAGAACAGTATCATCAGAAAGTGCTAGAGAAACTCAGCATGTTGAGCCACATTTTTGGAGAGACAAACAGAATTAATGTTTTGAATTCTGTATGCCTCATCTTCAAAACTGAAAGTGCCTTTATTGGTCATGGCAACAAATATGGCATTTGGGAAGACCTATTTTAATACAGTAGCTTTCATGATTATTCATTTTGGTTACAAATGGTTATGATTCCTCCTCTCTCAGCTGATGCCTAGGTGAAATTTTCAAACCAAATTAATATACCTTCAATATAGGTAACATGAATAGCTTAACTTCAGAAAATGGAGCTATTTATGTCTATAGTATTCAGTGGATTGTCTCCCTTGTAAGTTTAAACATTGGTGGTTTTGTGAAAACCAAGTTATTTTAAGTCTTAGAATTTGAGTTGTGCTCTTGTTTGTTTAGTAGTGATCATTACTGAGGCCTGTTTCTAGTATTTTTCCCTTCTAGCAGTGAGAAAATGTAAATGTTTTATTAAAAATAAAGAAACCCATGAGAGGAGCAGGGGAAGCAAAACTTTACTTAAAGTATCAAATTGTGCTTTTATAGAAACCTGCCCATGCAATATATATATTTTGAACTAAAATGGCAAGGAGTAGGTTATTTCAGAAGATTCTGCATTCAGTTGTGCTGATCATGGAAACATCCAGTGCTGAATAACAAGTTTACTTCCTAGCCTCAATGTTCCCTGAATGATAATGAGGGACTGTGGTGATAATATCATAGCTGGTGGTTCACTGCATTATCGTTCTGCTTCTGTGTCTTCTTTTAAAGTCCTGTTGAAAATGATTGAATGCATTTTCCCTTTCTCTGTCGTTGCAAGGATGAAAGTGTGTGAAATTTGTTTTTGTCAATTTTGGATTCAATCCTGGATTCAAGTGCACAACAACACACCACCTATAATAAAAGCAAAGTTGCTGGAGAAGCTCAGCAGGTTTTTACACCACCTATAATGTCGTACTAACTGACAATAATAAGGCAGCTTTACTTCAGTCTCTTAGAGAGGTGGCATGGGAAGTACAAATAAAATACAATGCATTATCTCTCAGGTAACTGGACAACACGTTTTGGGGACCTCATATGAGTAGTTACATTTGTAATAGCAAGTATAGTAAATTGAATATTAAAATTATTTTTTTCAATACAGGTATTCCAATGTTTGTTGATTGATGGAGAAAATGCTGGAGAAGAAGCTCTGAGACATGCAGAAACATTTACTATCAGCAGTAAAGACTTTCAGAAATTTCTGGATAGACATAAACAGATCAAGTGCCTTGTGCCTGAATCCAATGAGAAGGTGAGATATGTGGGAATAGAAACTGAACCAGGTGTACAACTTGAGGAGCAGCATTAGATGAGGGATGCTGTTTAGGCTTTCCTTTATGATCACCAGCCATCGGATTCCATCCTCTGTGAAAAGTGATTCATTTCAGCACATCCGTGTCACAGATTTACTTTGGCCTTCGCTACTGGCAGCTACCAGTGACATGTTGCAGCATGTGACAGATGCAGTCACATCTGGGACCCAAGTCCATCAATATACTGTCAATAAAAAAACAGAAGAAAAGGTGAGACAGGGTCGAAGATTGGTGACATTACAGAACTAGAAATTGATGGACTTGCTGATATATATGAGGCACAAAATATTTTGCCCAACTAATCAAAGCTGACACAAAAGCCTCCCCCCATCTTTATATACATCTACCTAGTGAATCTTCTCTGAACTGCGTCCAATGATTCAATATCTTTCCATAAATAAGGGGACCAAAACTGCTCATAATACTCCACATATGGTCTCACCAGTACCGTGTGCAATTGCAGTAAGACTTCCCAACTCTTATACCCCAACCTCCTTGAAATAAGGGCCAACATTCCATTAGCCTTCCTGATTACCTGCTGTACCTGTATCCTGTGCACAAGTACCCCCAAGTCACTTTGTGTTGTAGCTGTCTGCAACCTTTCACCATTTGAATAATACTGTTCTTTGTTCTCCCTTCCAAAATGAATAACTTCACATTTTCCCACAATATAGTCGATTTGCCAACTGTTTGCCCACTTGCTTAACCTTTCAATATCTCTCTGTAAACTGTTTGCATCTTTGTCGCAATTTTTTGTGTCATCTGCACGCTTGTGCTATAGCTAAGAATTGTTGAAAACCCTTGTCACTTTTTCTGTTGTTGATTACTGCTGATCTTTCCAGCGATCAGAATGTCCACATTGAGGATATACCCTATTGCTAATAATGCACAGTCATTGTCCTGTATTAGTTCTTCAGTTCTGTCTTTGTTTCACTGGTGTGGTTTTGACTTTTGTATGCAATCTTACATAATTTATTTTTAAAAATTGGTAATTCTTATCTTATGAACAAATAACAGTCATGATCCTAACTTATGTTCTCCCTACAGATGCGAGATTCCTATCTCATCCTTGATGAATACGTAAGTACTATGTTATTAAACCTAATAGCATACAATGCTGTCTTGTTAAGTTCTCATTGCTATGTATTGTAATTTGCATATTTTAAAAACGTTAATATAAGTGGACACATTAATATAACACAAAGACATTCACCCTAGCTATATTTCATGAGAAAACTAATTTAAAGTGGGTGCTGGAAGAAAATTCAAATGAATATTCATAAGTGAATTGGACATATACTTAAAACATGACCACTATGTGGAAACAGCAGGGAAATGGGACTAACTGGATAGCTCTTTTTCAAAGAACCACCACAGAAACTGTGCACTAAATTACTTCCTTCTGCAATGCATGATTCTACCTAACAATACTTTCTAGAAAGGTACTAAGAGAATGTAAAAGGATGATTGTCAATTCCACATGCAACAGTGTTGTGTAACATCAATTTTTTAAAAGTAGAGAACACTACTCAATTCTCTACTGTAAGAGATTTAATTTATGATGATTTCTACATTTGAGAAATGTGAGTAAATTAGATGAGCTGATGTGATAACATTAGTGAAAGGAGAATGATAGGTGAATGGCTCCCAGAACTATATTAATTACTATACGCATAACAAACCTATGAAACACAAATCTTCACTCAAATTTCAAATTCTGCTTCCACTGGTAAAATATTAAGTTGATATGGCACAGATAAACTGAAGATCAAAATTATATGAAAAATTGTAATGTTTGTGTTGCCTTCTAAAGTTACGCAAACAATGAAACAGATGACAGAAACTGTGCAATTTATACATATGCAATAACTTTTTTCATGCAGTTACTGGATTTGGATGTATTGACTAGGTACTTATTGCTGTTCTCTAATTGCCCTTGAAAAAGTAGTAGAGAAGTGCCTGCCTGAAAGGTCATAGTTCATGTGTGCTTCTGCCATCCAATACTGATTGTTTGCCTTTCATTTTGGCTCAGTTAGCTCAGTTGGCTGGACGGCTGATTTGTGATGTAGAGTGACGCCGATAGTGCAGGTTCAATTTCCATACCAGCTGAATTTACCATGAAGCTCCCAACTTTGCAACCTTGCTTCCTCCACCCAAAGTATCGTGACCTTCAATTTAAACCACCACCAGCTGTTTTTCTCTCTCTCTCTGTCTCTCTAAAGAGGTAGCAACCCTGTGATGATGTTACCTTTGTGGTGCAGTGGTAATGTTCCTATCTCTAGGCCAGAAAACCTGGGTTCAAGTCCCAGAGGTGTGCAATAACATCTCTGAATAGGCTAGTTAGGAAATAGCCAGTACTATCTGCTGACTATCATGATCCACAGAAAAGCATTGGGGAAAGTGGACTAATTCTCATACCTTAGGAGCCTCCTCTCAATTATAGTAGACATCAGTGAAGCACTTTAACATCACCTGCAGTGTGCCAGTGCAGCCATCTGAAAGACAGAGTATTTGGTGACAACTGTCATGTTAATCATACTGGCCTAATGGTCAATCGCCCTTCAGAGATTGATTAACTACGTGGGTCAGTTTAGTTAAAACAGTAAAACTTCTGACAAAAAACCAAAGAACTGCGGATTCTGGAAATCAGAAACAAATCAGAAATTGGTGGAAAAATTCAGCACGTCTGGCAGCATCTGTGGAGAGAGAGTAGAGTAACATTTCGGTTCCAGTGACCCTTCTTCAGAACTTATTATTCCTTAAAACTCATTACAAGTTGTGGAGCAGACATTACAGCAGACCAATATGGATGTGTGCAGGATACAGACCAAAGTAGATTAGCTGCCAGGCAGAGTCAGAATATTGCATGCACACAATATATGGAGCCAGTAAAGGGAAAGTTTCTTTCAGGCAAAGTACACATAGATATGAAACCTAGTAGCAAGATCACGGCTTACAGTGTATCAGCATTATTTGCCCATCAGAGAGACGGACGATGTAAAACAGATACCTCAAGTCTCTCAAGACACAATACTAGCAATGCCTCTGCAAAATTCTGCAAATCTAATCATAGAATCCCTACAGTGTGGAAGCAGGCCATTCAGCCTGTCGAGTCACAGCGACCCTGAGAACAGCATCTCATCCAGACCCACCTCCCTACTCTATCTCTGCAGCTAATTCACCTAGCCTGCATATCCCTGGACACTATGGGCAATTTAGCATGGCCAATCCACCTAACCTGCATATCTTTGGACCGTGGGAGGGAACCGAAGCATCCAGAGGTAACCAATGCAGGGGGAGAATGTGCAAACTCCACACAGACTGTCGCCCAAGGGTGGAATCAAACCCGGGTCCCTGGCACTGTCAATCTCCATCTGCTGGGTATATGGATCCAGCATTGGACTGTTAGCTTAGGTTGATACCAGGTATGGAGAGATTGATCTCTGGAAGGAGGTTAAGTCGATTGGGTCTGTACTCATTGAAATATAGAACAGTACGCTTGGGCATCCCAAAAACAAACCACTAGTTGCAGATTGCCATCCTGAAAATGCCACCCTTATGCCAAATCTCTGTCTTCTGTTAGTTAGTCAATCTTCTTTCCATGACAGTTGTTCCATCATACTTCTAATTTGTGCCTTGTAGAACGTGGACTGGCTTTGGCAAATTGCTTGCCACAGAATTCCCAGCCTCTGACCTGCTCTTGGAGTCACAATATTTATCGGGCTGGTGCAGTTCTGTTTCTGGTCAATAGTTGGCACTCCCCCCACCCCAAAAGTTATCCCAGTCTTGTTGCATTTGGATTGGTTTAGTATCTTAGGAACAGAAGCATTGTAGTTCTAGGTTCTTTATATATATTCCTGTTGTCACATTGCAATGAAATGACACTATCGTGATCCCGTACATACATCACAGTGAAACTCAATTGTTTTGCTTGTGTACCAGTTTCCAGATACGAAAAACAAAGACTCCATATTGCAAAAATTTACACGAATCTCCTTGTGCAGATCATATTTGTCAAGGTTTACTGCAAATTCCCCAAACATAGGAATGTGGTGAAATTTATTCATATTCTGAGGATACAATGAATTCATTGAGGACCAGGTAAATAATGTGCACACACATGCACAATTGAACAAATTGGGGCATCTTAAAACTTGATTTTGTTTCTAAATAAATTGTGAAAAGTAACAATTTCACAGTTTATATTTGTTGGAGAAACAAAAAGAGTGGCACACATTCAATGGAACCTAGTTCAGCAGTAATATAAAACACGCAATATCAGAAATGCTACCATTGTCATCTCTGGAATGAATAATGGATGCATCTCAGTGACGAAGTAACCAAAGTACCTTACAGATGATGTGTACTGTATAGTTTATCAAAGAATTTTATGATTCATCATTTCTATCTTTACTTTCTGTTAATATTTTTCAGATGCGCTTCCTAGATTGTACCCAAGGCAGAAAAGATCCATCGAAATCTATCTTGGATGTAGGTGTTGAGAATGCTATTAAATTTAGTGGGTTTGACGAGAAAATGTTTTTTAAACGTGGAGGTAAATATACATGGAGCAAAGCAGATATGCGCTTGGAATGGTAAAAGTTGCTCTTTGTTCTTGACTGTCTCAATCATGAAACGTTCATGCCACACACATTTTATGGATTCAGTAAATGACTTTGAATCCTGTCAAGTACCATTGTCCTCAGCTGTCAACATTGTAATTTTTTAAAACAATAAACAGTGCAATATTTAGGATGATATTACCTGTTGAAAAGAATTTGGCACTCAATGCTATGTCCAGACAATTGAAATGCCTAAAAGATTTTTATTGGTTGAATTGCAATATGAAGCTGCAAAGCTAGAGTTTAAGAAAAGATTTGATGTGCCCAGAAAATAAACATTGTTGACATGCATTACCTCATGTAAAAAGAATTGTCAGCTGCATTATGGACAGGTAAATTTGGGGAGACTGGTTGTATTTTGAAGGATTGGTGTTTACAATCTGACCTATCAAAATATAACAGTAATGGCTCAAGTATTTTTTTTAAAAAGCCTTCAAAAATCTCCCATTGACTTCTGATTCTGGAAGTTGTTGCTGTGCATGAACATCATTTCGCATTGCCAGTGAAAATTAGAGGAACAGAGTTCTCCACTGGTTGCACAAAGGATTGAAGGTTATTGGAGGTAAATCATCTCAGGCCCTGGCGATTGTTGCAGGAGTTCCTCAGTAGGCCCCAAATATTCAAAATCATGACAAGTCTGGAGAAACTGTTCCCACTCATGAAACAATCAGGAAGAGAGCACAGAGTTAAAATAACTGGCAAAATGAACAGAAATTAGGGAATGGGGGGTACAGACTGTGTAAGTGCAGATATTAGTATTAGTTTAGAATGGTATCATGGTCAGCGCAGACATGGTGGGCCAGAAGGCCTGTTCCTGTGCTGTACTGTACTATGTTTTTTTTAAACAAAAGAGCAAATATTGGTTTTTACATTATCACAGCAGTCATGTTTATTATGAACATGGGTTTTTTAATTAATGTGGAAATCTTATTTTTACTTTGTAATTTTTTAAAATGCTTTCATTAATGAATATTTGAATTGCATTAAATACATGATGAACAACACTGTTTTGGAGTATATATCGTCTGTTTTGTCAGTTCTTAGTGAATAATCACTTTAGAATTATTTACTGTTTGAGTAGAAATGTCTCACTTGTCAGAAGTGTATCAGCCTTTTATCTTCACTGTTTATGTCACAAATGTCACTGTTTCAACAATGGTTTACATTTTTGCCCAAGTCACTGTTGGGACTATCTTGATACAGCCTCACAATTCCAGTTTCTACATGATTCTATTTCCACTACTTGTCATTCTGATAATAGGCAGCACTTATACTGAAACTTGTCACCAATTTTACCACATTACGACTAATCGCAATCCAAATAAGTTTTCTCACAAGCACACGCTAAGCTCTGATGCTTGGTTAATAGTGTCTGTAATTTTTAATTCTAAATAGCTTACCCAACATTCAGTGCAATGCAATTCAAGTATATGTTAACAATTATATTTTGTATTAATAATGCTGGCATCAACTTGCGATGTTTTGTATCAATTAGTAACTTAAGAAGTTTGAATAAAGTGGAAAAGTATGCAATGTCTGCTTTTGTTTTCAATTTTATTGTGGGTAAATTTATTTTCCAGTAAGGCAACACTTGTTCTTTTATTAAATTAATTTTAAATACAATATCTCCACTGTATTATCGTAAGATGAGTCATAGAACTATCAGAAAACAACCTAAATGAAATTATGGCAAACAAGCAACAGAACATAAATTTACCTTACAGCTGATTGGTTCCAACATTCTGCATCCAATTTTAGCATATGCAGTTATTTTAAATGTTTCCTTCATCTTGCTCGACACACTAGGAATCCTGAATAATCCACAAGTAAGATAAGTTTGAATTTTCTCTACGAGTATGCATTAGACACAACATTATTTAGAACCTGCATTTTAAGGGAACTATGCAACCTTTAATGTGAATTATACTGATGTGATTCAAAATGTATTCGAAAAAACAAAAAGTGCAGCGCTGCTCTCAATATATATTCAAAAATTCAATAAAGTACCAGAAAAATTCAGTGGTGCTTTGAAGATGTCCTCAAAGCAAGTGTGGTGTATTTTGGGAGTGGGATCTTTAGAAAAGTGAAGGTTAAGGAGTGATCCTTATGGTAGTATTGGATCACATGGAGCATACACAATGGTATCGATGAGTTGGGCCAAATGACTTGTTTTATCACTGTGTATCCAAAGTAATTATTATGGTCAGAAGGATTGAGATTTTGGGAGACACTGTAATGGCACACAAGATTCTTAAGGCCAGATTTTTAATGTGAATTCAGATTGCAAATGGCTGGGGTGAAAACAGGCAGGAAATTCTAGTCCGTGACATTTTATTCTTATTAACTACTGCAAGAGACCATCTGCAAGACAGCTCCAATACCACAAAGATCATTGAAGTCTCTCTGCTCTACATAGCACTGTGCCCTTTCCACCTCTGAAAAGAGGGTTCCAGAGATGACAGTGACTGCCCTTGAGTTACAATACTACTTGATTCTGGCAAACAAGGAACCCTAACAAATTTGAAGTCAATTTGATTTGAGGAAAACTCTCCACTGGTCAGTGTCACAGATCACATAGTAATCAGTCTCAGTCTCATAATCATAGACTGTAACCCCAGAGCACCAATAGAGATATCAAACTTTTCATTCCAGCATGTGCCTTTTTAAAAGAGGATTGCTACAGTCAAAGGACTGCGGATGTAAATTCAGTGGCTGTCTGGAAAGGCCCTGGAATGTCACTCCTGGTGAAGTATGAAATAAGCTTCAAAGAAATGAGAGAAAAAGGAGAAATGCACTACAAACTGTAGCATCCTGGGAACGATCTCAAACAAATAATATGTGCAGACTGGATAAGAGGCATTTCATTTCCTCCCCTTTCAAAAATACACATGAATATGTGTGCTAGTGGAAGAGGGTGTGCTCGTGGGCTGAGATACTCGTGCACTAGCCTGGTTTGATGCCAGTGTGCTGTGAAGGTCACTGTTGGAGAACTGCTAATACTCATCCCTAAATTGCAGGTAAATAATTCTCTCGCCACTGAGGCCTAGTTAGCAAGCCTGTTAGTTAGCAAGCCAGTCAGAAAGAAACAGGACAAGCGATGGATTCTCTTGCTCTCAATGCAGCCAACCAAAAACTTTCAAAATGAATCAGAACAAAAGGATTTCAACTAAACTGCAGAGCCAAGAATCCCAAAACTGACTATTTAACTATTAATGTTCCACTATAAATTCTTCACAAATGACACAGGGACTGAACTGTATGTCTTTTAAATGTTTGTTTTAGAATCACTTGCCATTTCTAATCTGTGTGTGTGTGTTGCATTATGATTTCTTCTTGCATCTAGGACCTAATAAACTCAGTTTCTCAAAACTCTGGTTAAGTTGGCTCCTTTTAAAACATAAACTCATTTGGTCTAGGAGACAGAGGTTCCTTTGTAAATTAACCTCATTACGATCAATTGTGGAGACAGGTGAATAAAGAAGGGGAGCCAATACATCACTCCTCACCCAGGAACTTAAGAATTTGTGGTATCTCACCTAGAACAATGATAATTTAGGGAACGTCACCGGTGGTCTGATCATAACAAATTAGGAATTCTTCTGGGATCTGGTCAGAACAAGGATAGTCTTCAATGCCCATCCATCTTCAGCTTCATCAATGATCTTCCCTGCAACAAAAGGTCGGAAAGGGAGATGTTTGCTGATGATTGCAAAGTATTCGATACGATTTGCAATTTTCCACATACTGAAACAGTTTGTGTCTGCATGTAGCAAGACATGGGCAATGTCCAAGCTTGGGCTAATAAATTGTAAGTAATATTTGCACTGCACAGTTACCAGGCAATAGCCATCTCTAACAGCCGATTTAACATCTACACTTTACATTCAATGGTATTAACAGGGCTGAATCCCCAGTGACCAGAAACTTAACCTATGCAACCATATAAATACTTTGGCTACTTCAGAATCCTGGTAATGGCTCATTATAGTATTGTGGATATTCCTGCACCTTATGGACAAATTAAACAAGGTGGCTCAGAATCCACCTTCGTTTCTGAAAGGCAGTTAGAGATGAGCAGCGAAATGCTGCCTTTGCCAATGACGGTCACGTTCCCTTGTACTCTGCGTAACAGAGCCCCACTGGCGTTGGCTAAACATTTGTATCCCTCTGCTTTAGTTTTTGAAACCGCATTAAGTCCGGCGTGCAGTACGTGAACTCGCGGGGAAGAAGTTAGTGTCAAGGCTCAGATCATGTTACAGGGGGACAGGTGGAACAAAATCCTGGTTACAATCCCATATCCCAACCTGCAACACCCCGACAACAAGGCTAAGGCCAACTCGAGCCGCCGCTGTCACCTCGATAGAAGAGGTAGAGGACAACGCTGCTTAGCAAGGGCCACGATACACCGGCCACGTTCCAGCCGTTGCGTTCCATTGCCTCTGTCTCGCTACTTTGCAACGGTTCACCCGGCGTTCCATTGCCATTTTCCCGCCACTTGGCAAGGGTTCACCAGGCATTCCATTGCCACTTAGCAATGGTTCACCCGACGTTCCATTGCCATTGTCCCGCTAGTTTGCAACGGTTCACCCGGCGTTCCATTGCAATGTAGCAACGGTTCACCCGGAGTTCCATTGCCATTGTCCCGCGACTTTGCAACGGTTCACCCGGCGTTCCATTGCCATGTAGCAACGGTTCACCTGGCGTTCCATTGCCATTGTCCCGCTACTTTGCAACGGTTCACCCGGCGTTCCATTTCCATTGTCCCGCTACTTTGTAACGGTTCACCCGGTCTTCCATTGCCACGTAGCAACGATTCACCCGGCGTTCGATTGCCATTTAGCAACAGTTCCCACGGCATTCCACTGCCATTATTCGGCCACTTAGCAACGGTTCACCCTGTGTTCCGTTGCCATTATGCCCGCTACTTCTCCCTCGCTTTCCACTTACAGACAGGCAGATGCACTTTCTGCCGGTTCGATGGTGCCTGGGGTTTCATTGGCCGCCGCTGCAGCAAGCGCAGCCCAGGGGGTGGGCTGGCTGGCGAAACTAGCAGTGACGCAGCTAGCCGCCCATGGAGTGCAATCTGCGTCGCGGTTCTACTGCCGGGTGCAGCCGGTGCCACCTATGTAGACAATAGGGGAGCGAAGCAAACACGCAGTCTCACACACACAAATACTCAAGACTTAAGATTTGGGCAGAGTATCCGGGAGCGGAGAAAGAACAGGACTTTCGCGGACAGCGCCTATTTCGACAGGTTTTGCAACTGTACCGCCAACCAAAGAGACAAAGGTGGGTCTTGTGTGTGATTTTATATATGTTTGTGCGTGGAGCAGAATCTGAAATAATCCACGACTCCGGATCCACTCTCATTAGATTTTATGCATTTGGCAACTTTATTTCCGAATCGGTCAGAAATGTGGTACGTTTTTTTTAATAAACCAGGGGAACAACGAAGGAAATTCTGCATCCAATGCTTTGTCTCCGCTGCACCGGGATCACGTCTAGGCAGTCAAAATCGCATATGTATCACGTTAGTTCCAACCTCATAGTACCAATACTTAGTTAAGATGACAATCAGAGGGACGTAGGCGAATTAGACACAAAAGAACTGCTTGCCGTGATTTTTTTTATATCTCGATGTCCTTATTTGTCGCCCGACGTTGGCACTTAACCGTGTCTCCGTTGTAACGTTTGCCAAATCATAAGAGCGGACGCGTGCCTCAATCGTAACCAGATTATTAGTTCGTACATTTCTTTTAAACCAAAGATTTCCATTTCGTCAAAATGCACCGAGTGCTTATTTACGGAAATGCCTTGACGTTGTAAGAATTGATTCCATTTTTAGCTTTAATTTGCAAACGTATTTAAATATCCAGGGTGTCAGCTACTAAATCCTTGATAAAATCGGGCATAGGTGGTTGATTTCATCTCTGTCTTTCTACAGAACATAGCATTGCTGTCGTTCTAATTTTGTCACACATTTCGGTTTATACAAGTGATCAATTCATGGAAAATAGCGTGACTTAATGCCGCTTGTTTCTTGTTCGCGCCGGTTACTATATGGCTTGTGCATCAAGGTACATACATTGAGTTGTCAGTATCTATAGGATATGTTTTTACATGACCAATGTACTTTCATAGAATGATCATACATTTAGACATATAATTTGTTATGTAAAATTCTCTTTTCCAGGAGAGGTAATTAATATTGAACATTGGATAAACTGCAGTTAAATCTTTAGCATGAGTTTTAATTTTAAAATTTATTCACACTGAAAAGCAAGACTCACTTTAAAAATAAAATTCTCCCCTATATATGCAGGAGAGATGATATCATTTTTATGGTTCAACAGGGAACAATCTTCAAGTATCTTCTATTTTATTCTGAAGGTGCAAGTCGGGACTGGAAGTCTCAAGTGAAATCATGTATTTTAAATGGATATAGACAAGGATTCATGGAGGGGAAAGGTTAGAATGTGTGTCTGCTTGGGACAACGAGTTGGACCGAAGCGTCTGTTTCCGTGCTGAATGACTCCATAAGATTTTTAAAGAAAGGGAACTCAATTTGGGAGTTTGAGAGAAGGCCAAGGTTGCTGCTGGTTTTGTCACTGATGTGACTGCAAAAGATTTTGGAGTAAGAAGACAGAACAGGAAGAGATGTCACATTGCATGAGGCTGATATAGGGTGTGGTGTGATTATGGGGAGTTTGGAAGATGAAGATGATTTTATATTTAACCCAATGTAAATAGATGACCAGAGTCTGAGGGCTTCAAAAAGGTTTAATCTTTTACAGTGAGAGAGCAGATGATTTACAGTCTTGTAAATGCTAACATTCTGTTGTCGGTGCTTACTATTATCAGTAGAGTGAGTAGCACTCTCAATTTTTCCAGAGAAGGCTTATAGACTGTATGTACAGACACATGGTCTGACTGATTTAAAAGCTCAGAGCACCACTATGCATTAACTGACAAACATGTCTTACACCATTAACAATAGTAATGCTCTGAATCTTGGGGGCAGTCTGTGCAGCTCTGATAATTTGCTGGTGGAAATATATCCAGTAACTGTCCCAATATTCACCGTGATACTGAGGCTCAGTATTGTGCTCCTGGGAAGGTGTAAATGGCAGCTTCTGTGAACTTGGTTCTACATGACAGACTTGAGTGAGACTGAGTTGATCTCAGTGCTGTCAGGTGGTTTATATATGGTTGTTCCATCAAAAACACCTTTTAGATTGTAAATGTTTTTGAAAATCCTAATATATCAAAAATCCAGTCCAGATTGCAAAGAGTCTTTATAAATGGTGGCTCAGGAGAGTGGCAATCAAATGGCTCAAATAAGTATTGTGCTGTACTGTTTACATTGGTTGCTGTTGCTTCTACAAATTGAACTTTTCAAAATGCCATATTAAACAAAATTCTGTTTGCTGGAAGCCAATGAAAATAGCCATCAAAAACCAGAGAAAACGTAAGCACTTCCACCTGACATTTGGGGGCATGGTTAGCTCAATTGGCTGATGTGTGATGCAGAGGAATGCCATCACCGTGGGTTCAACTCCCGCACTGGCTGAGATTAGAACGAAGGACTTTTGTTCTCAGTCTTTCCACTCGCCTGAGGCGTGGTGACCTTCAGATTAAATCACCACCAATCATTTCTCTAATGAAAAACATTCCTATTGTCCGGTAGCACCGTGGAAATTTGACCTTTAGCCCCTGCCATTAACATCCCAGGTGCCACTCTGTCTTAACAGGACCGTTGACACAATATTGTGGCTACTGGAGCAGTTCAGACGTTCAGTGTTCTGAAGCATGTTACTCAGCTCTTAACTCCCCGAAGTCTTCTTGACATCTTTAAGGTTAGAAGTCAGGAGTGCAGTTGAATGCACTGTATGTACCCAGATGGTCCTATTTTAAAATACTCAAGGTAAAAGACCATCTAGAACAAAACAGCCCATTCCGCACTTTAAGCATTCATTCCCTCTTCACAGGCACAATGTTGATCTGCACCACCTACAAGGCTCACTACAGCAGCTCCTTCAACAGCATTCCTAAACTCTTGACCCCAACCACGTCAAACATCTCTGGCACAGAACAAGCCATTTGTCCCTTTGTTTGTGTTGCAGGAAAATAGCTATCTGGCCTAATTCCAATTTTTAGCTCTTGTCCTGTGGCATTTCAAGTACATATCCAAATAAAAGGACAAGGACAGAAGGCACTTCTGTGTTCCTCTCCAAGTCACACACCATTCTTAGCCAGAAATATTCCTTCATTGCGGCCAGGTCAAAATCCAGGAATTTCATCTTTAACAACACTGTGGGACTACCTTTACTGCATAGACTACAGCAGCAAAAGAAGTTATCCCACACCCAGCTTCCTGAGGGCAATTACAGATGAGCAATAAATGCTTTCTTGCCAGTGATGCCCAAATCCCACGAATAAATGAACTAAAATATTTAAAAAGCCTATGTCTTCTCAATTGCTGTAAGAACGTGTGGGAGTGCAGAACAATGGGATGGATTTTTCTAGAGTGATATTGAGCTTAAGTTAGGTAGCATTGAGCTACACTTCAATGATGAGCTAACTGAACAACTGAGAAGATTCTAGGGCTCGACCAATCTATTCCCATTCCTAGTGTTCCTCTTCTGTCAATAATGTTTAGAAGTTAAGAGTGTAGGGTGCACCTTTTGTAGCATTTGCTGTAATATCAGATGTTAAACAAAAGTCCTATCTGCCCTCTCAGAAGGACACGCAACATCCTGTGATTGAACAGGAGACTATCCTAACCAATATTTATCCTTCGAACAACAACACCACAGATTAGTCTGATCATTATCTCATTACTATTTATGGATATATTGCTGATAGGGCAAATTGGCACTTGCATGTCATATAATATAATGATGGCTATACTTCCAAGTACTTCATTGTAACATTTTGAGGTAATGCAAGGCCGTATATAAGCAAAAGTCATTTTATTAACCTCGTAATATTTTTCTGTCACTGTTTTTTAAGAACATCTCACATTATTATTAAACAGCATGCTTTCCAACTTTCTGTGAGTGATACCACAGGAAATTGACAAGTGTCATGTTCTACAGTTTTAAATAAAATTAAAGCCTGTGCAAGAACAGGTGGTGAGATAGCCTAGTATCTCATACATGCATTATAATACAGTTTTACGTCATGGCACAGACATGTCACAGACTAAGGTCAGACTATCAGCAGCAGATTCTGAGCCCCAGGAAATGATGGATCTTCACTGGCGTAAGCTTTATTAGAGGCAAGTAATTTATAATCTGAAGTGCATTTCATTAGCAAAATGTTTGCATCGGAGGTGACACTAGTTGGTAGCATTGTAAATAGATTTTCTGTCTTTTGAATTGCCAACAGCCTGGCCTACAGAAAGCTGAAGCTGGATCTCTGTGGGTAGTGTAATCCAAACAAAATTCTGAAAGGCACTACTGTGAGATCTCCCATTTTCTCCAGCTCTTGTTTTTCTTTGCGTTCTCTGTCTCTCCTTCTTACGATCATAGTCTTAGGGTTATAGTTGGTAGTACTGTGAGTTATTTTTATTTCCTTTTTTGCCAAAATGCCAATTACAAATAGCAGACATAGAGACCTGTACAGTAAGAAAAACCCGGTACAACAGCAACTGTGGTGTACAGTGGAAAGTTTTCTTCATGCATTATGCACAGGGAAAATTCCACTCCATGAATCAAAAATGTGTTGCTTGTCAAACATTAAATGTTTGTGCTTTGGCACTGTCAGAATTTCTATAAAATACCTAATTAGGCAATGATAGGCACTATGGTATATTATTGGAGCTGCACAGAGGGGATTGACCAAGGTGACTGGTTATTTGGACAAAATCTGAAACAGAGTTCTAAATACTTGCAATTCCCTGCTTGATATGACAACTTTCATGTAATCTTGCCATTGGGTTAATTATTGGAAATTGCAGGGTTTAATAATTAGTCTTGTACAGTAATGTTACACAAATGCGAGTAACCCCAATAACTTTCTCACTGATATGATGGCAACTTCTCTGAACTTTAAACTTAAAGGCCTCATCGAGATCAGAGCCTGTATATAACAACTTGCATTGAAAGGAGGTGCTGTTGCATTAAACCTATTTAACAGAATATGTTGAAGATAGTATTTTACTGTTTGACAACGAAATGGGTCAATTCATTTGTCTTACCGTCTCTGTCTCTTTTGCTTTGATTTTGTTCAAGTGGTTATATCTTAACATTGAACTAATTTTCTTGCTCATTTTCATTCCTCACTACTTTTACTTTCCTCTCTCTATGCCTTTCTATTACAAAGGGAAAGTTGGAAGTTTTAGTTAGAAGCATTAGAAGTAACTCTTCCTCGAGCACCAAAATTAAGTGATTTGGGCTGTTGAGTTTTGGATTTTCATGCTAAGACCCTAGCTGTTTGATATTTAAAGTCTATACCTACTGACACTGAAATGTGATGAACATAATTTATTCTAGTTGAACATTATGCCTGTAGTAATGTGTGTATAACATTAAAAGTGTACGTGAAGTATGCGTCACTATAATAAGTTATATGTGGATCAAGCTAAAACTAAATTACAATTACACTCCTTGAAAGATGTTACCTGAATGATATACCATTTTCTTGAAGCCACAAGCTTTATTGTCATACTTCTTGGCACAAGGTGTCAAATATGCTAGAGTGGTGTTTGATCTTTATCTGAAGTGCTTGCACACCTTAAGCCTTACTCAGTCGCAAACCCTGATCACCTGGGATATCCTGGAGCAACATTTTCAGCTACATGAATCTTATCACACCCACCTTCACCTTCCCGCCCCCTCAATTTTCTCTCAGTCATTTTGATGGCGTGCATTTGAATAGAGCGCTTGCACAAAGTTGATTTTGTTTTAAATACCAAGAATAAATATTTCAATGATCCTTTCCCTGAACTAGCTAGAAGCAAGTAATGTAGTAATAGAATATACAGTACAATGCTCATCTGCTTGAGAGAAATGGAATGGCTTGAAAATTGACCAAGGCATTTGAAATTACACCCTAGTTTCACATTAATCTTTATTTTAGGGCCATTTTAGTGCATAATTACAAATGTAACAGGTGTATCATTTGACGGACAGAAGTATTATTATGGTGTAACCCAAAACTTGTGCTGATTATCATCTGACAATTAACCCCTGCTGACCTATTATGATTACATTTCTGTCTTCACTTTGCTGTAGGAATAAAAATACGCACAAAAGGTGAAGACTCTAAATTTGATTCTATTTTCATTGAAGCAAAAATATGTGTTTTGTTATAACCTATTGTTTATACTGGACATATTTCTTACCTCCTTCATGCTACTCTTGACAGCTGCTTTTAAGAATGGGTTTGCTGTGTTCTGTTCTTTTTTTATTTCTTTTATTTTTTAAAAATTCCCTGCTGCTTCTTCCTTGCTTCTCTGCTTATTTTTTGTTTACCTTAATTTTACTTCTTGACTCCCTGCTATCTGTAATCCCAGGGTAATTGCACTACAGTGAAGTAGTTAAGAAATTTTGTGACCATATACCTAGCTTTTTGTTACTCTATTTTTCTTAGAACATTAAGGTAATCCTGTGTCTGCATTGCTACCAAGAATAGAATAAAATGCAAGAATTTACTTTGGGATAAAACTATTATTAATTTATAAGAGATATTGAACAGGACCAAAACCAAAGATAAAACCATTCAACATGTTAGAAATACAAGATTTCACATGCATAAGTTAAAGTATTAGCAGTCTGAATTTACAGTTTCCAAATCAGATGTTCTCAAACATTTTGCTTCTAAGGGCCCATTCTTGTATTGTAGAAGTTCTACTCATCGGCTATAGCATGACACAAGTTTATGCAAATTTTTTTCTACGTAAAAGTTGGTATGCACACCAAATATGTATTATTTATGTTTTACTTATTAATGTGAAACATATTGCTGCTGCTGAGTGACAGTTTGACGAGACTTATATCTGTCTTTGGCTAATACATGTTGATATGAGGAAATCCGTTATAATTTGACTTTGCTGTTGATAACCTGAATGCTGTACAAGTCTTTGTGTACCTCCCAGAGCATCTTACGCCTTATTCGGCAGTGCCTGAGGCACAGTGACAGCCTCTGACCTGATCCCACCTGTAAAACTGCTGGTTGGACAGTTGATATAGCTGTGTGGCAACATCAAGAGGAAGTTATACAAAGATTATTGACCAGAAGGATGGCAGATTGAGACAACAATTAACATATACGTTTCTTTGGGTTATTTTTAGCACTCCTGGTGAAACTTTCTCACAGATGCTTACACGCCATGATGCTCATAGAGAACACCTATTCTAGACAATTTATTAGTATGACCGGTCTGTGCTCAATGCCACTGCTGGATTGTGTAAAGTAAAGCAATAATATTTGGAAAAAATGTGAACAGAATGACAGGAAAGGGACTCTGCTAACTTAATGCTGGAGGACTGAAATTTTGAATGTAAAGCTGAAAACAAGTTGTTTCAATTTTAAATATTCCAGTTATCATTACTCAAAAAAATTGTGTAATTAACACAGAAAATCGTGGAAATGGCAACAGGTCAAGCAGTATCTGTGGTAATAGTATATAGAATTAACGTTACAAGTCAATGACCTTATTACAGCCTTGGTTGAAACACAGACAAAAGAGCTGAGTTCCAGAGATAAGGTTGGAGTGACTCGCCTTGACATCAAGATCTTGACAGAGTATAGGATCACAAAACACGAATAAACTTTAATTCGATGAGAATTAGTGGGGAAACTCTTCACTCTTTCGGGTCATACTAAGCACTGTAGATGGTAGTAATTGTTGGGGGCCAATCATTTAATCTTAGGAACTCCTGCAGAGAGATTCTCAGCATGGTGTCCTGGGGTCAAACATCTTCAGCTGTTTCATCAGTTACCTTCCCTGTATCATTAGATCAGAGGTGAAGATTTTCCAGATGATTGCAGTGTTCAGTACCAATCAGACCTGACCCAATACTGAAGCAATCTGTGCCTATCTGCACCAAGGTCTGGACAACATAAGGCAAGTAACATTTGAACCACAGAAATGCCAGGCAGTGATCATTTCCAACTGGAGAGATTCTAACCATTACATTCAATGGTCTTAGCACCTTTGAATTCCCTCTGCCCCCTGACAAGATCACCAGAATATCATTGAGCAGGGACTGAATTGGGCCAGCTTTTTAAATACTTTGGCCGCAAGAGCACGTCAAAGGCTGGGAACTCTGCAGGGAGTAACTCCCCTCCTGGTTTTCAAAAGCTGTTCATCATCAACAAATCACAAATCAATAATGTGAAGAAAGGTGCTCCGCTTCCCTGAATGAGTACATCTCCAACAGTAGTCTAGAAGCTCCACACAGTCTAGGAAAAAGCTGCGACTTCATTGACCTACTCCCTCTGTGCCTGATCCACTACCTTAAACATTCATTCTACTGTCATAGATGCGCAGTGGTTGCATTTTGTACCTTAAGTGAGTTGCTTTAGAGCATCCACGTTTCCGTTGACAGCACCTTCCAAATCCACAATGTGTGCCACTTGAAGGACGAGTGCAGTAAACACACAGGAGCACCACCTACAATCTGCTCTCCAGTCACTGACATCTTCAATAGCACTATATTGCCATTCCTTCGCTGTTAGTGGGTAAAGGAGCTTTCTTCCAACCAACAAAGGGGCAGCGCTTCAAAAGCTTGTGATTTCAAATAAGCCCGTTGGACTATAAGCTGGTGTCGTGTGACCCCAGTCCAACACTGGCACCTCCACTTCATTTTAAATGTTGTAATTGTACCCACTTCCACCACTTCCTCAGGAAGTTCATTCCACAAGCTCTGTGTAAAAAAATTTGCCCCTCGTGTCTTTTTTAAAATCCCTATACCCTCACTTTAAAAATGTGTCTCCTAGTCTTGAAATCCCTCATCTTTAACTCTGTCTGTACCCCTCATAATTTTATAAATTTCTATTTAGACCAGATGAACTTCAGCAGTTCAAGATGTGTCTCACTTCTGTCTTCTTAAGGGTGGTTAGTGATCAGCATTTAATGCTGGCTTTGTTGATGATGTTCACAGCCTAATCAAAGGATTTTTTTAAAAAACTATAACTCAATGATTTTCACTTTTTGTGAAGCACAGAGATGGGCAAATAACAAAAAGGAGTGTCTGTGATGCAGTAGAGAGCAGGAGAGATCAATTGAGAAAAGTTATGATGGTGAAGGGGAAAGTGAGTTATAGCCTCATGAAAGATGGGTCCAAGGAAGATATAAATGGTTGCAGGAAATATCTTGTATCTTGGATTTCACTCTGACCCCACAATCTAACAGACCAAATAGGAATTTGCATTTAAGTAATGGACCAAAGAACTACCATTCATTACTATACTCCAGCATCAGGCAGTGTCTTTAGATAAGATGAGGCATAAATAGTCAAGAAATTCATTGTCTCAACATTTTATCACATCTCCAGTCCATTTGCCTTCCGCGGTAATGTTTAGTTTCCCGTCTGTGCCCCTTCAAGTACAGTGTTATTCGGAAAGTACGTGTTATTCAACGTCAATCAAACTCTTTCTAAAGCTATTAATCTTTAAGAATTAAGAAAATACTTTTACCTGGGGAATGAAACTGGCCAGAATTAACTGATACAGATTGCAAATTTGTATCGATATATCCTAAGGGGTTCTGTTACTTTAATTTAGAAGGAGAATTTCAAGGCTTTGTTTTGCCTGTGATTATTCATTTTTCTCACACTTGCTGCAAGTCAACTAAATTAGATGATGTCCAGAAAATTGTATGTTGCCTGTTGAAGCAGAAAGGTTAGTAGGCCAAATGACAATCTCCTATCATCTTGAGCATGTTGAAATGCAGTATTTCACTGTCACTGACGCAGAGAGAAATTGTTATAATTCAATCGCCCAATCTCAAATGAACCACTCAAGACCCACTGATGGCTGATAGTGGGGGAGTGTAGGAAGAGCAGTTACTTTAAAATATTTTATAGAAATTGCTTCTTGTCTGTTTGCAGAAGTTAAAAAGTAATTTTCACTGGAATAGTAGAAGTTAGATAGGAGATTGCAAAGATACACAAGTGTATTTAGGTTTTAGCACAGTTATGAATTTCTATAAAGGCCCTAATTAGGAAGATTGCTGTGACTGAAAATTGCAACATTTCAGTCAATACTACAGAGCTTCAGAATTTGAAGGGGAAAAAATTGAGCCAGGCACAGGCTTGAGCTGAAGTCTACTGGCAAGTTCTGCACTTCAGGAAGGACTTTATGACTAGCACATTTTGCAAGCTCAGAAGCGGAATTAGGCAATTTCTCCCATTATAGCTACTCTATTAATGGTGTCTTTATACAAAATTGCTGGAGCTGACATGTATGTAACAGAGAGCCTGAAAAATTTAAACCAGTTCCAATTGTAAATGTCATTGGTTTCTGAGAGAGCGAATTCAGCAGTTGGCTGATTTTGACACAATCCTAAAAGCTGCTGATGCCGAAAATAATGCAGTTACCGTAAAAAATAATCCTGAAAGCAGCAGCTTTAAAAACACACGACCATAAATCTAGATTGCTCACCACCTTAATCTTGGGTGCTTAAATAGCTGCATTATTAAAGACAAAGTTCTGTTTACCCTGTACGAAAGAAATAGAAATTGCCCACTGTTTGATGGTTTACATACTTTAAAGCGTGCGTCACCGTGGGTGTACTGACATATATGTCCTGGATTATCCTGTTTTATGTAACTTCAGAAAAAAAGCAGTTGTTAGAATCATAGAATCCCTACAGGGTGGAAGCAGGCCTTTTTGGTCATTTGAGTACACACCAACCCTCCGAAGAGCATCCCACCCAGACCCAACCCCCCCCAAACCTATCCCTATTAACTCCACATTTCCCATGGCTAATTCACCTAACCTGCACATCCCTGGACACTGTGGGCAATTTAGCATGGTCAGTCCACCTGACCTGTATATCTTTGGACTGTGGGAGGAAACCAGAGCACCTGGAGGAAACCCACGCCGACACAGGAGAATGTGCAAACTCCACATAGACAGTCGCCCAAGGCTGGAATCAAACCCGGGTCCCTGGTGCTGTGAGGCAGCAGTGCTAACCACTGAGCCACCGTGCTCGCCAACATTTGACAATTGAAGACCATAATCTAGCAGAATATTTGATGCAGAGGTGCTCAATGACCTCCAAAATGCACAATATTTATGTCCTGCAGAGGCGTCCCTGAAAAGCCAAATCAATGTTATCCGAAGATACCCTTGAATACTCCATCTGAAGTATTAATTCCATACAGTCAGACTCCAATGCAAAATGTCTAAACTTCCTTGTTATATAGAGTCACAGGCTCAAAGTTACTGTAAAAATAGAGGAGAGACTAAGAGTGATCACTGGCATGTATACTGAAAGTGAAAAACAACTTAATATGATCAGTTAAACATAGAGATCCTGAAGCAGCTGTCTGCGATGCTTTAGGAAATTATCATCTTTCTGTTTGACTCCCTATTTAAATGTATTGAAGTGTGTGAAGTCCCTGTAATAATATTGTCAATAGGGATTAAATTTACCACAAAAGGTGAGTGCTTGTCCATTACAGAGCAAGCACATTGTTTAATTATATAATTAGTCTTAGTTACCGCGAAACAATTAAAACTGATTTGCAGAAATAACATGGGGAGTTTTAATTTGCTGGAGCACTGGAAGTGGATAATAGATGAAATTGACATACGTTGGGAAGCAAGTTTTAGTCTGCTGATTTCCACATTTCAGTTGAGCATGTATGACTGTGTGTGCACCACTCCTTAAGGACAGGTGAGTTGTCAGAGCACCATTTCAATGCACTGCAGTTCAATGTTGGGTTTACAACAATATTTCATGTAAAAAATTGAGGTTGTGCATGGCCAGTTTTTCTTACTGCACAGTACCATTAAATTCTTGTGCCTGGCAGTGCATGCACAGTATTTAACCTAAAATGACGTCTGCATGGTACATTCCAAGCTGCTGTGCAGCCATGCACACAAGCATCTTAACAGTGATGTTTGTCCAAGGGTTTTCCACACTTCCTGAAATTCTGCAGTGAACACAACATAAAGACACTGTGACAATTGAGGAAGCTAAATCATCTTGGAATACATGCCAGTAAATACCCAGTGCTTACAGCTCCTCTATTATTTGCTGGTGCAAAAGAGTTTTCTCATATTGCTTTCATAGGGTCGGTTATTTTCTGCACATGGAAGTCTTTTGCAATCAAATTAGAATGATTCTTACATATGGAAAGATATGAAACCAAGGATAAAAATTCTAAAATTGAGGTATTGTTGAATTAGGAGTCAACTTAGGTTAGCAAGCATATGTTGCCTTAAAATTAGCCCTTGGATGAGAATCAAGGTGACCAGCAGCTTCCTAGAAGATCATGCAGGAACTCTTTCCACTATCTTAATGGTTTTTCTATATGGAATAATGGATCAGCAGAGCAACCACACTTTAATATTATGTTGTTTAATTCATTTAGAAATTGGAGAAATATTTGGATTAATGTACCCACGAGTCATCAGAATACTACAGTGATGAAATAATGATGAAATGCAATGATTCGTGTACTACTGGCACTTACTGTCAATTTTATTCAAAGGTTTGCCAACGGGTTAAAGAATGAAGATTGATAGCTCAATAAACTGGCACTTTCATAGATTATCTTTGGGAGAAATTTTGTGGTCTGTTAAAGGAATTTAACTAAGTAGGTTACCATATAACATATTAGAGATAGCTCATGAGATCGATGAAAGCATGGGCTTGGTGGGCTGAATAGCCCTTCCTTCCCAAGATATGTTCTTATGTACATATTTCTCATGCAGCAGTGATGGAACAGTCCCTTTGAATAACTAAACAGTGCACAAAGGCTGTGTGGAATGGATCAGCGTCTCAGCATCCTACTGTACATCTCTGTCATATATTGGAAGGAAGTTATTCCATAAAGGACTAAGAGGTAATGCTTCTCTTGCAAGCTTTTTTGTTACTTTTGGTTGTGAACAGTCACTCTTTTCATTCAATGTAATCCACTCGAGATCCTGAGCCAGTTTAGAGTGTAACAGTATGATGGCTCCTTAGGTTTAAATCTTTTGCATGCATTTTGTCTCTTTACAGCTTTCCTGTTGTGTAGAGCAATTCTGTTCTACTGAGAATTGAAAGAATCCACAGATATAGTCTGTATTCACAATTTTCAGAATAGGGAAAAAAAAATTAAACATTTGCTTGTTTAGTTTGCTGTAGACAATTTCTGTTTTTGGCTTCTTGCAAATTATTATTTTACATAAAACTGTCCTGAAATTGATGACTTCATTTCTATTGTACATTTACAATTAAATCTTCTGCAGTTAACTTCTGGCTATTGTATACCCAAAAGATGTAACTTTATTATTGAAATTATGTCATAATTCAGAGGACTTTTCAAATTTTTGGTCATTTTAGACCTGATCAAAATAGTAAACTTAACATTGGTTTGTGCAGGACTGCTACCTAAAAATTAGTCACCAGCTGAGCTGTGGGCAAATGTTACTTAAAATTGAGGATTTGTATGAAAAGATGCATCCTAATCAAAGCGGTTACAATGGTTTAACCTCCTTTAATCTGAGTACTGTAACGGCCATTTCTTTTTATTTTTCTGTATTTCTAATTGTGGGCAGAAAAAGAATTGTTTCAAAAACCAAAGGTTTCTGGGCATCTCAAAGACACAGTGGTTAGCACTGCTGCCTCACAGCACCACAGACTCTGCTCCAATTCCACCCACGGGCGACTGTCTATGTGGAGATTGCATGTTCTCCCCATGTCTGTGTGGGTTTCCTCCAGATGCTCCAGTTTCCTCCCCTAGTGCAAAGATGTGCAGGATAGGTGGATTGTCCGTATTAAAACACCGCATACTGTCCAGTGATATGTCCAGTGATAACCCAGGTTGAGTGGGTTACTTATTGTAAATAAGGGCTAGGATGGGAGTCTGGGCTTGGGTGGGATGCCATTCAGAAGGTAGCAGACCCAATGGGCTGAAAATGCCTTTTTCTCCACAATAGGGATTCTATGATTCTGAAAGATTACTGCAGTTTTTGAAAGCAAGTAATCTGTCAGTCATTGTAAGTCCTGTACATACAGCTGCTGGTTCAAGCAGCAGTAAATGGTTTGCAAACATGGAGAATCAGTCAGCAAAATGTAGCTAATTCTCTGTGGACTAGTGACCAGTAATTGATGGAAAAGGCCTTTTGCTTGCCAACAACTAAGTGACTGGTTCCCACATAGCTAAGCAGGTTGGGGTTGTGAACAAAATATGGAGAAACCATCAGATCTCCACGAACTCAGAAACGGTCTCTGTTCTATGCCTGAAGAAAATCCACTTATTTTTCCTTCAGCAGTTAATGGAAGCTGTGACTTTTACTTGATGTGCAGTGACTTTTTATACGTGTGAACCAGTCATCGCGTGTCTCCTAAAACAAGTGAAAACATCTGGTGAAGGAAGATAGGGGAGCTGTGTTCTGATCAGCAAGCTATGTGGACTAGGGGCCACCGAATTGTCTTCCTACTCTTTCCCTCTGCCCAAAGCACCCATTTGTTTTCCCCTTCTGCTTCTGATTGTGTGTGGGATTTCATTAGGGGCTACAGCTTTACTAGTAGAGTTATGTGACAACAGCTCATAATTGATGCCTGTAGAGTCTATTTCATAAAATCCCTGCAGTGTGGAAGCAGGCAATTTGGCCCATACGGTCCACACCAATTGAAGAGCATCCCAGTCAGACCCACCAACCCCCACCCTATCGCTGTAACATTTCCCATGGCTACCCCACCTAGACTACACATCCCTGGATACTATGGGCAATCCACCAAACCTGCACGTCTTTGGACTGTGGGAAGAAACCAGAGCACCTGGAGGAAACCTACACAGACAAGGGGAACATGTGCAAACTCCACATAGTCACCCGAGGGTGGAATCAAACCCAGGTCCCTGGCGCTGTGAGGCAGCAGTGCTAACGACTGACCCACCTTGCCCACCTATTTATAATAAATAGTAATGCTTGTAAAGTATAGCAACCGTACATGTTTTCTGTTAACCCCCTGGAGCTAAAAGTCAGGTAAATTGCAGAATTTTGCATTTTTAAAAAAATCTTTAACTTTTGTGACAACTCTGGGAGTAACGGGCTTGATTTTCAGTGCACTACCTCAAGTGAGGCATAACAAGACATTCAGGACTTCTGGTTCTGTGCTGATAAACCATAAATGAAAGGATATTAAGAAAAAGTGTATCTGTTTATTTATTTATTAGGTAAATAAATCCATATTCACATCAGAAATGCTTCTTGGCCAACAGATGATTTTTGAAGACCCATCACATTGCACTCCTTGTGATCCTTTCTTGTTAACTGACTTGAGTGCAAAGTGTTTGTTTTTTGCATTATATTTCCCAAGGGAAATTTACTAAGTCAGTGCACATCTCCATTTTAATTAGAGTATGGTAAGAATTCACAGTTTATTAGATAAAGTTACAAATGTAAAAATCGAGCTGTTCTTGTCCAGCCAGTCCTTCGTTGAGATTTGTATGTGTTAGATATTCCCAAATAAAAGTTTAATTTTGAAGAATAATTTGCCTGACGAACAAAGTAAAATAATGCATTATGGCATGCTGCTTTATAACCAAACTCTTGTAAAATGTGTGCATTTTACAAAATTAAATGTAAACTTATTATTTTCCAGAGCTCAATATTCTAACATGATGTACAATGAAATTAGCATGTTGGAAATCACATCTAATACTGACAGCCTTCAGATGTGGGCCAAAATGTGATAGAACATACAACAAATATTGGGAGAAAGCAAAAATGCTGGAAATATCTGCAGTGCCTGTCAATCTTTGAAGTTATTGGCATGCAGACCATTGATGAGGTTATATTATAATGTCACAATTATATACTTTCCTACCAGTGATCAAAACTATTAAGTCTCCTGATTAAATCTTTATTGAAAATCAGTGCTGGCTGCAAAGTGCAATGTCCATAGCAAAGTTCTTTCCCTTCAGGAAATGCTAGGGGACAGAGGGTCAAGCATGAAGGAGCAACTGAAGGAAATCCTTATTAGTCAAGAAATGGTTTTGGGGAAATTGAAGGGATTAAAACCTGATAAGTCCCCAAGGCCTGATGCTTTGCATCCCAGAGTACTTAATGAAGTGGCCCTAGAAATGGCAGATGCATTGGTGATCATTTTCCAGCATTCTGTAAACTCTGGAAGAGTTCCAGTGGATGGAAAGATAACTAATGTAACCCCACTCTTTAGAAAAGGTGGGAGAGAGAAAAGGGGAAATTGTAGGCTGGTTGGCCTGACGTCAGTGTTGGGGAAAATGCTGGAGTCAATTATTAAGGATGTAATAACTGAGCATTTGGAAAGCGATGACAGATTCAGTCCACTACCCAAGGGCCCAAACATGCCTTCCAGGTGAAACAACACTTCACCTGCACTTCCAAGAATCTAGTCTACTGCATTTGTTGCTCACAATGTGGTCTCCTCTACATTGGGGAAACGAAGCGTAGACTTGGCGACCGCTTCGCAGAACATCTACATTCTGCTCACAAAAAAGACCCTGAACTACCTGTTGCCTGCCACTTCAATGCACCACCCTGCTCTCTGGCCAACATCTCTGTCTCCAGCTTGCTACAGTGTTCCAGTGAAGCCCATTGCAAGCTGGAGGAACAACATCTCATTTTCCGCTTGGGGACCCTACAGCCCTCCGGACTCAATATTGAGTTCACTAATGTTAGGGCCTAAACTCTCCCATGTCCCAGCCCCACACCCCACACACCAGGCCTTGTTACCACGTAGCCTGCCATTACACAGCCCCTGTTGTTAGTCACTAACAGTCCCCATTAACAACTATTCACCCTCCCAGCCTGATCGTTAGCAACTCCTTTGTCTGTCCAACTGTCTTTCTCTCTCTTTGGGCTCTATCTTATCGTTTACTCCCTACCCCACCCACCTCCCTATTTTCTGCATAAAAACTGACGTTTCCCAGCCACCATCAGTTCTGAGGAAGGGTCACCGGACCCGAAACGTTAACTCTGTTTTCTCCTCCACAGATGCTGCCAGACCTGCTGAGCTTTTCCAACAACTTTGCTTTTGTTCCTGATTTACAGCATCCGCAGTTCTTTTGGTTTTTACAGATTCAGTCCTAGTCAGCATGGATTCACTAAAGGGAAATCATGCTTGACAAATCTTCTGGAATTTTTTGAGGATGGGACCAGTTGAGTGGACAAGGGTGAATCAGTAGATGTTGAGGATCTGGACTTTCAAAAGGCTTATGACAAGGTTCCACACAAGAGATTAGTAAGGAAAATTAAAGCTCATGGTATTGGAGGTAATGTGTGACCTGGATGGAGAACTGGTTGGCCGACAGGAACCAGAGTTGAAATCCTTTTCAGAGTGGCTGGCAGTGCCAGGTAGGGTACCACAGTGTTCAGTGGTACGACCCCAGCTGCTCACAATACACATTAATCATATGGACAAAGGAATTGAATGCCATATCTCCAAATTTGCAGATGACACTAAGCTGGGTGGCAGTGTGTGCTGAAAGGAGAATGCTAAGAGGCTGCAGGGTGACTTGGACAGACTAGCTGAGTGGGCAAATACAGTATAATGTGTACAAATGTGAGGTTATCCACTTTGGTCACAATAACAGGAAGGCAGATTATTTATCTGAATGGTGGCAGTTTAGAGAAAGGTGAGGTGCAACAAGACCTGGGTTTCATGGTGGAACAGTCGCTGAAGGTTGGCATGCAGGTGCAGCAGGTAGTGAGGAAAGCTAATGGCATGCTCTCCTTCATAGCAAGAGGATTTGAGTGTCGGAGTAAGGATGTCTTGCTGCAGTTATATAGGTGAGGCCACACCTTGAGTATTGTGTGCAGTTTTGGTTTCCTAGTCTGAGGAAGGACATTCTTGCTATTGAGGGAGTCCAGTAAACGTTGACCAGACTGATTCCCGGGATGGCAGGACTGACAAATGAAGAAAGACTGGATTGACTGGGCTTGTACTCACTAGAATTTAGAAGAATGAAGGAGGATCTCATAGAAATATATAAATCCTGATGGGACTGGATAGACTAGATGTGGAGAGAATGTTCCTGATGTTGGGGAAGTCCAGAACTAGGGGTCACAGTCTAAGAATAAAGGGTAAGACATTCGGGACTGAGATGAGGAAGAATTTCTTCACTCAGAGTTGTGAACCTGTGGAATTCTCTCCCACAGAAAGCTGTCGGAGCCAGTTTGTTAGATATATTCAAGAGGGAGCTATATGTGGCCTTTCTGCTAAAGGGATCAAGGGGTAGGCGGAGAAAGCAAGAATGGGATACTGAGATTGCACGATCATGTTGAATGGTGGTGCAGGCTTGAAGGGCTGAATGGCCTACTCCTGCACCTATTTTCTATGTTTCTATTGTAACTCATAGACTGAGTTTGCATAGGGAAGAAATAGCTAACACCACATTTTGTTTTCTAGATGTAATACGCCATTTGGAACTGAATAATTTGTATCTCTGTCTCTGTTGTGCGTGCATCTTTAAATAGTTGAGTCAGTCTCTTACTTATTTTTCTCCTCACTAGTTTACTCCATATTTTCACCCAAACATCTCCCTTGTAACTGGCTACATTCTGTTAAATAGTTTTGACCTCAATCACAATCATAAAATACAAAACCCTTCAAGTACGCCATGTCGTAGCAAGTTCTACAATCTCACTGCACTTTGGGTAAGGAGCTTCCTCCTGAATTCTCTGATTATCTTGGATTTATATTTCCAGTTTTAGACCCCTGAAAGAGGAAACATCTCTACGTGCAGAATCTTCCCAGCCCCAGAACAATATGGGCTTTGGTAGGGAATTTGGGAAAACCTAATGAGATGTCCACGAGGCCCTTTTCAACTTCAAAAACAATAAAGTCCTGTTTATAACCAAGTGTTGGATGTCAAGATGAGATTTTCATGAGTGAGCAGTGAGAGGCCCATTAACATGGTTTATCGCTCATTATCGCCCTTCTGATTACTTAATCTCATCTCAGCAGTCCAAGGATGATGTTTAATACAAGATGGCAGTGGAGAGTGCGTTGTACAGCGTGAGAGCTCCTGCCCAGCGCTCATCTCCTCTGTTCACTTTTACATTGTTTCCTTCTTTCACTGTTTGCTTACTTTAATCAACGTACCTTCTGTGGAGCGCGAAGGAGATCTGTGTAGCCACATTACATCATAGAATCCCTACAGTGTGGAAACAGGCCCTTTGGCCCAATAGGTTCACACTGATCCTCAGATAATCCCAACCAGACCCATCCCCCTAATCTACATATCACTGAACACACTACAGGCAATTTAGCATGGCCTTTCCCTTTGCTTCTCGTCCTCACAGCAGTGGCTGTGTGCTTTTTTTTTTGGTTAGAGGAGGACATAGGGAGGGAAACACTGAAGAAGTGTTTGGGGTTGAACTGTCACTTGACAGCAACCCCTCCACAAACCACCTTCTGGAAGCAGTGACTGCACTGATGCAGATCTTCCTCACGTCAGCCAATCAGCGTCACCACTCTGCTGCCCTGTTCAAGGTGTAGTGTGGAGGAGATTAGCGCAGAGGAGAGTGAGCCATCGCAAGCAGAGCGAGCCCAACGAGATGGTGCGAGATGATTCCCCCCCACCCAACTCCCCAAGCATCTGTGGCGGCCGCAAACACAGGGAGATTGAACTTATCTTCTGAAGAGAGCTCGTTCATGGAGGCAGCATCGCGGCTTTGTCAGGTCCAGAGCGTGGCAGTGCCTGGGCGTCCAGATCGAGATTTTAACAGTCGTAGATCAAATCCAATGCAGGAAGAGTGAGCCCAACATGGCTGTGAGGGATGTCCCCTGGCATCTGCAGTAGTAGCAAGAGCAAGGCAGCCTGAGGTCTCCCAGAGAATAGGTCAAAGTGGAGGAGATCGAGCCCTTGTAGGAAGTGCGAGCTCAGCATGGCTAAGCACTTAAAAAAAACTAATGAACTTTTAACTTTATTTTACTTAATGTTAAGAAGCACTGTGATGTTTAACTTTTAACTTCATTTCTTTATTTTTCTACTTTATACTAAGTCGGACTGTGATGTTTATCATTGTTTCCTTATTTCTCTACTTTGTACCTAAGATTTTGTACCTAGGTATCTTTGTACCTAAGGTGGCGCCAAGAATGGCGACATTGTACGCTTTTCACTGCTCATGTACTTCTGTACACGAGAACATGTGACAATAAATTCTAATTATAACATGCATTACTTGGTACTGCCACCTGTCAGATAGAAACTAGATGCTGACAGTTCCTAACATGAAAGCCAGAGTGGGTACCTGGCAACTCCAGCTCACTGCTGTCTCTGTGGACCTCCACGTTGGAGACCTGGCCCTAACATCTCGGAGCATGCTCCATAGACAGGAGCTACACACCTCAAGGGCAGAGACATCGGCAGCCAACATGTTAACAGCCTCATTGCATCATCGTGGCACATGTCCAAACCATTTGCAGCTCGCTTCTGCACGTGATTGCTGCAACTCGGAGTGCACTAGCATTTTTCATTGCACTGATGCTGCAAGGACACTTTATTGCGTGCACAGGCATCCAGGTCACGGTTTGGAACAGGCTGTATTTCAGGGCTGGTCACTTGCCTCTTAACACTCACTCACTTTGCATCTGCTTTGATGTTCACAGCATCCCTGCCTTGCCTTTTAGCACATTTTCCCCTTCAGCACACCATAAAGGCTCACAGTACTTATTTGTTGACTTGCCTTTTAGTGCTGACACAGCGCCACACAGCTTGTCATAGTTGTCAGCAGTCATCAATCAAGAAGGTGGACATGTTGCTGTATAGCACGTTGCTACATCAATGTAACACCTGTACCATGTTCCATGCCAAAGGCACTGCATAAGCTTCAACCAAATGGCCATGATTCAAAGGAGAGTAGCCCTCAGTCAAGTTGAGGAAGAAACTTCCAGGCACCAAGTCCCAGCATAGTATATTAAGGGCAACCTCGGATATAATTGCAGGGGCTTGGTCACAGTCATTTGGGCTCGGGGTAGTCATGGTCAGGTTGTCTGTGCCTCTGTGCCCTGGGAAGTGGGACATGTTCGGTGCTGTGGGTCGGTGCACCCAATTTGCAGAGTTGGATGTGCACGTTCAGGGAATCTGGTCACTCATTGTTCTGGGCTGCCCAGCAGTGGAATGCTTCCACTGAAAGTCTGGGAATAATCGGGCCACTGCAGAGGGAAGGAGGGAAGCTGGGGAACTTAATTACAGGGATTTGGGGCATAGGAGATTACCATGTGAAAAGGGTGGCCACTCAATATTCAAAGGGATGTAATGATAGAGCATTGAAAAGAAAGGGTGGGGTTGGCATTGGACTCCTAGTTCTGGCATATTTACTCAAGATGCCTGGGCTGGGGTAGGGGCAAAATGGGAAGGAATGCTTACATCTGGAAGTGCACCAATAATAAGCTGAGTGTGAGACTCACTAATCAAGGAACAACTGCTGTTTCCTTCTCTTTTGTTGTAAATAACAAGTCACAATGGAGATGAAAGCAGATGTGACCACACCAGAAGTGTCAGAGTTCAGTTTTGTCTGGTGTCCAAATCCTTACCTCAAACACATATCAGGAAAGGTCCCGACGTGAAACGTTAACTTTCCTGCCCCTCTCATGCTGCCTGGCCTGCTGTGCTCTTCCAGCTCCACACTGTGTTATCTCTGACTCCAGCATCTGCAGTTCTTGCTATCTCATGTAACATAATGAATCAATCTCACTAAATGGCTCTGATACACGAGCAGTGTTTTGCTATCTTGAAAGATCGACTGCAGTTGCCAAAGTAGCAATTCACTCAGACCTGCACATGTTGCAAGAGCTGCTCACTTCACACCTTGGACCATCAAACATCATGCAGCACTAAAGGCTTTGTACCCTCAGTGTAGTGGTTGTGTCGAGACGCACATTCTCACACATACAGCCTATGGTGAAGAGTGAATGTGTAATTATGCATTTGAAAACTTATTTACATTCATGTATCACCTGTGCCATCTGTGACTTCAGAAGGTCGTCATCTTTCTTTCCTTCCCACTCCATCTCAATACAGTCCCGATTCCACAGCTGGCGCGGAGGGAGCCTTCTCTAGCCTGTTTGCCCGGGAAGCTTGGAGAGATGACCGCCAGGGCATTTTTGTCCCGAGAGTCCCAACATTCTGGGTGTGACCTGTCCAGAGGCCAGGTGCGCCTCCTCAGCTTGAACTTCCAGAGGGTTGATGGCAGAAGGTAGGGTAGAGGTGGAAGGCCCGGCCACCTCAGAGTGTCCCAAGATGAGCCTCCTGTGGGATGTATGTCCTTTGTATGTGTTGGTTCCTTTGGCTGTGTCTACTGTCACTGCCCTGCCTTGTGAGGATGGAGAACCTGGAGTGGGTTCAGAGTTACTCAGTCACCTGACACATTGCTGAATGGCCTGAACGCCAGTCACTAGAGCAACGGAGCGCAGGTCTGTGCACATATCCATTAGACTCCGAGTGTGGTAGACCAGGCTCTCTATTGGTAGTTGCCAGCATGACCATGGAGGCAGCCAGATGCTCAGCATGCCTGAGGCAGCAGGGCCCCAAAGGCATCGCTGCCATCCTGACAGACAGACCTGCCCACTGCTCGCATATCGATAATGTCCCCAGTTCCTGCCACCGTGACATCCTCTCCTGCCTGATGCTGAGCAAGGGCCTGGTCCCTTGACCAGCTGCAGAGACATGGCGGTGAAGTGCTCACCAATTCTAATTAAAGTAACATGCCAACTGAGCTGGGTGGGCATGCAAGAGGCTGCCTTACTGGCGTCCATGGTCTGCTCCTCAGAGGTGAAGGAAGACAATTCTTGCGGCACTGCCCTCTGGGCCACAGAGACCATGGCATTCCTGCTGATAACTGCAGGAGATAAAGGAGAGAATTTGTCGCTATCAAAGGGGTAGATGTTTTGCTTTGTTGATAATACATCCACAATTGGGGTGTTGGGATAGCAACACTACAGTGAAACAGTGTTTTCAGCATCTCCGCTGGATGGTGCCAGTCTTCAAAGGCGAGGGTCAAGATGTTCCTCCTTGTAGGTGAGGAGCAGCCAAATGTCAGATACCCCATCACCATCCTGGCTCTTTCAGACCATTTATGGCTCGATTTCACTTGGAATGAGAGAAAGGAAGGGACTGAGTGAAATTAAAGTGGATGCCACAGCTCGTAGTGCTGGTGTAGGTTGGAGGGATAGGTGGGGAGGTGTCCCGTGTGAAAGAGTAGGCAGCACAGAGGCCAAGTGAGGGGAAGCAGGTGATGATGAGAGTCGTAGAACATGAGTCTTGGTGGGAGGTGGGTGCAGGAGCAGGTCTGGTGAGGTGGCAGAGTGACCTGGTAAAATGGAGAAGGTCATTGACCGTCTTGCAAAACCGCTGGGTGTTTCTATGGACTGTAGAGACTGCATGGACGTTGCTGTCGACCTGGGACCAGGCTGACAGTGTCTGCTGTTGTGACCTCTTCCGCCAGTTTTAGGGGAAGAGGAGCTCCCTCCCCTTACTGCCCAATTCACCAGGACCCTCTGGTTCCTGTCTGAAATGTGGCATGTCAATTTGCCCATGTCTGCCATATCTAGGGCAAAAGTCTCCAACTGTGCAGGGCAGCTCCAGACTCCCAGTGCTTGACTGGTGTACATCTGCCTTTTAACAATGGCACCTGCGCCAGGGTGCCAGGATATCCCAGCAATGGCAAGCACATCTTCTTAAGGCGGGTGGGAGAATCAGTCTAGTGTAGGATAAGAGGGATGCCATAGAGGGGCGTGGTAGGTAGTCAATGAGGCAAGATCAAGACAATTGCATGAGAAAACCTGCTAGGCCTCACGAAGAGAACTCTCCTGGAACTCGATGAAAATGACACTTGGTCAGTTTCTGATTGGGACGCTCAGGGACATTGTGAGCTAAAATCATAGTTTTATGTGTTTGAGACAACAATGGCACAGTCTCCTCTCTCAGCTCTTACTGATGTTTTCCTTCTGTTCCCACCTATCACTGAATTTTCAGGCCTCAAAATGGGGCCACAGTGTAAAGTGGTTTGGAAGCACTGGCCTACATCATGAAACACTTCATAATTTTTATATGTGTGTATTAGATCATGCCTCAGCCTTCTCTTTCTTCAAAATGATCTGGTCTGTTTTCTGCTAGATCTAATCTGAGTTCTGGTATAATTTGATTTCATTTATATCTTCTCTAGCATTAGCATCTTTACATTATATATTACTATTTTTTTTTCTATCTCTTTATATTAGCTAATGCACCAGTAGAGGTGGAACGTACTATCACTAGGCACTAAAATGGCTATCCTCTTACTAAGTACATGTCTGTATTGAAAGAATTGTTATCAGTTGTGACATGTTCCATGGGTGACTAAACTGTGTGAAATCTAGGTTGGCCTCACTGAAATTGGGTGTTACAGGGATAACGATGCAATTATGATGTACCCCAACAGGAGGCAGCAGCTTCAGGAGACCACAGAGTTGAACTGGGATGGGACAAATCTGAAATATTTATTATTTTACTATTTAGCGAATGTAAATCCCTGAAGTAAAGCAAGAGCCTACTAGTTTTCTGAGCTGAATGTGATTAGTTAACCACTTAGTCATTTCAAAGTGGTGGGCTGGACAGCTGGTTTGCAAAGCTGAGTGATGCCAACAGTGTGGGTTCAGTTCCCACAATGGCTGAGGCCATCATGAGGAACTTGCCTTCTTGACCTCTCCCTTCGCCTGAGGTGGGGTGTCCCTCAGGTTAAACCACCAGCAGTCATCTTTCTCTAATCAGAGAGCAGCCCGATGGTTCTCTGGGACCATGGCAACTTCATGTTTTAATCTGTTGAAGGGATGTATGACATTGTTTCTGTTCCTCCACAAGCGCACAAGGGGTTTATACTGAGGCCCCTATAATGGAAGCTGTCTGTGCACTGATCCTGGCGGGGACTGAACGTGTTTACCAAGGACCACTGTGGCTGTAGCACTTCAAAGCCTGCCTTTTGATAGATGGAGTTTGTCACAAGGAAATTGTTGGTAGCTTCCCATATTTCCCAGTCCCTGATCCTTTATGGTGGATTGAGAAGTATTGAAAGTTCTACAACTGTTGGATCTCTGAAAAACTTACACTTGACAATTGGATGAGGATGTAAAAAAAAGTGACTATTTCCTGTCTTGATAGTAAGTCAGCCTTTGCTGATTTTGCCTCTTAACAGCTCTGAATGGAGTTTGCATTTTTGCCAAAAAAAATTGAAAGTTTGTATCTTCATACAAGATATTTATGTAAACTAGTCATTGGTGTATAATTATGGTCTGTAGCCCTCCCCTTGCCATCTGCACTATTAGCCATCACCAAAGTAAATAGGACAAAAATAGGCAGGTGTTTATCTGTGGAAGGAATTTGTTAGGCAGATAGTTGACAGACGTTTCTAGTGATCATTGGAGCCCTGTGAACTATTCCAGAGGGGCAGCTAAGGTATGTATTGAGTAGTTCTAGAACTTGGGATCACTGGATGAAGTTGAGTAGTTGTATTTCTGGAAAATTAGGTACAGTTTTTTTTTATTTAAGAAGTCTGAATACTATTTGGAGTGCATGTACCCTTCCACTGTTATTTTAAACTGTTACTTATTCACTGCTATCTAAATTGGAACTAAAAAGTACAAGATTTGTTAACAGTACGTCTCTCTGTTTCCTTATTATTAGGCTCTGTTTTAAGCTCAGTGAGATATTACAAATAATTTTTGTTATCCATTTATTTTCATGGCAAGGCAGATCAAGAGCCAGCATTAGGCAATTAGAGAGAACTGGCTTTGAGAAATACGTAGCAGATAATCTCATGGATTTTTGCCAAATTGATTTAAAATATACATCTAAAATGGTATCTGAACAATAAACAAATTTGGTTGCATGGCAAAGCAGCAACTAATACTGTGATTAAAAAGTGAAAATGAATGAATTAAAGCATTGTTTTATTTTTGCTGCTGTTTACAACGTAGTGTAATGCTGTTATGCAGCTGAAACTCCTGCTGAATAGTTCGTGGAAATCCGATAAATTCCCTGGTCCTAGTACCTTCGTAAGCTTTGTAATCTCCTTGCAGCCCAGTTTATTTATCAAGAAACAACTGGAAAGTCTTTAACAAAGAACAGAAATTGCTGGAGAAACTCAGCAGGTTTCTGTGAGGTAAACAACTAACAACCCATCTGTGGAGAAAAACAGATACTGCCAGACCTGCTGAGTTTCTCCAGTAATTTCTATTTTATTTCAGAATTCCAGCATCCGCAGTTCTTTCTTTTATTTTGTGGAAAACCTTTAAGTTGTGTAATGGTAATCTGTATAGAATATGGATCCCCTTATGCAGTTTTGGAAGTACCTGCTGTCTAAAGTTTTGGCAAAGACCTGTAGCTCGGGGTTGTGGGTGAGATTGTTGACTTGCTCGCCGAGCTGGCTTGTTCTCGTTCATGGTTGTATCTGCAAGCAGTGCCTCTGGTTTCTTAACATAGTCTGGTTTGTTCATGATGATGGTCATGCGCCTTTTGTCTGCTGGTAGGATTATGATGTTTCTGAAGAAGGGTCCCAACCCGAAACGTCAGCTTTCCTGCTCCTCTGATGCTGCCTGGCCTGCTGTGTTCATCCAGCTCTACACCTTGTTATCTCAGACTCCAACATCGGCAGTTCTTACTATCTAGGATTGTCTTTCTTGAGTTTATCTAGTGCTTTTCTCTCTGATGTGTTCAGGTTGTCCGCTTTGTTCCTTGTGTGTAGTGTGGGGTTTATAGTTTGTCGGATGCTTGTTTTTCGTCCGTGCGTCTGTTGTCTTTTAATGTATTCTCCAGAGCGGCCATGAAGTCTGTTCAGTTTGCATCTTTGTGGTTATTGTTCAGTCCGCATAATAGCAGAGCTTTCTCAGTTTCTGTGAGTTGTCTGCTGGATAGGTTTCTTATCCATGTATCCGGTTTGTTGTTGTCTTTGTCTTTGTGGTGGATCAGTTTGGTAAGTTTCTCCTGTAGCTTGTGTCTCTTCTTAGTTTTGGTTTTGTGTTGATTGATGGTGATGGCCTGCTCTAGGATTGTAGTCCACTGCTGGTCCGTAGAGTTTAGATACTGTGATATTTGGCGTGAAATTTCCCATTTGTAGCTGTGGAGTCGGTTATGGGCATCATTAATCATTGCTCGTAGCATTCTGAGTCCGTTCTGTTCAGCTATTTTATAGCCTGTGAGTTGCTGAGTGAAGGTTTGTACTTCACGCTGCAGGGCAGTACCTGGTTTCTGAGGCATTCGTGGAGAAAGTGAAGTTGTTCGCGGGTAGAGCTCGGTCAGTTGGCAAAGGTTTCCCATTGTCTGGCAGTTTTTAGCGTGTTATGAACGAGAACAAACCAGCTCGGTAAGCAAGTCAACAACCTCCTACCTGCCGTTTTCTGTAAAAAGCAGTGCTCTTCCACTGCCTTATTAACTGTATGTGCTTATCTTTAGAGCTACTATAAGTAGTCTGTTCCCTTGCTAACATAGAAAGGGGAAGAAGTGGGAGCAAATAGATGCACAGTTCAAAAGCCAATCAATATCCTTTTTGTTGTACATGTCTTGCTCATTTTAGTGCACGGTACATTTAATTTCCTTTGTTCAGCCATGTATGAGCTATGTCTTAAAGAGGACAACTTTTTAGCAGCCTGGAGTGTAACTTGCGTGTTGTCACATGTATGTGCTTCTTATAGGTCATTGGTGTCAGCTGCTGCACACAAGTGTAGCATAATTGCACTTGTAAATGCTGCATGGAATTTAGAACTTAACCGTGCGCACCTCCAGCACAACTACCGATTTTGTGAAATATAGTTTCCTGACTCCGTGGAAGAATTCATTGTACTGCTGTTATTCTTAGCACCACTATTATTGTGTGAATGCATTTCAATCTGGAGTTGGGTGGGACCTGATACATCAGAGAAGAGAAAACTCGAAAAGAACAGAATCTTGCTTTGCTTCAGGAGATGCAGAATTTTCATTAATAATGGGTTGAAGGGTTATTGAGAGTGGGAAGGAGAGTGGAGTCTGGGACCAAATGATATCAGCCATTATCATATTAAATGGCAGTGCAGGCTCTAGAGACTGAATTGCCTACTCCTGTTCCTGCTTCTTGTGTTATAAATACTTTGAGCCTTTGTACCTCTGTAAGTTTAGAGTCAGTACATTGTGGAAATGGTTTTGTACTTCTGGAACTTCCTGTGTGTAAACACTGTTTGAAAACCCCTCTTTCATTTTCCTGTGTATTGCAAAACAAATTTCAGTTGTAATCTAGTGGGACACTGTTACTCAATGACAGAATTGCAACATGAGATTGATGCAATTGATCCCAGTATTAGTTGTTGCTTTGCCATGCAACCAGTTTGTTTATTGTTCAGATACCATTTTAGATGCATGTTTGAAATCACTTTGGCACACACTGCATGAGATTATCTACTACCCATTTCTCAAAGCTTTAATTGCCTAGTGCTGGGAAATATTTCTTCGAGCTTTACTGGAATCCTGTCTGACTGTCGGGGCTTGTCTGTCAGGAGCTACCAGCAGCTTCTCCTGCTGCTGCACCCACAGAGTTGGGACCCCAGACCAAAGGCGAGTTGAGGTGGAGAACAGGATGGCAGTGCAATTTGGTCAAAGGTATGGGGACAGAGGGTAGCTTTCAGCAACCACCTCTGTCTGATGGCAGGTCCCTTGAGAGTGCTTGACTGTACAGCTCCTCATCGACGTGTCCCATCCCCTCCCTGAGCTAATCCTCGATCCACCACTGAACTTGTTAATGAGCCTAATTGATACCCGGTTGCCACTGTAGCCTGTAAGCCTGCCCCCAGTCTAATTGGGAAGGTTTTTGCTGGTTTAAAGTTTCGGCAAAGATCTGTAGCTTGGGTTGTTGGTGAGGTTGTTGACTTGCTCACCGAGCTGGCTTGTTCTTGTTCAGATATTTCGTCACCATGCTAGGTGACATCATCAGTGGAGCTTCCAATAAAGCGGTGTATTTCTGCTCTGCTTGGAATTTATTCTGTCTGGTCCGTTATGGTGAGTAGTATCATTTCTGGTTTTGATCTGTGTGGGTCATACAGATAAACCCATACAGGTCCATACAGTCCTGTATCTCAACTACAGATCTAGATCTACAGCAGGTCCAATCATGGCACCCACCGCTACCCCAGATTCTGTTTCAGACCAACAGTCATCACCACTCCTACCATTTCCTCCACGATGTCTGTCCCAAGTCCTTGACTGTCTGCTCGGATATTATGGATGAGCACTTTGATGCCCTTGCCTTGAGTGTGCAAGAGCATACAACAGTGACACTTGCCTCTTACTGAAACCAGGTCATTTGTTATTTGTCTTTTCCATTGTTCTTCTCTGTGCACGTTGCAGAATTGTGGTGCTGAATCCTCAAAAATGAGTGGATTAGGATCATGTCAGAGCTGGAAAAAGAACCATCTTACCCACTTCCAGTTTTAACAAAGGCAGGATAAGAAGTGTGCGCCCAATTCACTGAGGGTAGCCTTGGTCAGTGAACTACTACCATGCGGTTGCTTGGCTTCATTTTGACAGTCATTCCATTTTTAACCTCAGGTGGCCATGTTACCAGGCTTTGCAACTATCTGTGATGCACTATTCCCCCAGATATCCAAAATAATTTCTGTCATTCTTCCATCTACTGACATGACATTTATGGCAACCTATCGCCATATTTAATAGCATCTGAAACAACATCTGTCTACGTAGCTCCTCTGTCAAAGTGCTTCACAAGAGTGTTATAACTTGCCACCAAGTGACACATGGACATACTAAGGCCATTGTCAAAAATATTGGTTAAAGAAACACGTTCATCAGAGCACCTTAGGAATGGGGGGGCAGAGAAGTTTAGGGAGCGAATTGCAGAGCATGGGCAGCTCTAGACTGAGAATCCTCATCTGCTCAGTCTCTCTGTCTCTGAAGCTCTCTTTTTCTCTCTCACACTCTCTTTCTCTCATGTTTTCTCCCTTTCATACTCTCTTTCTCATGCTGTTTCTCTTGTGCTTTCTTTTTCTTTTTCTGTCTGACACACTCTTTCTCACTCTCACGGTCTGTCATGTGCTCTCTCTCTTTCTTTCCGCATCTATCTTGTCAAGTCCACTGGAAGTCTTGTATGTTCCAAAAAGGTTGCCTCTCATTCTTCGATAATCCATTGAGTAAATCTACACAACCTCTCCTCATATGACAGTCCATCTATACCTGGTACCAACATAATGAACATTCTTTTGACCACCTCCAACACCAATATATTTTTCCTTGGGTAAGGTGCTCAAAACTGTTCACAGTATTCCAGCTCTGGTCTGACTCGTGCCTTGCGTAGTTTTAGCAAAACCTCCCTATTTTTGTATTCCATTCCCTTATCAGGAGTCTACTTTCTTTGCATTGGAAGTCTTTATTTCATTAACCACAAAACCATTTCACTGTTCCCACTAATAAATAAGTTAGCAATTTGCAAACATTATTATCATTTATTAAAAAAAACTTTCATTTGCTTGTTTTTAATGTATTCAATCCACTCCATTTTGAAAATATTAAATGGCTTGCAACACTACATATAAATCCATTTTAAATGTCAACATTTGGATGCAGTACCTGTTAAGCATGTAGGCAGTATCAGCTTTTTATAATGCTAACAATCCTGTCACTCAACATGAGAAGATACATAAATAATTGCATTGTACTATTATGATTTGAATCAGCAGTGTATGTCATGCCTTAGTACACAGAAGCTCAGCAACAGGTTGGGATCGGTCTTCTGAACACCATTGTTAAGATTGATTTTGTTTTTCCATTTTAATAATTTATAACGTAATGCTAACATTGATTTTTCAAGAACTCAAATTGTAGTTTCTCAGCCCTGTGGTTTTGGATCTAATGTCTGTCCACTTTGTGCCCAACCCCACGATTGTGTTTTTGCTTTCAGGTAAGTCGGCCAGGTGGCCCGGCTGTTATGTACCACTGCTCCCCAGTTTTGGCCGATGTGGTAGGGGTGAAAAGCTCTAAAGGTGTAATTAGTCTGTTTGCTGGCCTCAACAATCTGCTGATCAGAACACACGCGAGAGGACGTGTAGTGAAACATATCGAGCACCCTGATGCTAGCAAATGTAACTGGCAAAATAGACAAAGAAGCTCTGCCGTCCATGTTCTTCCAGAAGAGAACACAAACTCTCATAGTCAAGCAGGCACATAACAGTTGATGACCCACATCCCCTCACCCTCCTGATGAGGGTACTTAACAGCACAATAAAACACATTGGCACTTTGCCTCCCCACCATACGCGCACACCTCCCCAACACCCTGTATTGACTCGATGGACCAAATGGCCTATCTACACTTTAGGGATTCTATGAACAAGTACTTTCACATTTCGCAATCAAGATACGTCTTACAACCCCTTTTGTTGTGCACCATCGTTCCAGCAGAACTGTAGCATTACAGAAACTGTCCCTCCCTGATCCAAACCACTCAAGCAGGTTCACTTCTTAAAATACCCGCTTGAAACCTCGTGTATTGTTCAAAATTTGTTCCACCAGACCCTGTTATTTAGACCCTATTTTCCAAATTGCAAGGCCCAGCTCAGCAACTTGTTCTTTAAATCTCCAATGTTCCTGTTCTGTCCACTTACTTCTAAAAAGAAAAGAAAACTCCATCTAACAGTCTGAGGTAACAAGGTGTAGAGCTGGATGAACACAGCAGGCCGAGCAGGAAAGCTGACGTTTCGGGCCTAGACCCTTCTAGACTGCATCTGCAGTTCCTACTATCTCCTTCTAACAGTCCTTTTGTTTCAACCACCAGCTGCTTTGACTTATTCTCTGGACTGCATTAGGTGCTTTTCATACATCCCCGTCTCAACACAAAAACAGTAATTTTTCTGAGTGTTCCTGTTTCAAGGTAAGATATCCGTCATTCAGGCTTTGTTTGTGTTTCTATCCTGTAATCACCAATCACATGGGCCGTAGCTATTTATTATGGCTTTAATATCTCCCTTATCAGATCATTCTGTTTCACCTGAAGCTAAAAGAGACCTTTCAAAATATTGTGCAAAGTTCAGCTTCATTGCAACATGTAAATCTCCCCAAACGATGATATGGTTGAGTTATGGTCTGTCCCTGAAGTTGTAAGGAACTTGGTACCAGTGGTTGAGCTTTACTTTGTAGTTAATATTGCTAATAATTTATACTTTGGAGACTCTTGCATTAATTGCTAAGCTGAGTAGGTTAATAATTAAAGGATAAATCTACAACACTGCAGATTATTACTGAGTTTAACTACACAGCAAAGCTAAAAGTATAACATATAACCAACAAGCAACTTCAGTGACGAATATAACCGCAGCAACCTCCAGCCCTGGCTTCACACATTTGTGCCAACTTTAGAATCCACACATTATGAGCTTCAGCCAAAGTAGACGGGTTTTTATCACTTTCAGAGGTAAATGTTGTGCAACCCCAGGTTCTAATCAACCTACACGTTTGGATGCAAAGTCTTTTATTTTCTTTTACCAGTAAAGGACAACAGCAATTACAATTGTTATTACAATTGCTAGGTAACTGAGGAAATCCTAGACACATTCTACCACCCCTCTTCTCCTGAGCCAGTCCTGTAACCAATCTCAGCAGTATTTTGAATTCTGTGGCCCCCTCAGTGATTATCTAATTGATGGATTCAAAGTGCGAATTCTGAGAACCTGATGGATCACATTATGCATATGTCTAATCCTAACAGGCGACTGTCTAATATTAAATAAATAGAAGGACATTCTGTGATTACATCTTTTGAAGTTCGATTGAGCAGCAATAGAAATTAAAAATATATTGTTCTAAAAACAAATAAAACCATCATTTACTTATACTTGCACTTGGATGTGTTTTTTTTCAGGGATCCCCCCCCCGACCAACACCAGTGTTGGCACTATCTATCCAGTAATGTCAAGTTAAAACTATTGTCCAAGATATTCGCCTTGTAGCAAATTGCTGTTCTTTTTAAGAAGCAGACAGTACTAAGTTGTGTTATAGTTTCAGCAGTCGTTATAAATATGGTGTTCCTCACTTGACTACTATTCACTGTCCATCCTTAATTCTACATGAAAGAATCAGCTATGTTGCTATAAGAGAGGTGTCAGTGACTACATCAGAGTCTAGTTCAGTTGTCAGATTTCCCGTGATCTCGATGTTGAAGGGCAGCTTGCTCCAGGAAACAAGAAGAATAGTTTGACATCTTCTTTTGCTGTTTTCTCTCGATAAATGACAATGCATTTAGATTTGTTAGATAAATGTGAAGTGCTTTTAAAGCAGAGTTGGCCTTCAAAAGGGCTGTGCCCTCGATATTCTTAAGGTTTCCAGTGAGGACTGCTAACGGAAGGACTTGGCTTTGTTCAACTAACAGTTGATCATTTTTGCAAGATTGATTGATGTACACAAGAAGCAAATAGTACTGCATTGCACATCAGTGAAGATTGAAATGTGCAATTTTGGAAAGGTGGGATGCTCCAGCAACATCTAAATATGTTCAGCCTTCTGAATAGACCTGTTGAAATGAGTTATTGAAATGTATAGGTTGCTATTGGCGTTAAAAGAGAAATTACAGAAGTTTGACAATTTGCCAAAGGTATACTAAATGTCTATATCCTCCTTGTCATTGCCTGGCAACAGTGTGTTTTAAGGCAAGAGTCAGAAGCCGAAATGTAGGGAGTTGTCAGTTCTTGTCTTTTCCCTTCCTGAGTCTCATAATGTATCAATCTGACCTAAATCAAGACCGTCTACTCTTGATATTTTTTAATAAACTGGAGCAAACAGTCAGAAACCATACACTTCAGGCAACAGATTGTGTTTGCAGCAGGATATGCAGCTTGCTTTATGGAACTGTAGAATTCCAAAATCCTTTTAAAGACTATTGCCAGAGAAAGGAGGATATTGCTGATGGTTTAAAACTGAAAACTGTGTCCAAAAAAATTACCCAGTTTTCTTCACATTGCGTACAGTTTATATCATGCCCTCGCACATTTGATGACTTTATTTCCATTAATTTAGTGAACATTGAAATCTTATTGGACAACACTGGATCAAAATAGGTATGTCGTCTGAATGCTAATTTTTTAGTCATTAAAAATGCAAACTAGTAAACAGTTATATCAAATAACTCTTACTTGAAGTTTATCAATGACAAGTTTTACAAATTACGATTTGTATCAGACAAAAATTAATTTAACTGAATTCCAATAATCTCGGTCAGCTAACTACTAGCTGTAGCAATGGCCAAAACTTTAAGGTATATTCTGAATTGCTTTATTTTGCTGCTTAACCAAGGTCCACTGATGTTAGTTATTGCATTCATGATGCATGTTTGGCTGTGAACCCAGACATGTAAAAGTGTTAGTTCAGTAGGGAGTCTGTTTTGGAAGTGAGGTGACTTGTAGACTTTGTATGATTTGACTTCCTAAGTAGTTATGAAAAAAGTCACCTCTTAAGATCAATGCAGGGAAATGATAGGAAACCACTCCTCCAGTCAGATGATGTCTACTCCTGTGCCTGTTCTTGATAAGTTCATTGTGAACCTGTCGGCAGCAAGCGTGAGAGAAACTATTCCATGATTGGAGGGTCATGGTGAATGGCAGCTGTCAGCAAGGCTGGAGGAAGTGAGAACAGGATGAGGAGTGAAGCTGCTGAGCAGAGGCACGAGACCAGTCAGTAAGACCAAAGAACGGGATCAAGAAGTCAAGGTGAGATCTGAGGTTGGGAGTAAGGCCAAGAGCCTGAGTGCTGAGGGTACAGTAAGGTGGCAAAGTGGAGAGAGAGCAACAGGGTTGGGTGGAGAACCCACAAAGGTTCAAACTCTTCAGAAAAGGAAACACTCACCACAAAACTGGAAAACCAAAGTTAACGAATTCCTTGCAAATACATGTGGAGTCTCTAAATGAATACTGCAGGAGTTCTGGCGCTGCAATATAAAGGGGAAGTGTGGTGGATGTTATTGTAATGAACTCTCTGTGAATTGTGTCATTTAATACTGAACAGTTTTATTTAATAAATTTGTATTCATGTGTTATCCCATTTTAAAATGTGTCTTCTGTGAATTACTTGTCTGGGTATAGTCGAATAGGTTTATTTAAAATCATAAGCTTTCTGAGCGCTGCTCCTTCTTCAGATGAAGTGGAGGGAAGTGCCATGATGAAGGAGCAGCACTTTAGAAACTTATGATTTAAAGTAAACCTGTTGGACTATAACATGGTGTGGTGTGATTCCTGACACTGTCCACCCCAGTCCAACACCGGCACCTCCACATTGTGAATTACTGGGATTGCAGTGTCTCTATGAGAGACAAACGTGCTATATTTTCTCCATGACTGCACCAGTCTGTAGGAAATGTAATTTAGGGTGATGTACTTTGGTCGATAGCTTGCCATATTTTGAAGAAAAGCATTTGGTGCTAACTTATGCCTGTTATTTCGTGGCAGTTTAAATAGTTTGTGTACCTAGGAAATTAATGTTTTCCTTGTTGCCTGGGATGAAAAGTCTCAGTTAAGAGGAGAGTCCGGAAAGGCTGGGTTTGTTTTGGAGCAGGGGGAGTCTGATTGAGGTATACAAAATTATGAGAGGTATAGACAGAGTAGATTGTGAGAATCTCTCACCTCTGGCAAACGTGCCTCAGATCAGTGGGTATAAGTTTAAGGTGAGGAGCAAGTGGTTTAGAGATTTGAGAATTTTTATTTTTCACCCAGTGGGTAGTAGATATTTGGAAAGTGGTGCCTGACAGGATAATGAGGCAACCTTTAAGAAGCATCTGGATGAGTACTTAAAATTCTAGGGCATCGTAGGCTGTGGACTAAGGCAGGTAAATGAGCTTACTGTTGCTTGGTGTTTGTTGGTGGGCATTGTAATGGTGGGCCAAAGGACTTGTTTCTATGCTGTATGACTCTATGACTTATATTATGGATTTAAGTTTAAGACGGTGGTGAAGACTGTTGGGAATGGGAAAATTGGTCAGTTCTTCCATTCTGCTTCTATGTAAATCAAAATTCCCCATTTATCCACACAAGTACAGGAGTTATTGTCACTAAGTGACATTGGCCCTTAGTGAAGGAGTTAACGAAAAAGGAGCCCCCTAAAAATTAAAAAAAAAGGTAGCTGCCGAAAATCAAACAGCCTGTGCTCGGGTTGGTTAGGGTGATAAATTTTGAACAAGAATAATATCAGATTTGAATCTTGGATTTCAAAAAGTAGAAATTATATTTGAGCCTACTCTACAAAGCATATTGTTAATTTTTACTTCGTTCATTCAAAATACAAGAAACATAATTTAATTTTTTAATTTATTGAAATGATGGTTAGACAGTTAACTTTTTGTTTTTTTTCATTATAAGTCATAACGTTCTGTGAATTTGGTCTTTTCCTAATAAATCAGTTATTCCTGACTTCAGGGGGCTTTAGATTGGTGAAATGGCCAACCACATGGCAAATGAAGTTTAATGCAGAGAGGTGCAAGGTAATGCATTTTGGTACAAAGAATTAAAGAGTAATATTTGAATTTATGCGATTTAAGGATTACAGAAACAGAGAAAACTGACACGTATTTTATAAATGTTTGAAGCTGGAAGAGCAAGCTGAGAAGGCTTATTCTTAAACAAAATTTACAGAATCGTTGGCTTTATAAACTGGCACAGAAAGCAAAAAGGAATGTTGGGGAAGCATTGGCCTAGCAGTATTGTCACTAGACCTATTAGTCCAGAGACTGAGGTAATGTTCTGGGTTTGAGTCTTACTATGGCAGATGACGATGTTTGAATTCAAAAAGGAAATCTGGAATGAGAAGTCCAATAATGAATAGGAAATCGTTGTTGATTGTTAGGAAAAACCCACCTGGTTCACTAATGTACTCTAGTGAAGGAAACGGCCGTCCTTACCTGGTCTGGCCAACATGTGACTTCAGGCCCACAGCTATGTGCTTGACTCTTAACTGCCCACTGGGAAATATATGTTAGCCTAGCCAATGAGGCCCACATCCTATGAACAATTTTTTTTAAAAACTGGTTAGGTCTCACCTGGACAGAATTCTTTAGGAAGAAAGCCAAGTACGTGGAAGCAGATTTAAAAGGATCACATCAGGACAGAGGAGCTTCAGTTAGAGAAAAGCTGGAGTTTGCCTCACGTAGAAGAAAAAAGTTAAACGAAATGTAATAGTGGTATCAAAAATCATCAACTATCATTGAAAAAGTAAAGCAGATAAACTGTTTTCAACAACAGAAGAGTTGGTAATCAGAGGAAGTAGATTTAAGGTGAAGGAACCAGAGGTGGGGTGAGCATTTTTTTTAACACAGCCTGTTGTTACGATCCAGAATGAAAAGATAAGTTTAGATTCAATAATATCTTTCAAAGTGTGATTGGATTGATACTTTACGGGAAATGGCATTATGGTGGAATGGCAAAGAAATTAAGTTAACTTCATTGTTCTAAGATTTGACGGAGGTAAGATCATCTGGATGTTCTTCCTATGTTCTTTATCATTCTCGGATAGTTGAGTCTTCACATTTAGAAGAATAAGATTATTTGGTGATTCAAGTTAAGCAATATAATTCTGCACTTGAAAATATTGACATTTTAGATTGGTTTATGTCGTGATTTGTAATGTTTTATAAAATTAGTTTCTGTCATCCTTTTGTAAAGCATCATTCTACATTAAACATATTTGGCAATCTTTATTTGTGATTGTATTAATGAAGCAGCTGTATATAGGAGTAATGTAAGCTCACTCTTTGGAGAAACAAACTGTGCAGAACATTTGGGTTTGGACAATTCATGATATTATTGTAGTGTGACTCAGAAAATAATCAAAACATTTGTTTTTACAACTGTTTACTTGTCAATTTCAGGTCAGTTTCATGTTATGTTTAAGATCAGCCACCAATGACTTCTTTGTTCACCAACTCGTTTGGAACTTGGTCCATCAGTAAGTAGATTACTGAAGCTGAATTTGGATTATTGCTAAGGAATTTATATATGAGTAAAAATGATTTATATAATTATTTACTGGACTTTTAAATAGCCACAGGAAAATGGTTCAACAAATAATCAGAAATGATACTGCAAACAATAAAAGTACCAAGAGGTAGTTGTAGCCTGTGGGATCAGACATTTAATAGGGTCGTACATAATGTATTTTTATTTGTATATGTTAGACCCTTATTCAAAAAGGAGTGTACAGATAAATCTACCAACTACAGATCAGTCGGTTTAAACTCAAAGGTAAGAAAGCTATCAGAAATTATAGCCCAGGAAAAAATTAATGATCACTTAGATAAAAGTGGATTAATTAAGTAAGACCAACACAGGCTTATTAAGGATAAATGGTGTTAGTGATTTCATGAAGCTGTTAGATGAGGTAACAAGGTTCATAAGGACAAGTTATGCATGTGAAAATCTAAAAGGCATTTTTATAATGTGCCGCATAGTAAACTTGTCAGCAAGTTGAACTCCACGGATATCAAGGAACAGTGACATCATCGATAAGAATTTGGCTCTGACACAGGAAACTGAGTTGTGGAAAGCAGTTGTTTTTCAGACTAGAAGAAGAGATATAGCAAGGTTCTTTGGGGGTTGATATTAGAACCAGCGCATGTCTTTATCAATATTAATTTTATGTTAGAATTGGGTTTTCAGGGCACAGTGTGAAAATTTGCAGATAACACAAAACTTGGGATTATTTTAAACTGTAAGGATAAACTTCAAGAATGTATCAGCTGATGGAATGATTGACAGATGAAAATTAATGCAGAACTTTTGAAGTAATACATTTTGGTTGGAAAAAAAGAGGAAACGCAATGTAAAATAAAGATACAATCCTAGAGGCGGGTGTAGGAGCCAAGGATGGAACTACAAAAGCTAGGGAATTATGGTGAACCTTTTATAAAACAATGGTTCCATCTCAGTTGGAGTATTGTATCTGATTCTGGGCACCACAATTTAGGTGGTATCTGAAACCATTGGAAAAAGTATAGAAAAAAGTTATTCTATTTATGCCTTTAGGTACTAACTCAATACCTAGTGGAATGTTTTTTTCTTGAATTACACTGTCAAATTCCCTAATAGTTTTCAATACAGTCTTGTTGTTGAACCTTCTCTGAGATAGAGAGGCTAATTGTAATTTCCACTTCTTTTAATGCCACCCAATTTGAGCTAAGTGAATTGGGCACAGACTGACAGTGGAGGTGTCAAACATAGATAAAACATTAAACAAGCCCAAACATTAAACATAACCCATGACTTTGGAACAGTAATATGACACACCATCGACACACCATCAACACACCAGTCAGAGGTTGTAGAAGTGTGGAGGGAAAGGTCTGTCGCTGGGACCATGGCTGCATTTAGCAGCAAAGTCTGCTGGTAAAGGTGGGCAACATCTGTATCATTCTTGAGTTCACTCTCTTTTTTCCTTCTTCAACTGAAAATGAAGACAGATTCAGAGAAGTGGGAACCTTTATATTTGTAGCCATAATTGTTTTCCTATTTGCTGTATAATCCCTAAGCTGTCTCAGTTTAGTTCCCCAGCTGGGTGTGGAGCCCCTCTTTGCACATCTAATGATTAACTGAACAGATGTAGGGCAGGAAGGGAGTGAACCACTCGCTCTCCGTTCTACCTTTTTCATCCAGCTGGGAAATACAAGGTCTAGCCTATAGTATACAGTAGCAAGGATCCTGTGCTAAACCTATGAACAACAGTATCAAGGGTTCAGCTGGCATTTTGTGACCAATTCTGAACACTGCATGTCAGGAAGAATGTCCAGGCTTTGGAAAAGGTGAGAAGATTTATTGAGGTGATTCCAGGGAATGAGATATTTAAGTTCTGTGGTGAGGCTGGAGATGCTGCGCATTTCTTCTTGGAGTAGAGAAGATTTAGGTAGAGACTTAACAGAGACATTCAACATTTATGAAGAATTTTAACCAGAGTAACTAAGGGAAAACTGTTCTCACTGGCATAAGGGCCGGTCAGAGAAGACATAGATGTGATAATTGACAGAAGAGCCACAGGTGAGATGGCACAGTGAATTATTTTGATGAAGAATTTACTGACTAAGAGGGTGGTGGAAGCACATTTTGTCATACTTTCAAAGAAGACTTGGATAAATACTTTAAAGGGAGAAATTTGTAGGACTATGGGAAAGGAGCAGGCGTCATGGAACTAAATGGTTAACTCTTCCATAGAGCTGGCACATGAAAAATTTGCTGAATGAACTCCCTCTGGGGTGCAAGATCCCATGATAGGATTTCATAAAGGGAAGTTGCTTGTTTCACAGCACTGTGAAATTGTAGAATACTTGCCAATTATTTGAAGTAATCAATTTCTTTTTGAAAATGGGAACATTTAGCTCAAAGTAGTAAGATCATGCTTTCAACAGTTGATAGATCTGGTATGCAAGCTACAAAATAATAAATGCAGCTTTTATCGCCATGGCGCATTATGTAAACTCCATTACAAAGGCATTCAAATAAAACAACAGCTGTTAATATAATTGATTGCTATCAGACTGTCGGTATCTCATTACTGATGTTGTTAATGTGCTTTTCTTCCTTATTGTTTGGTAGTGGAAGACCATTGTCAATTAAATTGTTTAAATTGCAGACAATTCACTTTTTTTCTCTCTTCCAGATTCAGCTTAGAATGACAACAGCAAGATATAGGCCTACCTGGGACCTGGCACTGGATCCCCTCGTGTCTTGTAAATTGTGCCTTGGGGAATATCCATTGGAGCAAATGACAACATTATCACAATGTCAATGCATATTCTGTACCCTGGTTGGTATGATTTTGTTTTTTGCTTTGTAACTGGTCGCACAATCTTTAAATAATTTTGTAAAGTTTGCAGTGTCCCAATGTATTTTGCTGAAATAAGTGTAGCTTTTTGAAACTCAGTCAAGGATTCATAATGACATGACAACAGTTGCCAGAATAGTACCTCTATTGAAACTGCATGAGCCGATGGTCATTTGTTTTCTAACCTACAGCTGTTGGCCTGTCCAAGCAACCTGACAAAGGTATTTTTAAAAGCTCTCATCTATTTCAATTGATTTTCTTTCATGAATAAGGAATTTAGAAAATATCAGATCATGGAACTTCATCAGCCTTTGAGAGCATCTAAATATAGTGCTGCATTTGTGACTTCCACCCTGTGGGTTAGACCCTTGGACCAACTAAAACATTATCCATCTGAATTCAGCACTAAATTCAAATACCTCTGCTGTGTTTGGGATTTCCTGGGTGACTCACACCACACCCTCTTCTCCCTAAGAGCTGAAATTGAGTCTGTTGGAAATTATTTCAAATCTGGGTCTCACCTGTCTGTTTTAAAGGATCGTTAAATTGGTCCTTTCTGAAGAAGGGTCCCGACCCGAAACATCAGCTTTCCTGCTCCTCTGATGCTGCCTGGCTCGCTGTGTTCCTCCAGCTCCACACCTTGTTATCTCAGACTCCGGCATCAGCAGTTCCTACTATCTCTTGTTAAATTGGTAGATGTCATCACAACAAGAAGCCTTTTGACAAATCACAAAATGTTTTCCTTAATGCTTTTTAATCCCTTTTTTTTGTAAAACTCCCACTAATTTGGGCAGCACGGTGGCTCAGTGGTTAGCACTGCCTCCAGTGCCAGGGACCCAGGTTCAATTCCACCCTCGGGTGACTGTCTGTGTGGAGTTTGCACATTCTCCCCGTGTCTTTGTGGGTTTGCACAGGGTACATTGGTCTCCTCCCACTGCCCGAAGACGTGCAGGCTAGGTGGATTAGCCATGGGAAATACAGGGTTACAGGGATGGAGTAGGTGTGGGCTTGATGGGCAGAATGACCCGCTTCCGCACTGTCGGAATTCTGTGATTCTGTGAATTTGTAGGAACCATACACCAGCATCAATGGCCTATTAACTGGAAGGCTCAAAGAAATATTTGCCTGACATAAAAATAAAAGCACTAAATTTAGCACGGTATTGCTTTTCAGAAGCCATTCCACTGCTCTGAGTTGTTTATGTTTGCAATAAGTTCAGTTACGTAATAACTCAAATTAAATAATTTTAATAAAGTAACACATAGTGTTTATGCACAATTTCAATTCAGTTTTAAATTTATGGATAAGGGGAGGCAATGGCCGAGAAGTGGTATCACTAGACTATTAATCTAGAGATCCAAGTAATGTCTGGGGATCCGGGTTTGCATCCCACCATAGCAGACAGTGAAATTGGAATTCAATAGGAATCTAGAATTGAGAGTCTAATGATTACCATGAAATGTGCCAATTGTTGGAAACCCATCTGGTTCACTAATACTATTTAGAGAAGAAAATCTGATCTAGATTTTACGTGACTCAAGACCCATAGCAATATGGTAGTTTCTTAACTATCCTCTGGGCAATTAGATTTAGGTAATGAGTGCTGTCCTAGCCAGCGACACCTACATCTGTGAATTTTTTTTAAATGTACCTGTGAATCAGTCAGAGTGAACTTGATGTTTCATTTAATCGAGTAGAACCTTTCAAAACATTGTCTTAAAGAATCTAGAAGAATTCAGCATGAATGTTGTCAGTTCCAGCAATCAAATCAAATGTTACTAACCCAAGTGAGGAATTTAATTTAAAACAATCTTTCCACATCTTTACTCAACTTGGCACAAATTGAAAAATGTCGTCTTGAGTAATTTTACTGGAGCTCTTACTGATCCAATGAAGCAGCATTTCAACAATGGTGCACTATTGCTTTATTTGAAGAGAGTTTAACAGCTTGAGTTTTCATCTAGTTTTTAGGGGCCCTTTATCTTTTGACTGAGGTGAATAAGAGCAGCTGTGTCAGTGCTGCTGTTCTTAATCTAAGTAGTTCAGCATGAAAAACAGTTGATTTCTGTTTGTGTTTCTGTGATGTTGAGTCTGTCAAATCTGTGTCAAAGTCCCTCTCTCTATGCAAATCATCACGGATTTATGGAATTAGTGTTCTTCAGGAATCACAGGTTGTGGATCCTCAGAATAAAACAGCACATTGAGGGTGCAAAGAAAACAGGAAAGGGGAGTAGAGACAACCCTGGTAATTATAGACCAGTGAGCCTTACTTCGGTTGTGGGTAAAGTGTTGGAAAGGATTATAAGAGATAGGATTTATAATCATCTAGAAAGGAATAATTTGATTAGGGATAGTCAACACGGTTTTGTGAAGGGTAGGTCGTGCCTCACAAACCTTATTGAGTTCTTTGAGAAGGTGACCAAACAGGTGGATGAGGGTTGATGTGGTGTATATGGATTTCAGTAAAGCGTTTGATAAGGTTCCCCACGGTAGGCTATTGCAGAAAATACGGAGGCATGGGATTGAGGGTGATTTAGCGGTTTGGATCAGAAATTGGCTAACAGTAAGAAGACAGAGGGTGGTGGTTGATGGGAAAGGTTCATCCTGGAGTTCAGTTACTAGTGGTGTACCTCAAAGATCTGTTTTGGGGCCACTGCTGTTTGTCATTTTTATAAATGACCTGGATGAGGGCGTAGAAGGATGGTTTAGTAAATTTGCGGATGACACCAAAGTTGGTGGAGTTATGGATAGTGCGGAAAGATGTTGCAGGTTACAGAGGGACATAGATAAGCTGCAGAGCTGGGCTGAGAGGTGGCAAATGGAGTTTAATGTGGAAAAGTGTGAGGTGATTCACTTTGGAAGGAGTAACAGGAATACAGAGTACTGGGCTAATGGTAAGATTCTTGGTAGTGTGGATGAGCAGAGAGATCTCGGTGTCCATGTGCATAGATCACTGAAAGTTGCCACCCAGGTTGATAGGGTTGTTAAGAAGGCGTATGGTGTGTTAGGTTTTATTGGTAGAGGGATTGAGTTTCGGAGCCATGAGGTCATGTTGCAGCTGTACAAAACTCTGGTGCGGCCGCACTTGGAGTATTGCATACAGTTCTGGTTACCGCATTATAGGAAGGATGTGGAAGCATTGGAAAAGGTGCAGAGGAGATTTACCAGGATGTTGCCTGGTATGGAGGGAAGGTCTTATGAGGAAAGGCTGAGGGACTTGAGGCTGTTTTCGTTAGAGAGCAGTAGGTTAAGAGGTGACTTAATAGAGACATACAAGATGACCAGAGGATTAGATAGGGTGGACAATGGGAGCCTTTTTCCTCGGATGGTGGTGGCTAGCACGAGGGGACATAGCTTTAAATTGAGGGATGATAGATATAGGACAGATGTCAGAGGTAGGTTCTTTACTCAGAGAGTAGTAAGGGCGTGGAATGCCCTGCCTGCAAAAGTAGTAGACTCACCAACTTTAAGGGCATTTAAATGGTCATTGGATAAACATATGGATGATAATGGAATAGTTTAGGTTAGATGGGCTTCAGATTGGTTTCACAGGTCGGCGCAACATCGAGGGCCGAAGGGCCTGTACTGTGCTGTAATGTTCTATATTCTAAAATATAATGAGAAAAGAATTAAGGAAGCTGTCTATAACAACATATACAGCATTTTAAACATAATTTATCATTATTGAACAAAGTCAGAAGTCACATGATACCAGTTTAAATTCCAACAGGTTTATTTGAAATCACAGGCTTTTGGAATGTTAGTCCCTTCATCAGGTGAAGTGAGAGGGGCCCACACAGACACAGAATTTATGGGCAGAGAGATCAAAAGATCATGCAAATGGTGTGAGTGGAGTGTCGAATAATAAGTACCTGCAGGTGATCAGAAATGTCAGACGGTGTGAGTAAAGTGTCAACAGCTGAATAACAAGCAAAGGGATGACCTATAATCTGATTAAATGGTCATCCCTTCACTTGTTTAGAGTGTAGGCAACTAAAGACACAGCCATCAATACTGGAGCAATTATAATTGGGAATGTATTAGAGGCCTGAATTTGAGGAGTGCAGGTATCTCTGAGAATTATGGGCTTAAGGGAGATCCCCAAGAAAGGGCGGAGCAAGGTCATGAAAGGGTTTGAAAACCAGGATGATGATGTTTAAATCAAATCATTATTTGACCAGGGACTAAAGAAGGTCAGCAAACACAGGAGTGACAGGGGAACAGAGCTTGCTGCAACTTAAGAACCAGGTGGCAGAATTTATTTTATCAAGTTTACTGAGGGTGGAATATGAGAGACCAGCTTGAAATGCGCTGGGAGAGTCAAGTATGGAGACATTGAAGGTACAGGGAAGTGTTTCAACATCAGTTGGACTGAAACAAGAGCAAAGTTGAGCCGTGTTTTGGAGGTTGAAAAAGACAGTCTTAGAAGTGACATGAATATGAGATCATTTCTAGATCAACTGTGACACCATTGCAAAACACAGGCTTAAACAGACTATTGCCACATGGAGAGATGGGGTCAATAGTTAGGGAATATAGTTTGAAGTGAGCACCAAAAGTAATGGCTTCAGTCTTTCCAATATTCAATTGTAGGAAACATTTGGTCATCCAGTGTTGGATGTTGCATAAAACAGTCTGCTAATTTAACAACAGTTAAGTATTTGAGGGAAGTGGTATTAGGTGGATCTGGGTGTTAGTGGAAACTAGCGTTGTGCCTTTGCCAACAGGTAGCATATAAATGAGAAATACAAGTGCTCCAAGGATAGATCTTTGGGAAACACCAGAGTGACTGTGCAGAAAGAGAAGCAATTGTAGAGACTACGACTAGCTGGTTAACGATGGAGCCACATGAGAGCAGTCCCACCCAGGTGGATGAGAGCAGGGAGGTATTAGAAGAGGACGGTGTTGGCAACTATAAGAGTGAAAAAGGAGAAGGAGGGAAAGTTTACTTATGTCACAGTCACAGAGATTATCATTTAAGATTTTGCAATGAGTTATTCGAGTACTCTGCTATGGCTGGAAACCTGTTTGAAGGATTAAAACAAGGAGTTTCCTCTAAATGAACATCCGAAAGAACGACAGATGTTTGACATCAGAAATCGCTGGAAAAAACTCAGAATCTGTTAACATCTGAGATGCAGTGAAGTTCTGAAGAAGGGTCACAGGACCCAAAATGTTAAATCTGTTTTCTCTCCACAGATGCTGCCAGATCTGAGTTTTTCCAGAAATTTGTTTTTGTGAAGAGTTTCTTTTCTAGGGTGAAGAAGGCAGTAGGAGGAGGGAAAAAAAACATAAATACATTTGCATAAATACATAAAAACATTTACCCTGTCACCTTTTAAAGATTGTGTCTCTAACCTTATAGAGCTTGCCTGTTTCTGTGCTCCCTTTAAAATTATGTGATTTATAAACAGATATTTTCAGTTCAAATCCTTGGAATGTCCTGTGCTAAATTGCCAGACTATGCAGAACCCAGTTTTCTCAAAATGGCCTACAGTATGTGCATAAAAACACAAGGTGAGCCCAGAATATTGTTTCAAGCCAAGTCAGACCAAGATAAATGTAAACTGATGAAAAGTGAATGTAAAACCAATATTAGGAAACAAAAGCTTCACTCTAAGGACCAATAAAGATGTGAAATAACCTACTATGTAGCACTCTCATTCCAAGACGTAAAGTATGTTCACAATACAGTTGGTGACTGAGCATTAGAGGAATGAGGTTTAATGAGTCAATGTTTTATTCTCTTTCACCTTTTGCTTGCTTCTTCATCTCAGTTTCTACTCGGGAACTGAGGTATTGCATGGTCTGTTAGGTATCTGGACATTCCAATGAGTTTCTCTAAAATGTGAACAATGTTTGTGTTCTGTATTGCTAGGCAAATGGCAAAAGCTATTGTAGCCAGATGACAATACCTGAATAGTAAGCAAGAAGTCTCAAGTGAGATAAAGGTCGAGTATATCCACTACCTCGGTAGCATATTCATCTGAATCAGTAGGTTGTGGGTTTTAATCTCATAGGAAATGAGTACAACAATCTAAGCTTAGACTCCAATGTGGTGCAGTCATGGCGATCCTTGCTTTGAACCAGGAGGCCCAGGTTCAAATCCCATCTGCTCCAGTGGTATGGAACAGGTCGATTAGAAAAATGTCTATATTCCAATGCAGCACTAAGGGAGGGCTACTCTGTCAGAGTTGCCGTCTTCCAGATGCAATATCAAACCAAGGCCCCAAATGGCATTTCAAGCGGGATACAAAGTCCCATGGCATTATTTTGAAGAAGAGCACAGGATTATCCCAGTGTTCTGACCAATATTTATACCTCAATCAACATCGCAAACAGATTACTTGATCGCTTTGACGTGGCTATTATGCAGACTTAAGAGTGACTACACTTGATGAAGTTCATTAGCTGCAAAGCAGTTTGGGATATCCAGTGGACATGAATACACTAGATAAATACAAGTCTTTCTTGATTTAAATAATTGTATGGACACGTAGAAGGAACCAAATATAAGGGACAAAGTGCTTATCAGTAATTGATACCATGAAGAAAAATAATTGAACTATTTCCTGTTCAAATACACGGAACTATTAAACTTCCAACTGAGAAAATGGTTCTATTTTCTAAAAAAGTCCTGAAGTTGCCTTAGGACCAACCATTTTGGGTTTGTAGGACATGTTTAAAATTCTCGCTTACTCCAGACTGAGCAAGTAAGAGCAAATTGAAACATGATCTATAACGGAAGAACAACATGACTAAATGATGACAATTGCTATACGCAGAAAGAAGAATTGAAGGGGATTTATGTTTACAAGAGCATGGAGTGCAAATTGAGCATATATTGTAGTACTCCGACTTCACCAACAATTTTATTTTGTACTCCTTCCCATCAGTGTTTAAAGATATTTATTTTTTTGGATCATAGTTAACGTTACATGCATTAAATCCTTTAAGCCAGTCTGGTGCTCCTGGATTAAGTGTAGTGGCAGCAAAGCTAAAATCTGCAGCAGTTTATAGACTGAAGTCTAATTGGATCTATAAGAATATTATGGGATGTAAAACAACGAAATTCCCAGACTCCAACAGTAGAAGTACAAGAGGGAACTCTTTATTGCTGGTATTGTTAACTCAATAGGTGACATTAGAAGCCTGCTGAATTTGAGTTGTAGCTGGTGTCATCAACACAGGCTATCACAGATAGAAAATCAAAAGCAAGTTAATTGATGGAATTTGCCATTGGCTGCCATTTTATTCTAGTTGTGGGTAGGCTGACTCTTCAGCTTGTCCACATCAGATAATAATATGTGCTTAATGGTGCTTGCTTATACAGAACTTCTCCCAACTTCAACAACAAATGGCATTCAAACATTTTGATAATGGGTTTATGACTGTTGAGCAATTATGTCTTACTAAGCTGACCAGACAGATTTTTTTCTGAACAGAAATAGCGCATAAACCTTCCGCTGGGTATGATTCAGTAATAAACAGTGTCATTGCACTACATCAAACAGCAGATGTTATAAGGTGCAAGTGTAAACTTGGTACATTTGTCTCCATATGCTCTGGATCCACAAACTGGTACAGTAGTGTCTCAATTATCATTGATTACTGAAGTCTAAGATGTATGCTGTAAGGCATTACCCATTGTAAAGCTGATATTCTGAGTCACAGTAAATGATCAAACTCTGAAATTCTCTAAAGGTAAATTGCTCAGACTGATTTCATGTAAATAATTTATATGAATTTGCTGTTTCTGGTAGCTGCAGCAAATTTTTTTTCTCCTTCAGAGTTTTGAGATATCCTTAAAGAAATGAAGTCCAGTTCCAATGGTCCTGACTGTAGCTAACCAAAGTGACTGTTCTTTGTGAATGAATTTAGAAGTGTCAATGTTAGAATGCTGATCAGGCCTTGGACTCATCACAGCTGGATCCAACAATACGTCTTTTACGCAGAGGTTTCTGCATAATGGTCAGGAATAGAATCACTGGTGGTTTGTCCATCCCAGCTCAGCTGATAAGCCAATGTTAAAAACCCCATTCTTAGCCAGGTGCAGTCAGGTAATGTCTATATGGCTCCACTGTGGAGAGTGCAAAGAACTAAGCTTTTGTTGATAAAGGCCATGGTTGCTAAGATAAATGAGTGCAAAAATTAAGGATGAAGTGTTGGTGATATAAGAATGTACCTTCCCTGCAATAATCAACCCCGAGAATGTGAGTGGGCATGTGGCCCAGCCAGATTAAGAGCCAGCCTCTTTGCTTAGCCAAAATCTGTAAAGATACAGCCAGACTGACAATTCTCAAACTCTGATCCTTATTTCCTTTAGGCGCCCTCTAATTAGTTTGTTGCCATATTGTTCAGGAACCTTGTCCCTAACCCACCCCCTCCAAAAAAGATCATAATGCACATAATACCCTATAAATGAACAGAATATTCATTTGCAAGGAATTTCTCATTTTGTGTCTTTATTTAAATAATAAGAAACCTTTTTAGAGATTTTGGCTACTAAACGTCCATTGTTTATTTGTTATTCCAAATTTTGCCAGTTTTCTTCCCCTTATGGATGTGTAACATTGTGCCAGTTGCAATCTTGATATATTGTTCAAGAGTTCCTCAGCATGTGTGAGCAGATAAATGACTCAATTAAATGTGATTTCTGGCTGACTTCAGTTTCCCCACAATACTGAGACCAATTCTACCACATCTCCCTCTCATTGACTGAGAATTAATGCACAAATACAAAAACAAAAGTTCTGATCTAAGTTCATAGGATCTAGTTAAACTCCCCATTTTGATTCAATTTAAAGCTGAATAGTCACTATTCAATATTCAATTATTTGCTCACCTTCGCAAACCTCTTCTTTTAAAAAAAAGCTAAACTTTCTACCACAAAAATAGATGGCAGTTTCAATGTTCTCAATTATTTCTTGGAGATTGGGCACTCAATGTGCTAGTCTAGCAATTAGTATTATTTTATGGAGCCTCTTGTGTGTAGAAGCCTGTGGAATAAAATAGGTTGGCTTCTTCTGGGCGTCTGTGCATAATTTTGTGGTTTGTCTCTAGTTTTATACTTCTGGTTTCCATTATCTTCTTACTGAATCCATGTTTGGTGAGAATTGTATCTATCAACTTTCAAAGGCTTGAACAATTTTCAAACAATAACTAAGTTCACGAGCAGTAGATCTTAGAAATATGATGATTGTAGGATTAACTGCATGGATTTCTTGTGCCATTTGTTTTCAGCTTCTTGTCTTCTGGTTGGCCATTTCTATAAATAATGATTCTGTTGAAAGAGAACCAACCAGTGTGGATTGACATAGTAAGCTGTCCTATATATCTGTACTTTCCTCTTTTTCTAGTGTATAAGAATTGTTCTGTTTGTAAATAGATATTCTGTACTTTCTTTTCCACTGCCAACTCTATTTTAGATGTATATTATTAACAACTGTACTGCTCAACAATATTGGACCAGAAATTCATCCCTTAATTTGCTTATCAAGTCTTCCCAAATCCTCATCACCTGTTGCAAAACATTTGACATTACTGATCCTAACCTAATTCTCCTGGACTAAATTAGCTCAGGAATTTATAATGATGAAATATATGAAGTAAAACCTTCCATATATTTTACTTTTTGGAAATCAGAAGCTGACTGATTGCTGCATATGAAGTATCCTTTCATCCCTGTTATTCTTCACTTGTTGGTGGGAAGCCATTCCATAGCCATCATTTGGTTAAAGTAGCCATTTGTTATTTCAAAGTCAGAATAGTGAGTGATGGTAGGACAGTTAGTGACAAAGCAGAAATCCCAGCTTTTAGAATAAAAATCAAAACTACTGGAATTAGTCTTAATTAGCAACATCCATGGAGTGAGAAACCAAGTTAGTGTTTCAAGCAGACGGCCTTTTCGTTGGAACTGAGAAAAGTTAGAGGTTTTAAGGGAGTACAGAGGCAAGGAAAGGGATGGAGATGAACAGAAACTCAGGGTCATGCTTTTGATTGAATGGAGGTGTTACACAAGATTGTCACCCACCCAGTCCCTTTGGTCTCCTCAGTGTAGAGGAAATTGTATAGTATGCTACATTCAGTATACTGAATAAAAGAAGGTATAATAAAATCACTGTTTCATCTGGAAGGAGAAGCAGTTTTTCTATTTCTGATTATAATACCCTGGATTATCCTGTGCTCCTGAATTCATAGGATGTTGCGCCCATTGTTGGCATCATAGGGCTCTGTTTGAGATCAATTTCATTTCTCATAAATAAGAAATCAAACCTGGTTTGACTTTAATTGGTTTGGCTCAGTTTCAGATCCCTGAGTTGATCAGGAGTGGGGTATGTTTAGTCAAATTGAATGATTAATGGTGTATCTTTTAGCCTAGTTGTTACTTCCAACTGGGCATGTTGCAGTCACACACTTAAATTTTGAAAATTGTACCAGTTGCTTAGATTTGAGCCAAATTCCAGAGTCTTTGCTCTAATTATTGCTAATGAATGTGCTCCTGTCTTTGCTTATGTTACCTTCTGACTTGCAGAATATGGGACGATATTCTTTGAAATGTTTTCTCAGGAATGTGTGATCAGTTAGGGCTTGGTCTTTCACAATCTGCTACCATCGCGAGACTCCAATGAATAGCAGCCTTGCCTCCTGATGCCATTCCTAATCTTGAGTCTAGAGTCCGATACCCAAGCTGGTATTTCAGCATTGTACTGACAGAACACTGCATTTTTGGAGAAACCATCTTTCAGATGTGACATTAAAACATCTGCTCTTCAGGGTGGGTGTGAATGATCCCATGATATGATTTCAAAGAGCAGGAGAGTTCTCCCTAGTGTCCTGGACAATTTTTATTCCTTAATCTTCATCAGCTAAAACAAATCATGCAGCCATTTGGTCTTTTATTATTAGTGACTTCTTGCTATGACTAAATTGGCTGCCATGCACCTTCAGAAAATATGGGCACCCCGTCAGCAGTGACTGTGTTGGCCATGGAGTGTGTTGTGGAAAACACAAGACTTCCAAGTCATTTAAATCCAGCCCAGACTGTTGGGATAAAATCCTCCTAATCTGATTTATGGAAGAGTCTTTGGACAGTTTTGTTATCCAGCAGCAAGTGTGCTTGAGTCTAACACTACACAGTTGATGACTGGCAATCTCACTTGAAAGACTTGAGTAATAGTTCTTGTGTCACTTAAACAAATGTTGCCTGGGCACTTTAATGTTTGAGACAGTGATAGTTGGGGCAAAAGTTCAGTCTAGTAAACGGTGACCCGACAATGGGCACAAGGTGTTTTTACTTTGAGAAATTCTACTTTTTTTAAAACTTGGGATTGAGACAGAGAAGGAGGAGGTGTACATAGGCGGGGTGGAGAGAGAGAGAGAGAGCTATGTGTGGGAAGATGGATAAATCCTGGGGCAGAAGAGTTTTATTACTTTGCTCTGGTTTGCCAACAGTGTCTGAAACAATATGTGGAACTTTTAATTAAAGAGGGCCTGGAATCCTCAATTAGCTGTCCCGATGCTGCCTGCCCAAAGAGAGGTCACCTACAGGAAAATGAGGTAAAGGATGGACCTTTGTAGTCATTAAATTACATCATAAAGGCAATTACTGTTTCCGATTTACTCTCTGCATGTATTTGTGCACTCAACATCTGTAGCTTGTCCATTTTCTTCGTATAATAATCGAGTGGTTTTTATCGTCTTAAATGTATTTGATTTAAATATGACCTGGAAGTAAAACTAAAACAAAGGATATTTAGAATCATGCTTATTTGTCCATTATTTCATTGATGATGAGGCTTGAAATATGATTTTTTTTTTGCATTTAACAGTACTTCACTCTTCTTTCCAATAGATTGAATGTGTTGTTGCAGCAGAACTTATGCAGAGATATAAAAGATTGCAGTTTGAAAAAGGCAAGTGAATTATGTTATACAGATGTGTGAACTAGAAGCAGAAATAGGCCATTGGCCCTTTGAGCATGCTGCATTGATCATTGCTGATCTGTTGCTATTTCGAATTCAATCCCTGACTACCCCCGCAATAATCTTTGATTCTCTTATTTGACATGAATCTATACACTTGCACATTAAAAATATTTAATGACTGCATCTGCACTGCCTTCTGAAGCAGTCTTCCAAAATTACATGACATTCTGAGAGAAAAATTCGCTTGACGCAAAACGGCAATCCTTAATTTTTGAACAGTGGCTGCTAGGTTTGAGTCAGAGTTTTACAACACAGAACCAGGCTTTTTGGCCCGTTGTATCTGTGCTGGTCTTCAACCATCTATCTATTCTGATCCCATTTTGCAGCATTTGGTCCATATCCTTGCTCGTCTCAATACTTCGTAAGTATTGTGAGGGTTCCCACGTCAGCCACCCTTTTAGACAGTGAGTTCTAAATACCGACCACCACCGTTTGGGTGAAAAATAATTTCCTAAACTCTCCTCTAAACCTCCTGTTGCTTACCTTAAAACTATGCTGTTAGTTATTTACCCCTCGACAAAGAGGAAAGGTTTGTCCCTGTATACGCTATCTACGCCCCTCAACGCTTTGAACACTTCAAAGCAGGTTCTCGCGCCCCCACCACCCCCCGCCCAAGCCTTCTCTGCTGTAAAGAAAACAGGCCCAGCCTATCTAGTCTCTCTTCATAACTGAATCACTCCAATCCAGCCAACATCCTAGTTAATCTCCTCTGTACCATTTTTAGTGTAATAATATCCTTGTAATGATCCTGTTATAATAAAGTACAGCATTGCATTAGTCTTAATTACTTGCTGTAACTGCATACTAATTTCTTGTGACTTGGACTAGTATATCTAAAACCCCCTGCACCTTGGAATTCTGCAGTCATTCTCTGTTTAAGTAATACTCTGTTTTTTAATGTTGCCTGGCAAAATGAACTACTTCACATTGGCCTGCATTACACTGCTCCATCTACCAGATTTTTGCCTACTCCCTTAACTACCTACATCCATTTGCATCCTCATCCTCTTCACAGCATGCTTTCTTGTTTATCTTTGTGGCATCTGTAAATTTACTTCACTCATCTTGGTCTTTGATATAAATGGTAAAAAGTTGAAGCCCCAGCGTAGACCTCTGCGGGAAACCACTTGTCATATCCTGCCAATCAGAAAAAGACGCATTTATCTAAACTTGTTTTCTGCCAGCCAGTCAATCTTCTATCCATACAAGTATGTTACCCCTGACAGTATGTGTGTGATCCTGTTTTTTGCAATGACCCTTCATATGGCACTTAGTAAGTACAGTTGTTTGTTTGCTTGGATTGAACGTCTTATTGTTTAGTCCTAATACAAGATTGCAGTACAGTTTGAAGGTGGGTACATCAGCTTATTAGAAGATGTCTGTCATGGGGCATGTTTTGGGTTTCTAACTCATTTACAAAGCTATTCATTTTTCAGAAGTGCTTTTGGATCCATGCCGAACCTGGTGCCCATCCTCCACTTGCCAGTCTGTCTGCCAACTGAAGGAGGAATTACAGAAGCCCCAGCTGGTACAGTGTGCAGCCTGTAACTTGGAGTTTTGCTCCCTTTGCAAAGCGAACTGGCACCCAGGGCAGGCTTGCCAAGAAAACCTGCCTGTTAGCTCATTTCTTCCTGGTGAATCAAGGTACTGTTTTTGCTTAATGGCAACAGGTCCTACTTTTGCTCTTAAGGCTGTTACATTAAGGAGGAGTGATGCCACACTCCTGTTTTTTTTAAAGATGTTCCTCAAAACTACAATGGATTATTCCTGGTACCACTCTGAACTTTGTAAGAGTAACTGGAAACAAGGCTGCCATTAATTGATGGTCTTCCAACCAGGCTTATTATTTGGTAAGTGCAGTGGAACTGTTAGTCAACATCGGGATTAAAAGCAGAAAACGCTAAAATTTTCAGCAGAACTGACAATGTTGGTGGAGCGAGAGAGAGAGGGAGGGAGAGAGAGAGAGAGATCAAGTTAATGTTTCTGGTCAGTGATCCCTCATTAGAGATGTAGTAAGTTACAAAGGCACGACAGCCCAAATGCCTCTTTCTGAGTGCAGCAATTGTGGAAACAGCAGCATTATACGTTCTGCACTTTACTTTCTGCTGTTGAATGTTAAGTGTTCCCACAAGTTCAAACTCTCAAGATTAAACAGGAACACTAGCAGCCTGCACTGAAATGAGGGTTGCACTGCTTGAGTAAAGAAAGAAGACTTGTATATCTCCAGTACTGTATCACAGTTTCTGCATGACTCAAATTGCTATACAAACAATAAATTACATCCATGAATGCCGCACTGATAGCAGATGGACTACTAATCGAGAAATGCAGGCTAGGCTTCTGGAGACATGAGTTCTAATCCTACGTTTGCAAGTGGTGAAATTTGAATTCCATAAAACCTGGAATTATAAACTAGTCTGACAGCAACTATATAACCATTGTCAATTATTCTAAATACTCATCTGGCTCACTAATATCCTTCAGGAAAGGAAATCTGTCCTTACCTGATCTGGCCTGTAAGTGATTGAATCTTATTTGACTCTCTAGGCCATTGCAGAGGACGGTCAGCTCAAGGTTAACCACAGATCGGCAACAAATGCCAGCCTTGCCAGCAACACGCTAATTTGTCGCATGCAATTTTTTTAAAAAATGAATAAATGACCAGATAAACAATTAAACAGAAACAGAAATTGCTAGAAAATTGCAGTAGGCCTGGCAGCATCTGTGGGAAGAAACAAGGATTAATGATTAGAGTCAGGTGACTCTTCGTTAGCAGCTAGCGGAGTGGGGAGAGGGGCGAGGAAGGGAGGAGAGAGAGAGAGAGAATTGAGAGGATAGGTGGAGATAGAGTCCAGAGATATATGAAAGGAATAGGTAAACCAGGAAATTTTGGAGGCCAGGACAGAAGAAAAACTGAACAAGTGATAATTTAGAGCTAAGAGTAGGAGAAAATGGGTGAGCTGTACAGAATGCAACCCATCTAATGAAATAATGGGTGTAGGATTATGTGAGAATGGGTGACTATGCTAGAAGCGAGCCATGTCATAACAGGACTGGGTGTGGGCTGGGTAAAAACCGTGGAAGAATGGAATCAGACTCTGAAGTTATTGAATTCAATGTAGAATTCTAGAGTCCTAAATAGTTAATAATGGTATTGGTTAAGGAAGAAGTAATGTTGGCCAGAATACTTCAGACAGCGTAGTGAGACCTCTTTGCAACTACTTCAGCAAATAGATGGTCACGTGAAAAAGTAATGGTAAGACTTTTAACTCCTCACTTTGAAAAAAACTGAGCAAACAGACATTCTAATTTTAAAAGAGACAGTAAGAACTGCCAATGCTGAGTCAGAGATAACACAGTGTGGAGCTGGAGGAGCACAGCAGGCCAGGCAGCATCAGAGGCGCAGAAAAGCTGACGTTTTGGGTCGGGATCCTTCTTCAGAAAAAGGGACTGAAGAAGGGTCCCGACCCGAAATGTCAGCTTTCCTGCTGCTCTGATGCTGTTGTGTTATCGCTTATTTCCAATTTTAAAATCACTTATTTTTCAAACAAATAAGGCACCTGCTGTAGTCAGAATAATTAGAGGTATGTGTCAATATTTTGAACACTTAGATTAGTTGGGTTTTACCTCCCCAAAATATGCAAGATGCCTTCGAAATTAAACATACAATGTTTTATGGGTTTTTGATGGATGGCTCTTGGAACGCAGGTGGTAAACAAAGATCATTACTTCAATAGAAACCTGGTGTGGCTTTTGAGTAATGGTGTGTGTGGTACGTTCCTTTGCACTGTTTCTTAAGATATTGGGACCAGATTTCTTTTCAAAATAGTTGTTTTGTTTCCCACCCAGCTCATTCTTTGAAAATGATGAGGAGGACGATGTTCCAATCAAACGTTGTCCAAAGTGCAAAGTCTACATTGAAAGAGATGAAGGATGTGCACAGATGATGTGTAAAAACTGCAAGCATGCCTTTTGCTGGTACTGCCTGGAATCGCTTGATGTAAGTGAAATAAGCATTTGTTCTAAAGCAAAAACAAGGAAATAAATGGATGTTCACATTGGAGCATTTCAGATCATATTTACATCTAAGATGTTTCCAAAGGGAGATCATCACCATTTAAAATGCATTCATATGATAGAACTGCAGTCGTTTTAAGTGCAATGATGGCACAGTAAACAATGTAATTAGCAAAATCAACCCCGTCAACAATAATATACATTAATATAGTATCCTCAACTGGGAAAATATCCCCATGACCCTTGAGTCACTCCACTAATTACAGCCTGCCAACTTGAAACTGCCACATTTATCTACACTTCCTGGCTTATGTCTATTAATCAATCTTCCAATTTGTTAATGCATGACGAGTAGCACACTGGGCCCTTATCTTGCATATTGGCCTTGTATATGGCATTCTATTAAATGTCTTTTGGAAATCCAAGTCTACTGCATCGACTGGCTCCTGTGTATTGACCCAATTAGCTATATCCTCAAAGAACTTGAATAAATGCGTCAAACACAATCTCCCTTTTGTAAAACCGTATTGATTTTGTCTGATTATGCAATGATTTTCTAAGTGCATTGTTGAAACTTCGTTAATAATGAATTCCAGCATTTTCTTTGACCGATGCCAGGATAATTGGTCTATTGTTCCATTTCTTTTCCTCTCTCACTCAGAAGTAGAGATATTTCCTTTGCTAGCTTTCAATCTGCTCAGACAGTTTTAAAATCTAGGGAGTTTTGAAAACTCATGAATCCACTGTTTCAGTAGCTATCTCTTTTAGAATCCTAGGATGTGATCAGTTACATCCTCGGGATTTTTTGTTCTTTTAGTTCCTTAATTTTCTCCAATATTTTATCACAGTTGGTACTAATTGCATGAAGTTCCTCCCTGTTATAAACCCCTTGGTTGCACTCCATTTCTGGTGCATTTTCTAATGTGAAGATGACTGAAGGCTGTCAGGACGAGGCCAAGATGAAGTGTTTTCTCAGTACTTCTGGCTGAAGATACTTTGACTTCATCTTTTGAGCTAGACTTCACTGTCATTTGAGAATGGGGATATCTGTCGAGTCTCCTTCTCCAGTGAGTTGTTTAATTGTCCATTCATGATTAGATGTCGTAGAACTATCAGATTGGTGTAAGATCACGTACCTCTATTCCATGATGCTTAAGATGTGAGTAGTCCTGTGTGGTAGCTTCAACAGAATTGACCCTTTTATTTTTCAATATGCCCGGTGCTACTGACTTTCTATATACTTGTAGAAGATCTTACCTTCAATTTTATGTGACTGACTAGTTTCTCTCAATTGTTTCTTTTTCCTTCCCTTTTCATCAACTTTTTGGTCAGTTCGCTGGTTTCTAAAATTTTGCCAATTTCCATTTCCTTGACAGACCATGGAGCTGATCAGCTGGTTGGCTGCATATTTGTGACAATGCTACATAGGCTAGTGGACATCAGCACTGAGGTGTCAAATCCTGTTGTTGTTTAAAAGCAGGATGCAGTGCCTTGTGTATGATGACAGAATTAGTTTGGGAAAATTGATTAAAAGTTAACTTTTTACCAAGTTCTGAGATCATAAATGGTATCCTGTTCATTTGCCACTGCAACGTTTCCAAAGTATGCATTTCAAATTGATGTCAGCTTGAGTTAAAACCATCTACAAAGGCATCTGTACAAACTTTTTGGAGCTGTCACATGATCTACTTCTCCCTGCTCCCAGCTCCCTAATCAGCTAAAATCACTTTTTTTTTCTCTTTTTTCTTAAATTCACTTTATTATTTCCAATAAAGAAAGACGTTGCTGTGTCTTTTTATGGTTTTCTGAAAGATAGTTCTGAAATAAGTACTGTCTAAATAATTGTACTTTTACCTCTTCTCCTTATGGCCATAGAACTAGCTCACAGTAAATGCAATGGCCCAACATGTGATCTTGACTCATTCATTCTGCACAGTACTTCCTCTATTTAGATACCTGTAAATTGAAGCTGTCATTGGCACTTATAACAGTTGTAGGTACCTTGTAGGAAACACATTGACCCCTGTAATGCAGTAATGTACCATCAATGGTCACCAAATTATTTACAGTTGGCAAATAAAAAACAACACTCTGGAATCATTCAAGAGACCGTTAGACTCTTGCTTGCATGCTGAGTGAGCTAAAAAAGGTCAAAGGGCAACTCAACTTTCTGAGCAACAGCCTTTCTATATTTAGTACTGTTCTTCAGTCCATTGCAGAGTTTGAAATCAGAAAATGTAAAAAGAAAATTTGCAGACTATTAATAAGCTGTGCGAAGCTACATGACCTTACACAGACCACATGAATATACCAAAGTAACTACACAATGTCATGTACTTCAACGAACTCTGTTGACGCAAATGTTTTAAATGCAGTTCAAAATTCACTGCATCACGATGCAGTGGAATTTTTCCCATGATTTCATGTGTTGCTGCTTTGATTGTTGAAAGGTTTAAGTTTAGGATTTGCTCTGCCCAATGCATTTTGCTCATTGATCCAGTCATTAATTTAAATGATCCACGGTCAGAGTTACACAAATAGTTAATGTGTGAAATGCAAACATTAGTTCATTCACATAGGAGGAGTCATGAGCGTTGCACATTTTTCACTGGGACTGGAAGTTATCTGTGCTGCTATTTAAAATCCACATGTAGCCATTATAAATAGCTTGCTTTCCAGACAGTGAGGTAATTGTGCATAGAATATTCTAAAAGCAGTTTCTAAATTTGTTTATTAGTTACATGCTGCCATCCACCAAAGGAAGATAATGAAATTATATCCAGCCTGCAGTTATCTTAATGGTATTACCAGGACAGCAAGTATCACTCAGCAATGACCTTATTATTTGTGAAATACAGTTTTTATGATCATCTTAAAATAAGCATTCTGCCGTTTGTGCTTTGAATGTAGAATCAATGTGCAAGGGGAACAGGCAAGAAATTGGCACTAAGTCAAATTCTCTGATGGCCTCTTCTATACTGTAACAATTCTGTAATTCTTTGATTGTTTGTTCTTGTGTTCTATTCAACATGTAGGAGAATAGATCATTTATTTTGATGGCATTGCTTTTTATTAAGTGTTTTGCTGAGATTAGCCTGGAATTGAGGCCAATTACTGGTATTCGAGGTGTGAGATTTGGAAATAGATGCTGAAATTATGACAAATTTCAGATTTCTAACACTATATAAATTAGCAACAAACCCAAAAAAGGACTTAAGTTTAACACCACTCCACCACCAAACAAATCTATTCACAGTTGAGGTTACAGATATTAGAAAGTTAAACTGTATCATCTATTCTATTCCACTTTAGTTGCACACCATAACTATGTATTAACAGTCAGATCTTCAAAAGCATCTCTGTTGATATTTTAGTAGCAGTTGCTTTTCACATAGTTATGACATATGACAAATGTTGTCCTGTGAAACGTGTTAGGATGTTCTGCTAAATTAAGGGCACAATATACCACCCAGTTGAGTCTCACCAGTTGGTGTTGGGTCATATGACATTGATAAACTCTGTCCTATTTCATTATCCAGTCACGGTATAATGCAATAAATGCACTGCAGTACCAGTGCATAAACCCAACAAGTACAAACTCGTAGATGGTTAAAGTTCCGATCAATAATTTTTATATACTTTTCAAACAATGGTGAATCATTCATAAGCAACCCTTGTTCGGGCATGGTGATGTTCACTGTGTTTTAAGAGCTGACCTACATGATTAAACATTTTTCCAGGTTGTAAGAAGTGTCAAGTGTTAGTGATCTGGCAAATCTTTATAGCTGTTTTGTTTGGATTCTAAAGTCCTCCATATGTTTCTTTTCCTTCCCCCTTCATCACTTTCTGCAGTTAGAACTTAGCAGTGCACTTTATTGATCAAGCCTCCAGAAATATGATTATTTCAATCCTTTTCCTCATTGCCATTCCAACATTTGCTACTTTATATTTTTATTCCTTTTATAGAGGAGTATTTTTGGTCAAATTGTAATTTTCACAAGATGTTAGCATAGTAGAAGGAGCAAACAAAAGGCCAATTTCATTAATTTTGAATCACTGTCTCTGGGTAAAAGTCTTGATTGAATAATTTTCATCTTTTGTGCATTTCAGTAGGTCTTTCAATTAATGCATGAGTCATTATTGTCAATCTCATAACAGTTTTAAGTAAATCACTGAACCCAATAGTGCAGTTTATATTATGCAGCAGTATCCTAAAGCTGAATGTGATGAGGTGCAGTTTCTCCTTTTGAAAGCAATTTGAGAAAATTAACTCAAAATGTGCTCAAAATTGATTTGAGCAATGTACAGTTCAAATTTCTAATAAAAATTAATTTACTAAAAGTAAAATCTTCAATAATCCAGTATAATTTTTGCAGCATAATAAAATATATTATTTAATTTTCCTTTCTTTCCATTGAACAGTATTTCTTAAACATATGTGAGAATGGTAATTTGCTGAAGTTTTATTAATAAGGCTGAAAACACGTTATCAGCAGAACTAATTATTTTCATAAGAATGTCCAATATCCCAGCTAAAAATAACCTGATTTAAAATTACTGAATTATTTTTTAAAAGAAAGAACTATAAAACCAGTTGCTAGTTTTGTTGGTGTACACTACTCTTTTTCTTTGTAATTTTTTTAATGTATTAAACATTTTTAAAACATGCCAATATGCACCTGTGCAAGATGAGTGCAGTTTAAAGACCAAGGGTGTTTGGATGAGATTCACGTTCACAGTGGGGTTGTGATCAGTTTTGTAAATGCAGGTGGTTTGAAGCTTAAGTTTCATACATTAAGAATTCCTTGACATCTTACAATGGTTCGTTGAATTTGCTTGTATTATGCTGATACCACAAGCAGACCTCTATCACAATGGCCACACAGGCCACATCTTCCAGCAATTGGACAGCAGTCAAGAGAGTGAGAGTCGGTCCTAGTTTTCTTCTGTTCCTACCTCCAAGAGGGTAGAGCAAGGTTGGGGGTGGTGCAGTTACTAATGTGTGTCTTGAAAACATAGAAAATAGATGCAGGAGTAGGCCATTTGGCCCTTCGACCCTGCACCACCATTCGATATGATCATGGCTGATCATGCAATCTCAGTATCCCCACTCCCACTTTCTCCCCCATACCCCTTGATCCCTTTAGCTGCAAGAGTCATGTCTAGTTCCTTCTTGAATATATCTAATGAACTGGCCCCAACAGCTTTCTGTGCTACAGAATTCTACAGGCTCACAACTCTCTGTGTGAAGAAATTCTTCCTCATCCCAGCCCTGAATGGCTTACCCCTTATTCTTAGCCTGTGATCCCTAGTTCTGGACACCCCGATATTGGGAACATTCTTCCCACATCTACCCTGTCCCGTCCCATCAGGATTTTATATGTTTCTATGAGATCCCCTCTCATTCTTCTAGATTCCAGCGAGTACAAGCCCAGTCGATCCAGTCTTTTTTCATTTGTCAGTTCTGCCATCCTGGGAAAGATTGGTGAATTGAAGTACAAACCAGGGATTTAACAACAGGGCTTCCTGGTTTGCATGGCTTATAACTACATCTCCAATATATTTATCCACTGAACAGTTAAGGGGACTCTACTTTAGAACATAAGAACTAGGAGCAGGAGTAGGCCATCCAGCCCCTCGAGCCTGCCCCGCCATTTAGTAAGATCATAGCTGATCTTTGTGAGACTCAGCTCCACTTGCCGGCCCACTCACCATAACTCTTAATTCCTTTACTGTTCAAAAATTTATCTAACCTTGCCTTAAACACATTCAGCGAGGTAGCTTCAACCGCTTCACTGGGCAGGGAATTTCACAGATTCACAACCCTTTGGGTGAAGAAGTTCCTCCTGACCTCAGTCCTACATCTGCTTCCCTTTATTTTGAGGCTATGCCCCCTAGTCCTAGTTTCACCTGCTAGCGGAAACAACCTCCCTGCCTCCACCTTATCTATTCCCTTCATAATCTTATATGTTTCTATAAGATCTCCCCTCATTCTTCTGAATTCCAATGAGTATAATCCCAGCCTACTCAGTGTCTCCTTATAATCCAACCCTCTCAACCGAGTGAATCTCCTCTGCACCCCCTCCAGTGCTAGTATATCTCTTCTCAAGTAAGGAGACCAAAACTGCACACAGTGCTCCAGGTGTGGCCTCACCAGGACCCTATACAGCTGCAGCATAGCCTCCCTGTTTTTAAACTCCATCCCTCTAGCAATGACAGACAAAATTCCATTTGCGTTTTTAATCAAGATGCATTTAGCAGACACTTGTCTAAGGCTTTTTGGGCTACTGGCTTATCAGTGAATCAACTGTGATATGCTTGAGTGACATACTGCACAAATAAAGCTTCCACAGAGGATCCACTTTGCAGCAAAGAGATGTCGCCTTTATATTTTTGACAATCTACAGTTGGCTCTTAGGGAACCTTTTTCCCATTACTTGTCCCTAGTGAGTGGTTGTTATGCTTTAGCAAATTCTCAGCAGCAAATGGGGAAAAAAAGAAGCAGCCGGTAAATGTGATTATTTAAAATAAAATCATCGAGGGAACAGTCACATGAGACTTGTTTTTGTAAATAAAAAAAAATCTATTGTATTTATCCACTGAGATTAAACTTTCCGTTTCCTTTCTTGGATGGGATAATTTTTCCTATTTAAATTTTTGAGGAATTAATTTGGAGAATGAAAACCTGTCTTTTCAATGATCCTTTTAAAAAGAAGGTTAAGTGGATTTTGACTGGATTACAATGTTAATATCTTGAAATTATTCCTTTTAAAACAGGATGACTTTCTATTAATTCATTACGACAAAGGACCTTGCCGCAACAAACTTGGTCACACTCGCGCCTCTGTCATTTGGCACAGAACCCAGGTGAGTAGAAAAAGTTTTGTCTCCATCACAGTACACAAGGTAGATTTCCTCATTATCTAGTGGTGTCAATGATCATGCCAATCCTGATCAAAGTGGGAGCAGCTTTTAACTGCATGAAAAGTTTCTGTTGATTCTGTACAGGTTTCAGTATCTGACTCACTTCTGATATCTTTGTACAATCTCAATAAATGGTTGGTATGTTTAGTTTGCAAGTTTGGGCTCAAAACAGAGTCATAGAGTTGTACAGCACGGAAACAGACCCTTCGGTCCAACTCGCCCATGCAGACCAGACATCCTAAGTTAATCTAGTCCCATTTGTCAGCATTTGGCCCACATCCCTCTAAACCTATCCTATTCCTTAACCCATCTAGATGCTTTTTAAATGTTGTAATTCTACCAGTCTCCACCATTTCATCTGGCAGCTCGCTCCATACACACACCATAATCTGTGTGCAAAAGCTCCCCCTTTGTCTCTTTCACATCCTTCCCGTCTTACCTTAAACCAATGTCCTCTAGTGTCTTGGACTCCTATACTGGGGAAAAGACCCTGGCTATTCACTCTCTCCATGCCGCTCATGATTTTATAAACTTCTATAAGGTCACCTGTCAGCCTCTGCCGTTCCTCTGCCTAGGGGCTGGGACTATTTAGAGCGGCACGGTGGCTCAGTGGTTAGCACTGCTGCCTCATAGCGACAGGGACCTGGGTTCGATTCCAGCCTCGCGTGACTGTGTGGAGTTTGCACATTCTCCCCATGTGTGCGTGGGTTTCCTCCGGGTGCTCCGGTTTCCTCCCACAGTCCAAAGATGTGCAGGCTAGGTGGATTGGCCATACTAAATTGCCCATAGTGCCCAGGGATGTTCAGGTTAGGTGGATTAAATATGGGAAATGTCGGGTTAGGGGAATGGGTCTGGATGGGATGCTCTTTGCAGGGGGGTGGTGTGAACGTGTTGGGCTGAATAGCCTGTTTCCGCACTATAAGGATTCTATGATCTATTCAGTCTTTCCTTATAGCTCCAACCCTGGTACCAACCTTCTAAATCTTTTCTGACCACTTTCCAGTTTCACATTTCACCAGCATTGAAGCTCATCAGCTTATTGTTGCCTTTTTCTGCCAGTACCATTTGCAAGAACCACTGGAAAAAAATAACTCGAAGAACTGTACGTGTAATGGACAACAATTTCACCATAAATTACTGTCCTCCTATTTCCCTCTCCTTCCCAAAGAAATCAAAATCCAGGTAATATAGGAGAATGGTAAAATGACTGTAATCAGATAGAAATACTCAACATTTCATTAGAGACAACAAGGTGCAGAGCTGGATGAACACAGCAGGCCAAGCAGCATCATAGGAGCAGGAAGGCTGACGTTTCGGGCCTAGACCCTTCATCAGAAAAGGGGGAGGGGAAGGGGGTTCTGAAATAAATAGGGAGAGAGGGGGAGGCGGATAGAAGATGGATAGAGGAGAAGATAGGTGGAGAGGAAACAGACAGGTCGAAGAGGCGGGGATGGAGCCAGTAAAGGTGAGTGTAGGTGGGGAGTTAGGGAGGGGATAGGTCAGTCCAGGGAGGACGGACAGGTCAAGGGGGCGGGATGAGGTTAGTAGGTAGGAGATGGGGGTGCAGCTTGAGATGGGAGGAGGGGTAGGTGGGAGGAAGAACAGGTTAGGGAGGCGGGGACGAGCTGGGCTGGTTTTGGGATGCGGTAGGGGGAGGGGAGATTTTGAAGCTTGTGAAATCCACATTGATACCATTGGGCTGCAGGGTTCCCAAGCGGAATATGAGTTGCTGTTCCTGCAACTTTTGGGTGGCATCGTTGTGGCACTGCAGGAGGCCCAGGATGGACATGTCATCTGAGGAATTGGAGGGGGAGTTGAAATGGTTCGCGACTGGGAGGTGCAGTTGTTTATTGCGAACCGAGCGCAGGTGTTCTGCAAAGCTGTCCCCAAGCCTCCACTTGGTTTCCCCGATGTAGAGGAGGCCACAACGGGTACAGCGGATGCTGTATACCACATTGGCAAATGTGCAGGTGAACATCTGCTTGATGTGGAAAGTCTTCTTGGGGCCTGGGATGGGGTTGAGGGAGGAGATATGGGGGCAGGTGTAGCATTTCCTGCGGTTGCAGGGAAAAGTGCCGCGTGTGGTGGGGCTGGAGGGGAGTGTGGAGCAGACAAGGGAGTCATGGAGAGAGTGGTCCCTCCGGAAAGCAGATAAGGGTGGGGAGGGAAAGATGTCTTTGGTGGTGGGGTCGGATTGCAGATGGCGGAAGTGTCGGAGGATGATGCGTTGGATCCGGAGGTTGGTGGGGTGGTATGTGAGGACGAGGGGGATTCTCTTTTGGTTGTTATTGCGGGGACAGGGTGTGAGGGATGAGTTGCGGGAAATGTGGGAGACACGGTTGAGGGCGTTCTCGACCACTGAGAGGGGGAAGTTGCGGTCCTTGAAAACGAGGACATCTGAGATGTACGGGAGTGGAATGCCTCATCCTGGGAGCAGATGCGGTGGAGGCGAAGGAATTGGGAATAGGGGATGGGCAGAGACGAGGGAATTGGGAATAGGCTTCTCTTTCCCTAGAAATTTTTTTTTATTTTGAGTCCTGTGACCGAGCTACAGACCTTACCAGCAAGATACAGAAACACTGATATAGACACAATACATATTATTTCTCATCGTACAGTTTTAATGAGAGAAAACAATAGCTGTGTACATTGTTTGGGTACTGTTGTTTTCCTCAATATCTCTACCTTCTGATTGGTGTATATAAGCTGGAAGCATATTACTTTTGTAGGGTTAAATGTAGAACAGCGCACAAATACTCATCCTATTGGACAACAGCTACAGAGGAGAGAACAAAAGGATGAATTCCATAGTTGCAAACTATGAAAACTTCCTATGAGATAGGAGGCTTTATTCTTAAATTCAATTTTCCACAATATTTTGGGAGGATGCTGGACAAAGGAATTCTGTACAATGAAAATAAATGTTCCTCCACATTTCTCTAACCTTAGATGTTATTGGGCATTAAAACTGTTGCATTAAGGTCATGCATGGCTTCTTGAAAAGAATACTAATGTACAAACAGTTTGGCTCATTCTGAGGAAATATGTCATTTTTAAGTTTCATTCTCTATAATCAATTAGATGATAAATCTGTAAATTCACAACTATATGATTAGTAAACAACGATGCCTCTGTACCAAGCATATCAGATGATATTAAGTTCAATGTCTGTTCTTTGTGGCTAATTGAATCCAAATAGGGATTTGGCTCTGTTTTAGTGCTTTCTACTCACTGTTACTACTGTTCTGTTAATTAGGCTTGAAAATGTAATGCTGCAGTAAATCACAGAATTGTTACAGTGCAGAAGGAGACTGTTGAGCCCATTATGTCTGCACCAAATAACCATGAGCACCTTAACATGGTGCCATGCTCCCACCGTTTTCCCATAATCCCATACCCTATTTATATTTAAATAATCATCAAATGCCATCCTCAATATCGCAATTGAACCTGCCTCCACCACACTTCCTACACTGCATTCCATACCCAAACCCCTTTTTGTGTGAAATTTCTTTTTTCTCATATCGCAATATCTTCTTTTCAGAATCACTTTGAATCTATGCTATCTCAATCTGGATCCTTTTCTGAGCAGGAACAGTTCCTCCCTGTGCACTCTTTCCAGACCTCCCATGATTTCAAAAACTTCTATCAAATCCTCTTTAGCCTTCTCTTCTCCATTGAAAACAGTCCCAGCTCCTGCAGTGTATCTGCGTAATGGAGACTTCTCGTTCCCTGAAACCATTCTCGTAAACGTCTTCTGTGTTCACTTCCTTCCTAAAGTGTGGCACCCAGACCTGCACAGAATACTCCAGTTGAAGTCTAACCAGTGTCCTGTATCAGTTCATCATAACCTCTGTGCTGTAGTATTCTGTATCATAGTTATTCCCAAACAGGTTTCTTAGTACAGTGGATTTTGTTTCTACTTTTGACAGCATCTTCTAGGCAAAAGAATACAGTGAAGACCTACAGATGTTCTTGGACAGAATTTGGGGTCTCTATACTGACTTTGATAAGCGTGTTTTATATGTAAGAAGTGTGTCTTTTCATACCCTCTAAGTGTGAATTCCAAAATGGCAGCAGGCATTTGCAAATTTAAAACAAAGTGTGTTATTTATTCTGACACACATGTCCTGAATTTAAAACTCAACATCTTGCACACTTGTCCCCACACGCATGCTGACATACACGCAAAGATTGGTTATTAACAAAAATTGTACGCTTCGATGAAATTATGGTTAACTCGGTCTCCGGTTTACAATCTCCAGTGTTCATGTGTCAGGCCTGGTTTCTTAAATGGTATTCATGCTTTAAAGATGAAGTGAGCATCTTGGGAAACGAAAGATTCTCAGCGATTTGAGCGGTTTCTTGGAGTCTGATTTCCAGAAGGTTATTTCTCCAACGACCTTGACGTTTGAACAGGTTGTGGAAAGTCCTTTTCTCTATTGGGATCTTCTTACAAGCCATAGCTGTTCAGTATCTTGGCTGCTTGAACTACTTGCAGCTAGTTTGTTGGAACTTTATCTGCAAAGCAGCTTATAACTCATTTGAAAACAAAAGATAATAACTTGCCTTCCTCCTCATATGACATTTACAGCTTTGAAATCCTATTCCAAATAAAGATGATATGTGTGTTGATTACAACATCTTGCGTTGTTATCTTTTTTTTGAGATTCAAACCCATCATTGTACAGTGGAATGATTGAACTAAACAAGTAGTTGTTGGAATAGATCTAATAAAGAGCTTAACAAAGCAATTGTGACTGTAGGGTTTGTGGTTCTGTTCCTTGAAGGTTAATCAGTATTCATTCTCTTCCGCCTGCCAGAAATTACATTTCAATGTGATCTTTTGTCCAGAATGAAATAGATATGCATGCTGGAAATTCTGTAATCCTTCTGTGTTGGTTCATCCTCAAACAAAGAGAGCTATGAAACCCTGGTTAGCTCTGAGTGTCTGTTTAATTATTTTTTTGTTTAAGGTTTCGGATTGCCTATAGTTCAAATGCCAGAGGTCACACGATTTTCGGTAACCTTTTAAGTAGTGTGTCCAGTTTTTGTCATATCAACTGAAAATTCATAATGAACTGCAACATTGATTAGCTCAGTTGGCTGGAAGGCTAGTTTACAATGCAAAATAGACCAATAGTGTGGTTTCAATTCCCACACTGGCTGAAGCTACCATTAAGGACTCAGCTTCTCAACCTCTCTCCTTGCCTGAGGTGTGGTGACCCTCTGCTTAAACCATTGCCAGTTGTTTCTTTCCACTGAGATAAGGGTCTTATGGTCCACGAAGGCTGTGGCAGCTATACGTTTACTTTTTACTGGGACACCACACCTTACAACATCTGAATTTCCTGTTAAAGCTGGAAAGTTATAAAGTTTGTCATTAGAATCTGAATGTTTATCAGTTCTAGTAAAAATTTATTTTACTTTTGCAGCATATAACTTTGAATATAACAGTAACCCTGGCTGGTTTAATTGTACACAGAATAAAAAAAACACAACTCTGGTTCTGGCAGAATTTACACAGCTTTCTGATGCAGTTTCAGGAGTGTATAGGTTTGAGGTCTGTTGAGCAGCAGGTTACTTTTGTTTCCTTATGAAATTATTTTCCACTTAAATCAGAAATTAAGCTCTTTATTCTGAAGTTGGAACAATGTGGAAAAGGTTTGTGTCAATTACTAAAATCAGAACTATACTGATGTGATAATTCCCAGTTTTATAGGAAGATTTCCAATTGATTTTTACCACATCACCCATATATTTGTCTGTAAAGTCCCCCATGGTGTCAACACTTGGTTAATGGTCATGTTCAATTCTCTCAATTTTTATTTGTTATAACTGATTACATTTATACATCATGCAGACAATAGAGGAATCTTTGTCTCCATTAAATATCATAAGATTGTTATTGATCTGTCACCTTTTGTTGAAGGAAAGTGTTCTAGTTTTATCCATTATTACGTGCTGTAATAATCATGTTTTATCTTCTTTCCCCGTTTAGGTAGTTGGAATATTTGCTGGCTTTGGCCTTTTGCTGTTAGTAGCATCACCTTTCCTCCTGCTGGCCACACCATTTGTCCTCTGCTGCAAGTGCAAATGTAACAAAGGGGATGATGATCCTTTACCTACATAGACCTGATGCTCAGAAACAGGGCAAAGATATTTAATGAACGTTTTTTCTGTTTTAACTGCAGTTTTAAACTGTCTTATTTTAGCCCATCATATATCCCAGTGCCAGAATTTGCTTTCCTGATTTCCACCATTTAAATCACACTCCAGAGTCTGAGAGTGCAGTGAATCAAAACACAAAAGTTTGGAAGAGATGAAATCCGGTTTCCCAGACAACAATTTATTCATAGTAAATGAACAGAAATATAGTACTCTGCACGAAGGCTCTGGAATATATTTGGTAAGCTTAGAAAAGTTCTCATTTAAATGGTTTCAAAAAAGCAATATCCATAACAATGTGCTGCTGTTCACTTAAATACAAAGCATATAAGGTTACATGAAGAAAGAAAATGTGCAATGTTGTATTAAACAGAAAATGCACAACAGATGCTTCAGATTTTGTAAAGACAAAAGACACACTAATATTTTAGACCATCCTGTCAGAATAGATGGTTGTAACAGGTCATGTTATAATAGGTTATCTATTTATCAAAATAAGTTCATTCTTTTATTGCAAAAAGTACGCATATTGCTGACTGTAAAAGACCACTAGTCAATTTTACTAAAGAAAACCCTTCATAAGACATTTTGTTGATTTCATGAGGCATTTAAATATTTCATACTTATTAGGTCATTTACAGATGCCTTTTATCTGAATCCGTTTCTAGTATCTCCATCTTTTCATGTTTTTATTTTTAAGTTTCTAAATGTGTAAAGGCGCACCGACTCTTAACAGTTACCTGCAATAAAAGGCTGAAGTTTCCTGGTACAATAGAGATATGTTTCATGGCAAACGTCATGGAAAATGGGGGGAAGAACATGTCAGATCATCTTCCCAAGGCCTTCCTGCCATTGGAGGGATTTTGCAGGAGGGAGATGGGAATAAGATGGGTAGCTCAGTCATTGGGGCAGGCAGCCAATTAAGGCCATAATTTGAAGCCATTTTCTCAAGATGTGTGTAGGATTTAGCATCTCTGCTGCCAACATGATATGTATCATAACGTACAGTCTCAGTTGATATTGTAGATGTCGGAGATGTACTTTCAGCATAAAGGGTAGCATCTGTAACTTTTGTTACATTTGCTCTCACTCCAAATCATTGCCTTAATGGTTTCATCCAATGATTTTCAGCCTGCCTCTTTCCTGATCCAGTTCTTGTAATTTTCCAATTTGTCTGTGGGCACGAGATGGAGGAGTGACCGGTAGGTGGGAGAAGAAAATAAAGGGAAGGGGAGTGACAAGGACAAGATTCCCAATGGCTCACCATCAGTTTTGAACGAACCAAATCTTCTGACATAGAAGAATTGACAATAAGTATGTTACAAAATAAAAATCAAATTGAAGAGCAAAATCAAACCACTGAGCTCGGTGTTATTATCAACCAATTATTCGCTGTCAACTTCTCTCTATCCTAACATCACATTGTGATGTGTATATGTTGTCTGTCTCTACATTGCAAGCCATTTTATTATAATGGCCAAAACTAATCTCTGTAATGATTTGTGTAGAGCTATCAATTACAATCACCAGCAAGAAAGAAGTCAAAGCCCTTTGTTTTTATTAGGTACCTGAAGTGCAGTGGGCTACTGGAACATGTGTATGTGCCTTTTTTCTCGATCCAGTTAAATCTTAGTTTTATTTGTTATCAAGCAGTTAATTTGTGTGGAAATGTCAATTAAGCACAGCACCAGGTAACGATGAGCTGCATATATGATGGAGGAGGTGAGGGAGAGTAGCAAAATAGAGTTGAAATATGAAATGGAATGAATATTCAAAAGTCTTCAAGGACATCTGGCTTTAAAGCTTGTCTTCACCTCCTGTCAAAACAATTCTGCGAAAGAATTTCTTATTTAGTAATGTTCAACTTATCATCCAGAAGTGTGCACAAAGCAAGATAACATTGTGAAGACCATTTGTTACTTTTTCATTTGCCTGCGCCTTATTTTTTTTGGGGAGGTTCAGTATCACTGACTTCTCCAGCAGGTGAGCCTTGACTCCATATGTCACAAAGATTGCCTTCACTTGATCAGAGAGTCCGATCAATTTATTACATTCCCAGGGATTGAATGGATTTTCACTTTGTTCCAGTTTATTTATCCCATGATGCAGCAATGCTACACTGGACCATGACTTGGCCTTTGATGCCAAATGGTAAAAGACTGTTAAGAATTATAGTGACATAAAGTACATATTTCAGTCGTTACTTTTGCAAGCAGAATACAGGTAATGATCAAGCCTGTTGTGTTATATTACGTATTTGTATTCTTATATCTTTTTCTGACTCTGCCCTCTACAGAAACTACCTAGAGTGATTAATTCTATAAAGGGGCCAAATATTACATGTCACCGCCAAGTGTGAAATAAAGAGGGTGCTGCCCCGCTGCACCCCAGCCTTGCACTTTTCCATCAGGCTGTGAGCTCACCCTCATACTGTGGAGGGGTGGGCACGTGACAAAATCAGCAAACCAGCCCCTGTAAGTAAATAAATGAGAGTTAAGTTCATTTGACCCCAATATTACCGTGATTACCCTGCCCAAATGGTCATGGGGCTAGTTGGCAGGAAGGTGGGAGCGAGTAATCCATTTTTCTTTCAAGAAGTTTGTCAAATGCCAAGAAGGAAGGATGTATATATCAAGGGCACCACACTCCTTCCCCAACCACCACAGAAGATAGTGCCACTTCTTTCCTCCCACATGGACTTTAATATCCAATCTTCCAAGGTGGCCAAACTCTCCCCACTGAATCCCCCGAATTTACCTGGGTAGGGGTTACATTGCACTGCCTTGTTGGGACAGGTTGCAGTCTTGGCAGCTTCTGCCGCTATCAGAGCTGCCACTCCGATTGAGAGGGTGGGAGTTTCTCTTCCCGAGGAACAGTTCTGCAGTAATTTAGCCCACCCACAGTGTGATGTGGCTGTGAGGTTCGCTTGTTATCTGCTTCTCAGTTGGCTGCCCAGGGTGGACCATCTACTTCCACTGTAAATCCTTTACCAAGACTTGGTGTAAACCTCCTAATTTAAACCAACCAAGTTAAGAAAGACCGTTTTTAAATTTGCGAATTAAATCTAACAAGGTTGAACCAGTCTTGAAGGTGTTTGTATTTGTATAGAGGGATCTTATTTCCTTCCACAGATTCCTGACAAACATTGTAAAATCTTTAAAAAAGACAATGCCTAATTTTTAATCCCTCTCTCTCTGTGTACCAAGGTAGAATTGCAGAAATCAATATCTTGCAAATCAGATTTTTTAAAATAGTTTGTTTGGCCTGAAAGTACTAATGGCACTATAACCCCCATTGTTACTCAATATTCTTTATGAACCATCTTTACACAATAAGTGTGATTACCATTGCACAACATGATTAAATATTGCAATAATAAGTTGCAACACTTAATTGGAGAAGCAAAAAGGTAATTTACTAAAGGAACAGCATTGTGTAAAGCTAAAGATCACAAAAGTTAGGGAGAAATTCAGCTTGTGCCAGTTCCTAACATGGAATGGGTGGTGTTATCCAAACGCATGCCTCCATTTTTAAGAAATTGGAAAGCAATGGAAACCTGATGGAGACCTTTAGTCTAGCCGTGGTTAGATCATTGACGATGTGGAACAGCTATATGAACCATGCATGGGGCCTTTAACCCATGAATTTGATTACCATACTTTCGATGGGGTCCAATGTTGAGAACTCAATTTCCATAATCAGAGCCACAATTACTGTTCAGGTGAATGCAGTGCACAACAGAGTATTCCACAGGACTCACCAGTGTCCCATACAACCTCAACATGGCGTCCCAGCTCCTACACTTGAAGGTTCAAGCGATGAAGGAAAGCGTGCTAAGCACCTTCTTAAACACCCTGTCTACCTGTGACAAAACTTTCAAAGAATTATGTACCGCCAGGTGTCTCTGTTCTACAACACTATCCAGGGCCCTACCATTAATTGTGTAAGTCCTGTCCTTGTTTGTATTACTGAAATGCCGTACCTCACATTTGTCCAAATTAAATTCCAGTTGCCCTGTTATAGGAAGGCTATTATTAAACTGGAGAGGATTCAAGAAAGATGGATGTTGCTGGGAATGGAGAGTTTGAGATACAAAAATAGACTGGATAGGCTGGGATCTTTTTCACTGAAGCATAGGAAGTTGAGGGGTGACCTCATTAGGTTCATAACATCATGAGGGCATAGGTAAGGTGAATGATAAAGGGTCTTTTCTCTAGTGTGGAGTTCAAAACTGGGGAGCGTATTTTTAAGGCGGGAGGTCAAGGATTTAAAAAGCTGCAACCTTATTACACAGGGAGTGGTTCGTGTGTGGAATGAACTGCCAGAGCAAGTGGTAGATGCAGGAACAGTTACAATGTTTAAAAGACATTTGGATAAGTTGATGAATAGGAAAGGTTTGGAGGGAAATGGGCCAAGCGTAGGCAGATGGGACTAGTTTATGTTGGGAACATGATTGGAGTGGACTGGTTTGACCAAAGGGTCTGTTTTCATGATGTATGTCTCTATAACTGGAAAGCACTGGGTTCCAGTTTGGCAACTGCCACACTTCCCATAAAGTTCACAACTGAAGATCCGTCCTTCCTGGTTTTATGCCCAAATAAGAGACAAGACTTGTTCAATTTCACCCTTTAGAGTTATCAACTCACCCCCCCATCCTAAAAAATGCACCCTCCCAATCCCGCTGAATTTTATAATTGCATGCCCATAAAGCTTTGGAGCCGCATAAAATTTCAATTCAGATTCCCATAAATTTGTATCAATTGGAAGTTGCTGAAACTTAACAAATCTTAGCTAGGTCATCTGCCAGGAAGGAAACCTACTAAGCACAGCACTTTACTAAATGTCAGATCATAAAACTCAAAACACAAAAAAAAATTGGAGAGAAAGTGTGTACAAATGGCTGCTAGGAAAAACTATCCTTTTTTTTGCAAACAAAAAAAAATTCAGAAAGCCAACTTTAAGTAAATGTCTTCAGATTGATACAGTTGGAAATCACAGTGAAATGTTTGAATTACTGCCTGTCAAAATATTGTCAGTCTGAAAATCCGCAATTGTAAGGGTGGGCATGAAGAAAGTGGGCTTCAGAAATTTCCCAGACCTCACTTTTCCATTCTGTCATCACTTCAAAATCAGTGTGATGGTCTTGATTCGTCGCCATTCTGCATTGGAGAAAATAATCCCCTTTATCTGTTACATGAATGAAGAAAATATTACTCTAGAGTTGCTGTTCTGTGCCACATAAACTGGATGATTCATTCCATCTACCCTGATATGTTTCCCTGACTACTATAATTTTTAAAGCCTTTAGAATTTGAGAGAATTCTCACCCAAAACAGGAACCTATTGGAAATTCTTCTAATCAGCCTGTTCAGTGATGTTATTATATACCTCTGGAGCAGGTGGGACTCCAGGCTCAGAGATAGGGACCACTGTAGCTACCACTGTGCCATGGGAACCCTAGGAACCTATTGGAGGATCTTGAGCAGGATCTCAAAAACCTGTGTGCATTTACTCTTGAAAAGCCCTATCTTGAAAGGGACACATGATCTCGGAAATTGTGTCCCTCTTTCTGACATACAATTTGCAGAACAGAAGCAGGCCATTTAGTTCAACTGGTCTACTTCATCTAAGCTTATCAGCAATACTATGTGTCCCTTTCTCTCTTTCCAAGTACTTAATTATGCCATCACCTCAAAAATAAGTTCCTGGCATCATTGATATTCTTTTGGTCCTTATGCTAAATGTATTTTCTGTACACATAGGTAATAAACAATATTGTTTTGTCATGGAAATTTTTTTTTGTTTACAATCTAATATAAATATTGCTTTAGGTAAAATATCTCTAAATACGAAGGTTGTCTGTGACAAATCACATCACTTAGCCTCAGTGCTTTTTTAAAACATTGACGTAACTTAACGTTGTTGAAACTGCCCATTATTCATTTCTTTAAGTTCTGTATAATCAGCGTAGCAGAATAGTAATGCTCGTTTTGAGAATATTTAATGGTTTCTTTGTGGCCTGTCGTTTAGTACTGAGATGTTGCAAAACAATGTTTATTTTTTGTGTGTGTCTTACTGTCTTTTTATATTAACGATAAGGAATGTATAAACAATTTCAGCTTCTTTTTCCTCCTTTCCGAAATATTTCCACGTGACTTAATCACGGTCTCTCTTTCTGATTTTGTAATCTAAGTATGTAATCTATGAGGGTCAGTTCTTAATGCCTTAAAATGTTTCTGTGAACACCGTTAATGTTAGCACAGTCTGTAGATAAAACCTAGAATGCTAATGCAGAGTATTTGCCTAATCTCATACGTTTGAAGATCTTGTGATCTCCATTCTATGTATTGCTAAGCATGGAAGAAACTTGTATGTAAATAACTGAATGTATTCCTGCATTTAAAAAATATATAATTGGTATCTCATTTTCTAAAATAAAAGAATGCAAGTACTCATTATACCTTTGTGCTGCTAAAATTGAATTCAATGATATACCTTTGCCTTGTGAATTTAACCAAGTATTTCGGGAGGGGTTTTCACTTCATAGAAACAGTGCTACACTCAGTTCTGAAACAAGGCCTTTGTCATATTTCACTTACATTTAGCTGCAGCTGAACGAATAATGAACTTCTATTTCAGTGAATCTCTAGACCTCATAATCATACCAAAGCTGCATACTTTGTAGTGCTTTTGATATTTTGCAGTAAAGTAAGTGCAATCTTCAATGTTGGTAAGTTTTCTTTATTGATTTGCGGGATATGGGCATCACTGGATGGTCAAGCATTTATTGTCCATCTCTAATTGCCCTTGAGAAGGTGGTGGTAAGCTGCTTTCTTGAATTGTTGCAGATAGATAGACCCACATTACCATAAGGGAGGGAACTCCAGAATTTTGACCAAGCAACGGTATAGGAACGACAATATATTTCCAAGTCAAGCTGGTGAGTGGCTTGAAGGGTAACTTACAGATGGCAGTGTTCCCATTTGCTGCCCTCCTAATTCTAACTGGTAATGATTGTGGGTTTGGAAGGTGTGTTCCAACGAACCTTGGTGAATTTTTACGGAGCACCTTGTAGATGGTACACACTGCCACTACAGATTATCGGTGATGGATGGACTGAATGTTTCTGGATGTGTGCCAAGGGTTACTTTATCCTGAATGGCTTTGAGCTTCTTGAGTTGGAGCTGCTCTCACACGGGCAAGTGGGGAGTGTTCCATCACACTCCTGACTTGTGCCTTGTAGCTGTGGGACAGGCTTTGGGGAATCAGGACGTGAGTTAATCACTACAGGATTCCTACCCTCTGACCTGCTTTTGTAGCCATTGTATTTGTATGGCTAGTCCAGTTCAGTTTCTGGTCAATGGTAGCCCCGAGGATATTGTTAGTGATGGTGATGCTATTGAATGTTAAGGGGCAATGGTTGGATGAAAACTTCCAAAAAGAACTTGGGACAAAATGTATGCTATTCAAAGACAGCTAACATTTGAGCCTTTGATAAAACCACGAAGATGAAAATATTGTTCTGAAACAATAATTACAATCTGTGGACAGTGCTGACTTTTTTGTGTTGGTCTATTTTACATTTCCCTGTAGCGTTTGATTAGCACAATTGATAAAACAATGGAGATTCTGGAAATACAATCTAGAAACAGAAAAATTGTAGAAATATTCAGTAACATGAGGCAAAGTTGTGGAAAAGAAAAATTTGGACTCCGTAATGTTATACCTACAGACCCAGTTTTTGATCAGGATATGGGCAAGGCTGGTAGATATATGGAATGCTGGATGACTAGAGAAATTGAGGTTTTGATCAAGAAAAAGAAGGAAGCATATGTCCGGTATAGACAGCAGGGATTGAGTGAATCCCTAGAAGACTATGAAGGCAGTAAAGTAAAGAGGGAATTCGGGAAGACAAAAAGGGGACATGAGATAGCTTTGGCAAGTAGGACAATCCAAATACATTAAGGACAAGAGGGTAACTAAGGAGAGTATAGGGTCCCTTAGGGTGGCACAGTGACTCAGTGGTTAGCACTGCTGCCTCACAGCTCCAGGGACCTGGTTTTGATCCCACCCTCAGGCAAATGTCTGAGTGGAGTTTGCACATTCTCCCCGTGTCTGCGTGGTTTCCTCTGGGTGCTCTGGTTTCTTCCCACAGTCCAAAGATGTGCACGCTAGGTGGATCGGCCATGCTAAACTGCCCATAGTGTTCAGGGATGTGTAGATTAGATGGGTTATAGGGGATGGGTCTGGGTGGGATGCTGTGTGTGTCGGTGTGGACTTATTGGACTGAAGGGCCTGTTTCCACACCGTAGGGATTCTATGAAAGATCAGCAAGGCTGCCTATATTTGGAACCGCAGGAAATCGGGGAAGATACCAAACAGGTATCATGCATCAGTGTTTACTGTGGAAAAGGATATGGAAGCCAGAGGACTTGGAGAAAAGTTGCAATATCTTGAAAAATAGCCATATTACAGAGGTGAAGGTGCTGTACGTTTGAAAACGCATGAAAGTGGATAAATCCCCAGGACCTGATCAGGAGTACCCAGGAACTTTGTGGGAAGCTAGGGAAGTGACTGCTGGAACCTTGCTGAGATAGCCACAGGTGAGATGCCAGAAGACTGGAAGTTGGCTAATGTAGTGCCACTATTTAAGAAAGGTGGTAAGGGAAAGTCAGGGAACTATAGACTGGTGAGCCTGACATCGGTGGTGGGCAAATTGTTGGAGGGGATCCAGAGGGATAGGATTTACATGTATTTAGAAAGGAAAGGACTGATTAAAGATAGTCAAAATGGCTTTGTCTATGGGAAATCGTGTCTCACGAAGTTAATTGAGTTTTTTGAAAAAGTAATGAAGAGGATTGATGAGGGCAGTGTGTTCGATGTGATCTATATGGATTTCAGTAAGGCATTCAACAAGGTTCCGCATGGTAGACTGGCTGGCAAGGTTAGATCACATGGAATACAGGAAGAACTAGCTATTTGGATGCAGAAGTGGCTCAAAGATAGAAGACAGAGGTGGGTGGTGGAGCATTGCTTTTCAGACAGGAGGCCCGTGACCAGCAGTATGCCACAAAGATTGGGGCTGGGTCCATTGCTTTTTGTCATTTATAAAAATGATTTGGATGTGAACAAAGGATGTATGGTTAGTAAGTTTGCAGATGACAGCAAAATTGGAGATATAGTGGACAGTGAAGAAGGTTACCTCAGAGTACAACAGGACCTTGATCAGATGGGCCAATGGGCAGAAGAGTGGCAGGTAGAGTTTAATTTAGATAAATATGAGGTGCTGCATTTTGAAAAGGCAAATCATGGCTGGACTTATACACTTAGTAGTAATGTCCTGGGGAGTGTTACTGAACAAAGAGACTGACCTTGGAGTGCAGGTTCATAGTTCCTTGAAAGTAGAGTCACAGGTTGACAGAGTAGTGAAGAAGGCATTTGGTTTGCTTGGCTTTACTGTTCAGTGCATTGAGTATAGGAGTTGGGAGGTCATGTTGAGGCCGTACATGGTCTCCCTGCTGTAGGAAGGATGTTGTGAAATTTTAAAGGGTTCAGAAAAGATTTACAAAGCTGTTGCTGGGGTTGGAGAGTTTGAGCTATAGGGAGAGGCTGAATAGGCTGGAGCTATTTTCTCCAGAGTGTCGGAGGCTGAGGGGTGACCTTATAAAAGTTAATTAAATCAGGAGGGGCATAGATAGGCTAAATAGCCAAGGTCTTTTCCCCAGGGTAGGGGAGTCCAAAATGAGACGGTATAGGTTTAATGAGAGAGGGGAAAGATTTAAAAAGGACCGAAGGGGCAACTTCTTCATGCAGAGGGTGGTGCGTTTATGGAATGAGCTGCCAGAGGAAGTGATGGAGGCTGGTACAGTTACAACATTTAAAAGACCTCTGGATGGGTATATGAATAGGAAGGGTTTACAGGGATAGATGTCAAATGGGACTAGATTAATTTAGGATATCTGGTCAGCATAGACGAGTCGGACCAAAGGGTCTGTTTCCGAACTGTACAGCTCTATGACTGTATGAGTACTCTCTTTGATGGGATTAAAATGATAATTTGGAAAGGTACATTCAGTCCTTTTGGCTTTTTTTTTTCAGTTAAACCATTCATGTATTAGCATTTTTGCTTCTTCAAAGAATTGCTACAAATTTAATGGAGAAATAGTTTTCAGCAGAAATGCATCAAGCACAGTCACATTTTGCCCACTCCTTCTACACTCGTCTGAATGTCCCATTGTGGTTTCACGCTCCTCCCAAAGTTGCATTTCACCTTGTTTCATTCTCTAGCCCATTGTTTTTAATTCTTATGACATTGAGAGCTTTGAATGTGTGTGCCATATGCTGTGCAATAACGTGTTTAAGGAGTAATGTAAAACCACACAATATCTGGGTAGCTTGTTTGTATAAACTAGAAATTAGAAGAGCTTAATAAAGTACCAATCGATAGCACCTGTTTTCTATTGTTAAATGCTAAAAATAGCCCTTTAAGTTAAACATGCAAATTAATAGAAGATAGTTTTAAGGTCAGTAACAATTGAAAGATCTTGAGGCAAAGAGCAAAAAAAAGTTTCCAGACATTTTAAAATTAAAACAAGAAAGTATTAATTAGAATAAAAAGGCACAGATTGGGCTGAACTGTCTAGGCTGCAAGGTTAGGATTCACATAGCAGTGTAGTTGGGCACCTCTGCTTTTGCCAACATGTTGGCCTTTAAATAGTTTAAAACTATTAGAATTATTAAACATTGGAAAGAAAAGAGATGAGGGTAAACAAAGGCTTTTTTTGTCATAAAGTCTGAAATTGAAATTCCATTGTATTTTTATTTAACCTATTTTTTACTAATCAACTGTTCAGACATATTATTACACCTCTCCAGAGCTGGTGGGACCTGAACCCAAGCCTCCTGCTCCAGGGGACAGGGACACTACCACTGCACCACAACTGGGCCCTAAATATAGAACACTTACTGAATTTATGTGTCATCCTTATGCAGGGGCCATGCTCATTTTCTCTGAATCGTTCTAATTTTAGTATATGTACGTTAACCAGTTTCACATGAATCAGCTAATTCCCAATTTAAAATAGCAACCAGATGGACTTTGAATACCTAATATGCTTGAACTCAATATAGATTGTGTTACTTGAAAGTTGGAAGTTTTTCAAAAAAAGCATCAATAAAATTCTAGTTATTCTATAAAATAGGGTAGCAATTTGAATTTAATAAAAAACAAGTACTTCTCTTTTTCACTGTATAATTAAAGGGTTTCTTTGGGAGCTGTGCTGATCGTCTAGCTTTATCTTCTGCCGCCTTGACCTAAGATTTCTTCATTACAATTGCTCAGTGAAATGCATGACTGATATTGATAGGTCATTGCACTGAATATGGTCTTACATGAGAAATGTGCTTGTGATGTCTAGCTTCAAACTGGAGGTCCCTGAGGGCTTGCTCCTCTCTACCCCTGTTCTCCCATTCTGTGGATGACTATCTCCATTTACCCAACTCAATCCATGCTTGCTGATTCCACCTCAACATCATTGAAAATTCACACCCTCAAAATATGTATCCTGCAAGCCCTTTTCAAGTGCACTAATTAAATAAAAATAGCTTTGGGGTGGTACAGTGGCTCAGTGGTTAACACTGTTGCCTCACAGCACCAGGAACCCAGGTTCATTTCCACCCTCAAGCACCAGTCTTTGCACATTCTCCCTGTGTCTGTGTGGGTTTCCTCTGGCTTGGTCCCAAAGTCCAAAGATGTGCAGGTTAGGTGGATTGGCAGTGTTAAATTGCCCATAGTGTCCAGGGATGTGCAGTCTAGGTTGATTAGCCATGGAAAATATAGGGTTACAGAGATAGCATAGAAGGTGAGATACTCTTTGGAGGGTCACTGTGGACTTGATGGGCCAAATGGTCTGTTTCTACACTGTATGGATTCTATCTGGCTCCAAAATGTTTCTGTTCATTTTAACAATTCAAAAGCATGGTTTTCAGACATTAGCTAACACATCTCCAATGCCTATCAGAAGGTCAATTCCCTAGCTCATTAGAAATAGTCACTTTCTCTTGTAGCATGTCAACTGTGGAAAAAAAAAATCTAAGTTGACAAAAGGGTTTGATCCTGTTCTTGTATCTTGAAAGTCCCTTTTAAATTTTTCACTTCTGGACAGGATACAAAAAAAATTTTGCATATCTTGCATTGTCTGTTTTGTTGCCACTACTATGGTCATGTTCGCTGTGTTCTCCATCAGTGCAATATTTCTTTCAGCACCCTTATTTTCTCTTCTTCTGCGTAAATATAAGTCATAGAATCATACAGCATGGAAACAGACCCTTCGGTCCAACCAGTCCAGGCTGAACATAATCCCAAACTAAACTAGTCCCAACTGCCTGCTCCTGGCCCATATCTCTCCAAACCTTTCTTATTCACGTACTTACCTAAATGTCTTTTAAAAGTTGTAACTGTGCCCACATCCACTACTTCCTCAGGAAGTTCATTCCACATGTGAACAAAACCTCTGTATAAAAAGTTTGCTCCTCATGTCTTTTTTAAATCTTGCTTGTCTTAAAAATATGACCCTCATCTTGAAATCCCCATCCTCGGGAAAAGACACCTACCAATAACCCTATCAATACCCCTCATGATTTTATAAACCTCAACAAGGTCACCTCTCAACTTCCTACGTTCCAGTGCAAAAAATCCCAATCTATCCAGATTTTCTTTACAACTCAAGTCTTCCACACTGGGCAACGTCCTGGTAAGTCTCTTCTGAACCCTCTCTAGCTTAATAATATCCTTCCTATAACAGGACGACCAGAACTGGACAGTGTGTCATTCTCCTACATGATCAACACTTCAAAGGGGCACGTGGCACTCTCACTGAGACCAGTAATCCAGAGCTGTGGACTTACGTTCTGATGACAGAGGTCAAAATCCTGCCATGACAGCCAGTGGAATTTAAATTCAATTAATAAATCAAGAATATAAAACCAGAATCAGTAATGGGGACCAAGAAACTATCATTGATTTTCATAAAAGAACATCTAGCTCACTAATGTCCTCTAGGGAAGCACGTTGGCCATCCTTGCCTGGCCTTCATATGCCTGCAGCCTTTCAACGATATGATTGATTTACAACCACCTCTGAAATGGCCTATTTATTACAGTAAGATTCAAGTAAATAACGATGGTACAATTGATCACACACATTTGAATCAATGAGAGAGTGGACACCGGTCTGGAATGAGCATTCAAAGAGAGAGGTCTGAGATACTACACTAAAGAGCTGTGTTTGACAAATGGTGTAAATAAAGCAGTATTACAGTAGGAGAAAAAGTGAGGAATTGAAGAGCCTTACTGAAAGGAGCAAGAGGCATCAGTGATAGTGTATTGTCAAGGTAATGGATCAAAATCCCAAATTGCTTAAGGACAAGTTGAAATTTGAGCTAGGCTTTTCCAAAAAAAATTTACAAGTCAGGCCAAATTAATAATGTCATTCCAGAGAATTGAATTCACGGAATGAATCCCTGTATGTACACCTTGTAACTTTCCAAGGAAACTACAAAGAGAAAGACCTAGATTTTGAAGGGGAAAGATGTAAGGCTATCTAATTACCTCCTTTCAGCAAGAGAACATCTCCTAGGGTAATATTCCAGACTAGACATGAATTGAAAGAAATGCATTTTTCCCTTCCAGGAATATACACAAAGTGGGTTAATGTCAATTGAAACCCCGGTCTGTGTACATTTGTGGACTGATATACTAATGTGCTTCGAAGGTCACAGCTCGATGATGGCCATTAGACATCCTTGCACTGCGGCTGGAAAGAAAAGATACTCCAATAACCTGTTTCCTGGAAACAGGTCAGCAAGCCAGTCACTGTCAAAAAAAAAGGACAAAAGAAATGCTGCTAGCCTCCAAGGTCAAGAATCTCAAAATTGACTGCTCAACTGCCAATGTCAATGCTTCTGTTATTACCTAACATATCAGCTAAGTTCTGAAACTTAAACTGTATATCTTTTATTTTTTGTGACTCACTTCTCATTTCTAATCTGTGTGTAAGTGTTGAATTTTTTACTACTCTTCACATTTAGTAAATAATAAACTCTCATTCCTTATTCCAGCAAGTCTAGTTAAATTAGCTCCAAAACACATTGTTGTTTGGCCGTAGAGAACTTGAATTTTACTAGAAGGAGAGAAGAAGTTGAGGCTTTCAACTTGCACTCATCAGTGCAATGATGCAAGTAATAGACTTGACCAAAGGACCACTAATTTATACAGGTTGAGAAGGGGATGCTGATTGGTTGGGCCATCATTGGCCTGGAGATGCAGCAAGAACAGTTACTCTTAATTCTTGTAGGTTCAGACTGGTCAGGGTGTTGCCATGGGAATGCAGAAGAGATTGGCACGACCCCCTTTTCTTTCTTGAAACAGCTGCAATGTATGGGAACATTCCCTTTTTAAAGTTTGCCTCAAGATTACTCAATGCAACCAGCCATTCACATTGCAGTTGAAATGTTCGTAAGGTGTTCCAATATATGCAGGAGCCTGAACTGATGGCTGTGCCTAGGGGGCATATTTTTAAGGTGAGATGAGAAAGACTTAAAAGGGACCTGAGGGGCATCTTTTTCACACGGGGAATGGTTGGTGTGTGGAATAAACTGCTATAGAGGAAGTGGTAGATGCAGTTACAGTTACAACAGTTAAAAGACATTTGGATAGGTACATGAATAGGAAAGGTTTAGAGGGGAAAACAGGAATAAAAACAGAAGTTGCTGGAAAAGCTCAGCAAGCCTGGCAGCATCTGTGAAGAAAAATATCAGAGTTAACGTTTCAGGTCCGGTGACCCTTCCTCAGAAGGGATATGGGCCAAATGCAGGCAAGTGGGACTAGTTTAGTTTGGGAAACTCGGTCGGCATGGAGTTTGACCAAAGGGACTGTTTATGTGCTGTATGACTCAATGCATAGTTTCAACTTCTTGTTTCCTTTCAAGCCATGTTTAAAACAAATTCATTTGTTCTCTAGGAAAGTTATCCGCAAGAAAGGGATCCTTTTTAATTAACCTCATTGTGACTGACTAAGGGGAAGGGGTGAATAAAGAGGGTAGCCTCTTTAGGAGGCCCATTCAATTTGGCATAACAATTTGGGAAATCCCATCTGGAACCATGAAAGACTAGTCATAAGGGTGTCTGCTGACACCCAGAAAAGCCCAATATATACTGCAGACCAGCATCTCAATCTGTAGGCAGTTTTAGATTAAAGCACAAGCAACCCAGTAAGCCTGTTCGGTGATAGGCAGCAAATCCTTACAAATAACACCTACATCCCATGAAAGAATAGAAAAATATATATGTATTACAATTCATCACAAAGTCCTTATTTTTTCAAAACAAAACCTTTTTATTTAAAAATGTTCTTGGCCTCTTTCAGTCTTAATGGTTGTAGTTTTTAGCTTTAAATTTTTTTTGCTGGGAAGTATCTATTCAGCTTTGTGCAGTTCAGTGGCTGAGACGATCTTGCCCCTTGCCTTGTGTAAAGAAATAGTGAGAATTTGCTCTTTGAAGAAAATAGTGGTGCTGAAACTTTGACAATTGCTCCCTCTAGTGTTTACCCGATTCCCAACTTTTGAATGCATGAAATGACAAGCAGGTGAAGACCAGTTTGTTCGTCATTATGATGACAAGAGAATGTCTCCCATCCTACCAGCACCACCGCAATGTGCTGTCATCTCCTGAGTTGGAAGGGTCAAAAAAACAGGGCTAATACCTCTCCAAACTCCAAACCAGTCCAGGAAACCATACAACCATGTGTTTTCTCTTCAGAAATATTTACATTCTATATCATGCAATCTCAGCCTCAATCAAGAACCAGCCTATTTCCCTTCTAAAGGCAACTTAAAAATAAAGTTTGTTTTGCCATGTTTAGAGTTTAAATCCAATATCACTAATGCATGAATCACTAGTTAATTTTAAGATTAAAGTTTCCGTTTGGGTGTCCTCCCATAAAAAATTGTTTTCTAAAATGGTATCAAGTAGAAACTAATAGTGTTGCCAATGTGTTAAGGGATGTAACCAACAATAAACAGTGTTCATTTGTACACCAGAACTCTACAAAAGTAGCTCTGTACTGGTTGTCCTGCAATTAGTGAGCTGGCGTAACCCATTGATAGAGAGGATACTATTTGCTAATACCACTGTGGTGCAGATAAAGGAAAATGATTTGATACTGGTGATTGTTGGAGAGGAACACAACACAATGGATTTTTACTGGGTCAGTTGTTTCTGCATCAGCATGTGACTGGTCCTGGTCTTCCCCAGTCAAATCAATTATCTTCTTACACATGCACACACACCACAAGCCTCCCACCACTGTCACAGTCTCCATTTACTGTGGACATCTCAGCCTGGTTGTAAGTCAGTTGTTCCTGCAATGTGACAAAGGGAAGGACTGAGTTTGGCAGAAGTGGATGGAAGAACAGTTATTGATCACACACAAGGTGGGGTGGGGTGGTGGTGAGTTGCCCCCACTGAGTGAATAGGGAGTACAGTGAACAGGAAAAGTTAGTAATTGTAGAGGATGAGCGAGCTGTGAGCCCTTAAATGGACACGATGCATGTGATATCGATGATTCTAGCCCATCACCCTTGATGGGATGGTGTGTAACAGCAGACTTAAGTGTTCGAAACAAAAACAAAGTTGCTAGAAAAGCTCAGCAGGTCTGGCAGCATCTGTGAAGGAGAAAACAGAGTTAATGTTTCGGGTCCGGTGACCCTTCCTCAGAATGTTCTGAGGAAGGATCACCGGACCCAAAGCGTTAAATCTGTTATCTCCTTCACAGATACTGCCAGAACTGCTGAGCTTTTCTAGCAACTTTGTTTTTGTTCCTGATTTACAGCATCTGTAGTTCTTTTGGTTTTTATTAAGTGTTCGTAATTTTGAGTATGAGGTAACAGAGAATGCTGTGCCTCTAACTCTTGCTGAGCATAGGAGATAATTGACCTTCTATCTACATTATCAGACATCCCATTTTATGGTGGAGACAATACTGGACCGTGCTGCTATCTCTGCCCACTCTGGTCATATTTGTGGCTGAGTAGTGGTCAGCTGGAAGAGTACTGACCTTACCATCACCTCATCCACCTTGAGAGCTTTCTGCATGAAGAGGGGAGAGAACATATTTTTCAATTGAGCCATGTGTTGAGACATGAATGATACTTTAGATACTTTATACTTTAGAGTCAGATACGTTAGAGACTTTTAAGCGACTCTTGGATAGGTGCATGGATGATAGTATAATGTAGGGTATGCAGGGTAGTTTGATCTTAGTAGGATAATAGGTCGGCACAACATCGTGGGCCGAAGGGCCTGTACTGTGCTGTACTGTTCTATGTTCTATGAACATCCAGCACGCAGGGCAGTTCCTAGTTTGCAGCATCTGAACTGGTATCCAGTTGGGCTCTAAATATGGCAGCAAAGTCTTGGAAGCTGGAAGGTGCTGGCAGTGCCAAAAGTATCCATTGTGCTTGTCACACAATAACAAAGTGTCCAACATTCCGTTTGCATTAATAATAAGGTAAGAACTGTGCGATTGTGTGAAATAACACACCCTGGAAGGATGGTGCAAATGACACCATGAAACTCACTCACAGCAATTCTTTAATTTCAAATGGAAAACTTCCGCCAGTGTTGGTGTTTGCCCAGATGATGCTGTTGCTACAACAGCCAGTTGGAGTGGCGTTGCTACAAAATTAAGAGTCATAAATCCAAAATGAATGTTCAATCATGTTATGTTGCACCAATTTCTTGTTTCAAAAGGCATGTGATCAAAATGACGTGCTATGTTAAATATAGTTGTGACAGTTGTGAAACCTATGAAATCCGGACGTCTGAATTCATGTCTATTTGTGAAACTGCATTCAGAAATCAATATAATACTTTTAAAAATTGTTTCACACTGAAGTAAATCAGTTATCTCACGGCAGGGTTCAAAAAACCTTTTCTGATTTCGTGAAGACCCGTTGGCTTTATTTTCTTTTCACAATCCTTCACCACTTGAAAAATTCTTCAACAAATTATGGATAGCAAAACTTGCATAACTTGTTGACAATTTTAAATTGTTAAACCTGTTGTATTTATTAACAATAGAGGACAATACTATTATCTTTGAAGCAATTAGCAAACTTGCAACATTTAGGCAGAAAATTGAAGTTTGGAAATCAAAACTGATTGAGTTTCTGGATGCAATCAAAGTTGCAGTTGAACATTTGAAAAAAAAAAGGATCATTGCTCACTTTGCAATATTGGCAGAGTACTTCAGTGTTTATTTTGAAAATATGGCTACAGGACATGTTATTGGATATGGAACCTGTTTTGAACACTTGCCTAGCGGAAAACCAGCAGAGAAGCTGGTGGAACTGTAATGTAACAGCTCGCTAAGGAATAAGTTTCCAGAACAAATCCCCATCTAGTTTGGCTTCTTTAAGGATGTAGGAACAGCTCATTTTCTGCACACCACCGCCCCCCAACCCAAACTCTCCACATGTTGTCACGCCTTTGTTTTGCTAGCAATAGACATTTGTGCAAGCCCGATTTCTGTGGCTGTGGAAAGGAAGCACAGGTCTTGCTTAAAGTGCAGAATGATTGCTGACATTGTCAAATGTCACAACAATGATAGACAAACTCAGCAGTGAGAAGCAGGCACGTAAAAGCATGATTTAACACATATTGCATGTAGCAGTTAGATACTATGAGTAAGGTACAGAATTGCAATATAATTGGGGGTCTGTTTTTACTCATGCATTTGCAAAAGTGCCCTTCAGCCAAAAGAAATTGAGACCACTGTCAACTGTCAAGGAACCAATGCCACGTCAAACTGTAATCATTTCCTTTTACTCGCTTCATACCGTGAACAAAAGCCCGTTATACCCCTGTTTGTAATACTTTCAGCTCCATGTTTTATAATTAATGCCAACTGCTCATTTGTTTAATAATGTAAAGGTGCCTTCTCTGTCCTTATATGTTATACGCTTAAAGACTTGAAATCCATTCTCTCTGACATTATCAGTATTCTTCTGTTATTGTGTTATGTTATTGTAATCAAGCAATACACAGTTCAGATTGGTTCTGGCTGCATTAGTTGTTTTCGGCTACATTTGTTGTTTTCACTTTGATCTGTATTGGATAACATGAAAACATATCCATATTTTTACACAGTTCTCAACATAAACGCAATGTCATCTATTGATTCCTCTTTACAGGCAAAGGTTACTTTCATTATGGCATGAATCATAGGGGAAATTTTGTCCTGGATTCATAAGGCAGTGAAGAGCCTTTGAGGTGGCGATGGTGAATTCTGAACCCACAACCCTTGATTCAGCCCACATTTAGTACAGGATGCCATTTTGATAAAGACATTAATGTAGGTGCCTGGAGCACACCAAGGCAGCACTTGCCAAATGTTTTATGAATTTACATTTGATGGGATCCCAGAGTGAAACTTTAGAGAGGATGGGAGCAGAAATTGGGTAATGAGTAGGGGAGGAGTTCAAACAGCAGAGATACAGACACAAATAACAACTAAAGCACCCAGCATTTTGTAGGCATCAGCAATCAAGCCTCAGAACTAATTAGATTGTGCATTTATCAGAGGCTGGTAGCCAATCCCAGACAGCCAAATTTGAGTCTCAATGTCATAGTTGCTCCCAAAACAAATTTTTCTTCCCACAATCCCACAGTTTGGGAAATGTGTTCCACAGTTTTGGATCTCCTGTCCTAAGTGGCTGACTGGCCCTCAAATGCCAAACATCAAGTTTATATTCTACTGGGAGAAAGCATAGATGGTAGTGATTTCCTTCTCCTTTCAGAACTGATGAAACAGTGACCCGATGTTTTTGAGCAACGTTGAGGAGCAGTGAAAGTAGGCTGGATGCCTGGCAGTGTCTGAATTAAACGGATCTCATTGCTGTGTAGAAAATGCAATCTCCATACTGTAAAATGCTGCTGTCTACTGACATTGCCTCTGTTCTGGAGAATGCAATCTGCTAACTCTGTTTCTCTCTACGTAGACTTGATGACTTTCTCCAGCATTCTCTGTGTGTACGTTGCTCAAGGAAATGGAGCACATCACTCCTGGCCTCCGTTCACCACAGTCAAAGGGGAATTGTTGGAGCCACAGCTGTTGGAGGAAGCTTGGGATCTTAATTGTGTGAGTGAGAGGCAACATGCTGGGATGCAAAGGGAAGAACAATAATAAAGGGAGGAGGGGGCAACTGAATATCAATTAGACAATGCAGGGAAAAGGATATTGCGGAAGAGATATCATTGACAGTCAGCAGCACCCAACTTCCATGGGAAGACAGTGGGGAGACTTTATCTCTCACATTGACTTGATATACCTGAGGCTAGGTGAGTAAAGTGGGAATATGAGGATTTGACAGGCAGATTGGCTGGGAACATGGAGGAACTCAAGGCCATTGTGGTGAGGAGGGTTACCAAGAGGGGAATGCGTACATTTGGGGGTTCACCAAGAGTAAAAGGCTGAGACATGAGGAATAACTGCTCGATACAAGTAGCAAGTGTGCAACGGAGCCGGCAATAGCTGCCGCCATACACAGACTGGGTGGGTAAGTGCGTCATTCTGTGAGGGAGGGAGCTACAATTTCAATGTGAGGTCCTTCATAGGACAACATCAATAAACAGAGACCCAAGCACTCGAGCTGAAAGCACATACAAGTACTACATCTTAGACATTAACTATATGGAGTCCTAATCCTGGCCACAAGTCCTGTCCACCACATGATGCAGCATTAGGAATCAATGTCAGTAACGGCTCTGATACACAAGCAACGTACTGCAGCCAGGAAAGATTCAGCCTAATTATCAAAATAGCAAACGCCTTCCAAGTTCACATAGTCTGCACATGATTCAGGGGCTGCTCACTTCTCACCCTGAACCATAGATCTTCACATAGCACTAATGATGGTTAGGTTCTGGATATTCGATCTTGTAGTTACAGCCAGACGAACACTTACACACACAGCTGCCAATGGAAAGTGAACATGTATTAACAAATGTGATCATGTATTTACAGTGAGTGTCACCTGTGCCATCTCTGTGCCCTCAACAGGTGGTCTTCTTTCCCCACCCACACCCCTACTGTGTCTCAGTGCAGTTCCAATTTCTGCAACTGCAGTGGAGAGAGCCAGCCTGCAGTGGAGCCAATGGGCTTAGAATTTTGGTTGAGTGCGTTCTGGGGCACTTCTGTCTAGAGGACGCAGACATGTTGAGTGTGATTGATCCAGAGGCAGCTGCCCTCTCCTCAGCTCAACCTCCCACAGGGCTGATGGTGACGGACAAGGTGCAAGTGGAAGGCCTTGTGTCAATATGTGCCTTAAGAGGGAATTGTCTGTCCTTGTACTCTTGAAGTTGGTCGTTGTAAATCTGGTGGCAAGGTGCCCACTCCATGGAAAACAGAGTAAACAGCGTTGGGTTTATTACTAAATTAGACAAAAGAAGCATGAGTGGATGGAGTCAAGCTTACAGAGACCCAGAGCCTTCATTTTCAGTTGTTGAAGTTGCAGTTTTGGAATTGAAGCTACTAGATACAGCTCTTTCTCTGCTGTTGCAAAAAACTTAAAGTCTCTCTCTGCTGCTAGATTCCTTCTGTCGGTATTCTTTCATCTGGACTGGTGAAGATAGCAAGTGAGGGAAATCTGTTTTGCTGATTTTGCCTTTGCCAAGGGTGTTTATAGGATGCTGCTATATTGGAACAGTTGATGAGTAGTACAAATATGTATTATCCTGTTAAGTACTTTGAAAGAGTTTAAAGTTGTACCAATTCTTTTCTCTGTTTGTGTTTTAACTGTGGTATAAGAATAAAGTGTGTTTTGCTTAAAGCCTAGTAGTTTAACCAATCAAATCACATCTAGGACACAGGCACCTTACTCTTGCCTCTTTGACATGTTTTGTAGGGGTTTGGTCTGGTCCATAACGACCTGTCCACCTTTGAATATCCTGAAAAAAGACTTCCGGGGTGGGGGAAGGGGGTGTGGGAGAGACAGGGGTGAACGTAATGTGACTCCACTTCCCTGTGGATGTGTAGTGACACTATCCTGACTCCTTGTGAGGAAGGGACACCTCAAGTAGAGTTACGGTCTCCCGCTCCCATGTGCCTTTGCTGCTGGTGCTAAGAACTAATGGCTGGAGTGGTGTAATACAGGTCTGTGTCTACATCCATCAGACACTGAGAAGGCTAGACCTGGCTCTCCATGGCAGTTGTCAACCTGTCCAGACAGGCAGCCCGACGCTTTCCTGCAGAATCCCAAAGTTGTTGTGACAATCCTGTCCAGTGTCCCCGACAAACATGCCAGCTGCTCCCGGGTCTGCTTCTTTATTTCAATAACATCATGAATGGCTGACACCATGGGGGCCCTCTCCTTCCTGGGTTTGAGCAAGTGCCAGGTCTTTGGCAATCCTCTGAGAGCCAGCATCCTTGGGGTTTTCTTCCCTCGACCAGTTGTGGAAACTAGCTCCTGATTCTAATCCGGTCTGCGGTCCCAGGAAATCTCGGTGTCTGAACAGGATGGGGAGGGGGCAGGAGGAAGCCTTGCTGGTGCATCCTCTTTAAGGAAGCTATGCTCTCTTCCTCAGAGGTGAGGGAGGGAGTGGATCAGCTGCAGAGACCATCCTAATGCTGGTCCTGCACACAGGAGTAAGAAAGAGAACACATCGTGAACAAAGGATAGATATTCTGATGTGTTAACAATACACATGTCCACAGGAGCAGGCTTGGACCTTGCCAGCAAGATACCCTTTTCCTTGGTGTTAAGGAGCTGATTATTAGCATCACACTACTGGCCTGACTCTTTCAACTCTAGTCATGGTCATTTTCCCCTGGAATAGGAAAACGAGGTTGGGGGGTGGGTGGTACTTAGTGAGATGAAAGTGACTGCCACAGCTGTTAGTGCTGGTGCAGGTAAGGGAAAGATAATGAGAAGATGTTCTGAGTGAGCGATTAGGCAGTGTGGAGGGTGTTCAGGGTTTTTGGTGTGGTGAGCGGTGTTGAGGTTGAGATTGGAATGAGTAAGAGCGAGCAAGGGAAGGTATTGAAGGGAAGGCAATAGCAAGAGTGGTAGAGCATGAGCCTTGGTGGGAGATGTGTGCAGTAGCAGAATGAGGGGGCAGTAGCAGAGAGAAAATAGTGGTACTTACCCTCATGGAGCAGGGAAGATCATTGATTTTCTTTCAGCACTGCTATGCATTGGGCCATGGAAGCCTCACTGATCTGGGTGACAAGGTCTGGTATTACGGCCTTCTCTACCAATCCTTGTGATGAGAATGGACTTCTGCACCACTCCACCCACCAGGATCTCCCGGTCCTTGACCACAAAGTCATGCACCAATTTCCCCTTATCTGTCATTTCTGGAACAGTTCATGGGGACCGTGCAGGGCAGCTCCAGGTTGGAACGTTTCTCTTAAATATGTCACCAGCTCCAGGGACTGAAGGATACTGTGGCACAGTGAGTATTTCAGCCTGTTGCAAGTTGGAGAATAGAAACAAGCAGGAAGCCAGAGGGGCTTGGTGCATGGTTAATGAGGTGAGTTTCAGACAATTGTGCAAGAAATAACACAACGACTCAGAGAAACCTTCCATGAAACTCACCAAAAATGATTCACAACTAATTTCTGTTAAGATTCAGCCATCTGAATTTCAAATAATTTTCAGGAAGTGCCACAAAATCTTAGTCATATTGGTCAGACCCGGCTACTGATATTATTGTGATTCTTTTTTAATTGAAATATTACAGAGGGGACAATAATTATTGAAAAATATATTATAAGCCAGTAATCATTGTTGGCCAACTCAATTAATCTCATTTGTTGGAATGAAATTATAATTTGAAGTGGATTTTACAATCTGCACTTCAATTTTAATAATCTGTTTATGCCTACACTGGCTCTCTATAAACAATGATGAAATACACCTTTTCGCTGAAGTGTGATTGCATCCAAATTGAATGAAAAATTTCATCGTAAAAAATACAATCCAACCGGCCAATAATCAACAGTTGAGTAATAGGAAATAGTATCTTGGCAAATCAAAATTACACAAGATCTGCCATCAATGCTTCAGAATTCAGCCCAAAGGTCTTATCTAATCTTGGCAGCTCAGTCCTTGGTCACAATTTAACCTACCAGGTTCATTTTGTTAAACTCAAATCAGCTTTAAACAGTAAAAAGCTGTGCTACATTTCAGCACATATTGTATTTACTTTTCCAACTGAAGAATAAGAGGCACAGATGGTGGTCCTATTACAATTATCTGCACCGAACAGGACAAAATGATAAATAATTCAAAATCATCAGAATTTTGACTTGTATTGAGAGGTCTAACATAACCACAAATTAATATATTAGGTAGTGACTGTTTAATTATTTAAGTTCGATATAAATAAAGTTCGATTTAATATCGATATAAATGCCTGTGTTTGCTCTTTGAAGCTGTGAATAGCTAGCTCTTGTCTTATGTTTCTCAGATTTCTTCCTCAATCCAATATGACAAAGTCGCAGTCTCACTATGTGTTTGAGAGAATGCCATTAGAATCTTGCTCTCATTGCTTTCTCTGCAAAGTTACTGTTAAAACGTAGCAAGTGCCTCACTGTATATATTATCTGTATAAATTTACAGATGCATGAGGAAATTCAGAAGTCCCGAAATGAATTGAACAGAAGTACCATGAGCATATTGAGGCATTAAGTGAAAATAAACTAGAAATAAGTAATCAAATGGATAAAGCAGAGATGCAATCTGTATAACTTGTACAAAAAATTATTTTCCCATCATGAATTTGATCGCCTGTAATTTGGGAGTAACATCTGCCAAAGCCAGGATTACAATGGAAATAATTTGCGATGATAAAAGTATCCATTTCTGCATTAAATGCTGCACAAAAACAGAAATAGCTGGAAAAGCTCAGCAGATCTGGCAGCATCTGTGGAGAGAAATCAGAGTTAATGTTTCGGTTCGAGTGACCCTTCCTCAGAACGTCAGAATAGCATTAAGTGCTATTGCGTCTTATTTAGAAAAATAAGTTAGTATGCTAATATAATACATTTTCCAGGGAAATTTGAATCATTTTGGCTTCATTTTTGTTGAGTTCTGTTTTGCCTATAACCTTCAACTGCGCAAAATGTATCTAAATGTCAGGGGGAAGCAAGGAAAAGAGGGTGCCTTTCATTTATTTTGGTACAGCAGGCAAGCTAAATGGATGAAACAGTACAAGACAGTCTGTGCAATGTTAATGATCAGACACTAGCTACTGAGATGTGCTGGATGTTTCATCTTCGTCTGTATACAGCAGTCTTTATTTTTCGATGGGAGTAGCAACTGGATTGAGATGAGTTCGGCGGTTTTGGTGCCCTGTCACAGGAGGAAAAATGGAGAATATTGTTTTCAGAAAATTGGTCGTCAATAATTCCTTTCATGTTCCAAACTTAATTATTTGCTTCCAGATTACAAAGACAGCGGGTTAAGTCTCAGCAACTCTTGAAGATCGCCTCATTCAGCTTCATTTCAATGGGACTAATAAATTACCGAAATATTTAATTAAACCATTTTGAACATTTGAAATATATGTTCCACAAGTGAAAAGCTAATGAAGGGATAACCTGCAACTACTGCCAATTGTTGTAAGAACTCATTTGGTTCACTGATGTCCTTCAAGGAAGGAAATCTGCCAATCTTACCTGGTCTGGCGTACATATGACTCCAAACCCACAGCAATTTTATTCATTCTTAACTGCCCTCTGATTAATTAGACACAGGCGAGAAATGCCTACCTATCCAGGGATGCCCATATCACATGAAAGAATAAGTTATTGTTTTAAAGAAGAACGTTTGATGACAACTGTCTCCAATTGTTTTTACCTGAAATAATTCCAAGATCTCCTGTACTGGGGACTTTTTCAGGTTTTTGTTAACAGCCAGCATCATTCCAGATCTGATAAACAGGGTGAGCGGTAACGTTCACTGCCTCACCCCTGAATTATATAGAAATAACCATTTACCTAGAATGCACTCACCTCTATGCTAATTGGTGACCACCATCAGATCAGGATTGTGAAATTTGCCTGTTTATATCTCCTCCTTAAATTCACAAATATATACATATATTTTTATATGAATGCATGTATATATCAACCGAACAATTATTGCAGTTGGCTGCAGATCCATTGAAGATTTTGCAACGATGCAGTGTTCACTGAATAAATATCTAAGTGAGGTCTGGATGCAGTGGGGTGTGCAACTGCATGAAATATAATGATTAATGTTGGTGCTGCAAGTGCTTGGTCACAAAGAATATGACAAAGTGGCAATACATTAGACCTGACTCTAAAAGGAGCAGAATCTGATGTTTGCTATTTCCGTCTATAATGCATTCAGGAAAGGAGGGTATTAATTTTGATTGAATAAAATACTAGTACTAGACAAAATATCTTTCAGTGATCAAAGGCAGCAGCTTTTTACAAAAACAAAGTAGCTGGAAAAGCCCAGCAGGCCTGGCAGCATCTGTGAAGGAAAAATCACAGTTAACATTTCAGATCCAGTGACCCTTCCTCAGAACGGCAGCTATTTAATTGCAATTAAGAAACATAGATCCATTACACTAGTCGGTGGATGTTTTCAGCTAATTTTCAGTAAAGGAGATTACAGGGAAATTATTAAGGTGCAAGAACGATTGAATGGTAATAACAGGAGAGTTTAACTAATATCAAATGTGACATTGGGTATGTTAAAGTGGAAGAAAGGAATATCTTCTGATATTTGTTTAAGAGAACTTTCTTTGTCAATGTGTTTTCTGACAAGGCAGGAGACAGTGCTAGATCTCATCGTGAGAAATGAAATGGATCGAGTGGAGAACATCACAGAGGGGAGCACCTGAGGAATGGGTACATTGCTACACGTGGTGTAGATTAGTTATGGAGAAGAGCAAGGAGCCTTCTCAAATAAAATACTTAACTGGAGGATGGCTAATCTCAATAGTTGAGGAAGCATCTAACCTTGCTAAATTGGAGTGAAAGACATGTTGACAGGAGTATAGTAAAGCAATGGATGATATTTAAAGCTGATATAGTTTGGATAGAGTCTAAGTACATTTCCACACAAGTGAAAAATGAGCTCATACTTTCAAAAGAACCTGAAGGCTTTGAAGAAAATCCTGAAGAAATTCATTAGAATGGATCAAGGAATGTAGGCTTCCAGTTACATGAGTAGGCTGGAGCAGCTGGTGTTTTTCTCTTCAGATCAAATAAGGTTGAGTTGAAATTTGGTAGAAATGTTTAGTATAATGGAGAATTTAGTTGAGGTATGAAAAGAGAATGGTTTCCAGCAACTGTAGGGCCATTAACCAAAGGTCACACATTTTGATGATTGGCAAAAGAACTACAGGTAACATGAGAAAAATCCTATTTGCATGAGTGATTAAGATTTGGAATGTTCTTACCTAATTACATGGTGGATACAGATTTGATCTGAGCTTTCCGAAGAGAATTGGGTAAATTCTTGGCCAAAAAACAATTTGCAGGGCTATGGGGAAGAGTGAGGAGTGGGACTAATTGGATTACTCTTTAAGACAGCCAGTGTAGAATTGATGAACTAAGTCACTCTTTTGTGCTGTAGTTATGTAATACTATCAGGAAAGATTAGCAAAAAGCGTAAGTACTCAGATTTGGAGACTTTTGATCCAGTGGGTGGCAATTTCCCCTCAATTGGGTGTTGATAATAATGGCGAGCATGATGACTTAATGGGCAAAGAATCCAAAAATCTGATTCTCACTGTTGAGTTCAACTGTTGCAATTAAGTCCTCCCTCCTAAGAGGGCGCAATCACTTTTGCATCATAGAAATACTGTGCAAGGATATCAGGAGAAAGCAGGGTAACGATGCTTGTTTGAAGAGTTGGTGCAGGTACGATGGGCTGAATGACCTCATTTTTCACTGTAATAATTGTGATCCTGCTGGAATCACTGAAACTGCAGCAGGCACATCTGATGGTGACTGACACTTAATGTCTCCTTGGATGATTATTCCACTGGTTATGGACTAGACCAAGCCCCCTCAAAATATATTAAGAAGATAGTCTAGACCCTAACATTTTCTTATTTTAAAGGCATTGCATTCCAGGTTCAATTCAATTGGTCAAACTACTTGACTTTAAGGAAAACACACTTTATTTTTAGACTACTATTAAAGTACAGAAGAAAAAGAAATAAAAGAATTGGCTTAACTATAACTCTATAGAAATGCTTAACAAAATAATATATATAAACTACTATTAATTAACTGTTCCATTATAGTAACATCCCATAAACACACCCTTAGCAAAGTTGCTAAGAAAAGCTCAGCAGCATCTGTGAAGAAAAATCAGAGTTAACATTTCGGGTCCAGTGACCCTTCCTCAGAATGTTCTGAGGAAGGTTCACCAGACCCGAAATGTTATACCTGATTCCTTCTTCACAGATGCTGCCAAACCTGATGAGCTTTTCCAGCAACTTTTTTTTTTGTTCCTGATTTACAGCGTCCGCAGTTCTTTCAGTTTTTACTTAGTGAAGGCAAATTCAGTAAAATAGATTGTCTCACATGCAATTCTTGCAGCAGGAAGAGAACCCCAGCTTTTAGCTGTAACAGAGAGAAGCATAAAAGCTTATACATCCAGCTTCAAAACCCCAGCAATTGCTACTGAAAGCTAAACCAAAAATCCTGGTTCTGTGGGAACTTGACCCCACCCATTCAGGCAGCTTCTATTGTTCCAACTTTAAAAAAAACACCCAAGACCTCACAAGCTGTTTACTTTAATGGTTTTGAGCAGACCACTCATTACCTCTGTCTCAATGTCTCTTCATAAAAAAAGGGGAAAATATACCTCTTAAAGCCATAGTATCACCACATACTCAATTTACCAATGTCAATGCACCACCTTCTTCGAAGTTGCATTTTAGCACAAAAGGAAAGGCGGGCAGCTTGTGCTGATAGGAAACAGTAAAGAGGAAAGTGGGGAGGGAGGTGAAAGTGTGGTGACACGGCAGTGAATGACATGGTGCTGCATCAATATCAGACCGTGTGTAATATCAGACTTGTGCCAGTAGCTTTCATCTCAAACACACTGCATGTGCTTGAAGAGCAATGTGATGTGTGAAAGACAAAAAAAGGAGCATGCTCGGTGAGGTAATGGTAGATTCCAGTAAGCCAAGGGTATCCTCACAGTCAGTCCAGGTGCCAGGCCTTTTCTAGCCCATGGCTCAATGGTCAGTACCAGCAGTCAAGCAAAATCAGTCTGGCCTTGCTGATGAATCAGTCAGGTTCCTCTTGTAAAATCAGACGGAGGGTGGGCAATGGCTGGTTAGGGATTTCCTACTACTACATTGGGACTGCTGCAGAAGATAGCAAAGACAATGGCCACCGCTGCCTGTTGCATACAGTCTGCAGAGGGAGAAACAGCAAGACAAGATCCACCACAAGATCCAGGAGTCCACCACAAGATCCAGGAATCCACCACAAAATCCAGGAGAAGGAGAGCTCTGGCACAGAACAGGATTTATCGACAGTCTGAGCTACGTGTAAATGACTGAGACCCAATGCAGAATACAACTCAGGATGCCATGAGCCATTGTGTCACACATGCCAGCTGCTGGAGTGAGAACTTATGGTCACACAGACTGAGTGACAATCTCATCCTGTTACCCAAAAGGTAACCGCTGTCCTTACCATTATTTACCAGCACATCATTTCAGGATGTTCCTGGGGACCTCTATGGCATTTCACAGGCATCAACTCATCTGGGAGGTCACTGATCCTCTCTTTACAAGAGACCATCAATTGAACTCTTTCCCCTTGTCACAGGGTCAGGCAGCAAGGGTATTAGGATTCTCAGTCATTGCTGGTTTCCCACAGATTCAGGGTGTAATTTGTTGCAGCCACACAGCAGTCTGAGTATCATATCATCTACCAGCCATCTTTGCCTACAGAAAAGGACTCCAATCTCTTAACGTTCAAATCATGGCATTTCTGGTCATAGTAGCCAGATATTGTTGGTGCATGTTAGTTATGCAGGAGACTGCCACATCTCTAAAATCCTAGAGTAACCAGTGCTAGCCTCTTTGAAAGGGCCTATGCCCTCATCTCACTAGTTGCTGGGCAATAAAGGATACCAGTCCCCAACCCTATACCTGCTGAAGACACCTCTAAGAAAAGCTCAGACATTGTTGAGGCAAGATACTACGCTGCCCACGCTTACACCAGGCTGCAGAGCAAGCTGCCTGAAGATGAGGTTCCAATGTCTGGCCTGGTCAGGTGGTGCTGTACTGAATGTTCCAAATGGGGTATCCAACATCATATAGTTGTGCTGCGCCTTAATCAATCTTAATCGCCAATGTGGAGATATGTTGGATAAAGATGAGATGCAGGAACAAGAGGACACCCCCCACCCCCAGCCCCACTCCCACCACAAAGAGGAAATGAGAAGGAGTATCCTGAGATTAATCAGATTGATTGTCAAAGAGAGGAAGAAAAGGCAATGAGACACCAGGAAGAACCCTATAGCGTATTGCTTCCAGCGCATCTGAGCTAGGGTGAGATTTTATCCAATCCTGTTCTTATTTCATTTGCAAAGCTGACTATCAGGCTCTGATTGCTGTATGGCATTCTCCTCAAGGATTGTTTCTTTAATTTGCTTGATCTATGCAATAGAATATTGACTTTTATTTAATCTTTGGCTCTGATATCCTCACATTTTCAGTGTGTATGTGAACTTTGCCCTGAACCAATGACAGTGTTATAGCAGCTGTGACACAGTGAGCACTTCCACTACCTTAGCTTCTGAATATTTGAACTAAAATGGTCCTTACACAAAAGATGCATGAGTCACATAAGACCATGAGACGTCGGGGAGAAAGCAGACATTCAGCCAACTAAGTCTGCTCCCCCATTCAATGAGATCATGGCTAATTTGATCATCTTCAACTCCGCTTTCCTGCTTTTTCCCTCAACCCTTGATTCTTCTACTGATTAAAATTTGCCTGTCTCAGCCTTGAATATATTGAATGACACAGTCTTGACAGCTCTCTGTGCTAAATAATTCCACAGATTCAGAGTGCTCTGAGAGAAGAAATTCCTCCCACCCTTTAAAGGGTGACTCTTTATTCAGAGATTATGCCTGCTGGTCCTAGACTCTCCTGCAAGGGGAATCAACTGTTCAATATCTACCCTGTCAAGCCCCCAGTGAATGTTTCAATAAAGTCACAATAAACTCCAAAGAATACAGGCCCAACCTGCTCAATCTTTCTTCATAAGACAATCCCTCCATACCCTGTATCAACCTAATGGACATTCTCTGGTATGCCTCCAATGATAGTATATCTTTCCTTAGATAAGGGGACTGAAACTGTTTGTTATATTCCAGTTGTTGTCTGACTAATGCCTTATGTAATTTTAGTGAGACTTCACCATGAGTCCTACAAGGTAGGCACGCAGGGTCTGCTAATGGGACATCCCAAGTCCTGTCTCCTCCTCTAGATATTCTCATTGATGTCAATACCCCTCAGAGTAATCTGTAATGCCCTGCTCGCAATCCCTAATATCTCAGTGTATGGTTGCCTGATGAAACAGCTTTTCTCCAGTCACACACTTTTCTGATTATGAGAGAGGTTGAAATGCAACACATCCTTTTGCTGGTTGAAGATGCTGTACATCTTTCATTTTGGACAACGTTATCTAATCCTATTAAGTCAACAAAACTATAACAGATGTTATAACAGTTCGAGTGAATATACATTTACAAATCTGCAGATTATAATCAATGGTTGAACACCCATGCCAACAATGTGTGCTCAGAAGGATGTCTTTTTTCTCTCGCTCCAACTCTGTCTAGGTGCAGTGTTGACTCCTACAGCTGGAGGCAGCAAGCCCACTGACTAATGCAAGCATCCCTTCAATCCCTTTTAGGGATTAGAGGCCATTGGTCTGTTGAAAGTCTCCTGCACAGATGTAGGCTCATCCTCTCAGTCTGACCTACTGGGGCCAATGGCCTCACATGCAGGGAGCAAGTGGAGGGGTAGGCCACCCTGTAGTATCCTGAGAGGATGCACCCAAAGTGCCTGCCTGTCTGTCTATCTCTCTGTCACTCCTCTTCCCTATTGATGCCTGTAGGCATTACCCTGTCTCCTTCAGAAAGTACACCTGGGGTGAGGTGCCTCGTCCTCCTGTTGCCTTTCCATTACTGCTGAGTTCCCTTAGCTAAAGTTATGGAATTCAGATCCAAGTGCATATCTGGCCACCACTGAGTGTTCTGCTGGAACAGGGTCTCCAAGGCAGATGCCACCTTTTCCATGGAGGCAGCAAGCCCAAGTGTCAGATCCACACAGTGGTAAGTGAGAACGTGAACAGACTCCTCCATTATTGGTTCCAGCGTACTGAGGGCCTCTGACGCTACTGCCTGATGTTACCCTGTCTCTCCCACTACAGGTTGAACAAATGACTTAGGATGGAGTACACAGGCATTTCTTCTGCTGTAGATAGATGTTTGTGACGCGCTCACCAGATTGTATCCCTAAGACTACTCTCGCTAAGGTACCCTTGAAGGGAAATGTCTCTGAGTTGGTGGAAAGTGCAAGTGAATGTCTTGCCACTACAGCCTCCAAGCATTCAGTCTTCCTCCTAAGGGATGGTGCTGATGCAGAGGGGCTCAGGCTGTGAACTCTGTTGGAGATTGGCACTGGGTACCTATGAAAGAGAAGAGAAAGAATGAGTTGGTGAGCAATATGCTTTACTTTTCTTCCCATTGGACAAGAGCAGGCAGCAACATTGCTTACCGAGTTGGTGGCCCATTGGCAGTTCCACATCACTACAGCAATGGTCCTGATGTACCCAGATGGGAGTGAGAATCTTTACAGCTGGCAATAACTGCTGGTCTTGGCCCTGTCAGCCCAGTTGTGGACCAATTCTTCCTGCAATGAGATAAAGAGAAGGATTGATGGTGTGATGGGAATAGGAGCAAAAGTAGTTTGTGAGCATGCACAATCATGCCAGGTGGTGAGTTGTTTCTAGTAAGAAGGGGGTCAGTCATTTGAAATGATGAGGTGGTTGTAAGCCTTGAGTGGACATTATGCACATGATGCTAAAATTCAGGGACTGTGAGGTTTTGTGAGATGCTTGTGCAATTGGCAGAGTGAGATTCAGTATTGTGCCCTTGTGATTACAAGATAGCAGAGAAAAGATGGTCCCACTTACCCTTGCAGAGCACAGGAGATCAGTGATTATTTTCCCTGCTTTGCTTCCCTCCCCTTTTGTCAGTGGAATTGACCTGAGCTGTTATCTCTGACCAGTCTGGACAGGTCTGATGGTTTGGATTCTCAACACGGTTTCCCAGGAAGGGGATGGAACTTCTTTTGGTCACCCTGTCTAGCATCTGGAGGGCAATATCAGAAAACTTTGGTGCCATCTTAGATGTCCTGAGAAGTATTTCTGGGCTTTTGGCCCAAGGGAGGTTCCTGGCTTCTAGCGAGTGAAATCATGTCTAGCTGGCCTTTAAAATAGCAGCAGAGCTTGCGATCCTGGAAGGTCCCATAGGTGGATTGGATGTCCAGCTCAATGACCATGCAATTCACAGAGTAACCTGAAGAATGTCTCACTTTATAGACAATGAGCTGGGAAGCACATGATTGCTTCAGACAATGCACCCCAAGCCTTGCTGGATATGATTCCAGTCGACACACTCAACACCATACTTTAGCTTCAAAGGGGAAAATTCCACATTGTGCATTCAGTGTAAACTGGACACTTGGACATTTGGAACGTGGCAATAAAAATCTCATCAGAAAAGTCAGTACAGCCATAGTGTGTTACTGTTGTATTGAGAATGAGTAAAAGGGAAGTGAGATTGTTAACTTGCTGAACTTACCTAGTGGTGGAGTTGGGTGTGAATGATTCCTGAAAAGTTGACTGATTCGTGTTGTTTCCACCGAATTGAAAGACACTGTTACTGGTTGGACAACCAAAATTACAATTTGGAACCAAGTTACCAGAAAAGTGGAAACCAGCTCCTGTAATGAGATTGAAAACAAACATTGCTACATTTCCAGCTTTTTATTCAAAGTGCCAATATATAAAGCATTTCTATTAAGCTATTAATAGATTCAATGAATTTTCAACATTATTTAAATTGGTACGAATATCGTAAATTGATTCAACAATGTGAGCACTTAGTAACAAGTAAAGACAAATGGGTTTGTAGTTAATGATGCTAACCAGAATGAAAGCAAAAATTTGCAACTTTCACAGTCCCGGGATGACCAACAATGTGCTTTGTAGCCAATTAAGAGCTTTGAAGCCACTGCTGTAATATGGCAAAAGTAGAACACAATTTGTACATGGAAGGTCCCACAGCCATCAATAGGTTGGATCAAAATCCTGGAGCTCCCTCACTAACAATACAAATTGCAATGATTCCAGATGGTAGATTACCACCACACTCTCAAGCGCAATTCAAGATGGGTTACAAATAGTGGCCGAGTCTGCGTCACCGACATTGCATAAATAAATTTTTAAGAATGCAATAATGACCAGATAGTCCATAAGCCTATTCTGGTCAACTGACTTAAATTTCATTAAAGTTAGGCCACAAATCTTGAATATTCTTTTAAATGTTTCTTTTATCTTTACTCTACGCCAAAATTAAGAAAAGGAATTTGAAGAAGCCCTTTCTCTAAAGTCTTAAGAAATCCTAATGTCCACAAAAATTTCAAACTTTCACACTGCAGCACATACCTGTAAATTGATATGGTGAAGGATTCTCAGCGATGTAAGCATTAGACACTTCTGTGTTACCTGCCTGTCCAAAAACAGGAGGGATGTTGGGAGAGGATCCATACATTCCCGAATTAAAATTGCTGTTGCCTGTTTCATTAGACCATCCAAGGACAAAAGGTGGGACCTGAAATGGTGTGCTGGAGACCGCTGCTGTGTTCATATCTGACCTGGATGATAGAGGCATGCTAATCATAGAGAATACTGCAGAGTTGCTTGTTGCATAGGCAGGTGGGTCAAAAACACGTGGGAAAGTTATGGAGATTGGTGGATCTTGGATCCTGCGGGACATTGTTGCTACAGTTTTATCTGCAAAATGATGGGAAAAATCACATTATTTTAATAAGTTGATATATTATTCATGGACAGAAAATACCTATTTTCAGTGCCTCGGCTTATCTTATCAAGAATAGCGAAACAAAAGAGCATGACGAATTTAGAACTTCAGATTCTAATTGATTCACAACTTTATCCCAGTTTCAAATTGATCAGTCATTTGTTGCACCACATATTTTCTTTTTTAGTAGGTTGTATCCAAAAGTTATACTTTTTATTTTAATCAGTGATCTTGATTTGATTCTCACCTGCTCCATATCTCTCCTTGAAATGATCTCTACATTTTGTTTTGTTTTCTCTTGCTTAACCAAGACGAAGTTAGATGCACAACAGGTTTATACTTTAGAAAGCATCTCAGAAACTTCAACACATTAAATAATGGATGGCATTATGGATGTGTGCTGTCCTGGGATAAAGCTTTACCAGAGCTCTAAAAGTGAAACTGTATCTGTATTTTAATCTTCAGTATAGACATGCACCTCAATTTGTCTTAATTCAATGTGCAACGGGCAAGGAAGTTTAATTTGTCTTTCAATTCTTATCCCTGCCAATTTTCTGCTGATAAAAATTGACTTCTAGTTTCATTATAGTTCCAATAATTCGCTCCAACACATCACTCAAAAGACCATTCATTCGCAAGACAAGGCGATGAGTTGTTAGCAGGGTATTTGACTATGGAGAATATCTGCAGGAGTCTTGGAGGAAACTCCTGTATGAAGGGACACAATTCTTTGAGAACACCCAGCAGCAAGAAGAGGTATGGAAAAAGAACGGAGGAAAGAAATGCCAACAATTTCAAGAGAAAGGACCAATTTCATCTCGTGGAAACACCTGCCAAGTTTGTGGTTGGAGATGCAGCTCTAGGATTGGGCTTATCAACCAAGCAAATGCCCATAGAACCCATGACCGGTGACACAGAATTTCCTAGGTGGATAATCATACTCGTTGGTGAGTGATTGCTGACAGTAGAGAGGGTATGGGAAGCCCAAGCTTTCCCTCTATATTCCGAGCTATTATATTACAAAGTGAGTAACAAAAATTGCCTGGAACTATTGCCTGGAAAATTTGCCTGAAAGTGTGCATCTGGATAGTGAGAGAATCTGTACAGAAAGTAACAAGAGGCAGGTTAATTCCTGGGCTGTAACTCATTCTAAACCCTTTTTGCTGGCAGGTTTCACTGGAGGCTTTGCCAGTTCACCATCAGTTACAATTGCATCATTGCCTTATTTGTATCAGAGGATGAGATTATTTGCAAATTTAAGAAATGCTAAACCATTTGCATTGGGACCTATGCTGTCCACTAAAATTCAGAGTTAAATTTATGGCAGTGGTGGAGATTGGGAGAGTGCTGTGTAAGCTGGGCAGCAAGTAGTTTGCCCCTTTTAAACCCATCACATCCTGCACTTTTGCTGTACACATTTAAAAATTGGAAGTGCAAATTACGAAATTGAAATCAAACTGAGCCATGAAATAGAATTTCACTGACCTTGAACTTGGGAATCTCTATCCTCTTCCACACTTTCCCATTGGTTCGAGCTTCTTGAGGGAACAATTTCATCAATCTCAGATCCAGAAGATGCAGAGAGCAAGCAAGTGGAAGTGTTTGTTTCTGTAGATAAGGGAGTACTTGCACTTTCTGTGCTAGTTGAAAGAAGTTCATGTATGCTGACATTTGAAGAGTCACTCGAAGTATCACTTGAAGGATCTGTTTGTGTGACAGAACAAATTGCACAAGGAATCTGAGAAGTAATTAAGATCGGCGAGCATATGGACACATCTGCTATGCTGATGATGATCTGAGGGCTTTCCACTCTAAAACTTTCCACCCTGCTTTTCTTGGTACTTCTTTGTGTCTGCGTGCTCATTTCTGTAAATCATGAAGTCATAGATTCAGTAGTTAGTTTCTGAACAGCTACTGTGATTTGTGCATATTTAACTATCCATGGAAGTCTCTCACTGTCTTAGCATTTCAACCATGTTCAAGTTTCTGATTCATTATGCAAATATCTGTCCTTCAATAAGATTTGTCCAGATGTATTCTAAATGGGACTAGATTAATTGAGAAGTACTGGTTGGCATGGACAAGTTGAACCGAAGGGTCTGTTTCCATGCTGCACAACTCTATGACTCTATGACTTTCATTATCCTTCATCATTCACTCCATGATCAAATGTTGTATAGCTGAAGGTTACAGACACTCCGGCTTTAACTGCATTTGAACACTGCTATACGGCTTCATTGTTACACCACATTGCAGGATGCAAGAATTGTTCATAAAATATGTTCTTCCACAGATACTTGCAGTAATGTGATGTCTACGCCGTTGTAAGTGAACAGCAACAGGCTTCACTAAACATAAGTATATACAAAAAGATCATCTTATCTAGAGCCCTGTAACACCGTCTCCAATTCCATGTGACCTGAAGTCACTACAGCTCAGTCAAACCACTCTCTCCTCACATTACAGTCCTGTCATTTCACCAGCTATTTGGATGGCACGGTGGCTCAGTGGTTAGCACTGCTACCTCACAGCCCTAGGGACCCAGGTTCAGTTCCACCCTCGGGTGACTATCTGTGTGGAGTTTGCACATTCTCCCCATGTCTGTGTGGGTTTCCTCCCACAGTCACAAAGATGTTAGGCTAGGTGGATTGGCCAGATTAAATTTCCCATAGTCTTCAGCAATGTATTGATTGGGTGGGATGCTCTGCAGGTTGGTGTGGACTTTTTGGGCCGAAGGGCCTGTTTCCACACAGTAGGGATTCTATTCTACGATCTAGTGAACTTTGCTACACACCCTCTATGCAAATATATCCTCCTTTAGATAGAGAGATCAAAACTGCACACAATACTACAGCTGTGGTCTTACCAAGGCCCCGCATAACTGCAGTAAGACATCCCTACTTCCGAACTCAAATCCACTCACAATGAAGGCCAACATACAATCTGCCTTCCTAATTGCTTGCTGCACTTGCCTGTCTGTTTACTTTATTGATTATACAAGGGCACTCAGATCACTTTGTACTTCCACATTTCCCAATATGCCACCATTTAAATATAACTTACCTTTTTGCTTCCAATACCAAATTGTACAGCAAACTTTTTAATTAACTATCACCTATGGGACCAGAAGTTCAAATATTCCAGTTGATCAAGAGGTCCACATAATCAATGTAAAAACACACACTAAGGAATAGAAACGTAATGTGGGCATATACACATTACTGTCATATTTTATTTACAGCATAAATCTTTTAAATAATAATGCAACATTGCCTGAAATAAAACTTACCAGCAGAGAGACTTCTCACTCGCACCCTCAACTGACTATTTGGACATCGTGGAGATTGTGACAATAAAGTAAACTTCCAGTATTTCAGGTATTTAATTTTTGTCGGTTTATCAAGAGTGCTGGTTCATAAGGTGCTAGTTAAAACAAGGTTTGCTGTAAAATGTCACACTTATTCATGTTATACTGCATCCAACATGTGTTTACCCACATAATCAACTTGTCTTCATCACCCTGAATTCTTGTACACTCCTCATAACTCCGTCTACGTTAGATTTGTGCCATCAACAAACTTGGAAATATTATATTTAGTTCCCCATCCAGACAATGTACTATATCATGGATAGCTGGGCCCAAGCACTGACCCTTGTGGTACACCACCTTGTCAAAGACCCTTTATTTCCAACTCTGTCTCTGGTCTGCCAACTAAATCCTCAATCAATTGCCAGTATATTACTCCCAACCCCATGGGCTTTAATTTTCCCCACCAGCCCCTTATGTAGGAGCTTTTCAAAAGCCTTCTTGAAATCCATACACACCACATCCACTGGTTATCTATTCTACTAGTTACATAATCATAAAACTCAAATAGATTAGTTAAACACAGTTTCTCTTGAGGTTGTTGACTTGCTCGCTGAGCTGGCTTGTTTTTGTTCAGACGTTTCAACACCATGCTGGATCCTCCGTAGAAGCGATGTTATTCTACTCCACTTAACTGTCCACCATATCCATCACAAGCCCACCAACTCCCATAGTTACCTCAACACAGATTCCACTCCATTCTCCCTGTTTCTCCATCTCTGTAACATCTGTTCTGATAATCCCACCTTCCATCAGGCTGCCATTGACATGACCTCCTTTATCTTCGACTGATGATGTTCCCCTACTTTGTTTGACAAAGCCTTCGACCATGTCTGACCCATCTCCCACACTCTTGCCCTCACCCTTTCCCTCCTTTGCAGAACAAAAATAGAGTTCCCCTTGCCCTTATTTTGCAACGTGCACATCTCCTCACTTAAAGCATCATTATCAGCCATTTCCACCACCTCCAGAAGGATGCCACCACCAAACACATCCTTCCCTAACCCCCACTGTTGGCATTCCGCAGGGACTGTTCCCTCCGTGACACCCCAGTCCACTCCTTCATCATTCCTAACACTTCCTCACTCCCCCAGTCGTCCTTCCCATACAACAGCAGAAATGACCCCAACCTTCCAGTTGCTTGTCATTTCAATAAACTTCCTTGCTTTCAAACTAATATTTCTGTGCTGGACCTGCTGCAATGTCCCACTGAGGCATAAGGAACAGCTCCTTATATTCTGCTTAGGCACTGTGCAGCATCAAGGTCTCAATATTGAATTTTACAATTTCAGAGCCTGGCTGCATGAGATCTGATTTCCATTTTCTTTACACTCCACCCCCAACCCCACCACCAGACACACATCCACAGTCTTGTCTTGCTTGTTTCATGTTTATTTTTAACATTCTCTCCCTTTCACACCTTAATTTACACACATTTTACAACTCTTTTTCTCTCTCACTACCATTGGGCCTCTATGTCATCTGTTCCCTTCACCCCTCTTCCCCCTCTGTAAAAAGTATTTTTAAAAATTTTCCAACCCTTTCCAGTTCTGATGAAGAGTCATAACCAAATTCAAAGCACTAACTGTGTATCTTTCTCCACGCATCCTGCCAGACCTGCCGAGATTCTCCAATATTCTCTGTGTTTATTTTAGATTCACAGCATCCACCTTGTTTTGCTTTTATTTTAGATGACACAATGTATTACTTTAACAAATTATTTGAAGGATACACCAAGTAGGTAATTATTTCAGCTGAGGAGACAATTCCAAAACACCAAACCATTTATTCCAATTCTTTTGTGCTCCTAAATCAGCCACAGCGCTGTAATGCTAAATATTGATCGGAATATAAAATGCATAATCTATTTGTATTGATCAGCACAATAAATACAATCAAATCACTTTCAATCTTCAATTTAGTAGCTAAATCTAAATTGTTCATGCACTTTCTTTGATTTATTTTTATGCTCACATTCACAGTTCCAGGGTGTAGAAACCTTGACCATGTTCAGGATTTCAATTTATCCATGTCCTGAAGGATTTTGAATACACCTGCAGAGGCCTCTGCCCTCAAGAGGTAACAGTTCCAGATGCTTCAACCACTTTTGAAAGCTCGTAAATCTTTAACCAGGCATCATTGGCTATATGAGATAACAAGGTGTAGAGCTGGATGAACACAGCAGGCCAAGCAGCATCAGAGGGGCAGGAAAGCTGACGTTTCAGGCCTAGACCCTTCTTCAGAAAAAATTTGTTTCCAAGGTTAAAAGCTTTTCTCAAACTGTATCTAATTCATCTTGCTGTACTTTGCTTATTGTTATCAATTAGTATTGAAGCACCAAGACTTCCAGATTGTATGATTGAAGATCCTTTTCCAGCTCAATAACCTGAGGTATTTGTCCTGTGGAAAATACAAAAGCTTCGATGATGTTTGTTTGTGAGTAAAGTCTTATCAGCTCCTCTCCAGCTGTTGTCCCGTTAAGTGCTTGGGTGTATTTGGTTATTTTCTCCTCCTCCACAAAGGTGTTAGCATTTGTTTACCAGAAACCATCTAATGTGTCTCCCTGCTCCTGCAAGAATTCATCCATCTTCATGTCTTCTGCTGGAGCACTTTCAGACTTCTGTATGCTGTTTTGAATGTTCTATGCTTCCACTTCTATTATGACATGGTCTCTACTTTGATACCCAAGACCTCTGCAATATTGTCGAGACTGGTGTTCCACTGACAGGCTCCTGTAATGGCAATGATTTCAAACTCAATAAATTGGATAACTGTGCCCTCTATGTCGAATTCAGGAAGGTTTCCAATTCGAAGACATTTTTCTGGAGCCACCACAGGGACCAATGATGATGAGTTCAGACTGATTACTTATTGTATGACTACATTTCTTTATAACACCCAGACACTGGACATTATTCCCTCAGGATCTTCCTTTCCTTTTCATTTCCCTGTATTCCATGACAGTGATTGGACACTTTTATTTAGCACACCTTCTGCTGGCAGACGTTTTGTGTGATCTTTAATTTCACATCACCATATGTAGCTGTGCACTGCTATCATTGAACGTCTATTGTTTGACTGAGTGATTTTTCACCTTGCCAGATTCTCTGTTACAGTTTTTATTTTTATGCCCTGACTGTCTCTAGAGCTTGTCACAAGTCTGCACCCTTTCCCAACCACTCACTGCTCTCGCTGCCCACCTCCAGTTTAATGGGTTATTGTTGGCACAATACAGTAACATGAGACCTACACTCTGGAGAGTGACAACGATAGGCTTGATATAACATAAATATGTACAAATCAGCAACCATTCAGACCCAGACTCTAGATCCATCTGGCATCCAATGACATTGTTCTTTTGCACATTTTCAGTAGTTATACTTACAGTAAATATGTGATTCACTTTATTTTAGAAAGAAAAGCTGGGTCCAAAACTATTTGCTTACTTATAGATCCCACACATCTAAAAAAAGATAAAAAATGAATTTGAGCGTTGATTCAACAATAAGTCATTCCACCAGCAATGGAATCATTTTATTGGTGCTCTGAAATAGCATGTACCAATTACTAAACAGACTGACACTTTTAGAATTTGCAGCGCCTTAACAAATTTGAACAAGGCTGTACAATGAAAAGTACACCCAATTGTATCTCCATTGACAAGAATCTATAAAACAGGTGAACAGCATGATTTTCACGAAGTTGCACACAAACAGTACACTCTGGCATCTACTGATAGATGAAAATTCAAATTAGTTTCACAATGTTATTGTTTTAATTGTCTTATTTTTAGAATCGTGTCCAAACTGGAGATTTTCCAGAGGTTAATGCTCAACCTACTAGTAGGCATGTCATATACAATAAGGACAACATTCAAATCTCTGGATCAAAAAGAAAATGACAATAGAGTACATGAAATCTTGAAACATTGCAAGATGCTGGGTTAACATACACAATGGCAAGTGTGAATTCTCAAAATCCAGAATAAACTTTTTGGTCCAAGCAACATGGATCACTGAGGGTCTGCAGAAGATAAAAACCATCAGAGAATTCACAGAAATCCAGCAAATCTATAGAACTCCAGTGGCTTATGGGAATGTTGAAACACGAGGGAAAATGCCAATCCCACTTATCCCAGTTTAACAAGACTCTAAGGCAACTTTTGAAACAAGATCAGGCACAGTGCTGGGCTGAGTATCAATGCAATCATTTGAGTAAATCAAAAAGTTGGAGGTTCAAGCATATTATGATCCTCAATAACATATTATTATGGAAGATGCATCATTGACAGGTCTGTAAGAAGACTTATTGAACGGACAACATGATGGGGTAAGGGCACCTGTCTATCACATCTCAAAGGCTCCACATGAAACTGAACAGCATTACACAGTGACAGAAAAAGAAGTGCTCACAATGACTTGGATGTGTGATGAAATTTATTACTATATTTTGGGTCTATAATTTAAGATTAATACTTACCACAAACCGCTGATAAATTTAGTGAATACAAAAGAGATTGCAGAGATGCCACCCAGAGCCTTGATTGTGGCTGATGTGATATGATACTGCGTGAGGAAATACTAGACCACTGATGACACACTATAAAGGGTATCCATCACTGTCCCAGGGAAATAAAGATGAAAGTTTGGACAGGAAGTCAACAGCCTTCATAGACTCACATGCTCAGTATTTGGCAGCAACAGCAAAAACAAAGATACAAGAACTTTAAGAAAGAATGAAGGATGTGCAGAGATACTTCTGTTAATTTTGTTCTCAATACTATGCACATTCAAGAGACATTAGCTTACTGTTCTTCCCCCTTTGACCATATTTTCTGCTGAATTTTTATATGTTTGTAAACTTTGTCCCTTCCTGTTCCACTCTGAATATTGTTATCCAATGCAATGCCTTGTAAACTGCCATATCCTTGTTCTTTGTAAGCCTATATTTCCCTTCTCCCAAACACTCTCCCCTCTAAAATGTTATGTCATGACAATGTCAGATCACTAGGACCTGGAGCCTGATGGACAAAGGCATTAGTGAAGCCATAAATAATTTGTACTTTGTACATGTAAATACTTTGCATTACAAAACAAAAATGAAGAGCTGCAGAGTAGTGATTGTAATGAGGTCAACCAGCTTGACATTATAGAATGAGTTCTCTGATTGGGGCTGTTAGTCTGGTCCAATCAGGGAGCCC
>NC_063336.1:102173370-102220304 GCF_021869965.1 Rhincodon typus
TTCCTGCCCCTCTGATGCTGCTTGGCCTGCTGTGTTCATCCAGCTCCACACCTTGTTATCTCAGATTCGCTGGCATCTGCAGTTCCTACTATCATTGGCTATATACCAGGCTAAATTATTGTCTCCCATCTTCTCCCTCCAGCACCTCCACCACTTCTTCCTTTCCCTCCACTTCCTTCTACTGTTGCTCTTCAGCTTCTCATCTGACAAGTAATGGCAAGGGCTATTCCCTCATAATGGCTATGTTGCTCTGAATGCAGTACATAACTACAGATTACTGCATGATGCTCCAAAGTAGGCCAGGTTGTGAAAGCAGTCTGATGCTATGCTCTATAATGTAACTTGTCACAGCAGGGCTTTCATGTAACTCTGTTGTGCACATACACAAAGTTTCTGGACCAGGGCCTTGATCCATGTGCTCAGTGGAAAATCCTTGCTACCTAACATCAATGATGTGGAGGTGCCGGTGTAGTACTGGGGTGGACAAGGTCAGGAGTCACCTGATGAATGAGCAGTGCTCCGAAAGGTTATGATTTCAAATAAACTTGTTGGACTGTAATCATGTGACTTCTGACCTTACCCAATATCCAGTCATCGACTCAATGTGATAGATCAAAAACAACTGGCAAAGGGGATTGTCACAGAATGGGAGAATTGTGACAGCTACTACAATAATAGGCATTCATCCTGATGATGTGATCCCTGTGATGACAAACCAGCTACACTTTAAGGGAGCAGAAGTCCTCTTGGAACATGAAAATGGCCAACTGATATGACATGCAAGGAGGAAGTAATCGTGTAATGGTATTTTCACTGATATAATAATCCAGAGATACAGGCTAAATCTATCAGGACGTGGGTTCATATTTCACCATGAGAAGTGGTGAACTCTGAGTTCAATTCATAAAATTTAATTTTTAAATTATCTCAACTCAGTTGTATATAACCGATAAAAGGAATGAATCTGAATCAACCACGTAGTAAGGGTGTAGGCATGAAATGACAATGGCATGCACAACCCATTAATCCTCTTTACTAACACAAGGGGGCTTGTGCTAAAATTGGACAGGCTCCCTCATATACTGGTCAAGCAACAACTTGACAGAATCATACATTACAGACAATGCCTCAGGTACAATCATCACCAATAGAGGTGGCAGCACAGTGGTATAAAGCCAGGAGGTAGTGGCCCTGGGAATCCTTAATATTGAATCCAGATCCCATGAAGTCTCATAGCATCAGGTCAGGCATTGGCAAGGAAACCTACTGCTGATCACACCTACCATCCCCAACTCTATGTTGAACACTACGTGGAAGGCATACTGAGGGTGGGGAATTTCAATGTCCATCATCAAATGGCTCTACAGTACCACTACTGATTTGCTGGCTGAGTTCTAAAGGACATAGCTAGTAAACCCGGTCTATGGCAGACGGTGAGGAAACCAACAAGAGGGAAAAATGTACTTGGTTTCTGTATTTAGTGTAAAAGATAAGGCTGAAATGTATGCAAGCATCTTGGGAAAAAAAACAGCCAAATACATGACCCAACCTCACCTTCTCCCAATGTCCTCAGCATTACAGATGGCAGCCTTCAGCCAGTTTGGTTCGCTCCACATGAAATCAAATAATGATGAAGGTTCGGGACACTGCAAAGGCTATGGGCCCTCTCAACATTCCAGCAAAATGAAAATATGATTTTGGAGCAGAAGTAAGCCATTCATTCCCTCAAGCCTGCACTCATGCTGCTTTATTTGGGTTTCAAATTACACATTTACATCTGCCCTAGGAACCTTAGCTTCGTGTCAGGCAAGTAGAATCAATCCACTTCCACCTTAAAAATATTGAAAAACTCCATCTGCACCATCTCTGAGGCAGAAAGTTCCAAAATCCTATAGCACTTTGTCTTGGTTCTAAAGCACAGTAACTTTAAACAATGTCCCACTTTTTCTGGACTCACCCACAAGAGACAAAACTCCTTTCCACATCCACCCTGTCAAATCATTCAGGATCTCATATACTTCAATCAAATCACTCTTTACTCTTCCCAATTCCAGTGAAAACAACTTCTGTCCAACTTCTCATAAGACAACTTGTTCATTCCAGGAACAAAAACAGAAGTTGCTGGAAAAGCTCAGCAGGTCTGGCAGCATCTATGAAGAAAAATCAGAGTTAACGTTTCGGGAGGAAGTTCTGAGGAAGGGTCACTGGACCCGAAACGTTAACTCTGATTTTTTCTTCACAGATGCTGCCAGACCTGCTGAGCTTTTCTAGCAACTTCTGTTTTTATTCCTGACTTACAGCATCCACAGTTCTTTCGGTTTTTATTTGGTCATTCCAGGATCAATTTTGTAAACATCCCTTGAACTGTATCCAATGCACTCACATCCTTCCTTCAATAAAGAGACCAAAGCTTCTTCAGTATTCAAGATATGGCCTCATATGACCTATATAATTGAAGCAAACATCCATTCCAAACCAACCAGTCCAACTGAAGCATTTCCTTAGCCATCTACATTAGTACGTGTACATGCTAACTCTTCATAGCTTATGCATTAGGTTACCTTAATCCCTCTGCACCTCAGAATTCTGCAGTCATTCTCCAAGTAAATAATAGTATTTTTTCTTTTCTTTTTGCAAAATGAACTACTTTCTCACATTATACTTCATCTGTCAGACCTTTGCCAATTCACTCACCCTATCCATATCTATCTGCTTCTTCCTGACCTCTACATAACATGGTTTCCCATATATCTTTGTGTCATCTGCAAATATAACTATTCTCTAACTTATCTAAGTCAGTGTTACAAACTGTAAAACGTTGAGGCCTCGACATGTAACCATACAGGCCTACACACATCACGTCCTGCCAATCTGAAAAAGATCAATTTATGCAAACTCTGTTTTCTGCCAGCCAGTCAATCTCTCTCCATGCTCGTATGTTACCCCTACATCATGAGCTGCCATTTTGCACAATAACCTTTTATGTGATACCTTGTCAAATATCAGCTGGAAATCCAAGTACAGTACAGCAATGGGATTAAATGTGCTACTTTCCAGTCTGATGGAACATTTCCAGTATCTAGCGAATTTTAGGAAATTAACTACAATATCCTACTACCTTGGTAGCCATCTCTTTTAAGACTCTGGGATGAAGTCCATCAGGACCCAGAGACTTTTCAGCCTGCAGCTCAATCAGTTTGCTCAGTACTATTTCTCTAATGATTTTAATTTCACAAAGTTACACTCTTTCTCCCAACTCCTAATTTATAATTACTGTCTTTTATAACCCCTATAGTGAAAACAGAAGCAAATTATCTATTCATTTTAGCCTCCATTTCCTTATTATTTATTACCAGCTCTCCATTCTCATCCTCTAGAAGATTAATGGGTTGAATCTTACATTTTCTTGGTTAAGTGCAAATCATGTTGAGTTGTGTGGAATGATTCTCACTCTAGATCCAATGATTTTTCTCACTTTATCTTACCAAATTCAAATTCATTAATTGCCTTCCACAGCCCGAAGGCATCTCTCACATCCCATTTTCACCCCAAGTCACCCACAACAAATCACCGTTCAAGAGATATCCTGGAATGCACCGGTATCCTTTGCACCCGTCCCATCTTTAAAAGCCCATCACGCACTCAGACAAACACAGTTAGTCCAGAGCAGCCCTTTATGGTTCCTGACATTTTGCTTGGACATGACAGATAGGGGAAATCAGCACCTTGCTTTGCAGACAGGAACCTGGGGCAGCTGCTATACAGGATGGTACTGATACCAGAATTCCTCCCTCCACCCACCCCCTCCAGGATCAGCTGCAGAGGCCACAGTAACTAACCATGCCAGTCAGGTTTATGATACAGAGTTAACACTAAGAGCATGTGTTTCAATTTACACATTGGCTGAGTTTATGTGAGGATCTTGACCCTTCATGTTGCTTGAGGTGTGTTGAGCCTCAGATTGCACCACCACAAGTCATCCCTCTCGAATGGGAGGGCAGCCCTATGGTCTGGTAAGACTATGGTGACTTTACTTTTACTAGTCTTAGACTCTTTCAAACTGACTGTAAAATTCAAGCATATTGAGGTCATTGCCACATAGAAGTGCCTTTACTCTGAACTTATTATTTAGTCCTGTTTCATTACACAACACTAAGTCCAGTATGCCCTGCTCTCTAGTTGGTTCCAGAACCCTTTTGCTCTCAGAAATTGTCTTAAAAGCACTCTATGCACTCTTCGTCCAAGCTATGTCGTCAATCTGAATTTTCCAATTTTTAATCTAAATTAGAATCACCCATGATTATGGCAGGCCTTTTATCACAAGGGCTGAATATTTCTTCTTGTAAGCTTCACCCTACATTATGGCTACTTGCGGGGCAAAAGATCACTCCTACTAATGACTTCTCTTCCAATTCTTCAACTCCACCCACGCCAGTAGTACATTCTAATCTCCTGAACCAAGATCATCAATGCCAGTTTGATTAAGAGTGCTACCCTGCAACAGTTACCTAGCTTCCTAATCTTTTTGAATGTCAAGATGACTGTAAACCTATTAATTATTAGTCATCAACATCAATTGAAATCAAACTGAGCCATGAAATAGAATTTCACTGACCTTGGACTTGGGAATCTCTATCCACTTCCACACTTTCACACTGTTTCCAGTTTCCTGAGGGAACAATTTCATCAAGGCCAGTTCCAGAAGATGCAGGGAGTGAGCAGGTAGAAGGGTTTATTTCAGTGGGTGAGGGAGTATTTGGACACACAGCACAAGTTGGAAGAAGTTCACCTGCACTGACATTTGAAGAGTCTTTTGAAATTGCATCAGTCATCTGCGAAGAAGTAGTAAAGCTGGGCAAACATGTAGATATCTCTGTTACGCTGCTAGTGATTTGAGGTGTCGCCCTATTATTCTCCACCCTGCAAATATAAGTACGTCTTTGTGTCTGAGTGCTCATTTCTGTGAATGAGAAGTCATGGAATCAAAAGGTTTTCTCGGAAATGTGACCACGTTTCTACAAACTCAACTATAAATGAAAGGCCATCGCTATTTTAGCATTTTAGCAATGATTTTTAACTTTATTTTTGATTTTTAACTTTATTTCTTTATTTTTCAACGGTTGTAATAAAAAGATGTTAACTTATTTCCTTTTATAAACTTCTGTAACTAAGTTTTCGTACCCAGGTACTTTGTACCTATGATTGCGCCACGTATGGTGACGTTGTACACTTTTCTCTGTACTCTTGTAACCTGTACTGAGCACACGTGACAATAAAACCTAAATCTAATTTTCTGATCCCTTATGCTAAAGTCTGTCTTTCAGTAAAATTTGTCCAGATTTAAGAGCTGGATTCTATTATTCATCGTCCTTCAGTCCATGGTCAAACACTGTGTGTGTATATATAGAGGTTACCAACACTTCACCTTTCAAAGCTTACATTTAACTACACTTAAATGCCACTGTGAGGATCAAAGTGCACAATGGAAGAAGTGTGCATTGATTACATTGCAAAGTATGTTAAAAATATTTCTTTGTGGCTCTAAGACTTCAGGTCTAGGTGATGAAGATGGCAGTAGTGTTTTCAAGTTTCATTGTCAACCGCCTGCTGCTCTGCATGTTGCTGGTGGTCCATAGAGACAACATAGACACACCAATTTGGTGTCCTGTGCATTCTCATCAGAACTATGCACAAGCACCTTGAAGCCCATTTTTGAGCCTAATGTTGCTGGTTTCTGAAAAATGAGTTTGATTTAGCTACCAAAATTGATCCTCTTCTTGAGATCTCTGCCCAAAGTCGGGTCTGAGCCATAAAGTCACAATTTCCGCCATGGACAGTAGGGAGGAGTCAGGTCCTGAATCCACCCAAGCTGGAACAGGATTGAGCGCCATGCTTTTGGAACCAATGAGCCACACTGGATATCCAATAAACTGAGACAACTGACCTCCCCACAAGGAGTCCATTCTGTTGTTGCATCATTCAATTTTACACGGAGTCAAGGATAGTGACGGTTGTGATTTCAAATTCTTTCCATCATATTGATGACCATGAACATCTCCTGCTCTTATCAGCTTCTTTTGGTGCCTATTAGAAGGGTTTATAATAGTTGTTTGGTACTATCATGAACAAGTCCTGGTGTGGAAAGCAAATTCAGAGCTTCTGGCTCAGAAACAGGGATACTACCTATTGTGCCACAATACAGCTACTACACTTTATAAGGCTGATCAATTATCACTTCTAAAATAGGGTATCTCTATTAACTCCACTATATTAAGAAAACCAATTGTACCTATAATACAAATCTTGGTACTAGTATTTACCATTTTTCTGGATCCCTTCATAATTTGTGGCTAAGCTCACATCAGCATCTGGAATCCATTGTCTTTGCAGTGATAATCCATATTTCAGTACCTCACAGCCTCTGCATTTAATTGCTGGAGCTTTATTTGTTATTGAACAAGTGTCGCAAATCCATGTCTCCTTCGAATTGGGAAAATCTTTCTCACCACAGTTATTGGATCTTTTGGGCAAGCTGACTGGGCTCTTATTGAAGTGAGAATAAAGCAAAGTCTTTGGGTTTGTTTTTGAGTTAGATCTCATCCAGGTTGCAAAGTGTTTACACTTTTTGCTGGTCTGGATCGCTCTGAATGGGGAGATGGTATAGCTGTCACTTTGGTTCGCACAGTTGTTGTTGTGATTCTGTAAGGACTTGGATGCTAAAAAGTGAAGAGTAAGTAATGTCAAATTGTACTATCTTCAAAACAAGTTGCAATGTTCAGGCAAAGATATTAGGTTTGTAATTTCAAAATGGACATTGTATTTATATAGCACTTTTCATAACCTCAACTGGTCCTAAAGCACTTAACAATATATTCAAATGCCAGAGTGTAAATCAGCCAAAACCTTTAAAAGCTGTTAGAAAAGTAAAGCAAAAGGAAAAGCCAGTAAAACGTGGCAATGATGATACTTAATCAATCCCACATTCCTGCTCTTTTCCTATATTCATGTGATGTTTCTTCCTTCAAGCATTTATCCAATTTTCTTTGAACATTACAATTGAAACTGCATCATCACCATTTCAGGCAGTGCACTCTAGATCATAACAAGTCACTATGTACAATAATGCTTTCCTTTGTTGCCTCAAGTTAATTTATCAATCATCTTGAATCTGTGTCCTCTTGTCAATGATACTTCTGCCATTGGAAGCAGTGGGCTAGACTTTGTCTGACAGTGTGTGTGTACATGTGTGCGTGTGTAAGACGATGCAAGAAAGTCCACCACTTTCAATTCATCCCTGAGCTGACCCTAAACTACAGTGGAGGAAGGCTTGCATAGGTGCTGTGCTGAAATCGGCAGCCCACTCTCGAAGTTAAATGAATAAATTAAGTTCCAACTAAACTTGGCGATTATATTTCTGAGTTTTCTGTCATTTGCAGACATCAAAATCACGCCTGTACACCCAATACCAATCATTAATATATTGCGGAAAGCAGTGGTCCCAATATGGAGCTTTGAGCACACCACTGTATATTTTCTTTCAGTTGGAACAATCAACATTTATCATTACATTCTGCTTTTTGCCTCTTCGCCAACTTAATATTCATGCTGTCCCTACCTTTTTGGTCACATAGGCTTTAATTTTGCTAACAAAGTGCAGTATTTTATCAAATGCTTTTTGGAAGTCCATATATATAATAAAAACTATATTACCCTCATCAACTTTCTGTTACTTGATCATAGAACTCGATAAAGTTATTTTAAAACAATTTGTCTTTGCAACATTAAAATAAAATAACTTAGTTCTGAGTTCGGAATTCAGACTGAAGGTCTGTGACCAGCAGAGTTCCGAAGGGAACGGTTCTGATTGTCTTTTGTTTATCACTTATATAAATGATTTGGATGAGAATATTGAAGGTATGTTAGTAAGTCTGCAGATGACATCAAAATTGGTGGTGTAGTAGACAGTGAAGGTTTTTTAAGATTACAAAGTGTTCTAGAACGTGCCAGCCCTCTGAAGGAATGCACAGCACTGTAGAAGAATGTCAATGATTTTCTCCACCGCACCAACACTGGTGTCACCACTTTCACTCTGTCTCTGCTACTGTACCCACCCCACACAATTCTTATCAGCTACCACTATCACTATTGTCTGCAACATTTTCCCTCACTCAGTCTCACACACCCCAAACCCCGCCATCACTAACCCTACATGCCCTCTCTGCTGTCTACTCACTCGCTCAGAATTCCTGTGACCAGCAGTATATCACAGGCTTTGATGCTGGGACCCCTTCTGTTTGTTATATACATTAACAACTTGGATATGAATGTAGAAGATATAATTAGTAAATTTGCAGATGACACGAAAACTGGTGATGTTGTTGATAGTAAGGACAATGGTCTCAGGCTACAGTCTGACTCAGAGAGTAGTAAGGGCGTGGAATGCCCTGCCTGCAAAAATAGTAGACTCGCCCACTTTAAGGGCATTTAAATGGTCATTGGATAAACATATGGATGATAATGGAATAGTTTAGGTTAAATGGGCTTCAGATTGGTTTCACAGGTCGGCGCAACATCGAGGGCCGAAGGGCCTGTACAGCGCTGTAATGTTCTATGTTCTATGTTCTATGTTCTATGACATGGATCAATTAGTAAATTGGGCAGAGCAATGGCAGATAGAATTTAATCCCGATAAGTGTGAGCTGTTGCATTTTAAGAGGTCTAATAAGGAAAGGATATACACAAAGTATGGTAGGTCCCTAAGGAGTACTGAGGAACAAAGGGACCTTGCTGTACAAATCCATAGATCCCTGAAGGTGTCAGTATAGGTGTATAGGTTGGTGAAGAAAGCGTATGGGATGCTTGCTTTCATTAGTTGGAGCATAGATATAGGAGTAAGGAAGTCTTGTTACAATGCTATAAAACATTGATTAGACCACAGATGGAATTCTGTGTGCTGTTCCTGGTCATCACACTACCCAAAGGACATGTTTGCACTGGAGAAGGTGCAGAGGAGAGTCACCATGATGTTGACTGCGTTGGAATGTTATGAGGAGAGATTGGATAGGCTGAGTTTATTTTCCTTGGAACAGAGGAGGCTGAGAGGGGGATCTGATCTGAGCCCTTAATACTTGTCTCTGTCTCATTCCAAGAGGAAAATATCCCCCAGTAAGACAGAAAGAGTTGAGACAGTGATAGGCTTTTAGCTCCTCACCCCTAATAAAGACAGAATCCTGACTCTGACTGCCCTGAGCAGGGCCAGCATTGGTTTCTAAGCTGCCCTTCACTTGACTGTGCTGGGAACTCTTCAGCCAAGCCTATGCTGTTTGAATTAATTGAGGCCTGCTGACAACCATGGCAAGCTTCCTGGTTTTGTGCCTGGACTAAGCAGCAAGGCAAGACAGCAGCAATACGAGTTCAGTAGTTCTGGCTAAAGGGACAAAGCACACAAAGGCAAGGCAATGCAAGGTAGGAATGCTGTGAACATCCAGGCAGGTTCAGAGTGAGTGAGCACGATGACAGTAAATAAAGAGACCAGAGATGCAGCCCAATCCATTCTGTGAGCCAGGTGTGTGTGTCCCTGAACACTCAGTGTCTTTGCCATATCGTTTTAATGAACGTTGCTGATTCAGCACGAGGTACAGCATTGAAGTGCAGAAGCACCCAGTGTGTGATTCGGAAATGCATGATGTGGGTTCTTAGAGGCTGACACATGTTGAATGCCCATGTACGTGAAGGTGCATGTGACCAGTGTCTATGGAACATGGCCTGAGATTTTGTACCCGGTGTCTAACCCAAAGGTCCTTTGGAACAAACTGCAAACTGAAGTTACCAGGTACCCGCTCTGATTTCCATATCGAGATTTGATGCATAAGATAAAAAGCTGTAAATAATGAGATGGGTTGGCCCACGACCAAGGCAAGAAATTTGCCATGTTTCTTATCAAAAGCATAACATAAAAGGTTGCGCTAGATAGGCCTCACCAGGCTTCTCACCTAATTCTGCCAAAACTCTCCCATGTTGTTCAGACCCTGGTAGGATTTCACCCATTATCTCATGGAAAAAGCAACATAGAATTGCTTTTTCCATAGAATTGCTTGCAAATTGATCAAACTATTCCAAACCATTACTGATCCTGCTGCATAGCGCATCCTTTAAGACACTTCACAAAGTAATACTGTAAGAAGTGATTCTGAAACTTTCAATGATACAGTTAGAATGTATTAAAAATGATAATGAAAAGAAATATGTCTGTAGTCCAGAACAATATCTACAATTCAATATTCCATTTATGTATAAGTTTCTTAAGTTTATGAATTAATATGAAGCTTACAATAACTCTGTATTTTCACAAAATCATTGAGCAAACATTACCTTCTTGACTAGATGTTGGAACAGATATCATTTCCACAGATTGGCTGTCTTTCTGTTAAAGAAAGAAACAGATAGAATGAAGTGAGATCTAGGATACTTCAGCTGTCAAGATTCACCTTCAGCATATCATTGTCAAAGTTCTATTTTTGTGTATTTCACATTTGATCAATGTTTCATGAAACCAAACATTTACTCCAATGCCAACAATACAGCCCTAATTCTGTAACCCTCTAGCCTAGTCATAGTCATAGAGTCATACAACATGGAAACATCACTTTCAAATATATATCCAGCTCTCTTTTGAAACGTCCTATGGAATCCACCTCCACCACTCTCCCAAGCAGTGCATTCCAAATCTTAAAAATTCTCTGAGTAAAGAAGTTTCTCCTAGTAAACTAAACTAGTAACTCTAAACCAGTAAGTAGGGGGCAAGGGAGAAGTGAGCATAGAGGGACAATAACAATTAATGTAAGGCAAAGCAGCAGGTTAGCAGGTGACGAGGAAGCTTCAACTCCATTGAAAATTAGGAAAAAAGTTAAAGGGAAGGAGAACTCAAGAGCTGTTAGTAATGGAGGTAATAGGACCCAAAAAGAAGGTGCAAAAACTGGCATAAGGGCACTTTATCTGAATGCTCGGAGCATTCGAAACAAGGTGGATGAGTTGACGGTGCAAATCATGGCAAATGGCTATGATTTAGTGGCCATTACAGAGACATGGTTACAGGATGGTCATGACTGGGAGTTAAATATCCAGGGGTATCAAACTGTTCGGAAGGACAGACAGGAAGGTAAGGGAGGTGGTGTTGCTCTGATTTTTAAGGATGATATCAGGGCAGTAGTGAGAGATGATATAGGTTCTACTGAACAAAACGTTGAATCCATTTGGGTGGAAATTAGGAATAGCAGGGAGAAGAAGTCACTGATAGGTGTGGTCTATAGGCCACCAAATAATGATATCGTGGTGGGGCAGGCAATAAACATAGAAATAGCTAATGCATGTAAAAATGGTACAGCAATTATCATGGGGGATTTTAATCTACATATCGATTGGTCAAACCAGGTCAGTCATGGCAGCCTTGAGCAGGGGTTCATAGAATGCATCTGCGATAATTTCCTTGAACAATATGTAATGGAACCTACGAGGGAGCAAGCTATCCTAGATCTAGTCCTGTGTAATGAGACAGGAATAATTAATGATCACACAGTTAGGGATCCTCTCAGAAGGAGCGATCACAGTATGGTCGAATTTGAAATACAGATGGAGCGTGAGAAGGTTAAATCCAGTACCTATGTCCTGTGCTTAAACAAAGGAGACTATGAAGGAATGAGGGAGGAGTTAGCTAAGGTAGAATGGGAGCAAAAACTTTATGGTGTGTCAATTGATGAACAATGGAGGACTTTCAAAACAATTTTTCACAGTGCTCAGCAGAAGTATATTCCAGTGACAAGGAAGAACTGTAGGAAAAGAAATAGTCAGCCATGGATGTCTAAGGAAATAAAGGAAAGTATCAGATTAAAAAAACACATACAAAAAAGCAAAGAGTAGTGGGAAACTAGTAGACTGGGAAATCTTTAAAGGCCAACAGAAAGTCACAAAAAAAGTTATAAAGAAAAGTAAGATTATGAGGGTAAACTAGCTCAGAGTATAAAAACAGGCGGCAAAAGTTTCTATAAATATGTAAATCGTACAAGAATGGCGAAGGTAAACATTGGTCCAATTTAATAACTGGGAATGAGGAAATAGCCAAGACATTAAGCAGTTATTTCATGTCGGTCTTCACTGTGGAAGACACAAATAACATGCCGAAAACTAATGGCAAGAAGGTTATAGCAGGTGAGGACCTAAAACCTATCATCATCACTAAGGAGGCAGTGCTGGGCAAGCAAATGGGGCTAAAGGTAGACAAGTCTCCTGGCCCTGATGAAATGCATCCCAGGATACTAAAAGAGGTGATGGGGGAAATAGCAAATGCACTAGTAATTATTTACCAAAATTCACTGGACTCTGGGGTGGTTCCCGCAGATTGGAAAATAGCCAATGTGACACCACTGTTTAAAAAAGGAAGTAGACAAAAAACAGGTAACTATAGGCCAGTTAGCTTAACTTCAGTAGTGGGGAAAATGCTTGAATCTATCATTAAGAAAGAAATAGCAAGACATCTGGATATATATTGTCCCATTGGGAATACCCAGCATGGGTTCATGAAGGGTAGGTCATGTTTAACTAATTTGGTGGAATTCTTTGAGGACATTACTTGCATGGTGGACAATGGGGAACCTGTAGATGTGTTGTATCTGGATTTCCAGAAGGCATTTGACAAGGTGCCACAGCAAAGGCTGCTACATAAGATAAAGTTGCACGGTATTACAGGTTATGTATTGGCATGGATAGAGGATTGGTTGACCAGTAGAAAGCAAAGAGTAGGGGTAAATGGATGTTTTTTCTGGTTGGCAGTCAGTGGCTAGTGGTGTGCCTCAGGGATCAGTGTTGGGACCTCAATTGTTTACAATTTACATAGATGATTTGGAGTTGGGGACTAAGTGTGGTGTGTCAAAATTTGCAGATGACACTAAGATGAGTGGTAGAGCAAAGTGTGCAGAAGACACTGAAAGTCTGCAGAGGGATACAGATAATCTAAGTGAGTGGGCAAAGGTCTGGCAGATGGGAGTACAATGTTGATAAGTGTGAGGTCATCCATTTTGGTAGGAATAACAGCAAAATGGACTATGTTTTAAATGGCGAAAAATTGCAGCATGCTGCTGTGCAGAGGGACTTGGGTGTCCTTGTGCATGAATCGCTAAAAGTAGGATTGCAGGTGAAGTAGGTAATTAAAAAGGCAGATGGAATTTTGTCTACCATTGCTAGAGGGATGGAGTTTAAAAACAAGGAGGCTATGCTGCAGCTGTATAGGGTCCTGGTGAGGCCACACCTGGAGCACTGTGTGCAGTTTTGGTCTCCTTACTTGAGAAGAGATATACTAGCACTGGAGGGGGTGCAGAGGAGATTCAATCGGTTGATTCCAGAGTTGAGAGGGTTGGATTATGAGGAGAGACTGAGTAGACTGGGATTATACTCATTGGAATTCAGAAGAATGAGGGGAGATCTTATAGAAACATATAAGATTATGAAGGGAATAGATAAGGTGGAGGCAGGGAGGTTGTTTCCGCTAGAAGGTGAAACTAGGACTAGAGGGCATTGCCTCAAAATAAAGGGAAGCAGATGTAGGACTGAGGTCAGGAGGAACTTCTTCACCCAAAGGGTTGTGAATCTGTGGAATTCCCTGCCCAGTGAAGCTGTTGAAGCTACCTCGCTGAATGTTTTTAAGGCAAGGCTAGATAAATTTTTGAACAGTAAAGGAATTAAGGGTTATGGTGAGTGGGCGGGTAAGTGGAGCTGAGTCTCAAAAAGATCAGCCACGATCTTATTGAATGGCGGGGCAGGCTCGAGGGGCTAGATGGCCTATTCCTGCTCTTAGGTCTTATGTTCTTATGTTCCTCATCTCACTCCTAGCTGTCTTGCTGACAATCTTGAAATTGTGACCCCTAGTTACTGATATACCAACTAGAGAAACAGAATATCCTTCTTCCCCCTGTCAGAATTGTTTGTAATTTTGAACACCTCAAAAAGGTCATCTCTTAATCTTCTCTGCTCCAAGGACAATAAGCCCAATTTCTCTAATCCTTCTTTGTACCTGAAATCCCTCAGATTTCTGGTCTCATTCTAGTAAATCTCCTTTGCACACTCTCCAGGGCTTTAACATCCTTCTTTGAATAAGGTGCCTAGAACTGAACACTATACCTAAATGTGGTCTGACCAATGATTTGTTGAGGTGTAGCATCACTTTCTTGCTTTTACATTCTATTATTTACTTTCTTATGTTTTATTAACAGATCTTGCTTTAGGGATCAGCAGATTTCTATTTACACGTTTCTTCCAGAATAAACTTTCAGTTAGTATTATATAGCATGATGCAAGCTACAAAGTAAGAATTAAACCAAAACAGAATTTGCTGGGAAAGGTCAGCAGGTTTGGCAGCATCTGTGAAGAAAAAATCATAGTTAACATTTCAGGTCTGGTGACCCTTCCTCAGAACTGACGGTAGCTAGGAAAACGTCAGTTTATATGCAGAAGATGGGGATGGGGAGTAGGTAAGGAGTAAAATGATAGGTGAGGATGGAGCCCAAAAAGAGAGAGGAACAGTTGGACAGACAAAGGAGTGAATAGCTGTTAATGGAGACTGCTAGTGGCTAACAATAGTTAGTGTGTAAGTAAGAATTGAGTTTTTCTTCATATTCTCATGCTATACACTATAACATCCAGAAGCAGGGACTGTTTCTGCTCTCAACCCAGTGTGGCTTGTTCCCAACTGCATTAATTCCACTATTAAATTTATATATACCAAACCACATAGCTTCATTGATAGTCTTTTGAAGTTCACTTTTGGATTGTTAGCATCACTGACAAACGTGAAATTTATTATTCATCCCTTGTTGCTTTTGGAAAGAATCTGGTATTCCTTTCTCCTGACCTGTTGTAATCCATGGGGTGAAGCTATTCCCCCAGTGTGGATGTTTTCTTTCTTGATATTCAGTCCTTTACAGTAAACTGTGACATCTTTGAATGAGTTGTGTAAAATCTTATCTTTCAACAATATGGAGTTTGAAACATGTGCACTCAAATTAGAATCTGACAGTCAAGGATCACAGCTTTATGTAAACTGAAAGAATATCTTGTTTTATTCCTTTTTCAACAACATAAATACCTTTAAACATTGCCACTGGTAAATGTTCCATATATAGTGGTGGCTCTCTTCACTTTATGGAACATGACAGCATGCTCAGCAGCAAGCACCAGTGGAATAAACAGCAGCTCAGTTCAGCCAGATGCTAATCTCACTTGACTTTCGCCAGCAACTAAATCCCTTTGGGTTGGCTGCTCCACAACAAGAAGAGGAAAAGCTGATTTTATTTTTTGTTGTGCCCAATTGTAGTAGTCTTGATTTGGTGAGATTAGTCGACTCAGCACATGTCACTGACTGAACACGAGCACTCTCCAATCCTTCTTGCTCAGAAACAGACAGCTCCTTGAGAAATCACAATACCATCGGGACAGCAATTTATACACCTTTCAATATATGAGGAGGAACTTGTTTTCCAAACGAAGGTGCATGTTTTGAAAGAAAAATTATCAGTTTGTGGCTTGGAGCACAGGTGCATCAAAAACAGCAACTTCTATTAAATTGAGGCTTATCATCTCACAAAATGTGAAGTAGTCAATTGTCATTTCAGCTATCATTCTCTAGTAGTACCTGCATGTAGTATAGGACTTCATCATCTTCAACCCCCCATGCTGAGAAATGACCGGAGCTGATCCTTTTAGATACAGGTCTTCTGTTTATCGAACCTGTACAGCCTGTACCAGGAGTGTGTAGTAGTCGTTCTTTGGAATAAGGGACTATAAAATTCAGTTCTCTGTAAAATAGTACCAGACAAAATTAGATGATTTATTGACGCCTATTACAGGACTTCTTTTAAAGATTTTCAGAACACAACATTTGCAAAAGTTTGTGACAATTAGATTTATAGTTTTTCAATAACGAATGGCAAGAAATATATTCAACACTTCAGCTTGTGCAACATTAGCATGAGAATATTAACATTAAAGTTGTTTTGTGGTAATAAAAGACAAGAACACCTGATCATATTATTGACATTATGTTCAAGACATAAATATGCCCTTCAATTAATATGGACTTAAAAGTGGAGTCAGTAATGTTAAACAGAATTAAAACAAATTTAGCTTCATCAGTAGGTATAAAATTCATGCACACAGGTGAGCACGGAACTTGGTGAAAGTCATTATAATGAGAGGAATGGAAATGCAATTTTCAGGTTCTGTAACAAAGCTCATATTGATTCCAGGGTATCCTACCATTAGATCAAACATAAAGTTCAATTTTACTAATGTATGGAGCATCCTTGTCATGCACTAATTTGCCACTTTCTGATTAAGTAAATAGATTTAGAATATATAAAAGTAAAATATATTCATTAGTACAATTAAAATAAATGCTTCCAACAACCAAAACTGAAAATTGCTCCAATGAACATGTACTTTTTTAACTTTATCTTTCAGCAGCTTTCAGTATTTAAATGCTACTCAAAATGTGAATTGATAGATAAAATCAAACCTTTTAGATGAGATTTCACTCATTGTTGTTTCAGCCAAACGCTTGCGTTGCACTTGGTTTGTTGAAACACAAATGGTGGATGTTGGATCCTGCAATTAAACACAAATAGAATGATTCTCCCCACACTAGTGAGGGATTTACAGTCCAGAAGGGGAGAAAATGGTCAATATAACCAAGGAAAACCCCAAAGAGCAAGGAGCTAGCTAAGGGTAGGATTAATTAGATCTAGAGATAACCTATATGTAGAGATAAAAGTCATGAGTATGGTCCTTAAGGAATACTATGCGGTATTTTAGCAAGGTGCTGAGGAGGAGGTTAAAAAAAACAGATATTTTAGCTAAAGAGGAGGAGAGTGAAATATTGGTTAAGACAAAAAAAGTGAAGGAAGAAATACTAAGATATGTAGCATCCTTGAAAATGGATAAGTCACCAGACCAGATGAAATGTTGTCGAGGCTGATAATGGAAACAGAGCTGCAGGATTAGGCTACTCAGCCCATGAAACATGTTCTGCTATTCAATATAATTGTGGCTGATTCTCTATCTTAAGGCTAGTCTTCTGTTCTCTCACCTTGACACCTTCGCAGTTTAGAAATCTAGTTCTTTCTGTGATAGAGAATTCCACAAGTTTACCATCCTTAGAGTGAAAAAAATTCTCTTCTCAATCTGAGATAGTCTACTTTATGTCCAGAGACAATGACCTTATATTCTGGATACCAACAGCCAGTAGAAACATCATTCCTGCAACCAGTCTGTCCTGTCCTGTCAGAACTTATATGTTCCAATGAAATCTGTTCCCATTCTTCTAAACTCCAGTGAATATAAGCTCAACCAACAGAATCTCAGTTTCTAGACAAACCTGTCATTCCAGGAATCAGTCCAGTGAATATTCGCTGCTCTCCCTATATGGCAATTACTTTGCGGATGTTTCACTGGAGTCCAGTTGGCCAGAGCAGTGTTGGGGTGATTCCTGGCTCGTAGGCCCAAGCGTGGACTCCTGCTGTGGCGGTGGGGCATCGGCTGCAGTGATGGCAGAGCAGGGCTTTTTGCTGCAGTAGGCCCAGAGCATGCACTCTTTCGGCAGTGGCGGGTCATCAAACGCAGCAATATCAGTGTCTGGAGCAGGGTCTCCTGGCTACAGTAGCCCTGGAGCGGGGACCTCATGGGAGTCCTACAGCTGTGTTTGGGACCCCGGCCAATGACTATGAACTCCATTTAAGTACTATCTTTTTATTCTTTTGTACCTCTAAATGGCATCAAATTGTGGTGACAGAACACTATTTACTGTATCTCCCTACATATATGTGATAATAAATCATTCATTCATTCATTTATTTAATTATATCTTTTATGAGGTAAGGAGATCAAAATTGCATACAATCTAGGTGTGGATTCTTCACAGCCCTATATATCTGAGTTAAGACTTCTTTGCTCATGTACTCAAATCCTCTTGCAATGAAGGCTAACATATCATTTGTCTTCCTAACTGCTTGCTGCACCTGTATGCTTGCTTTCTGTCTCTTTATATTTAAAGATTTCTTAATCTATTACCATTTAAATATATTGTGCCATTCAGTTTTTCCTATTGAAGTGGACAACTTCACACTTTTCCATGTTAAACTGCATTTGCCACTCACTTAGTTTGCCTAAATCACCTTGAAACCTCTCCACCTCCTCTTCACCACCCAAAAGCAATACGGGTGTCGGACTAGGTTTATAATTGCTTAACATAGCATTGACCAAAGGCTATAAAAGTCTCATACTCCATACTACTTTAGATTATTTGAACATGACATACTAGAAACATGTTGCTGTGTTGTAAACTATTAGCTTACTATTAGCCCTGACACTTATGTCTCAGAAATATACTATCTGTACATAATTGTTAGTTGGAATAGATGTTTGTTAGATTCTTCAATACTACAACATCCATGTTCAATTTCTTATGTTACAGGAAATAATACAACCATTATACATCAGGTTAAATGCCCTTATGGACATAAACTCATGACATCAGTGGTTGATATTACAAATTATTTGAAATCAATCGGATAACGGCTTTGGATAGCAAAATATTTCAACAAAGGAGCGTGTCTCATCTTTAAACAGCATCAGTTTTGGTAAATACACAGAATTACAGAATCCTGCCCAGACTAGAACCAATAACATATAGCAACATAACCTTGAGATGGTGACAAGAGAAGGACTTGCCGATATAATAGTCCCAAGAACTTCTACTGTAACAAATTCAAACTGCACCTCAAAATCATAACACTGTCAAATTTCAAACTATGCAACAATGCACCAAGTCACTTTAGAACCTAAAACGCAAGACACAGTGGTCAATGTGAGGTGGTAGCAAACGAAAGAAATGGCAAGCTCTTTTTCCCAGTGCCTTCTGTGGCAGAGCAATCCTTCTATCCCTAGAATAAAGTGGTTTCTCTGCCATCGTGGAAATTGGGTAACAAAAAAATTCCCCATTAGACAAGAGCTGGTAACTACACCAGCTAATATCACATTTTACTCACTAATACTCAGTTAATGAATAAGCTGCTGATAGGCCTTGGCAACACATGGCAAAGTGTTCCCAGATAGGGATCAGTGGGTAACTAATTCTTCCATATTGGACCGGGATGTACCAGGCACTTTCGCTATCCTGCAGGCTAACAGTGCAGCATTCCCAAGATCATGAAATCCCTCCCGCAGTGGACAGAGCCCTGGAGTGGAATAAAGATGAAAAGCCAACAAATAAACAAATGGACTGAAATCACATCTTGCAGACTGGCTACAGAGTTGACAATAATCTCAGATGAGGGATAGAAAATATGTGAAGGGAATAAAGCAGAATTTGTGGATCATCTTTTTTTAAAATTCATTTGTTTCAGGGATGTTGGCATTACTGCAAGACAGGACATTTCTCCCTTATCTCTAATTGTTCGAGTGAGCTTCCTTCTTGAATCACTGCAGTGTGTGCAGCAGGTACACCGACAATACTGTCAGACAGGGAGTTCAATGATGTTGACCCACTGGCAATAACTGTGATCAATTTCCAAGACAGGATTATGTTTAACTTGGAGGGGTTGATGTTCTATTGACAAAACCCCTATTTATCAATATCCTTGAGCTCACTGTTGACCAGAGATTTAGCTAGACCAGATAAATAAATCCTGCGGGTTTAACAGCATTTATTGTACATGCCATTTATTTATATATCAATGGCCTCCTGGGGAATAAAAGACACTTGGTTGCTAACTCTACTTGACTCTGTTTTACACTTTCCCTAATTTCCATGATTTAAGTGTACAGCATACTGGGCTTGAAAAGCTGTTTCTGAGGTATAAGAACATTTTGGATAAACCTATAGAAGGTTTAGATAGCTTTAACACTGAAGTCTTAGAAAAGAGCAGAATGCCTCATTCTATCCCATATCACCCCATAATCACAGCCAGACTTCAAAGCACATCTATCAGAATTTGGCCCTAATACTAAAACTAGCTACTTACACAAGACTTAACTCCAGTTTACCTGCACAGGCATTTCTTCTGTCAGCACCTCTTTCTTTGGTATACATTCTTCACCTTCCACCTTCTGAACTGCACAGGTCACTGGGGCCGACAGATCTTCAAGATTAGTCCCAAGTGAAAGCAACATCTGGAAATGTAAACTGGCAGCACGCTTAAGGCAAGTTTACAGTTTTCCTGAAAGGAGAAAAAATGGCAGCAAATTATATTCCTTTTGATATTATGAGATGTGGGAAGAAACAATGGAAGTACTTTAAACACACAATAATGCCTGCAAACAGATGAAAGTGCAACTTTCAAATAAACCACTTCAATAATGTGTTCAGAAGAATTTAATGATGGAAAAATATGCATTGATTCCTTGCTGTGTGATTTTTAACTTTTTGAAAAAATTAACTTGGCGTTTTCTGAAATCACGTAACTGGTAGGGTGCAGTAATATCATCATCCCATCATCATCATGGACAGTCCCTTGCAAACGAGGATGATTTTCTTCCACTCTCAGTGTGAGTTTGTAGGTGGGTGTACAGGCCAATGCAGCTGCCACAAGCTCTGTTACACATGGAGCAGAAGGTGGTCTTAAGGAAGGGGTGGGTGGAGCATTAACGTAGCATCACACTCCTTTCACTGTTTTCGCCTGGCTTCCACTTTTTCCCAATGGCAAGTCTCGAAACGCTCCTCCTCCACTTTGGATGTTCTTGGGCCAGTGATTCCCAGGTGTCTGTGGGAACGCCCCACTTCGCCAGTGAGGCCTTGAGGATATCACAGAGTCGTTTCTTCTGTCCACCGGAGCTCGCCTGCCATTTCGGAGCTGGGAGTACAGCACCCACATGGGGTGTCTCATGTCAATCATGGAGACGACGTGCCCAGCCCATCGTAGCTGATCAACCGCATTAGCATATGACAGATGGAGAAACAACATTAATAATCAGAATCAAGGAAAACCATTTTCAAATATTTGTTTGGCAATATAGAATTTGCAAACTGCTGAGAAAAGGAGACAAACTGGTGAAGGTTTACATCTCGCAATGATCAGGACAGAATCACAAGATTACAAAATCTTAAATCGATCAACAATTTACACAGTATGAGAGTGCAAATATAGTGCCAAGTGGATTGTGATTTGTGGAGTCATTGCCTTGGAAAATGCATGAGGAATAGTTAACTGCCAAGCTTTAATTTAATTGGTCAAAGCATTGCTATGGGAATGCAACAGGAATGTCTGGTCCCCACTTTCTGTCCAGTTGAAATAGGTGCAATACACAGACACATTTCCTTCTGCTTGCCAAGGCCGGACACTGCATGTGAATCTATGTGATTTCTAACACATACAGGCATACTGTGAGCCTGACACATAACCTTTAATTGGTTCTTGTTGTAATTCTTAGCAAGTGTTATCCAATTGCAGAAAAACATCTAATATTGACACTATGTTTAGACTTTTGAAGCATGGGCTAGATGGGCATGGTCAGTATTCTGCCAGGTGTGAACATGCTGTTTAATACGATCCATCAAGTCATTGGGACATCATTACATACTTGGTATCTCATTGACACTGAAATTCATATACTACATAACTCATTTGGATAAAAATAAAATGTCTTTTTACCTTGAGGAGTAACATCGTGAATACCACTTGTTGCTGCTGCATTGTTATTTCAGTGTTTATCTTTAAATCCCTCAAAATTATGTTGAAATCAAAACATGCAAGGGCTGAAATTGGGATGCAAGATGTTTGTGACAAAAAGTATGTGGGACAATTCTTTGATGAAGAGGTTACTGGCACCTAATGACTGTTTGCAATGTACATTACTCTATTGAAACAGCTGAACCCAATGGAAAACATTTCTTCATTAACTGGTCTTTCTCTCGGATCCATATTGTCAGTTGTATGATGTTTATTTGCGTCAAGAGCCTGTAGGTTGTGTTATGGATACTTTAATGGTCCAGCTGATTGACACTTTTCTAAAGTGATAAAGGAATTAATATAAGAAAATTATGAATGATTGACTTTTTTAAAGCTTTTTCATACATGCCTTTGTTGCTATAGATATCATTAACGTACGACAGAGTGTATAATGTGTCATGGATGGGACAGGAGTTGAGGAGGGAGTGCTTGAGGACCTAATATTAAATAAAATTAATGGAACGAAGTCTCTTAACAAGTCCAGTTTGGCACTCAGCAGCCCCTGTGTCTGCTTCTGCACTGTTTCCAGGTGTTAATGATTCAACTCCATTTATCATGTATACACACATGCACACATACACACACGCATGCACGCACACTCGCACACACACAGTGAAAATTGTGCTCCCTGAGGCAGCGTGCAAGTTGGCAAATTTCATGACTTCATTACCCATTTCTAGTATGAAAATCCAGTCCCACACACTCTACCAATCTATCCAACATATCTCCTTTAAAAGAAACATCAGGTTTTCAATGAAAGATAACGAATAGAATAAGTATAAACAAATCTGCGACAAGTATTTTACCATAGAATCATAGTACCGTGCAGAAAGAGGCCATTGGCCCATCAAGTCTGCACCTACCCTTCGAAGAGTATCCCACCCAAAACCAGCCCCCTACCCTACCTTATCAATGTAAATTTTTCTCTGTACCCAGATATTCTTGAATTTAATATTATTGCATACAGCTCTAAAAGTCAAGAATTGAAATAATTTGACCCCATTGAATTCTTTTAATAGTGTTGTCCAAATGTTATGTATGTAGAAGTAATGATCATATCTACAGCTGGTCTTCAGCACACCACAGGGATCCCAGATTAAAGTGAGGCAGCTGATATTAATTTGGAGGAAGGAGTTACAACATCAATCATTCCTGTCTCACTAATGGCTGCTCAAATTAGTGATCTATCTTACAAATCTCAGATATCGGTTTGAAGACAAAGTTCGAGCAGATAATAGTGTTGAAACCATTTAAAGCAGAAAAGTTGTGATACAATGTCTAGCATTAGTTAGGTTCCATTCTCAAAATTTTTTTTTAAAAAAGTAACTTTCATGATACACCACTTGGGATTCATCATGCACAAACAAAGCTTACATTTGTTAATCTTGAAATCAGTGCAAATTTGTTTCAGTTTTAATTTGTTCTAAGCTACAACACTAAGCACTCAATGTTACAACTAAATCTATTCATTGTAACTTACAATTTGTGGTGTTGAACATTTCAGCAAGTCACGTTGGTGTATCACGAGTGTTATATAGGTCAAACTTTGCAGTTCAACCCTTCAGACTGTAATCTATAAAATAGCAAAAAGTGAATGAATTGGTCATGTGCAATTCTTACTGCCATTAACAAGAACACAATGTTCAGAGCTTTGTATGTCCCAAAATGAAGTAGCACATGGTAATGTTTATTTCAGCTTCCAGCGCAGTGAAGCTTTTCTGAAATTTATTAGAGACACTCCTCTAAGAGTTAGAGAATAACTTATAATGGAAAGGAAAAGTATGGCAGTCAAAAGAAGTATTTCTGCTGCAAAAACAGAAATTACTGGAGAAACTCTGCAGGTCTGGCAGCATCTGTGGAAAGAAAGCAGAATTAACATTTTGGGTCCAGTGACACTTCTTCCGAACTCAAAGAATTCTGCTGCCTAGTCTGGACTAAGTATTCACAGACAAGGGATTTGGTTTTGCCAAATATTTCAGTTTGCACAATGCTAGGCAAAACATGGACAGCAATAATTAAAAAGAAATTAACAATTAATCAGTCCCCTTAGGCGTTGCACAATAACAGTCAAGAATAAACGCTTCTTCAAGCTAAACAGAGTAAGAAAGTGGAAAATAATTGGCCCAAGGCTGCTAAGGACTTGTCCAAATAGAAAGCTGGAGTATAAATGGCACTCCAGAGCAGAGTGTGGTGGAGCACATCAGAAAAAAGTGAAGAGCACGGTTAAAAAATAAAATATATCAAGAGGCTGGAAGGCGAGCCTTAGATCACCATTGAATGTTAAAGCTATCTAGGAGATAAGAAGCATTTGTTGTGTTGGTGTCAGTGGCACAAAAGTGATGCAAGGGCACAGGAACAGAAGGGTGGAATAATCAAAAAGAAAAGAGATGTACAAAAATTGAATTTAATGAAGAGGTATATTCATGAATTTGAAGCAATCTTAAAAGAACTGGAAAAGATTGCCCCAAAGAAAGAAAAGTAGGCATAAATCGGTAAATATGCTGAAAAGATTGTCAAAAATAGCTAAAGAAAACGTGTAGTTAATAAATTGATGGAGTTCTTACACGCCACCATTATTATTTAAGTAGAAGTTAATGCTTTACTGGAAAAATATTAAATACTAGTTTATTGGGGTTTGAATAGTAAGAAGGGCAACAAAACTGGCTTCTGTCTCTCTGATCATTGATAGCATTCGGGCTGCAGTATTATAATACTAGGAAGTAGATTGGTTAGTTAACACAGATTATTAAACAATCACACAGCTGACACAGCTACTTAACAAGCATTGATGGAAGTCAATGAAAATTCTCCTGTTAAACAGAAGGAAATAAGCACTTTACTGTTTTTATTTAAAGCAAAACAAGAGCTGGGGGTGGTGTATGGTGTGGGTTGAATTTATGGGTAATTCTAAGACCCTGTACAAAGTACTTACTTGACATGATCCCTTTCTTTTGAAAATGTGCCATCTTGATATTCCCACAGCCATTCACCCACTGTGGTGTCTTAAGCCAATGAACCCTATTGTGGCAATAACATGTATTAAAAATAGCCTTTAAACTATAATAATTCATCAATTTAACTTAAATTTGTGGAGAGACGTTAAATGTTGCAAAGTCAAAAACAGTAGAAAAATAAGGGTGCATTACTCATTTTTTTTAATCTTACCCCAAAGATAGTATTTGTTGCAGAATATATGCGGGAGTGGAGGCGGGGTTTTGGGGTAGATGGACACTTACTGAAAGAGCAAGTGTAATTAACTTTCTAGGGATTTGGCATTTGCAAAGCACTTTGCCAATCAACTGGCATTTGTCTCAGTTTGGTGAATTTCTGAGAAAAGCCAGCAGTAATGAAAACAATTATCACAGGTTTAGGGATGGTCATAAAAAATAGTAGTAATTACAGTGAATGTTGCACGTTTTGAGTTACCATAGAATCCACTGTCAGGGATCAGTAATGTATAGTCTTCGTCACTTTTGGAAAGCTACTCTTCATTAGAAAGTTGTTGTTAGCAGAGAGAAAGAGAGACAGACAGACAGAAAGAGAGAGTAAGAGAGACTTAGTAGCAGCTCCAGCAGTTAAGAAGCATCAGCAATTAAGGTTCAACTGGGAAATGAAAGTCACAGTATCAAATTCAGAGGGGATTTTTAAAATTTAATAGGGAGATGTGAGCATCACTGGCTGGGCCAGCATTTAATGCCCTGCCAAGATGTCCTTAAGAAGGTGGTGGTGAACTGGCTTTTCAGCCCTCTGCAGTCCATGTCGTGTATGTACACCCTCAATGCTGTTTGGGCAGTGTTCCAGGATTTTAACATCGTGACACTGAAGGATTGGCGATATATTTACAAGTCAGAATCGTATGAGGCTTGGAGGGGGACGTGCAGCTGGTGATCTTCCCAGGTACGTGCTGCCTGGTCCTTTTATATGGTAGTCGTTGTGGTTTGGAAGGTGCTGTCTGAGAAACCTTGGTAAATTTAATAAATGCATATATTAAAGCTAAGATAAGCTAATTAAGCTAAAATATCGAAAAATGTTATGAGTTCACCTCATTGAACATACTTATACCAGGAAAGGATTTTTTTTCTGTGAAAATGTCACTTTACAACAACAAAGTGAGTTCATTATGGTTAAGTAACTGGACTACCTAACAATATCAACAATATCAGCAACCAATTGTCACAATATCACTCCATTATGTTTAGAACATGAGATAAGCGTCTACCTTAGTAATAGGCCACTTACAGTGTGAATAGCCTGAGAAACAGGCTGCCCCATTTTGTTTACTCTTTGGGTGCTCTTATAGATTGAATCTAATTTGAACATTTCAAAGAAATATGACACTCAACACAATATATTCAGTAATTTGAATATTTGCATTACTCATAATTAGTTTTGCACAGAAAGTTAATTATCTACAGTTTAACACAATTGTAAAGTGGCCTGTGAAATGAACGTTATTATACTAAAATAAACTGTTCTCTTGCCATAATACCTTCTGTTCTATTAACACGATACAAAAAGGTTAGGATACATTTTATCAAAAATAACCAGTCCAACTGCAAAAAGAATAGAAATTGCTGGAGAAACTCAGCATGTCTGGCAGCATTAGTGGAGAGAAATCAAAGTGGCATATTAGCTGAAGATCAGGAGCGGAAGGAATGAGCAGATGAGTGGAGTTGGAGCTCAGAAAGGGAATGACAATTAGGCAGAAAAAGGGATGATAGTATGTGAAGGAGAAAGAAAAACAGATAATGGGAACTATAAGTAGGTGAAAATGGGTTAGCTGCGCTGAAAGCAGCCTATGTCATGTCAGGGCCTGAGGTGTGGCGTTGGATAAAGAACATAGAGGAAGATGTTCAAGTTCTAAGATCATTGATGAAAGGAGAAGTCAACGCTTCGGGAATTACCATTCTTCAGTCCTGAGGAAGGGTTATACCCGAAACGTTGACTTCTCCTTTCCTCCAGATGCTGCCTGGATTGCTGTGTTCTTCCAGCCTCCTGTTTGTCTACCTTGGATTCCAGCATCTGCAGTTTTTTTGTCTCTAAAATTATTGAACCTGACGTCTGCAATTCTTCTGACACTTTACATCAGTTTCAGAATTTTCAGTTCCAATATCCACCTCCTCTTCACCATGGACTTACAATCCCTTTACTCATCCATTCCCATCAGGATGGTCTCAGGGCTCTCCACTTCTTCCTGGAAAAAAGGCCTGAACCATTTGTATCTACCACCACCCTCTCTGCCTGGCCGAACTCATCCTCACGTTGAACAACTTCTCCTTTAACTCCTCCCACATTCTTCAGAACATAGGTGCGGCCATAGGTGTCTGCATAGGCCCTAGTTTTGCCTGTTTCTTTGTGGGGTACGTGAAACATTCCCTGTTCTATTCCTATCCAGGTCCCTCCCCACAGATCTTTCTCTGATACTTTGATGACATCATCAGTGCTGCTTCCCTCTCTCATCTGGAATTGGAAAAGTTTGTCAGTTTTTGCTTCCAGTTTCCACCCTGTTCTCACCTTCACCTGGTCCATCTCTGACTCCTCCTTTCCCTTCCTTGACATCTCTGTTTCCATTTCTGGGGATAGGCTAGCCATTGATATCCATTACAAATCCACTTACTCCCACAGTTACCTTGACTATACATTCTCGCTCCCTACTTTCTGAAAAGTTTCTATTCCATTCTCCCAGTGTCTCCATCTCTACTGCATTTGTTCCAAAGATGCCCCATCCCACGGGGTGCCTCAGAAATATTCACATTTTTCTTCAACCAAGGACTCCCTGCCACCGTGGTTGACAGGGCCTTTACGCTGTGACTGACCCATTTCCCACAATTCTGCCCTCACCCCTTCTCTTCTCTTACACTACACCAATAGGATCCTCCTTGTCCTCACTTTCCACCCCATCAGCATCCATATTCAAGGGATCATTAGCTGTTATTTTCATTACTTCCAGCTGGATGCCACCACTGGATACATATTTCCCTACCCTCCCACGTCAGCCTTCCATAACAACCGTTCCCTCTGGGACACCTTGGTCTACTCTTCCTCCACTCACAACACCTTCCCACACCTCCAAAGCACCTTCCCATACAATCACAGAAGGTGTAATGTCTGCCTGTTTACTTCCACCCTCCTCGCTCTCCAAGGCTATAGACACACCTTCCAGGTGAACCAGCGATTTACCTGCACTTTATTGAATCGACTATATTCACTGCTCACAATGTGATCTTCTCTACATTAGAGACACAAACACAGACTGGGTGACCTCTTTGCAAAGCTATGTCTGTCCACAAAAATGACCTTGAGCTTGCAGTTGCCATGTTTTAAAATTCTCTTGTAGCACATGGCCATCGCTGCCTGTCCCAGTTGCCTTTGCATTCATGAATCACTGCAGTCTGTGTTCTGTTGGTAGACCCACAATGCCATTAGGAAAGGAATTCCAGGATTTTGACCCAGCAACACTGAAAAACCAGCAATATATTTCCAACTCAGGATGGTGAGTCACTCGGTGAGGAACTTGCGAGTGATGGTATTTCCATTTATCTGCTGCCCTTGTCCTTCTAGATGGAAATGGTTGTCGGTTTGGAAGGTGCTGTATGAGGATCTTGGGCAAATGTCTGCAGTGCATCTTGTACATCATACAGAATGCTGCTACTGAGCATCAGTGGTAGAGGCAGTGGATGCTTGTGGATGTGGTTACAAAGCAGGTTGCTTCGTCCTGGATGATGTCAAACTTCCTGAGTGTTTTTGGAGCTACACTCATCTAATCAAGTGGGTAGTATTCCATCACAATCCTGATTTGTGCCTTGAAGATGGTGGACAAGCTTAGGGAAGTCAGGAGGTGAGTTACTTGCCAAAGTATTCCTAGGTACTGACCTACTGTTATAGTCACTGTATTTATGTGGCGAGTCCAATTGACTTTCTGGTCAATGGTAACCCCCAAGGATGTTGATAGTGGGGGATTCAGTGATGGTAACACCATTGAATGTCAAGGAACAGCAGCTAGGTTGTCTCTTATTGGAAATGGTCATAGCCTGGCATTTGTGTAGCACAAATTTTACTTGCCACTGATCAACTCAAAGCTGGATATTGTCCAGAACTTGTTGTACTTGAACAAGGGCTGCTTCAGTATCTGAGGAGTTGTGAATGATGCAGAACATCACGCAATCGTTGGCAAACATCCCCACTTCTGACCTTATGATTGACGGAAGGTCATTGATGAAGCAGCTGAAGATGGTTGGGCCTAGGACACTACACTGAGGAGCACCTGCAGAGATGTCCTAGAGCCGAGATAATTGACTTCCAACAGCCACAACTGGTTAGAGCATACCTGCCACATGGGAAGATGGTTGTGTTTGTTGGAGGTCAGTCATTTCAGCTCCAGGACATCTCTGCAGGTGTTCCTCGGGGTAGTGTCCTCGGCCCAATCATCTTCAGCTGCTTCATCAATGACCTTCCCTCCATCATTGGGTCAGAAGTGGGGATGTTTGCCAATGATTGCACAATGTTCAGTGTGCCTGCCACTTCAACTCACCAATGCAGTTCTATTTTAGGCCTGCTTCAGTGTTCCAGTGAACCTCAGCACAAGCTGGAAGAACAGCATCTCATTTTCTTGGGGACACTGCAGCTTTCAGGGCTCAATATCAAATACAATAATTTTAGAACCTAAACATCTTCTTCTATGTCCTTTACCCAGCTTCACACCTCAGGCTCTGTCATGACATGGGCTGCTTTCAGCATAGCCAACACATTTTCACCGACTTATGGTTCCTATTATCAGCTTTTCTTTCTCCCTGTCATACAATCATCTATCCCTTTGCCTGCCTGTCTTTCTCTCCATCTGAACTCTATCTCTGCCTATCTGCTCACTCCTTCCTTCCCACCACCAAGCCCTATCTTCAGCCTATATACCACCTTTCCTGGTTACTATCAGTTCCGAAAAAGAGTCACTGGACTGAAAATATTAAATTTGCTTTCTCTCCTGAGATGCCGCCAGACCTGCTAAGTTTCTTTAGCAATTTCTATTTTTGTTCCAGATTTCAAGCATCTGCAGTTCTTTGTTTTATTTTATGCAAAAAGAATAGTTGGCCTATTGTACCATTGCCAAAGCAGATCTAATTCATTCTTCCAAAAAAGAATTCAACTGTTGCTTGACAAAAATATTAAATATCAGGGGAACAGAAGTGTAGGATTAGATTAAAGAGCTATGGAGATGAATTGCAGTACAGATTTGATGACTGACTAGCCTGCTTCTGAGCTGAAACATATGATTTTTCATCACGGCCTAAAGCAAAATTACAATTTTTGCGTGTAAATAATCACATCCAATATGATTCTCACAAGAGGAATACAGTATACTTTGGTCAAAAGAGATCTTGCACAGACATTTGAGTTCCAGTTCTAATTTTTCTGAGTTGTTAATTCTTCCTTTCTTGAAAACTCTACAACATAAATTAGAATACCACTGGGATATATAGGCTTGAAGTTGGCTTTGATGACAAAATCAAGGTCTTCTCTCTCTATCGGTTGTCAATATTTTCCAAAATGCAATTCTGAGCCATCTTCATACAGTTCTTGATCAATATTAACCCTAGTATAAACTGACCATCTATCTCGGTGAAACCATATAGAGTCGTAAAGATGTACAGCACAGAAACAGATCCTTTGGTCCAATTTGTCCATGCCGACCAGATATCACAAATTAATCTAGTCCCATTTGCCAGCATTTGGCCCATATCCCACTAAACCCTTCCTATTCATATACCCATCCAGATACCCTTTAAATGTTGCAATTATACCAGCCTTCACCACTTCCTCTGGCAGCATATTCTACGCACCACCCTCTATGTGAAAAGGTTTCTCCTTAGGTCCCTTTTAAATCTTTCCCCTCTCACCTTCAACCTATGCTCTCTAGTTTTGGACACCCGCACCCTCGGAAAAAGACCCTTTTCTGTTTACACTATCCATGCCCCTCATAATTTTATAAACCTCTACAACGTCACCCCTCAGCCTCTGACACTCCAGGGAAAATGATGTTAGAAGTGGAAAGATCATTTAAGTAGAGCTCTTATGCAACAATATTGCTAGGGCAAAGTTACAGTATACCTCACCTGGAGCTGCTTGATAGCGACACAGTGAATGAAATGGGAAGGTGAAAGAATGGGAAAAGTTATACCATTTTATGCCTTAACTACATTTACTCAAATGTATGTATATTAAAAAAAAGCTCCTCATTTTATAAACTTTTCAAGATACTCCATTTGTTAAGTAAGCTGAGGTAAATATGATGACATGACTTACAATAGGATGACATAATCTTGATGAAAAATGCATCACTGTAACTCATAATGGAGTTTTGTTTTACTCAAAACAAATCACTCCAATGATATCTAAACACTGTGTGTATCCCTCTCAGTCAATAACAGCAAATACAATAGACCTAAACAGTCTGATTTCTATTTTGTGTTTTCTTTTGCTTTAGTATGTTAGAACATGGTTCAAATTCACATCTAGACAGAAGCTCATTATTGTAATATTTAATAATCCCTGTAAATTGTCTAATATTTCAAAACTGACTCCATACTGATGACAATTATGATTTAGATTGAGTTATTAATAGTTCTGATGAAAGATCATCAATTTAACATCTTTCTTTTAACTCTCCATAGAAACTGAATATTTTCAACATTTTTAATTTTATTTCAGTTTTCTGTTTTGTGCCATTTATTGCTTTTGTATGAATTCACATATTGTTTGAGCAGCAGTTTACAAGGAACAATGAAGAGCTCTGTAGCCTATTAATTGTCTGATAGAATGTGCTGTTCTACCATCTTCCACACCCTGATGTTGCATCCTCAGGTCAGTCATTTACACTAGGAATTGCCCTAAACCCTAACGGTTACCCAATTATATGCCCAACTCATATGCATCAATACTATGGCTTATAATCCCTAATCTTTGTCCTGATGATTTCTACAATCTTCCCCTGTTGCTGAATTTTAAAATTTCTACTTAAGGCTTAGACTTCTCGGATGTTATGGATGAATTACAGTGGCAGCTAATATCAAATCTTGCTGGTCTGTGGATTTTCATTTGTGATTTTTTTTAACTCCTTCCCACCACAAGCTGCTAGTTTGTCTCCCACATCCTACTGCATTCCCCTATCTTCCACCTCAACCCTCTAAGTTACCACAGCAACAAAATCTACTTGCCCACTGTTATTGATCAAACGCCTATGACAAATAAAACAAGTATTTGCCTCTCTATCAACACAATGCCCCAATTCAGCATCAAACACAGCCCCTTCAATTTTACTCATATCCTTTTTTTTATTTTTGACAGTCTTTGCAAAGATTAAGCCACTCACTTAAAAAAAATTTTGCACTTTTAACATTTAGAAGGATCATGTCACAGCTACTGCCAGTTCTCTACAGACTATATAGTTGTAGTAAGTAAGCCAAACAAGAGAGACAACACCCTATGACCTATACCAAAAATCATTAGCTTTTCGCATGGTCACTTAACCACTTACCCACCTATATAATTACTCACCCATCTATCTAGCTCAGTCAACTACCCACCGTACTCACTCATCCATTCACTCAGAAACCCGTTCACTCATTCATCATTCACCCATTCACTCATCCATTAATTAACGCTCAGACTCGACCTTTATATTTCAGATGGAACTAATGCAGTTAAAGGGGCTGCATCCTCTCTTGACACTATTCTGGTCTGACAGAACCCACAGATGGATGTTGTGCTGTGCATTTCTGTGAAAGCAAGAATCATGAAGACTTGGAAAACCCTAGAAGAAATGAAGAGCAGCGCCAAATCAGGAGAACTTAAGGAATAATGGAGTAAGTGGCTCTTTCCTCCTGTTAGAATACGTAAAATCTCCTACATGTTGTGAAATTCCAATCTCATGCCAAAATGCAACCATTAATCATGTTACCAACCGTTTGTGAGTATCATCTCTAGATGCCCATTGACATAGAACCGATAGTACATCTACCCTTCCAGCCGCAACTTCGGTAAATATTGATTCAGCCTTTCACTTTTGGGACTAATTATAATAGGTTCTCTTTATAGTATTGTCTGGCTCCTGTATGTTATATGGACCCTGCTGGTTTCAGAGTTATAACAAAGTAAGTTATATTAACAGTAATCCAAAATGGTTCTTCCACTTTACTGTCAAAATATATTGTATCAGTGAGTAATCAGAATGATAATCATAAGATGCTAGTCATTTAAATGACAAATGACTTTTAATTGCATTAAATAAACTACAGAATATGTTTTTAAATATGCTTTATTTTGGGCTATATTAGCAGCATCAGCTCCTGATGTACATGCATTGTGCAATCAGCACCTGACAGATTTACCAAGATTTTCTTATCCAGTGTAATGTCATAGAAGTAAAAAGAAGTGACAGGATACAGGAAGTACACATAAAATAGAATGGTTCATGACAGGCTGAATGGCCTCCACTTTTTTCACTTTTTTTTCCTTTTTTTTGCAACAGGTTTCAGACCCAAAGATCAAGCACTGTGAGGCAGGAGCCCTTCCAACCCAGCTCTGTCACTGTTATAAAGAATCTTATTCTCTGATTAGTGTCTGATAACATTTTCATGCCTTACGTTCATACAAAACAAATCAAATCATTAATTTGTTGGAATATACTTAGAGAAGTTTCAGTCAGTGGTATAATTTGTACTTCTCAGATTTCTTAGACAGAAAAACTTGCCTCATTTAAATTTAAAATGAATGCACATACATTTTAACTGGCTGCTCAGTAAAACAGAGCATCATTTTATAAATATGAAATCCTACAATAAATGACAAGTGAAATCATTGCTTTGTCTGTTAACTGAAGTTCAGCTCAGATAGATGGAGTGGTGTCCTTTTTTGTCAGCTAAAATAGGCTTAAGAAAATTGCTTAGATAATCTTTTCTTGTTTCTGATGGGCATTTGTACAAATAATTAATCATAATTCATCACATTGATTCTTTTCCTCATTGAACTTCAGATGATTTTGTGTTTATGCTGGGGCTCACAATAGCAGCACTCACATAAATTGCTGTCATCCTTGGCAGGGTTAATTGGAAGAATTGCACATTTCTGTAGTTTCAAATGGAAAGGAACTGTTGGTACTAGAGACATAGAGATGTGTTTTTATTGACAGTATAGTGATGGACTTGGGTCCCAGATGTGACTGCATCTGTCACATGCTGCAACATGTCACTGGTAGCTGCCAGTAGTGAAGACCAAAGTAAATCTGTGACTATAGATGTGATGAAATGAATCGCTTTTCACAGAGGATGGAATCTGATGGCAGGTGATCATAAAAGAAAGCCTAAGCAGCTTCCCTCATCTAATGCTGCTGCTCAAGTTGTACACCTGGTTCAGTTTCTATTCCCACATATCTGACCTTCTCATTGGATTCAGGCAGAAGGCACTTGATCTTTTTATCTCTATCCAGAAATCTCTGAAAGTCTTTACCGCTGATACTAAATGCTTATGCGCGTCTCAGCACTTCTTCTCCAGCATTTTCCCCTTCAATCAAGAAACATTGCAATACCTGTATTGAAGAAAATAATTTCAATATTCAATGTACTGAACACATTATTACAAATATACCTACCATATGATGTCCCATGTTCTCTAGTTAGCTGCGAGATAATGCATTTATGCATAATGTATGATGTATTTTATCTGTTCTTCCCATGCCAGCTCTTCATGAGATTGAACTAAGTAAAGCTGCCTCATCATTATCAGTTAGTGCTGCATTATCAGTAGTGTGCTGCTGTGCGCTTGAATCCAAGAGATTAAAATTGACAAAAACAAATATCACACACTTTCATCCTTACAACCACAGAGAAAGGAGAATGCATTCAATCACTTTCAGCAACATCTGAAAACAAGTCACAGAAACAAAAGGAGAGTTCAGTGAACCATCAGCTATAAAATTATCACCACAATCCAGCATTATCATTCAGGGCACATTAAGACTAGGAAATACTTAACACACAGGCAGCCCCCACCTCCCCCAACCCCCATCAGCATCTATTGCTTCCATGTTGACAACACCTGACTGCAGAACACTCTGAAGTAACACACTCCCTGCCATTTCAGTTCAAAATTATATACCATATGAGCGCTTTTCCATCAGAGCCAAACATAATATTCTATACTTCCCTGGCTTCTTAAATAGGTTGCTTTATCTACTTCTACTGCTAGAAGAAGAAACTGCGATAAAATGGTAATGATCACCACTAAATAAGCAGAGCACAATTCAAATTGAGCCATCGGGACTCAAAGCTCTCAGCTCTCATAAAGCCATCAACATTAAAACACATAACAAAGACAGTGTGCACTCCACTTTTATTACAGTTAGAAACAGCAATCCATAATTCTCTAAAAGTTGATAAAATAATTCACCAAATTAAAAGTTTGCTAATTCAGCTTAAACATTCTTTTTTCCCCGGAGAAATAAATATGTTGGGTGCATGGAGGTGGTGAGGAGCAGAAATAATATGGCAAGTTTGCCCTGGAGAGATAATCACCTCTTTCTTGTCACTTCAGCAATTAGTACTGAGTGAGACCATTCACTCATGGCTTGCCAGCAGTTAAGACCCTTAAATGGCTAATTACTGGCACCTTCCTGATTACCTGGAACAAAAACAAAGTTGCTGGAAAAGCTCAGCAGGTCTGGCAGCATCTGTGAAGGAAAAAACAGAGTTAACGTTTCGGGTCCGGTGAACATTAGCATTACTGAAACGGTCAGAGCCGAACAACACATAGCCAGCTCTCTTTATAGCTAGATGAAAATATGAGAAGATAATCACACTTTGGTCGCTGTCCTAAATTCAGAAGTGCAGTATGGATCTGGGAGTGGAAGACTTTTTACATAGGGAGATCACTAAATGTTTCTGTGGTCGCCCGCATCCTAAGATGCTGTATTCATTTTATTCTCATTTAAGGGACAAAAGCCAAAGTGAACTATTGTCTGAAGGCAGCAAGGATCAGTATTTAATAATAGGGATGAGGTAAGTGAGGGAATTCACTGTAGTGAGAGAGATAATGGTGCCTGCTCTTTTACATAAAAATGAACAGTTTGAGAGAATTAAAGATAGGGAGACCTGAGAGCTAAAGATTGGAGGCATTAAATATGTGAGAAGCTAAGTGTTTCTTTTTGTTCATTCTTTGGATTTTTTGTTTATTCATTCATGATATGTGGGCATTGCTGGCTGGCCAGTATTTTATGCCTGTCCCGATTGCTGTGGAGAAGGTGGTGAGATGCCTTTTTGAACTGCTGTAGTCTGAATGCTTTAGGATGACCCACGATGCCCTTGGGGAGGAAATTCCAGGATTTTGACCCAGTGACATTGAAGGAATGGTGACATATTTCCAAGTTAGAATGATGAGTGACTTGGAGGAGACCTTGCAGGTGGTGATATTCCCATGTATTTGCTGCCCTTATCCTTCTAGATGGAAATGGTCATTGAATTGGAAGATGCTATCTAAGGATCTTCGCTGCAGCATTCCTAACCTCTGACCTGGTCTTGTAGACACTGCTTTTATGTGGTGATTCCAGTTGAGTTTCTAGTCAATGGTCAAGGATGTTGATAGTTGGGGATTCAGTGATTGTAACTCCATTGAATGTCAAGGGACGGTGGTTAGATTGTCTCTTACTGGAGATGGTTATTGCCTGACATTCCTCTGTGCCAGATATGATTCCAACCAGCATTAACCAGCATCAATTGCCCATCCTGAGTTGCCCTTGAGAAAATGTTGGTGAGCTGCCTACTTGCTGTACCTGCATACTCTCTTTCTGTGATTCATGCACAAGGCCACCCAGACTGTACATTTATTGCAAATACCTATTCAGTCAACTGGAATTTGGCTGCTTCTGAACATACAAAAGGGAAGTAATGTGCTTGTAGCTATACCTATGATTATCGTTAAACATTTTTCAAAAATATTTTCTGAACGGGAAGGATGCCTCTCAAGGGATCACACTTCTTTTCCCACCTTTGTTACTTCTGCACGCATTTCTCATTGTAATTTAACTACAGTGATTTACCATAAGTAAACACCAGGGAGACAAGTTTATAAATCAGAAATTTTCATCCATTGAAGGGGAACTTTCCCAAATTTGACAAACTTTTCTTTCTAGCGTACAGCGCCTCGCCCCGCCCCCGCAATGAATATTGATGAGTAGAACGCGGGCCCTGGACCGTGGCACCGCCTCCACAGATGAATGACGTGCCTACATCACACACCAGGCTTTGTGACGTTGGGTTGAAGTATCTTCTGAGCGGCACTAGTACTCGCCGGGCGCGGTGGCGTGCGCCTGTAATCCGGCGACTCGGAGGCTAAGGCTATCGGATTGCTTGAGATCAGGAGTTCTGGGCTGCTGCGGACTATGCCGATCAGGTGTCCTCACTAAGTTGGGCATCGATATGGTGTCCCCGGAGGAATCCGGGATCACCAGGTCGGGTAAAGAGGGGTGAATCGGCCCAGGTCGGAAACGGAGCAGGTCAAAGCCCCCGTGCCCATCAGTAGTCGGATCGCGCCTGTGAATAGACGCTGCAGTGCAGCCTGGTTAACACAGTGAAACATAGTCTTTTCTCAAAACTGCTTTTGGCATTTTTCATAATTTAACTAAAATTATCATTATTACTACACTTCGGCTGCACTAAATGCTGGGCCTTATATTTAATTAATAGAAATGCATAAAAGGACCCTTAGACAAGTACACATCAAAGTCTAGGATTTAAACTCTGCTCCCATCTGTATTTTCATCAGCTCTGATAATACATTGAAACATAGCCTTTTCTCAAAATTACTTTTGACATTTCATTTTCTTATTAAAAATAAACATGCACTTCAACTGTAGATAAATACAGAACGTGCATACAGCATAAGTGTAAAAAGGCGGACAAGTATGCATTCGTCAAACTGTTGGATTTAAGCTCCCCCCATCCTTATCTTCATTATTAGCACGTTGCTCTGATATACTCCGATTATGATGCCAAATTGACTATCCCGAATGATCGTTATCATTTGCTGTCCCGTTTTATAAAGTTGTGTTTCTGTAGAAAATTATACACTTTCAGTTTGTGTTCAACCCCCTTTAAATGGCTCAGCATTACTGCTCTCTGCTGCTCACTCGTTTTATTACACTAGAAAAAGTAACCACTGGAGGCGTTTTACCCGTAATGAACACGAGGGAGTGCCAAGTTCAGGTGGCTACGCTGAAGTTAGCGAGATCCCTATTATTAAAACTACTTTTGACATTTGATCTGTTTTTTTTCATGAATTACTATATAATGCATTACTTTGTATATATACATTATCAGAAACTGAATGCTACAAGTCATTGTGATTCGCAGATATTTCCCCAAAAAGCTGCCGGTTTTCTTCAATCTTTACTATTATTGTCTGCCTCCACACGCTGCACCATAATAAAATCAAAATACTGCAGATCTTACTGTGTTGGAGAAAGTCAACATCTGTGGAGTGAGAAACAGAATTAACGTTTGGAGTCCAATTTTTTTCACTTTAAACCACTTGTGGTAACTCATCTCGTTATGTAAACATATTCCCTCTCCTCAATAGGTGATCCTTCCAGAGACAATATTTGGTAATCTCCTCCTTATCCTCTATTTGTTTCCACTGGTAGATGATCTTTTGCTCTTTACCCACAGTAAGATTTTTAGAGCTTAATTTCTGCAGCTGCCATCCCTGAATCTGCAGCAAATACTGATCCACTCACTTATCCCATTTCCTTTTGTTCAAATCCAGATCCCTCACCAAACCATCCCCACCCAACTTCATGAACTTTCTTAATCCCTGTTTCCCAGTCTCTTCTTCTTTCTTGGAGTCCACCTGCTGGGCATCCTTCCACCCCTGAGTGACAGAACCCTGTTCTTCTCACCTAATGACTCCTGTCTCCTTCATCCCCCAGTGTTCCGACCTTCCCTCATTTCCTAAGTTATCGCCAATTGCCAATCTTACTAATTGTTCCAGACAAACATTTCACCAAAATGGTACTGTGCTGTAACAAGGTATGTTAGTTGCAAAAGATACAATTACCTTCCATGGTTCTGTAACCTGCAGAAAGTGCGGGAGTTGTGTGAAATATCCATACCATTCTTCAATAAGCAATTCAGCCTTTCTTGGGTAATATGGGATGAGGGAAGATAGAGTCATAGAATCATACAGAACGGAAATAGGCCCTTCAGACCAACTTGTCCATGCTGATCAGATTTCCCAAACTAAATTAGTCCCACTTGCTTGAGTTTGGCCCATATCCCTCCCTCTAAACCTTTCCTATTCATGTACCTGCCCCAATATCTTTAAAATATTGTAACTGTACCTGCATCTACAACTGCCTCCATATACGAAATATTCTCTGTGCGAAAAAATTGTCCCTCAGGCCCCCGTTAAATCTTTCTCTTTCAACCTTAAAAATATGCCCTTTAGCATTGAACTCCCCTACCCTAGGGAAAAGACCTTTGTTATTCACCTTATCTATGCCCTTTATGATTTTATAAACCTCTATAAGGTCACCCATCAACCTACTATGATCCAGTCAAAGAAGTCCCAAGCTATACAGCCTCTCCTTATAACTGAAAACCTTCAGTAGCAGTTACATGCTTGTATATCTTTCCTGCACCTTCTACAATTTAATAATATCCTTCCTATAGCAGGGCAACCAGGACTGTATACAGTATTCCAAAATTGGCCTCGCCAATGTCCTGTACAACAGCAACATGATGTCCCAACTTCTATACTCGATGGTGTGAGTAATGAAGGCAGCCATGCCAAATACCATCCATTATTGGTACCACACATGCATGCATGCCAAAAGGCTTAAACAGCATACATTTGAATCAGGCCAATGATATGTAAAGTCCATGTAGATGCGTCTTGTTGGCCTTCGTGTCCTAGTATTTTGAGGATGCTATTTATATGTTATATGTGTATGTTGCACTGCCGAATGATCACATCACAGAGCAGCTACTTTGTTTCTGATATTGCCCCACATTGGGTCATTGGAACCATCACCAGTGGACACAAGAACAGAAGCTGTGTCATTTCTGTGGGTACTATTAAAAATGTCCAGAGGAGGGGATGATAAACACATGTTTCTGCAAGCCCAGAACAAATATCAGCTTCTAGTGGATGTGGAGCAGCCATGATTGAGGTATCATAAAGATGCACAAAAGTGCAGGAGATCCACAATTGCTTGTCCTCCATCGAATACCATGCAGATTAGCAAGGGACTGTGGTGCTAAACTCTATTTAGAGGTGGCAGTCGGATCACCATGTCATGATATCCAGCATTTCTGCAATGCAACACCTCTTCCACTGGAGGCAACAGGACCATAAGGTATCACCTGTATATCAGCTTTCCACTCGGGTCAAGTCTTTTTATTCACTTGTGGGATGTGGGCATCTCTGGCTGGCCAAAATTTATTGTTCATCCCTGGTTGCCTTTGAGAAGGTGGTTGGTAAGCTGTCTTCTTCAACTGCTGCTGTCCATTCACTATAGAGCCACAATGCCATTAGAAAGGGAATTGCAGGATTTTCACCCTGCAACATTGAAAGAACGCTGAAATATTTCCAAGTCAAGATAGTGAGTGGCTTGGAGGGGAACTTGCAAAGGATGTTGTTCCCATACATCTGCTGCTGTTGTCCTTCCTCTTGGGAGTGGTTGTGGGTTTGTCTGGGAATACATTGCAATACAGTACAGACAAAGGACACAGTTTAATCCTTGGATTCTTTGCTCTGCACAACTGCAGGGGGAGGGGAGTGTGCAAGAAGTCTATGTGATGAACTGTGAGTATCCGTGAGAGCCACAGCATAGTATCAAGTAAGAAAATGTGGGAATTCTTCAGAAGCAATAGCACTTTCAGCTTCTTACAGTCCTGCAGCATAGCCAAGGTAATGCAGACAGAACTTCAATGAACAGTCAATGAAATTGAGCTGTGTGAAGTCATCTTTCATTATCTGTAATTATTTTGCTGCTGCAGAGACCAACATCCCCTAGATAATCCCAACTACAAATGCAGTTTACCAGTTTGATCTTTTTTCTATGTTGTTTAATAAAAGTTAAGGCTACAAACTCATGGAAGCCTGCACAACATCTGATGCTCCCTTATTCAATCATGACAAAGTTTAGAAAGGGCACTTTCGAAATTATAGAACATCATGTGGTGCTTAGGGCGGCTTGTTTCTCTAGCTTCATTCTCATAGTTGCAGCTAAAATGACAGTCACACACAGCTGGTGATGAAGAGTGAACACATATTTGCAAATGTGGTAATCCGTTTACAGTTATGTTTGACCTGTACCACACATGTGCCCTCAGAAGGTTTCCTTTCTCCTTTCCCTCCTGCTATGGTGCAGTTATAGATTCCATAACTGAGGTGGGTGTGGAGGGAGCTTGTCCTATTTTCAAGCCTGTTTACTCAGAAGGTTTGGACAGGCTTCCCCAGGGGAATTTGTGGCTAAAGGTCCTGGACATGCTAAGCGTGTCCTGTACAGATACAGGTTCACTTTCCTTGGCTTGAATCCCAACAGATTTGAGATTTCATGTAGGGCAGAGGTGGAGGGATGAAGTTCCTCTGGAAGATAAGGAGGGAAGATTTCGGGGGTCTGTACGTGGTTCCTCCACATACCTGGGTAGGTTGGGTGCCTACTTGTATTACCCTATCTTCTTGTGGAAAAGGGAAGGATAAGCTCCCACGATTCTTCTGTTGTCTTGGTGTTGATATCGAGTACCAACAACTAACTCGAGGGAGTAAAGATAAGAAAATTAGGGAAGTAAATGCATGACTGATGGAGTGGTGCAAGAAAGAGGGCTTTCATTTCATGGGCACTCAATCAGTAATGGGACAGTAATGGGATGGCTCCACAGAAACTGGTCTGGGTCTAGGATCCTAGCGGAAAGGCTGAATGAGTTGGTCACAAGGATTCTAACCCAGTTAAACTGTGGTGTCTCAGGAGAGGTTGTCTAAGTAATAAGACAGAGAGTATGGAAAGGGTCAGGAATCTAATTTTTAGCAGCTAAGGACACAGCTATGAGAAGCGAGGTGGTCAATGCAGGACTGAGGGGTTTTACATAAATGTGTGCAGTATATGAAGCAAGGTAAATGAACTTGTAGTGCAGATTGACATTGGCAGGTACAATGTTGCGGGTATCACGGAGACATGGCTGCAAGGGGATCAGGACTGGGAATAAGATATCCAAGGATACATGTCCTATTGAAAGGACAGGCAGATGGGCAAAGGGGGAGGAGTTGCCTTGTTAGTAAGAAATTAAATTAAATTGATAGGGTCAGAAGGTACTGAATCTGTGTGGATAGAATTGAGGCACCACAGAGGATAAAAGGCCCTGATGGAAGTTGTATATAGGCCTCTTTGCAATAATCAGGATGTGGGCAGAAAATAAATCAGGAGATAGAAGACCCATGTAAGAAAGGCATTATTACAATAATCATGGGATACTTCAATATGCAGGTGGACTGGGAAAATCAGGTTGGTAATCCCCAGTGAATGAAGTTTTGGAATGTCTACAATGGAGCAGCTTGTAGTAGAGATAACAAGGTGTAGAGCTGGATGAACACAGCAGGCCAAGCAGCATCATAGGAGCAGGAAAGCTGACGTTTCGGGCCTAGACTCTTCATCAGAAAAACTTGTAGAAGAGCTTACTACAGAGCAGGTAATTCTGGTTTTAGTGAATTGTAATGAGACAGACTTGATTAGGGAACTTAAGGTGAAGGAATGCCTAAGGGGCAGTGACCATAATATGATAGACTTCACCCTTCAGTTTGAGAGGGAGAAGCTGGAATCAGATGTAATGGCATTACAACTGAGTAAAGGCAACCACAAAGACATGATGGAGGAGATGGCCAGAGTTGTTTGGAAGGGACCAGCAATGGTGGGAGTTTCTGGGAGTAATTCTAGAGGCACAGCAGAAATTTATCCCAAGAAAGAAGAAAACTGCTAAGGGGAGAACAAGGCAAGAGAGATCAGGGACAAAAAAGCACTGCTAAGTATTCAGAGATAGTAGGAACTACTGATGCTGAAGTCTGAGATAACAAGGTGTGGAGCTGGATGAACACAGCGAGCCAGGCAGCATCAGAGGAGCAGGAAAGCTGAAGTTTCTGGTCTGCACCCTTCTTCAGAAATGCGGGATCGAAAGGGGGCTCTGACATAAATAGAGAGAGGGGGAGGCTTTACAAACTTCGAATCTCCCCACTCCCAACTTCATCCCAAGTCCAGCCCCTCTCGTCCCCCCCTCCTTAACCTGTCTGTCTTTACTCCCACTTATCTGCCCCTCCCTCCTCACTGACCAACCCCCATTCCAATTCCCTACCTACATTCACCTGTACTGGCTTCATCCCCACCTCCTTGACCTATCCATCTTCTCTCCACCTATCTGCTCCTCTATCCACCTTCTATCATCGCCTCCCCCTCTCTCTATTTATTTGAGCCCCCTTCCCATCCCCCATTTCTGAAGCAGGGTCCAGACCCGAAACGTCAGCTTTCCTGCTCCTCTGATGCTTCCTGGCCTGCTGTGTTCATCCAGCTCCACACCTTGTTATCACTGCTAGGTTTTCCTCTGGACTGTGGACACAACACTGACCCTGGAGGAAACCATGCACAAAGCTGGCAAAGCCCAGTGCTGTGGTTTCCTCTGGTGCTCTTGGGGAAAGAGGACAGCCCTCCTCTCCACCAACCATCCACTAGGACCTCCAGGCTCTCTGAATCAAGTGGCGTGCCAACTTGGCTCTGTTGGCCATCCCTAGGTCAATTCTTCCCACATTGCAACAGTGAATGGCAGCTTCTATCTTGCACCAATGGACCTGGTGCACAACTGGGCTTTAAACATGACACTCGCGATATGAATCCTGAAAGGTTTCAGCAGTAATGAGTACTTCCCCCATAGGCAGGTAGTGTGGTAAGGTAGTGTGAGAACAGAGCTTTATGAGGTAAAATGCATACATGATGAAGGGAGCAGCAGACAATACTTTGGGAAAAGTATTGGGAAAAATGACACAAAATGATTTTTGGTTAGAGGGGCAGGACACAAATACAAGACTGTAAAAAATATTTCTCAAACTTTTTCTTGGAGGGCTTGAGAGTTGTTAATCAGGGGATGGGTACTGTAGTCTTCATTTGTGGAGTGGGAAAAAGGCTTCAGCAGTTTGGCACAGGAGAAGAAATTGAGGCTGCCCCATCCATAAATTAGGTGACAATAGATAGCTTTGGCAGATAAGGCAAGGGAGAATCCAAAAAGATTCTCTATAGTAAGGTCAAAAGAGTGACTAAGGAGAGAATAGAGCCCTTAAAGATCTACATGGTGATCTTCGTGTGGAGCCACAGGAGGTGGTGAGATCCTAAATGACTATTTCTTGTCAGTATTTACTGTGGAGAAAGACATGGAAGCTAGGGAACTCAACGAAGTAAGTAGTGATGTCTTGAAAAGAGTCCACTTTCCAGAAGAGGAGATGCTGAAGGTCTTAAATCACATAGAGGAAGATAAATCCACAGGACCTGATTGAATGTATTCCAGGACATTGTGGGAAGTTAGGGAAGAAACTGCGGAGCCCCCAGCAGAGATATTTGTATCATTAACAGCCATGGGTGAGGTGCCAGAAGATTGCAGATTAGCTGATGTTGTGCCATTATTTAAGAAAGACCTCAAGGAAAACCCAGGGAACTACAGACTGGTAAGCCTAATGTCAGTGGTGGGTAAATGTTTGGAGGGGATTCTGAGAGAAAGGATCTATCTGCATTTGGAAAGTTAAGGGCTGATTAGTGATAGTCAGCATGGCTTTGTGCATGGAAATCGTGTCTCACAAATTTGATTGAGTTTTTTGAAGAGGTGACCAAGAAGATAGACAAGGGCAGTGTGACAGACCTTGTCTACAAGGTACCTTAGATACGAAATTCGCTTTGTGGTAGGAGACAGAAGGAGGTTGTGGAGGGTTGTTTTTCAGACTGGAGACCTATGACCAGCGTTGTGTGGCAAGGACTGGTACTGGGTGCACTGTTGTTCATCAATGAGAATATAGGAGGCTAAATTGATGGCATAGTGAAAGGTGAAGAAGGTTATCTGAGAGTACAACTGGATCTTGATCAATTGGACCAGTGGGCCAAGAAATGGCAGATGGAATTTAATTTGGAAAAATGTGAGGTGTAAGACAAACCAAGGCAGAACTTACACAGCTAATGGTAGGCCCTGGGGAACATTGTCAAACATTTGGGGTGCATGTACGTAGTTCCTTGAAAGTGGTGTCTCAGCTAGACAGCGTGAAGAAGAAGGCATTTGGCACACTTGCCTTCAATGGTCACAGCATTGAGTACAGGAGTTGGAGCATTATGTCGTGTCTGTACAAGACATTGGTAAGGCCACATTTGGAGTACTGCATACAATTCTGATTGCCTGCTATAGGAAGGATGTTATTAAACTAAAAAGTGCGCAAAAAAGATTTACAAGGATGGTACCGAGAATGGAAGGTTTAAGTTATAAGGAGAGGCTGGATAGGCTATGACTTTTTCCCTGGAGCATAGGAGGCTAAGAGGTGACCTTATAGAGGTTTATAGATAAGGTCTTTTCCCCAGGGTAAGGTAGTTCAAAACTAGAGGGCATAGGTTTAAGATGAGAGGGCAAAGATTTAAAAGGGACCTGAGGGGTAACTTTTTCACACAGAGGGTGGTGCACATATGGAACAAGCTGCCAGAAGAATTGATACGGGCGGGTACAATTACATCACTTAAAAGACATTTTGACAGAAATACATGGATAGGAATGGTTTACAGTATATGGGCCAAATGCAGGCGAATGGGACTAGGTCAGTTTAGGAAACCTGGTCGAAATGGACAAGTTGGGCTGTAGGGCCTGTTTCCTTGCTGTATGACTCTATCTCCCCCATTTAATTCCAAACTCCGCTCCTCCACAGGTAGATAGCAAAGAATAATTAGCATGGTGGTGAAGTTCAGAATAAGGAACATGTTTTTAACAGTAGGGTCATTCTGAGCGATGTCAGGAAGGATAACAGGAATCAGGAACTCACTGCCCCAAAATGCTATTGAAGCTAGGTTAATTGGAAGTATCTACACCAAGACTAATAATTTCTCCTTAGTAATAAGCATTACAAAATACAGAACCATCAGTAGGTGGAACCAGGGAACAGACCAGTCCTGATCCAATCAAATGGTGAAACAGATTTGAGGTTCAGATTTGTCTGTACTTATACCATGATCAGTACTCCATCATTTAGAGATAATCTCTGATTTTTTTTCTCCTCTACCAACTATCTCCTTAATGCCTTAATGGCTAAAGTCAGAGAAGGATAGAAGGAACCTCCTCTCTGTGCCACTGCCCAGAGACTCTGTGTTGAAACGGTTTTGGCACAGGTCAAACATGTCATTGAGGATGCCAAAATGTTGCTGTGGGCTAAGCCTCAAGAGCGCCCAACACAAACATGAATGACTGTGACAACTGGGTGAACACTACACTCCTTCTTTACACAGGAGGTTCCTCTCCAAGAGGTACACAAGTGATGGATGGATCCCATTCACCCTCGCAAGAAATGGACAATCACCATCTGCAGGTCATGTAGGCTTAGTCACAGACCAGTTCATGTTTTTGCGTGAATTACCTTCTCATTTTTGGATTTTTGCCTTGTCCTCTCTGAGGGGACAGCTGCAGTCATTGTGTTGTTGACTATGGGCATTGACTTCACACCTGAGAGTTGAGATAAGGAGGTGGAGCAGATGCGACAGCACCAACCTCAGCTGCTTAGAACACTGAGGGGCATGTTGGTTTTTTTTGAATGGGTGCTTAAAATCGTGGTGACCAGACAAAGTAAATAGCAAGAAACTATTCCCATTGCAAATATGTTGAGAACCGGAGAACACAGATACATAGTAAATAGTAAAAGACCTAATGGGAAGATAGGGAAAATCTTTATCTACACAGCCATTGCTTGTGGAATGCACTGCCTGAAAGTGTGGTGGAAGCATGATTCGTATATGACTTTGATTTGGATAAGTAGATAGAACAAAAAATGCAGACTACCAGAAAAGGGCAGGAGATTGAGACAAGGGATCTCTCTCCCACTGCAACTCTCTCGTCCTCTCCACCTATC
>NC_063336.1:102220314-102226123 GCF_021869965.1 Rhincodon typus
TATCCCTCTTCTATCCGCCTCCCACTCTCTCCCTATTTATTTCAAAACCCCCTTCCCCTCCCCCTTTTCTGATGAAGGGTCTAGGCCCGAAACGTCAGCCTCTCTGCTCCTATGATGCTGCTTGGCCTGCTGTGTTCATCCAGCCCTGCACCTTGTTGTCTCAGGAGATTGAGACTCACAGGTTTGCTCTTGCACAGAGCCAATTCACACTCAACAGGTTACAGCATTCTTCGGTGCTGTAACCATTGTGTGATTTATGATTCCAGCTGCACTCTGTTAATTCTGACCCTTAACTTTACCCAATATAATCACTCCATCATTGGCCACTGTGTTTTCAACTGCATAGACATTATGCAATATAATTTTAAACCTCTCTGCCTCTACCTCGCTTTAAGAAGCTCTTTAAAACCAACCTCTTTGACAAACCTTTAGCCTTCTGCCTTAATATCTCGTTATGTTGTCACATTTTGTTTATAGTGCCCTGTGAATCTTTGGGATGTTGTGTTATGTTAAAGGCATTCTATAAATACTAGCAGTTGTAAGATAATATGTGAATCCTCTTTCCTCTTTTGCTATATTCTAATGGTTCAATTTCTAGTTTCCCTCAAATAAAAGCTGACCATTATAATATTAATGTTTGAAAAAAAGTCCCTGTATTGCCCCATTTTGTTTGGTATCCAGGTGCCCAATGCTTTCAAGTCTAAAATTATATCTTGTAAGTTCTGTTATTCATTTCAGAAGTTTATGGACTGTATCATACAAACTGTCCCTCACTCATTTAAAATAAATTCTAAAAACAAAATTTCAATCATTTACATTCTAGAATTTAGAGAGTGATATAGTTCTGTTCATAAAATGTTGGAACATTAACACTGTGTTAATCATCCTTTTCCAAGGGATTAAAATTATGTGGCACTGTGCTAAATGTCAGCTGCTCTTTGGAATACTACGTCTAAAAATACAGTCTAAGGGTCATTATTTGCCCAGGGTTTAAAATATAACTTGTAAACAATAAGGTATCATAATTCTTAGCAACCGTTGATCAACAATAAAATACTTCCCGCTCTGTATCATGACGCACTGGGTGGGGAAGGAATCAAGTTTGTGTCTCATCATTTAATTAAAAAGTAGGTTAATCATATGCCTTTTTTGGTAATTTTAGCAAGGATTGGAATTTGATTCTGTAAATTAATTTAATAACTATATCTCTTAATGAAAAAATAATTTCTTACTATTGGATTGTGTTTTGACCTAGTTATGGAGCTATGTATAATTCTCATCTAGATGTAATTTATGAGTGATTATACGTCCATAATCTACATGTAGTAGATCCTTTGGGGATTAGTGACCACAATATGATTAAATTTAAGATTAACTGGCAAAATACATGTATAACAGCCAGTTCATAAACACATGATTGTAATAAATGTTTACTTCAAATATTGTGAGATGAATTAAAGTAAATAAACTGGAAGTAGTAACGAAATTACCTCAAAACAGATATTGGAGCAGTTGTAGAAAAACATCTTTTCATTACATTTCATATGCCTCCCAAATTTCCCAAGTGTCTTTTGTTTTTGAATCATTCATAAAAAGAATATTTTAGAGAAATTGTTTATTAAGAAATGATTAGCAGTTCTTCCATGCCATGATTTACTGCCAGTCAAAGATTACAGAATTACAAGGCTTTTAGAGGTGGATGGAGAGAATTGGAGGGTATGTTATTACGGCAGATAACTCTAGCCTAATGCTGCTTTATGTAAACCCACACCTCCAATGGAAAACATTCTCACAGGCATTTTAAAAGCAAATATTAGCGATAAATCTACTTCTTCTTGAACATTTATCTTGTATGTTTAATCTAATGTCAAGCAGTAAGTCTTCAATTTAAGATCCAAAAAATGTGACCATAATGTTTTGCCTCCTTCAACCTTTTTCAAAATACATCAAATAACGTACAAATTGTTCCCACTCTGCTAGATCAAGCTCTCAGTTGTGTACCGCGATCCGTGCCAACACTTTGTGTTGCTCTATTCTTTCCCAGGAATTCCTTGCTAGTCAATGTCCTCCACCCTGGGTGGGTCCTACATAGTTTCGAAAGGTGGTTTTGATTGAGCTGCATGTTATTTGTGAGAATTCCTGATCTCCTATGAATCATCACTCACAGCTTGCAGATACATTTCAACAGTTCCTAACAGCAGCAATTAGGCTTTTGTATGAGTCATGTTGGGTTAACAGGTTGGCCTACATGACTTTGATAGCAGTACTAGCTAGCTCCACAGCATGCATTGGTCAGTACAAGTCAAAAGGGGTCAACTGATACATGTCATGTATATTCTTTACTAAAAACCATGTATAAGTCATCTGTCCTAATAAACAGAAACATCTGTGAATTAATAATGAAGAGAATGATTGAATCAGATGCCTATACCTTCATCATTGAATAGTACTGCCAGTACAATTAATAGTTTAATATTTACATTCACCTTTTAGGCAGGAAAAGCAAATGGCTTTTTAGGTAGAAATGAAAATCTCATACAAAGATAGACAAATTGCCATCTGATTATTCCTCATCCACTCCTCCTTCAATCCCAACATCATCCCACAGCCCCATTGCACCTTGCCCTGCAACCGCCGAAGGTCTAACACCTGCCTATTTGCCTCCTCCCTCCTAATATGCAAGGACCCAAACATACTTTCCAGGTGAAGTACAAGTGAAGAACAAAAGTGATTTACCTGTGCTTCCCACAATCTACTGCATTTGCTACTGACAATGTAGTCTCCTGTACATTGGGGAAACGAAGCATAAACTAGGTGACTGCTTCACACAACATCTACATTCTCCCTGCAAAAAAGACCCTGAGCTTCCAGTTGCCTGCCACTTTAACGCATCACCCTGTTCCCTGGCCAATATCTCTGTCTCAGGGATAGTAGGAACTGCAGATGCTGGAGAATCCGAGACAACAAGGTGCAGGGCTGGATGAACACAGCAGGCCAAGCCTCTCTGCTCCTATGATGCTGCTTGGCCTGCTGTGTTCATCCAGCCCTGCACCTTGTTGTCTCGGATTCTCCAGCATCTGCAGTTCCTACTATCTCTGATTCAATTTTAACCCCACTGCGAAGCCTCTTCTAAGGATGCCTAACCTGAAGAAGTTACCCTCCTCCCTCCGGGAGCCTCTCTGCTCCTATGATGCTGCTTGGCCTGCTGTGTTCATCCAGCCCTGCACCTTGTTGTCTCTGTCTCAGGCTTGCTGCAGTGTTGCAGCGAAGCTCAGCGCAAGCTGGAAGAGCACCATCTCATTTTCTTGCTTGGGGACTCTGCAGCCCTGCGGACTCCATATCCAGTTCAATAGTTTTAGGGCCTGAACTCTCCCATGTCCTAGCCCCTTACCTCACACAGCAGGCCCTGTTATCACACAGTCTGCCATTACACACTACATATTGTTGGCCACTAACAGTCTCCATTAACAGCTATTCACTCTCCTAGCCAGATTGATATCCACTCCATTGTCTGAGCAAATGTTCTTCTCTCTCTCTTTGGGCTCTACCCTCACCTTATCTTCTGCATATAAAGTGGCATTTTCTGAACTACCATCAATTCTGAGGAAGGGCCACCAGACCCGAAACATTAACTCTCATTTCTCTTCACAGATGCTGCCAGGCCTGCTGAGCTTTTCCAACAACTTCTGTCTTTGCCATCTGATCACCTTGTCACACCATATATAATTGACACGAATAAAAGCAAAATAATAAACAAGTAAGATCGCACAGTAATGACATACATACTTGAAATTCAGGTCTGCCAACAGTGGAAATAAAATTGACTTCATAATTCACATTTCTACATAGTATTTCTTTCATGCAAATACTATACATATAAAAACAACAATCTGCATTTTTGTAGCAGCTTGAAAATAATTAAATGTCCCAAGGTTCTTCACTGGTGGTTCATCAAACAAAGTTTGATGTCAAAATATTGAGCCATATGGCCAATGCTGGATCAGAGATTTAAACAGAAGGAGTAAAGAGATAAAGGGGCAGAAAACTTCAGGGAAGAAATTCCAGAGCTTTGGATCTACTCTACATTGGAGAAATCAAACGCAGACTGGGTGACCACTTTGCAGAACACCTCCGGTCTGTGCTCAAGCATGACCCTGACCTTCCCGTAGCTGGTCATTTCAACACAGCATCCTGTTCGCATGTCCATGTGTCTGTCCTTGGCATGCTGCATCAAGTCAGGACTTATACACTTAATGGTAGGGTCCTGGGAAGTGTTGCTGAACAAAGAGACCTTGGAATGTAGGATCATTGTTCCTTGAAAGTGGAGTCACAGGTAGATAGGAGAGCGAAGAAGGCATTTGGTATGCTTGCCTTTATTGGACAGTGAAGTGAGTATAGGTGTTGGGAGGTCATGTTGCAGCTGTACAGGACATTGGTCAGGCCACTGTTGGAATACTGCATTCAATTTTGGCCTCTCTGCTTTAGGAAAGGTGTAGTTAAACTTGAAAGGGTTCAGAAAAGATTTACAAGGATTTTGCCATGGTTGGAGGGTTTAGGCAATAAGGAGAAGCTGAATAGGCTAGGGCTATTTTCCCTGGTGCACAGGAGGCTGAGAGATGACCTTATTGAGGTTGAAGCAATCATGAGGGCACGGATTGGGTAATTAGACAAGGTCTTTACCCTGGGGTGGAGAAGTAAAAAACTAGAGGGCATAGGTTTAGGGTGAGACAGGAAAGATTTAAAAAGGACAACTTTTTCCTGCAGAGGGTGATGCGTGTATGGAATAAGCTGCCAGAGGAAGTGCTGGAGGCTGGTACAATTAAAACATTTAAAAGGCAACTGTATGGTATGTGAATAGAAAGGGGTTAGAACGATATGGCCAAATGTTGGCAAATGGGACTAGATTCATCTAGGATAACTGTTATCCAAGACAAGTTGGACCAAAGGGTCTGTTTCCATGATGTACATCTCCATGTCTCTATGCTGCAGTACGCCAGTGAACAACAGTGCAAACTGGAGGAACAACATCTCATCTTCAGGTAAGGAATTTTACAGCCTTCTGGACTTAATATGGCGTTCAACACCTTCAAATTGTGAACCAACTCCCATTTCTTCCCTTTCTTTCAGCTTTACTTGTTACATTCTCTATCACCATGTCCTGTCTCCCCACCCTCACCCCAGTGGAACTGTCTTCTCTTTCAAGTCTGGCAATTAGACACACCATTGCTCTGCCATTCTCACATTCCAATCACTTAATCTGAACTATCATAATCTTTTCTCCACCAGCACTCTCCACCCACCACTGTCACCTCCCAACTATAGCAGAAATGCTGTCCCCTCCATACTTCACTTCAGCATCTCATGAAGAGTCATCTAGACTCAAAATGTTAGCTTGCTCTCTCTCCGTGGATGCTGTCTGACCCGCTGTGATCTCCAGTTTTTGTTGTTTTCAGTTCAGATTCCAGTATCTGCAGTAATATGCTCGTACATAATTAAGGATCGCTTTTACAGAAGAATGAAGAACTTGCATGGCCAGCCGTAATGTTCCAAAAAACTTTATAGCCAATAAAGTGCTTTCTGTGAAGTATAGGCGCTGTTGTAACATTGGAAACATTGCAGCCAATCTGAATGTGGCAAGTTCCCAACAACAGCACTGTGATAATGACTGGGTTTCTTTTAGAGATAGCAGGAACTGCAGATGCTGGAGAATCTGAGATAACAAGGTGTAGAGCTGGATGAACACAGCAGGCCAGGCAGCATCAGAGGAGCAGGAAGGCTGACGTTTCGGGCCTAGACCCTTCTTCGGTCT
>NC_063336.1:102226523-102250270 GCF_021869965.1 Rhincodon typus
TTTCGGGCCTAGACCCTTCTTCGGTCTAGGCCCGAAACGTCAGCCTTCCTGCTCCTCTGATGGATTTCTTTTATATTGGTTGACAAATAAATGTTTGTCTGTGCCCAAGGGCTATCTCCCACGCTCTTGGTCAAGATATTTTACTTCAATCTGCAAGGGTAGACGGACCTTCATTTAAAGTCTCATCCACTGCATGGCATCTCTAACAGTGTAGCCCTCTCACTGTACTGTGCTGGAGCATAATCCAACAATACGCCACATCCTGTCTAGCATAGAAGAGGAGCAACTCAAATTGCAGGAACTCATTCCTGTGTAGTAAATTGTTTAAAGTTTAACATTATAAAATTTTCTTACCTTTCCTTTCTATCTCTCTACTGTCTTGCTCTTAATCTAATCTTTCTAACATTCTATTTATTTCTCTTTCTGCATCGATTTTATTTCACCTCATTTTCCTTCTATTTTGTGTTCTTTCATTCTCTGTCCTTAGGTCTTTTAACTGACTTCGCACATCGCATTTTAAGGTACAAAATACTTTTAAAGCTGAAGGAGAGAAAAAGTCTGACAAGTAGGGCATGCCTCAACATGCCTCACTGGAACAAATTCCAGGCCAATTATCTGGGACCATTTGATGAAAAAGGCAGATTTAGTGGAACAGATGTAATGTCGATGAGCCACGAAAAGACAATGACGAAGAGTCGTCTCGACTCGAAACGTTAGCTTGCTCTCTCTCCATGGATACTGCCTGACCCGCTGAGATCTCCAGCACTTTTTGTTTTCAGCCATGAAAATACAAACTCGTTAGATTAGTGCGTAAAATAAAATTTTAAATGAAATAACGATTTTTTGGGGGGGGGTTCGTATAAATTACACCCTAATTTCAGTTGAAAGTTCAACACAATGTTGCATTGTTTAGGGAAAAATAATATAGAACGTAAAACACCAATAGAAGGAAAACGTGGCGGGGGTTGTAGTCCTTTAGATTGGAGCATGGCTACAGTTTGTGTGACAGTCCATTCAAGGTGCACCTCCAGCGCCCAGCCTCCTTTCATTCATTCAATCCTGAGCTTCCAGCCAGAAATATCCCACAACAAAAGCTCGGTGACGGCCGTGTGAGTGACGGCGCGATAGGCCAATAAGAACACGGAGGCCCCGCTCTCACCCCGCCCCCATCGGTTGGCGTCACAGACCAATGGAAGCTGGGATGGTGGGTTTGGGGGCGGGGGCGGGAAGGAGCCGCGGAAGGGAGGGATGTGATTGGCCGCCGGGGGAAGGGGGCGGGGACCTCCCCTGTTGTTATGGCTGTGAGCTGGCGGCGTCTCCCCGTCCAACCAACATGGCTTCGGCGGTCGGTAGCACCACCACCGGCTCCACTCTCCTGCTGCCCCTCAGCGAGGCGATCAATCTCTCCATCGATCAGGTACCGTGCGTGCCTTGGTTTTACGACCGCCTTGTCTTCTCCGCCGCTATGTTAAAGTTTGAATTTGCAGTCGGAGTCTCTCTCCTTCCCGCCTCTTTCCCCCCCCCCCCCTCCCCGGGCCCCTGGGGAGGGCAATAATTCCCCTTTCCCCCCCCCTCCAGCTCCTGGAATATTTATACAGCAACCACTATCCCCCCTCCTCCGGCTGGGCTGTGGAGTATCAAATACTTCACTGGATACAGGTCTCTGCTCTAGTTTCTCGCCCCAGATCAATGTCAGTTGATGTTATTTTTTTCCTTTCTTCCCCCCCCACCGTCCCAACCCCATAATAACTGGTGGGTGGGGGTGTGATTTGTTTTTTGTTAAAATTTGAGACTCACGGCTGCCGCCTCTGTCCGGCTCTCTTCCTAACCAGCTTTTGCCTTCTTTTTTCATTTTGAAAAAGGAAAAAAAAAGTATCTCCTGTTTTTTTTTAAGCTCTTATTTACTGAATTGGATGTGATTTCCTCTATTTCTCTTCTCCCCCCCCCCCCCCCCCCCGCCAAACTCACCGCCCCGGGTCATTTAGTGTCCGTTTCGATATGCAGCAGTGTTTCCAAGTCTGTGTCTCGATTAAAGGGGACGAGTTACATCTATCTGCCTGTCAGAACGTTAGGAATCGCGACCCCCCACCCCAAGTTGCTGAGTACTCGGTCCTTGTCGCTGTTGTGCTGTAGACCCGAAGGCTGCTCTGTACGTGTTGGGTTTTGTTTTGTGTGTAAATGTTCTGCCTCCTTGCCTTAGGGGGGAAAAAAGTCCCCCCCCCCCCCCCCCACCCCCGGTAGAATCTGAACATCTGTTCTGTCGTTGATGTAAAATAGTGCACAGGCGAAGTTTTAACACTGGCTGTAAACTTGATTCTGAGGAAGTTTCAACAAGTACGACGTCCAGAAATGTTCACGATTGTCGAGCTTATTTGCGAACTAGTTGATTTAGGTTGGACGAATGTCATTGCCTCGATGTCTTGTGATTTATAGGATGATGAATGTTGAACTACTTTATAGACTGTGTTTGACGGTCCATTTCGAAGTACGAGGCGTTCCCTACGCCCAACCCCCAATTTGTATGAACTTGGAGTGAGACGCGTCTGTGATCTACTCAAATGTGCATACGAACTGAAAAACTAAGATACGTTTTAGTATAGTAAAGACGGTTTGTACATTTCCAGGGCAACTTGGATATTTGTGATGTGAAGGTTTAGGGAATCGAACTTTCTGTTGCCTGCATTTTTCACCTAGTATCGGCATCATGTATTCCAAAGGCATGTGTGGCTTAATTTTCCACAACACTCAATTAGCGTTAAAGCAAATGCTTAACTGTTTCACCATTTTTAAAAAAAACCCCACAGAGTTGATACAGTTAGGAAAGTGACTATGTATTAGAAGGAAGACTGGCAGTTGATATGCTATTGAGATGGAATCAACTGTGCTACTGGTAAAATAAGTCTTTGTAACCCGGGAGCCACAAGTGCACCTCTGGTTGTAAACGAGATAGTTTGTTTTAAAATTAAATTATTACCACCAGAATAAAAGCATTGATGAAATGGTGGACTAACATGGCAATTTTTTTGCCAATGTGTGATTGGTACACTGTACTGATTAAAACACCTTTTTATATTTCATTCATGGGATGTGGATGTTGCTTGCCAAGCCAGCATTTATTATTCCTGATACTGCTTCAGTCGACATGATGGTACATCCAGTGTGATTGATAGAGTTCCAGGATTATGAACCAGTGACAGTGAAACAAAGGAGAAGTATTTCCAAATCTGATTGTGTGTTTCTTTAGTGTGAACTCTGATATGATGATGTTCCTATGATTGTGCTGCTTTTGTTGTTCTAGATAGTGATTTTATTTAGTAAGTACTGTCAGCTTGTGGAGTTGCCCAGTAATGTTGATGGGGAAGTGAGTGAATATATAGCAAAGTCAATTTGTGTATCACATCTGTAAACAGCTTAAGACTCATTCTTCTTTTCATTTTGCAGAAGCATTATGAAGCTAAAAGTAGTCACATAGCTGACATGAGGATAGATCCTGAAACCTTCTACAAAGACGTAGGTTTAAAGGAGCAACTTGAGAGGAATGAAATGTAAAGAAGTTGAAAGAGTTATGTAGGAAGTTCCAGAGACTGACATGTAGCCAGCTCAAAGTCCTGCTGCAAGAGATGGAGAGAAAATTAGGGATGCTCAAGAGGCCAGATTTCGATGTGTGTGGATATGAGGGTTGTGGGGCTGGAGGAGTTTGCAGAGATGGGAAGAGCTGGGAACATTGATGGACTTTGAAAGAGGGTTGAGAATTTTAAAATTGCAACGGTTCCTGATCAAGCAGCAAAGTAGCATAGGAAAAACAGGAATGATAGGTAAATGGGACTCGGTACAAGTAGGGGGATGGGAAGCTGTTTTGGATGAGCTCAAATTTATGGACAATGGAATATTATAGATGATCTCAGATATAGGAATAGTCAAGTCTTGACACAATAAAGGCATGAATGAAGGATTTGGAAACAGATGAGCTGAAGTAGGACAAAGGTTGGCCAGTGTCAGAGATGGAAAAAGACAGTCTTGGTTGTTCTGCAGAAATGTGGTTGAAAGTTCATCTCTTAACTATTTCATCAACATTGTCAACATCCTGGTTCAGCCTTTGGACAGTTACAGGATGATGGATCGAGTCCCTTTAGCTAGGGAACAGAGTTCATAGTATGGAATAAAGGCAACACCTTTTGGTCTTCCCAAGGTTTAGTTGGAAGAAATTTCCATCTATTCGGTCCTGGATGGCATTTAAATCTGATAATGTACTGTGGTGAGACTTGCTCCATCAAAGGACAAGCTAGCCTGTTTGTTTCTTTTTGTGTTTTTTGTATTTGTAGAAGGAATAATAGACTCCTACCTTGTGCCACGGAGATGGTTGAAAGGATTTACCGAGGCAGGTGAATCATGTTGCAGAATATCAAGTCTCTGACCTGCTTTTGTAACCTTGGCATTTGTGGCTGGTCCAACTAAATTCCTGGTCAGTGGGACCAGGATTTTGGTGGGGATTTTCCAATGGTCATATCATTGAATGTAATGGCAAGGTGGTTAAACTTTCTGGTACTAGTTAATTGTCACTTATCAGTCCAAACCTGTTTGTTCAATTTTCATTTGCTTCATTATCTAAAGCAGTAATCAGAAAACATTCTTATTTCTGCCCATAAGATGGAGAGAAAGGAATAGCTGATTTTGGATTGGGGTCACAACTGAAGAACTCGGTGGTCTGTGGTGTTGAGACAAACATGAGAGCCAAATAGTGGTTGAAATAAATAACCAGTTAAGTTGTATTGGAAATAGTTGCTGAATGATAACTAATGGCAAGAACACCGACTTGCTCTGTACTTTTTGAATGTTGCCATAAATTTCTTTGCCTAGCCGAATGGGTAGATAGTCTTTGTATTCAGCACATCAGTTGAGAGGTAAAATATGCAATGAAAGCTTAAGTGTAAGGAAAAGGAAAAAGAACAGCAATGCAGTTGCTATTATTTGCCATGGAGGAAATGTTAAACTAAATGTGATATCTTCAGAAAATGGACAAGAAGGAGAAAAGGAAAAATAGGACTTGGTAACTATCTGTGACTTGGATTGCACTCTGAAAAACTATCTATTTCTACTTGCACCATTCTTTCTAAATTTTATTTTATAATTAATTTTGTGCAAAGAGGTAAACAAGTAATTTTTAAACATACTGTAACTTGCATGATATTATGCTCTCTTTAGTTCAATTTTTGATGTGTTTATACTCTTCTTGTATACATGTATTAATTTAAGTTTTTTTTTATAAATAATAGTTTTGGGCAGAAGTTAATCAACATGATCAAAGATAGACTATCTATTGACTCACTACATATAGTGCAAAGCAGTTTTAGTTGAATGCAGAAGCCAAAATACTATGAATGTTGGAAATACTCTAGTCGGGCATCATCTGCTGAGTGAAACAGGATATAATTCAAATTTTCTAACCTTGAGGTTAGAATTGTAAGAATTGAAAGAAATTGGAGATGTAATTTGTTTTAAGTGAATAGAGGTTAAGAAAGCATTGGTCTGATGTCCCTTGGGACAAAACAAAGAATAAGGTCTGTGACAAGATAGAAGGTAAGAGAGATTAAATGACAGAAATATTGATTGCCATCGCATATCTTGCACAATGAGACCAGTAAAGAAACAAAAGCTGGTTCAAGAGGATATGCAAGTGTGAATACAGCAACTCTAGTCTGAGTTTTCAGAATCACCATTTAGTAAACAAGAAGATTACACTCTCCACTTTGTAAGCCAATCACTGGAGTTGCCTTTAGGAAATGAGATGTTTTTGTCTCTGTCTCCCCTTTAGTTTTCATGAGAAAATGTAGTCAAAGTACATGTTTTATCCACTTTATCCTGCTGTATTATTCTGTACAAACGTAGTTGATCATCTGTCTCACCCCACTTTCATGCCTTTTCCCACATTCCTTAAATATACTAATGATAAGTGTCTGTAATGGTCTAGGGTAAAGATTTTTAAAGTTCCATAGTTCTTTGTTTTAAATGTTTTCTATTTATAACTAACAGTGAATAATCTCCCATCTCCCTTCAGCATCTTCCATCTGCCAAATTTATTGCCTTTTCAATTAATCTGTCTTCATCTGTTGTAGCTTCTCCTCACAATTTATATTCCCATCTAGCTTTGTATCATCAGCAAACTTGGATACATTATTCTTGATGCCTTTTTAGTCCAGTTTGAATCCACTTTTAAGTTCTCCCCTTTAGAATCCAAAAGATGTATTGGATTCAGTGTTGACTCTTTCTTTCTGTACGGATGCTGCAAGACATACTGATTTCCTGCAGCATTTTGTTCTCCTCTCTGATTCCAGCATCTACAGTGTATTACGTTTAATGAGGCAAATATTGAAATAATTGCTACATCTGCAAGTTAGGCTATATTAACTCATGAAGAATGACATCCAGGCCCCTCTTGGACAGTAATACTTCCCTACTCCTCTCCATTTCCATGAAAGATTCTGCTGTGCTGTTTTGTTTTCTACCAAAGTGAATAATTTCACATTTGTTCACATTATTTCTCACCTGCCATGTTTTTGCCCGTTTACTTAGTCTACCCAACTCTTCTTGAGCTTCCTTGCTTCTTTCAGACCTTTTGTTTTCATGTGGTTTTGTCATCAGCAAATTTAGAAAAGTGAACAGTTGTAAGCCTAGTACTGAACCTTGTCGCACCCAACTAGTAACAGCCTGCCACCCTGAGATTCGGTTTGTTTCTAGGCTTTGCTTTGTCTGGCAGTTCTTAATCCAGCCTAATATTACACAATCCCATATGATCTAATTTTAATTACTAGCTACCTGCGTGAGACCTTATCAAAAGACTTCTGAATATCAAAATTTGCCACATCTGGTTTTCTTTTGTGTTGCAAGTAATAAAATGAGAGTCCCAACAAGTTTGTCAAACATCATTTCTCTAACATAAATCCATGTTGACTGCACCATTGTATCATTATTTTATAAGTCGAGTTATTAATTCTTTTTTTATTTCTAACACTTTCCCTATTACTGACATCAACCTAACAGGTTTCCAATTCTCCATTCTCCCTCTCCTTCCCTTTTTAAATGAGGAGTTTACATTTGTTACTTTCCAGTCTGCAGGAATCTTTGCCAAATCTACAGAATTTTGGAAGTATCCACTACCTCCTTCAATATTCTGGGATGTTACTCTTATCGGCTAGGGGATTTACCACCCTTCCATCCAGTTAATGTTTCAAGTGCTACCTCCTTTTCCTAACATATTATTTCTTCCAGTTCCTCAGTTTCACAAGCCCCTTTGTTACCCAGTGTTTCTGGAAGATTTTCTGCATCCATCTATATTCATGGAGGAATTTCACTGCTATTTCCCCGTTCTGTTTTTAAATACTCACTTTTCTGGCTGCATGATGCAACATTTGTCTGGTTAATCTTTCCTTGTCACTTGCTAAAGAAGCTTTTGCAGCCTGCCTTTGCTTCTCGCTAGCTTGCATTCACATCCTTTTTTTTTCCCTTGATCAATTCCTTGGTAATCCTTTAGATTAGAAGCAATTTAGAATCCAGAGGTATAACACTTTTTTGGCACCTTGTGTTAGATCACAGATATCTTACAAAATCTTACTTTGATTAATAACAGTTGATTCAACTTTCCCGAGTGTCTTTTTGTACTTCCAAGGAATCTATACTTCGAGAACATGTAATACTATTTTAAATAGCAGCCATTTTTTGTTGACCATGTCATCTTGTGCATTTTTCTGGTCCATCATGAATAACTTGCTGCTTGTACCTTCATTGTTCACTTCCTTTCATAGAAAATATTCCCTTTATCCCAACTCTCTCTTTCTGGTCCATTAGCCTATCCTCGTTCTGTGTTAAAATATTAACCTAATCTCTGAATCCTTAATTTGCATTTGAACCTTTTTTTGAGTGGTGGCTTATTGAAGTATTTTGGAAAGGATGTGGCAAGCAAATGCATCAGAACACTGCCACCTGCATATTTTCTTCTAAGCTACACACCATCTTGGCTTGGAATGTATCATGGATACCTTGCTCTTATTGGGTCAAAATCCAAAATCCCTTCCAAATTGCGATTGTACCTGCACCATTTGCATGGTTGACTTCAAGAAGACTACTTTGTCATCCTGATGGGGTGGTTATCTAGGTCAGTTGGCTGGATGGTAATGCGGAATGACTCCAACAACATGCTTGCACCTGCTGAGGTGAATTCTTGCCTTCTTAATCTCCGCCTTCTCCTGTGGCGTGGTGACCCCTATGTTAAAGTTGTTATCAGTCATCTCTCTAATGAGAGCAGTCCTATGATTCTGTGGAACCATGGTTATGCTACTTCCCAAGGGCAATTAGAAATTGGCTATAAATGGTGGCCTAGCCAGCAGCACCGACATTTCATGAAGAATGCAGTATAGATGTAAACAAATAATAGCCAGCTAGATATTGGAGTGATGCATACCTATATGGATTGAAAGGGGCCAAGACATCTCTAGCTAATTCAAAAACAAGACCTGCTTGAAATTATAAAGGGGGACAGGACCATTACAATATGTACAAAACAAGGGTTTGTTTTTCACTGTAGAGAAGTGATTGCTTTACAGAGTGAAAACCTATTTAAAGCAGCAAAGGGGACCTCATGCATGTAGGGTGGAAAATTGGAAAAAAATAGTCACTAAACAATCTTGAAACATGAGGAGGCGTGATCATAGCGTAATGTGCAAAGCATAAAAATTGATTAGTTTTACAAAGAACATGATCGCTGTGGAATGCATTGATTAGACACTTGTCTAATTTCACTTGGGGTTTCAAGTAGTAGAATAGTTTTGGGTAACTTGTCGCCATGATATTAATTAGGATGCCTAAGCACCTGACGTGACTTTATCGTGTATAAATATGCAAAGCCAACTATGATCAGGGAGAATCCTATCTCATGATCAGGGACAATATCTCTTCTTCAGCTGTACTCCCTGGGTGCAAACTCAAAAGCTGCCTTGTTTGGACTCTCAACTGCCTCTGACTCTCGTTATTTGAACTTGATGATAAACGAGTGTTTTTATTTGGTTTATACATCTAATTAAGTCCTCTTTGAAGCTTCCAGTCAGTGTAACTCCTGAAGATGTTCTTTTCTGTATTAAGTACCCTAAGTACCTCACTTTTATGAACTACCTTTTCTGGTACAGATTTTGTGACTTTTACTGGTGAGAAAAGACGCAATATTTGTTCTACATCTCTCGTACCCAATGCTAATTTCTCCTGCGTCTGTCTCTGAGACAAACATTTAATTCGGCCACTGTGTTTCCATCATACTTCTCAAAACAATTGCAATCTATTTTAATGCAGAAATCCTATTAGTTTTCCATTTATTTTCCTCTTAAGTCACTTTTTTCATTGTCTTTTGGTTTCTCCCATAAATTTCTGAATGCCTGATGAGTGCTTGCCAGAATACTTTTTTTCCTATGGCAAGTTAATTGTAGGCCAATGTATCCCTAGAGGCCAGAAAAAGTGTTTTAAGGACACCATAATGAAAAATTTCAACATCATCGAGAGATATGAGAGATTCCCTTCTTGGATTGCTCTGTTTCTGTCTCAGCAACAAAGGTGCTATCTCTTCAGCCAAAGAGACATGCTGACTAATTGGGAACATAAATGGACGTCCAGCACCAGCAGCATCTTTTCTATATCAGCAGTGCATTCTTCAAACTGTGTCCTGAAGAGCTGGTGCAGGGGCAGGGATTGATGCTTTTTTTTTTTGGATCATCGGTTGGGGGGTTGGTGGTGTAGGCAAAGCAAGGCAGAGAACGAGGTAAGACTGCTAAACAAAATTGCATTTATTACAATGCAAGAGGCCTGACAGGTAAGGCAAATGAACATGGGACTGGGATATCATAGCTATTACAGAAACATGACTGAGGGAGGGGCAAGTTTGGCATCTGAATGTTCCAGGATATCTGTGCTATAGGAAGAATAGAAAGCTTGGCTGGGGGGTAGGAAGAGGAGTAGAGTGGCATTTTTGGTTAGGAATAACATTCTGACTGTACTTAGGGAGGATATTCCTGGGAGAATGTCCAGTCAAGTTATGTGGGTGAAACTGAGAAATAGGAAAAGGATGATCACCTTATTGGGATTGTACATTAGCACCTTACACCCGCGCGCGCCCCCCCCGGCCCCTGCCAAAATAGCAGAAAATTGAGAAGCAAATTTATAAGGACATCTCTGATATCAGTTAGAATAATAAGATTGTAATGGTAGGGCATTTTAACTTGCCACTAGGCTGGGAACTGCCATAATGGAGAGCACTTTAGGGCCAATGACCATAATTCTGTTAATTTTAATTTTCCTTATGGAAAAGGATAGATCTGATCTAAAGTTAGTTATAAATTGGAGGAAAGCCAATTTTGACAGTGTTAGGTAAGAACTTCAAAAAGTTGTTTGGGAGAGGCTATATGCAGGTGAAAGTGGGAGGCCTTTAAAAATGTTAGTATGTTCCTGTTAGTGTGAAGGGTAGAACTGGTAAGTGTAGGGAATGCTGGATGACTAGAGAAATTGAGGCTCTGGTCAAGAAAAGAACATAGAATAGTACAGCACAGGACAGGCCCTTTGGCCTGTGATGTTGTGCTGACCTGTCATCCTACTAAGATCAAACTACCCTGCATACCCTACATTTTACTATCCTCTATGCGCCTATCCAAGAGTCATTTTAAAAAAAGTCTCAAGTATCTGACTCCACTACCACTGCCGGCAGCACATTCCACACGCCCATCAAAAAGGAAGCGTATGGCAGATTTGACAGTTGGGATTGAGTGAATCCCGAGAGGAGTATAAGGTAGTATGGGTATGCTCAAGTGGGAAAACGCGAGGGCAAAAAAGTGACGTTATCTCCATGTTAAGGAGAATCCAAAGGCATTCTACAAATACATTTAAAGGAAGAAAGAATAACTAGGGAGAGAATAGGGCACCTTAAAGATCAACAAGGCATCTATGTATGGAACCACAGGAGATTGGTGAGATACTAAATGAGTATTTCGTGTCAGTATTTACTGTGGAGCAGGAATGGAAGCTACAGAACTTGAGGAAATAAATAGTGATAGCTTGAAGTCTCCATATTAGAGAAGAGGTGGTGCTGTTGTCTTAAAATGTATACAGGTGGATAAATCCACAAGATCTCGTTGTGTATGCCCCAGAACTTTGGGAAGCTAGGGAAGAGATTGCTGGGCCCCTTGCTGAGGTTCCTATCAGTAGCCACAGGTGAGAAACTGGAAGAGTGGAGGTTGGCTAATGTGGTGCCATTATTTAAGAAATGTGGTAAGGAAAAGCCAGGGAGTATAGACTGGAAAACCTGATGGTGGTAGTGGGTAAGTTGTTGGAGGAGTTTCTAAGGGACAAGATTTACATGCATTTGGAAAGGCAAGGACTGGTTGGGGATAGTCAACATTGCTTTGTGTGTAGGAAATTATGTCTCATGGACTTGATTGAGTTTTTTTGAAGAAGTGACAGAGAATATTGAAGGCAGAGTGGTAGATATTGTCTATGTGGATTTCCGGGTATTCCAAGGTTCCACATGGTAGACTGGCTAACAAGGTTAGATAATATGCAATCTAGGGGGAGCTAGTCAATTGCATACAAAATTGGCTTAAAGACAGGAGACTGGGGGTGGTAGCAGAGGGTTGTTTTTTGGACTGGAAACCTGTGACCAGTGGCCTGTGTGCAGCAAGGATTGGTGCAGGGTACACTGCTTTTTTTGTCATTTATATAAATGATTTGGATGTGAATAAAGGAGGTATGGTTATTAAGTATGCAGATGACACCAAAATTGGTGGTTTTAGTGGATAGTGAAGAAGGTTATTTCAAAGTACAATGGGACCTTGATGAAATGTCCTGTGGTCCGAGTGAGTGGCAGATGGAGTTTAATTTAGATAAATATGGTCCCTTGCTTTCGGCAAGGCAAATCAGGGCAGGACTTGTACACCTCATTCCCCAAGGGCCCCACCATGTTGTAGGACCAAGGGACCAAGTAGTACAGGTGCAGAGTTCCTCAAAAGTGGAGTTTCAGGTAGACAAAGTATTGAAGAAGGCATTTGGCACTCATGCCTTTATTGGTCAGAGCATTGATATAGGAGTTGGGATATCATTTTGCAACTGTACAGAACATTGATTAGACCACTTTTGGAGTACTGCTTTCAGTTCTGGTCTCCTTACTTTAGGAAAGATGTTGTGAAACTTGAAAGGATTCAGAAAAGATTTACATGGACGTTGCTGGGATTGAAGGGTTTGAGCTGTAGGGAGAGGCTGGAGAAGTTGAACAGGCTGGGGCTATTTTCCCTGGGTAGGGGAGTCCAATACTGGAGGATGCAGATTTAATATGAAGGGGAAAGATTTTGGAGACCTGAGGGGCATCCTTTTTCATGCAGAGTGTGGTGCATGTATGGAACAAGCTGCCAGAGGAAATGGTGGAGGTGTGTACAATTACAACGTTTAAAAGGCATCATGTTTTAAAAGTACATGAATAGGAAGGGTTTAGAAGGATAAGTGCCAAATGCTGGCAGATGGGACTAGATCAATTTAGTATGCCTGATCAGCATTGACAAGTTGGACCAAACGATCTGTTTCCATGCTGTGTAACTCTGATTCTGTGACTCTTAAACTAGACTGATTTAAGTCATTTGCAGACACCTCCCACCTGAAACTTAATTCAGTGATCTCTCATTGATGTCATCTTAAACTGGGAAGAGTGAACACATGCAGCACCAACCAAAGTATTAAATAAATGAAGCATATTGAATTTTCCTTTCTAGCAAATCCTCTCCTGAAGTAATGAACAGAAAAAGGAAGTATTCTATTTGATAATGCTGAGTTCTTATTTGCGTGAATGCAAAAGGAAAATTTTAATTTTGTTTCATTGTTCGATATGAGTTGGTTCACTTGAGTCAAGAAGCGGAGATCTTGTTGTATACATATTCGCTCCTCTAGTAAGTGTAATATTGTTTCATCTTGGAATTTCTGCAAATTCCCACTTCGAATCGCCAAGTGCCTGATACTTGTATGGCATAACCCTAAGTGCATTAATGTTCTGTTTTCTTCATGCCAATCGTGTTGGTAGTAAAGCATTAGCATCCTTTTTAATTCTCTGTGTGAGCAGTTTGATCTTTTAGATGTTCCTCTGAATTTAAAAAAAAAATTCATGAGGGTGTTGCTGGCTAGGCAGCATTTATTGCCCATCCCTAATTGCCCAGAGGGCAGTTAAGAGTCAACCACATTGCTATGGGCCTGGAATCGCATGTAGGCCAAACCAGGTAAGGATGGCAGTTTCCTCCCCTAAAGGAGATTACTGAACCAGATGAGTTTTTCCTGACAATCGGCAATGGATTCATGGTCACCATTAAACTCCTAATTCAAGTTTTTAAAAAATTTATTGAATTCAAATTCCACCATCTGCGTTGGCAGGATTCAAACACAGGCCCACAGAACATAATCTGTGGCTCTGGATTAACAGTTCTGCGATAATACTACTAGGCCATCACCATCCCAATGTCTGTTGCGTTTTGTGCCAGCTGTATCCACTTGCACACAATATCCAGTTAAGCACTCTACTTAAGACAATGATCAAGTTCATACAAGATATGCTAATTGAGATATAATATTTATTTGTTTTAATTTGTTTGGCCTTCACCCTACTGTAAATGAAGGGAAGAAAGAGTGAGCTTTGGATTTCCACATTTTTTAATGGTTTTCTCTGGAGCACCAAGTCTTTAGGTCACTGCATATCCATGGCAAATGAGTCTTGTTACTTGATTTTTTAGCTTTTGATTGTTTTATTCCCTTGCCTCTACTGTACTCTTCGAGTTCCTTAAGCATTTTTACTTCCTTAAATGTAGTCACGCACATGTTGCATAACCATTTGTTCTCTCGAAGAAATCATCCGTTTTTATACTTATGGCTGTAAAGTAAATGATAGTTGAATGTTTACCTCCTGTGGGTATAAATAGTGAGACTTTTACCTACCCTTATCACACAGAAGCTGCAAATGCAGATAATTTATTCTATGGCTGATAAGGTCGTTTTTTTTTTTTTGCCTTGTGCGAAAATTATCCTGAGCTTTATATTAAATGTTTTTTTTTAATTTTGAGCATTGATTTTGTAGCTCCCCTCATGTCCACTCTATCTCTCAAATACACAAACATATGCATGTGCCCTATTATAATCCCAATGTCAAATATTATAATATCTGATAAGGCAACCTCTGAATGAAACCTGCTTTAATTGCTCAAATTTATTTTTTTGCAGTTGGTTACTATGATGATTAGTTACTGAACATAATCACATGGGCAGCCAAAGTTCATTTCAAAATAAATACAACACTTTGAAATACTTCACATAAGACATTGAAATTAAAAATATCATAATATAAATGGGAGAAACATACATATCACTGTTAAAAGATTGAATTTCTCTTTCAGATACTCCATTCCAAAGAGAAATTACTGTTTGCTTTCTTTAATTTATTGTTCTGATGTTGTGAACCCCCTTTTCACTTCTGAGGACCCAGATTGCTTTTCCATTTTGATTGGCCAAGAAGCTTTGATAAACATTTTTTTCAACATGGAGATTTTACGAAGCTAAAACCAAACTGCCCTTCTGCAAGGATGAAATTACTTTCCTTTGAACTGAAGACTTTAGTCTTCTGCTGAGAAGAAAGTGAAACCTGATTCTTCTGAACTGAACACAAACCAACTTAGCCTGATCACTTATTTTACTACGTAAATGTTTCATCAGTTAATACCAGGGGTAACATGCTTTCATGGGAATTGTGTTTTTGCATCACTTTTCCAAATTACATGGTTTTTAAAAAATCATTGCCGTCACAGAACTGAAATTAAAATCAATTTGCCTTTATTTCAAAAATCTAAATTCCCACGTTACATTATACACCTTTTAAATCACAATGCACATAGATGCATACTGTACTGTAAGCTGTATTATTTTGCTACCCTTTGTGTAAATTTAAAAAAAACCTGAACCTACATAGCTCTGGAAACTGTACAGCTGATTACAGTCCAGGAAACAACTCCACACTCTTGCATCACTAGTTTTGGAGCTCCCCAAAGATCTTTCTCCACTTTGCCAAATACATGTTGACCTCGGGAGCATTATCCTGAATTGTGACTTTAGGTTCTAGCGAATGATGAGAAACTGAAGTCCATAGGAAGTTGGCAGGATCAGGGGAAGGAGTCCTACTTAGCCCAAAAGAAGGATGGGTATGGTTTTTGAGGTCAGTCATTGCATTGCCAGGACATCACTGTAGGAATTCCTTAGAATATTGTACTCTGGATATAAGGTACCACGCAAAAGGTTAATACGCAAGTTAAGATCACATGGGGTGAGAAATAATTTATTAGCTTTAATGGAGGATTGGCTAACCAACAGAAAGCAGTAAGCTGGGATAAATGTGTCCTTTTCTGGTTGGCAAGATGTAACCAGTGGGGTGCCACAGGGTTTAGTCATCTGGCCCGATCTATTTACAGCCACTTCTCATGGCTTGAATGCAGACATAGAAGGTACTATAGTCATATTTACAGATGATACTTTGCAACTTTCTAAAATAAGTGGGAATAAAGAAATTTACAAATGGAGATAGGTAGCATAGGTGAATGGGCCAAAATTTGGCAGAAGGAGTTTAATATGGGCAAGTGAGATTATCCATTTTGGTCAGAGAAATAAAGGCAATTTATTATCTACGTGGCGAGAAACTTTGGTGCAGAGAGATCTGGGTGTTCTTGTGAATAAATTGCAGAAAACAAGTATGCAGGTGCAGCCGGTAATAAAGAAGACAAATGAAATTTTGTCACTTGTTAAATGGAAACAAGTATGAAAGCAGGGAAGTGTTGCTGCAGCTGTACAAGGCATTAGTGAGATTGCATCTGGAGTATTTTGTACAGTTTTGGTCCCCATAAGGAGGGATGTAATTGTCATGGAGGCAGTTCAGAAGGGATTCAGTAAATTGATTCCAGTGGTGAAAGGTTTGTCTTGTGAAGAGACAAGGAGTGTTAGGCCTATAATCTCTGGAATTAGAAAAATTGACATGGAGAAGATGTTCCCTCTTGGGGCAATCCAGAACAAGAGGTCATAGTTCCAGGATAAGGTATAACAAATTTTAAAACAGATGAGTAGAAATTACTTCCCAGAGTCATGAATCTGTTGAATTCACCCCACCAGTGTGGTGGATGCTGGAACATTGAGGTAAATTAAGGAGGGCAAGTTCTTAATTAGTAAAATGTTGAAGGGTTACAGGGAGTAGGTACAAGTGGTATTGAGGCTGAGATGAGATTAGCCATGATTGTATTGAATAGTGGAGCAGACTCAAGGGGTTGAATTACCTACTGCTGCTTCTAGTTCTTATGGTCAACCATCTTCTGTTTCTTCATAATGATTTTTCTCTCCATCATAATGTCAGAAGTTGGGATTTTTCACTGATGCACAATATTGAATCCCAGTACTGACTTTGCACCTATGAAAGCAGTCTGAGTCCCCATGTTATTCAGTAGTATTAGTATCACTCAATGTGAGTCCTCACATCTTTGCACCAGGATTGTTACCACTGACCTGAAACTGAACTGGACCAGCAATGTTTTTAAAAAAAATTGTCTACAAGAACAGGCCAGAAGCTAGAAATTCTGCAGCAAGTGACTTCACCTGTCTCGACTGCTTCACTGCCTCTATTGTAAATCTGCTTATCCATCACCCAGCATCAGTTGAGCAGGAATTTCCTTTACTTGAGTCTTGGGAAGACTGAAACATTTTCTTTAGCCTTCATATTAAAATTTTTCTACCCATTGGTTCTAACCTCCATTCTGACCACTTGAGCCAAACCTGCTTTTGAATTCTAGTTAACCATGAGAAGAGCTCTTGACCTCATCCTGTTCATTGCTAAAATAGTCTACTTCTATTTCTTCTTTGCCCTTGCTGCTGAACTATCATTGATGCCTTGATCTCTCCAGATGCACATATCCATCGATTGAACTTTTTCATTCCTACCTTTTAGTCCTCCACCCATGAATTTGAACCCATCCAAAATTTTCTATCCTTAACCCACTGACATCCAGTTTCATTCAGCCATCACTTTTTTTTTGCTTGCTGACCTACATTTAATTCCTAGTTTATCAATGCCTTGATTTTTATCCTAGTTTTAAAATTTCTTTATTTTCTGTACCCATCTCTTTCCAATCATTCAATCATCAGTACAATGGATGTTCTCAATTTTGACCTCCTTATTACTCCCTGACTTTTCTCCATTCACCAAAGGTGGTTGTTTCTCCAGCTTTCTAGGATCTATTCTCCCAACTTTTCACTAAAACCCTCTCCCCCTGTACTTTTCTCATCAAGATACTGAACCTTCTGTCTTTGTTTCATTCAGATACATAATTTGAATAATGTTGGGATGTTTCCAGTAAGTGGGTCAGGCAAAAATTGAGATCTGAATTTCTCCCTGGATAGGGTTAGAGAGCTCTGTCCCCTTGTGTACTGGCAGACTGTGGATAAAGAAAAGATTCTGTACGATTTTCAGTCAGTTATTTCCTTAATTCTACACTTTAATTTCATATGTATGCACGATTGCTTTCAAAGTTAATTTGCTGCCATTCTTGATTAGTGAGTAACACCAGAAAATTCTGCGTTTGTTTTGAAAAAAGTCTTTTTGTTTTCTCCTTTTTTTTTCCTTCACCGCTCTTGTGGTTGGGTATGTACTGTTTAACTGCATCCTAAATTAGTAGCTCAGCTTGTGCATGAGTGTAGAAGCTAATTTTAGGAGGGATAGTTTTTGTAGATGGAAGGGTGGTGCAACTGAAGGGCATTTAAAAGTTGATCCACAGCTGTTTCATTAGGTTACAACTTGCAGATATCTTTTATTGGCGGTATCTGCAGCTTTAATTATTTTCTGGTTTAACAGTATTGGTGTGGACTGGATTTGAAAGTCATTTTTAGAGGAGGATTTGTATAAATAATAAATTCTCACTTTGAAATACCTGACAGGGAGATTTTAGGCTTGCCTTTTGTATAAGTGTCCTTCTCTGAGCACCTAATTAAATAACGCTAAATGTGACTATAGTTCCATAAAGTTGCATGCTCATTTTTTATTCTTAACAATCAAATCTATTGTATGTGAACTTTGGTCTGGATAATTCTCTTGCAGTTTAGACTCTAAATTATCCTCTGCCTGTCACCAGGACAGCACTATTCAGAGTTGAGTTAAACTGGCTGTTTTGTTCCCTGATTAATTCTCAATTAGTTTTTCTATTCACCTTTGCTTGTGTCGAAATTGTTTGTGGGCTTCAGAACCCTGGAGCAACCTCGCATGATGCCACTGAACTACAGGCCAATGAGCATAAATAGCATTAAAATAAAACAAAGAACTGCTGATGCTGAAGATCTGAGACAACAAAAATAAATTACCAGAGACACTCAGCAGGTCTGGCAGCATCTGTGGAGAGGAGGACCACTGGACTCTCTGATTTCACTTCACCGATCTGCTAGGTCTGTAAGATGTGCTGAGTTTCTCCAGAAATTTGTTTGTTTTTCAGTATAAATAGCATACTTTGGACAGAGGTGGACACTACCACATCAAACTGTACTAATACTGGGCTAGCTCTCGAGTCTTCAGAGAATATGAAAATTCTAATGAAGATTAGATTAGATCTTTTATCTAATATATAAGAGAACCTTGGGTATCTATGACTATCATGTATCACAGCATTTAGTATTCATAATAAAGTGTTACTTCAAAATTTTTAAACCTGAAGATAGCTGATTTTGCCTTTTCCTCAATCTGTCTGTCTTGAACCCAAACTGATAGTTTGGCGCCGATCGCACAAGATTTTTGTTCGAATTCTTTTTTTTTTCCTTAAATCAAAACTGTAACTTATTAGCTCTTTTTTAGAATTTCCCTCCTTTTTTTTTATTTCAGGCTTAAGAATCAGGAAAAACTGCATCTTGACATCATTGTAGTATTACTTTATGGTTATATAAATGGCAAAATAAACCACATTTATCAAAGTAGGAAGCGTACCAACCTGCTGAAGAAACTTCCCATGAAGCAGAATATTGAAAGAACCCACAGGAACTCGGCATAGACCTTAATGCAGATCTATGATCAGGGCTACTGTTTTAGCAACTGATTCTATTAGAAAACTGAAGGTGGATAAATCTCCACGACCTGATCAAGTGTGTATCCCAGGACACTGTGGGACGTTAAGGAAGAAGTTGTGTGGCCCCTCGCAGAAATAATTGTATTTTTCTATAACCATGGTACTGGAGAGTGGCTAATGCTTATCTTTTTTATTTAACAAAGGCAGTAAGGAGAATCTTGGGAGCAATAGACCTGTGAGCCTGACCCCGTTGGTGGTTAAGTAGTGGGAGGTGACTTTGAAAGATAGGATTTACATGCATTTGGGGAGACAAAGACTGATTAGGGATAGCCAACATGGTTTTGTGTGAGGGAAATCGTGTCTCAAACTTGATTGAGTCCTTTTGAGGAAGTAACCAAAAGGATTGATTTGATGGCAGAGCGGTAGATGTTTACATGGATTTCAGTGATGCCTTTGACAAGGTTCCTCTTGGTAGATAGATTAATCTAAAGTTAGATCACATTGGATGCAGTGTGAGCACACCAATTGGATACAAAATTGGCTTGAAGGCAGGAGACAGGGTGGTGGTGGAGGGTTGTTTTTTTGGACTGGAATCCTGTGACCATTGGTGTTCCACCGGGATCAGTGCTGGGTCCACTTTATCATTTTTATAAATGATTTGGATGACCATATAGGTAGCATGGTTAGTAAGTTTGTGGATGACACCAATATTTGTGGTTATAGTGGACAGTGAAGAAGGTTATCTAAAACTACAAAGATCTTGATCAATTAGGTCAATATGCTGAGGAGTGGCAGATGGAGTTTAATTTGGATAAATGCAAAGTATTGCATTTTGGTAAAACAAAGGCAGAACTTGCACAATTGATGGTGGGACCCAGGGTAGGGCTGTAGAATAGAGAGCTAGGGGTTCAGGTATATAATCCTTTAAAATTTGTGTCACTGGTAGATGGGGTGGTTAAGAAGGCATTTAGCACACTTGCCTTCATTGTTCAGACCTTTGAGTATAGGAGTTGGGACGTTATGTTGAGGTATTGCAGGTGAGGCCGCATCTGGAATACTGTGTGCAGTTCTAATCTGCCTGCTATAGAAAGGATATTATTAAATTGGAGAAGTTTCAAAAGATTTATCAGGATGTCGCTGGGAATTGAGGGGATGTGTTATCAAAATAGGCTGGGACTCCTTTCCCTGGAGCATAGGAGGTTGAGGGATGACCTTGTAGAGGTTTAGATAATCATGAGTGTAGATGACATGAATGGCAAGTCTTCTTTTTTCCCTAGGTTGGGGGATTTCAAGACTAGGTGACATATCTTTAAGGTGAGAGGGGCAAGTCTTTAAAAACTGACATGGAGAGACTACTTTTTCTGAAGAAGGGTCTAGACCCGAAACATCAGCTTTCCTGCTCCTCTGACGCTGCTTGGCCTGCCGTGTTCATCCAGCTGTACAACTTGTTATCTCCTGGAGAGACTACTTTTTTTTACAAACATGAACCATTCTCCATTTAACGAACTGCAAGCGGAAGCGGTGAATTCAGGTACAATTACAATATTCGAAGAACTACACGAATAGGAAAGGTTTGGAGGAATATGGGCCAAACACAGACAACTGGGACTAGTTTAGATTAGGAACATAGTTGGCATGCACTAGCTGGACCAAAGGGTCTGTTTCCATCCTAAATGACTGAGTCCGACTACTTAGAATTCTAAGAATTTCAACAATTGGTCACATTACAGAAGCTGGACATTTTTTTTGTCCCCGAGTCTTTGAATCTTTGAAAGAGTCTTCGAAAGGTTCTTCAATGTGAGATCAAGCAATGATGCTGGGGATGATTTTGAAATATGTGACACGTTTAAATATCCAATACTTTTAAATGCAGTTATCCAATATGCATTTTTGCAGGAGTGGCTTCAATGTGGGTATTTTCCATACAACCTGTTCAGAGAAGTTGTGACAACTCTGGAGCAGGAGGGACCTGAACGCATACTTCCTAGCCCAGAAGAAGGAACACTACCACCATTTGTGAAGAAGTGGTCATTATGGATGCAATACCCCTGCCCCTGCTCCCTTAATGGATGACTGCAGTTACCATTCCATCTGGAAAAGACTCTTTTTAAATGATGGAAAATTTATTTATTAAAGTGCAGTGTAATTCTGCTGTTTTAGGTTTCAATTTTATCCTGGACCGATGAGATAAGTTCACCAAAAATTGAAAATACTTAGAGTGAGCAGTTCTCGTGAATTAAAAAAAACCTTTTCTTTTGCCTTAAGAATAGAAGTGCTGAGATCATGTTTATAAGGCTTTGGAGGATGGGGGTGGAGCTGACGATCCTAGGAATTACCCATACCCCTCCTCTCTTGTATTGAAACCACAGGTCCCAACCTTAGCCATGTACTATGTGTGATCAGCAAAACTTTTTTTTTCAGTCTGAAACACTAAGAATTTTGGTTAACTTCTTTTATCTAAACATGTCTGTGAGGAAAAGAAAACGTTGTTTAAAAAAACTTCTTAAAAAAATGTTTCAGCAGTTGTTTTCATAAATGCTTGCAGTTGACTTACTGAAAATATAAAATGAATTATAAAGTGAGCTATGATTTTGTATCTGAATAGACCACTCAATATGGGCTGTGATGCAATTTAGAGTTTAACTGATGATTGTTTTAAGATTGATCACCTTTTTACTATTAAAACTTTTGACCAAGAATAGCACTTTGATTCCCCATGGGCAACTGTCTGTGTGGAATTTGCATGTTCTCTCCATGTTTGTGTGAATTTCCTCTGGATGCTCCAGTTTCCTCCCACAGTCCAAAGATGTGCAGGTTCGGTAGATTAGCTATGGTAAATTGCCCAGTGTTCAGGGATGTGCAGGCAAGATGGATTAGCCATGGGAAATGCAGGGTTATAAGGATAGGATAACTGGGTGGATCTGGTTGGGATGTTCTTCGGAGGGTCATTATGGACTCGATGGGCCGCATGGCCTACTTTCACACTGTAGGGATTCTATTCTGTGAACAATTGTTGATGTCTATAGCTGAAAGGTAAATGCACTGTCATATTACAGGCTTGACCACTCCCATGAATTTGCTCTATTTGTGATTTAAAATTAGCTTTTGTTTGAAAGCAGTTTACTCCCTTTGTTTTAAAACGATAACATTACATGATGTGAACTTGCTAAGTAATTGGCTTGTTCTTTTCAAGTCCACAATACACAATTGCTCAATAACCAGGTTCTTGGGCCAGTTTTTAGATGCTGAATTTCATTTTGAGGTAAATTTTATTGATTGGCATATGTAAATTTCCAAGTTTCAAATCAAAGGAAACTGAAGTGAAATGATCCTTTATTGCTCTCTTGCATGAAAGTATAACTGAATGTTAACAATTTTGAAAAGTGATTTGATTTTTGTTTCAAGATATTAAAGTTGTTCTTGTGTGGTGATTAAGCAGAACTTTTCTTGGATTTAATTATTAGGAAGACTGAAGTAATTATTTTCAGTACCCACTTCAAACTCTATTCCCTAGCTGCTGTCTCCATTCTTCTCCCTAGCAACTTTTTGAAATTAATTCAGTCTGTTTGTGACCTTGGTGCCACTTCTGATCTCCATACTTATCCCATCGCTGAGACCACTTATTGCCACCTTTTGGGACTTTGCTCCTGAAACAAATGCCCATGCCTTTTGCCCTATGATCAGGTGAGGAGGTAGAAATTTGAGCTTTTTTTTAGGGATAGAAGGAGAAGTTTGTCTCGTACGGGCAAGACTATAAAGGCAACTGAAGTTCTTAAAACCATTTGTCTTGAGGATTCTAAACCTGAGATCAGTTGTTTAGTTGTTGAGTCATATTGTACAACAGTGGCAAAGTTTGTAGATCTCATGTTGTCCCAAATTGTGTTTTCATCAGGCACTGACTTTGAGGTAGAGAGGCTTTCTGATTCTTCAGAATTCCTATTTCTTTTTCACTTTGCGCACGTGGCTTTTGATATAGGTCCCTTTGTATGTTCTTGAGTCTGCTCCATTGCCCTTCCAAGCTGAATACTCTACACATGTCCTTTCATCTTCCAAAATGAACTTGTGCTAGTGAGAATTAAACAATATATCTGAATTTGATGCTAACTTTGTCTGCTTTCACCATCTTTGGATGAAATGGTATTTGCACTCAGTGCAGTGTGTTTGTACATCTCTCAATGATTTCACAAATCTTGCATCAGCCTGTGGTCAGGTTTCCACAGCAGCCATTTTGAGTCAGTGTTTGTCTTTTTTAAATAGAGACCTTCATAGACTAAAACTATTTTAAAAATTAGTTCATGGAATTTGAAAACTGGCAGTCCATGTTTACTATTATCTTTTGATTCATAACCGTGTCATACCGTGTTTTGCAGTGATCTTATGCAGTGCTTCAGGATATTTCATTATTTTAAAGATGCTTTTTAGATACAAGTTGGTACAAGTCTACTTACTTACTTCATGATTTAATTGCATTATTTCTGCCCTTCCTAACTATTATACTAAAACTTACCCATGTTCATGTCCAATGAACCATCTGAACAGGAGTCAAGCTGAGGCTTGAACAACTGAGATGGGGAGGTTTTCAGTGGTTAAGTGTAAAGATGAAAAGAAAAGCAGTAT
>NC_063336.1:102250670-102265631 GCF_021869965.1 Rhincodon typus
TGCTGCTTGGCCTGCTGTGTTCATCCAGCTCTACACCTTGTTATCTCAGATTTTCCAGCATCTGCAGTTCCTACTATCTCTATTATTGAATAGAGCTTGTTGAAGTCTTGCAGTACATAGGGTTCTGGGTGTCCTTTTGAATTAGTATGAAGTTCCTATGCAGGTACAGCAAATGATTAGGAAGGCAAATGCAATGTTGTTTATTGTGAGGGCAGTGGAATATAACAAGATTAAAATCTGTTACATTTGTACAGGGTATTGGTGAGTCACATCTGAAGAATTTAAGGATTTTTGGGAAAGGTGCTATGACCAGGTGAAGAGGGATAAATTGGCTTCTCTCATTTCTGTTCCCTCGTTGACTGTAACAAAGATTTTATTTTACTTTTATCACAAGTCTATGCCTTTCTTCAGTTCAAACAATGTATTGGATTTCTACTGTAGCAATAAGGAGCCAATTATAAGGTTTTCTTAAGTGAAAGATCAGTTTTATCATCTGCTAACCCCTCAAGATGATTAAAGACACAACATCATGTGCAAGCACGTGCACACAGTTACTAAGGAAGACCCTATTTCAAATGCTTGAGGGTATCCTTGGTGTAAGATTTTTAACCTGAGACCAAAGTTGTGTTTAGTTGGTGTCTTGAACTATCAACAGTAGCAAATATTGATGATATGCTTTCAAAATTAGTGGTGTCCTGGTGTTTCCTTCCAATCAATTCTGGGCATTTTTCCTTTGTGTCCTTTGCTTTTCAAAAAAAAGTTTCACTAGCTGGTTTCAATTCCGTGGTCAAAAATCTATCTCCATGGCTCTGCTAAATGCACGCTGATTGTTCGTGGTTTCTGTATCTGCATTCATTACCTCCAATCGTCAAGCTAGGAGACAATGTTTTTCATCTGCATTATATGAAATGTTCTTGTAGGGATGCAATTTAAAATAGGTGATGAGAGCTATTTTTGTGCCTGATTGGGTTGACAAGTTCCAATGGTACGATAAAATATTAATTTCAGTTTAGATGGTTCAGCTTATTCCACATGGTTTTATGGATCTTGGCTAACCTGTATGGTCAGGTGATCAGTGTGACCACTTTAAGTCTGTGTTTGTTTGTTTTTTTAAAAAAAAAATTCCATTTCAGTAGTGGAAGTCCCAGGTATAGGAGCCAGGCAACAGAATTTGAAAATAAATGGTCCATACTTTGTATCATGTCAAAAGATAGAAATGCATTGGAAGCAGCTCAAAGCAGGTCTACTCAACTGTACTCCAATTTATCAGACTATAGCTGCTTAGCAGCTTATCTCTACAAAACTGGATTGTCTGTAACTGCATGATAGTTATCGTTCTGCCCTGCCTGTCAATGAAACTATGATTCTCCATCGTTCTGCAAGAATCCAGAGGAAGGAAAATATGTATGTCCCTCTCTCTATATAAGGGAGCAGAAAGTTGGGGAAAAGAACAGTAAGTAGAGATGGCGGACTGTAGAGAGCATCATTTAGAGAATGATAACCTTAGCACAAGAACAAAAGAATGTAGAAAGCCAACAAAAATTAAGACCAGCAAAGACAGTTGTAAAAAGGCGCACAATTAACTTTACTTTTGAGTGAGTAAAGCCACCAGAGCTAGTATTTAAGAACCCTTGAGTATCTACTGCAGCCAATTTGTAAAGGAGGAGAGCGAGCGAGAGAGAGACAGATGTTAGAGGTGATCTTGTCCAATGATTACAGCTATTTGTACTTGAAGCTTACAAATTCCTTTTTAGGCAAGTAATTGAGAAATTCTTGTCCAAAACACCTTTTTTACCTATGAAGAACAATGGATACCGGAAATTGGAAACAAAATCAGAAATGGCTGGTAAAGCCTCAGCAGGCCTTCTTCAGGAGAAGGGTCACTGGACCTGAAACATTGACTCTGCTTTCTGTCCACAGATGCTGCCAGATTAGCTGAGCTTTTTCAGGAATTTCTGATTTTGTTTCAACATTGTACTGTCTTCTACAGAATAGCACAATTTGAATAATGCTATGAATGCATGCTCATCTAAGTGTTTTAATCAAGGAAATAAATGTGAAACTTTTGAAAATTTTAGAATGCCTGTTTATCTATCTGGGAAATTGGAAGTGTATTGTTGATCAAAATGAGCTCTCCTACCTAGAACTAAATATTCTAGAATCATTCCCATTTCAGTAATGTGAATCTGAACTAAAATTGGTCTGCAGGACATCATTGATCTGGCTGAGACGCCTATTCATTCAGTATTCCACTTTTTCAAGGGGGAGAAGGTGGTTTATAGTATGATCATTCTGACCGTTGTTGTTAGTGATGTCACAGATTCCTGTATGCATTGCCCAGCTATGGTATCCATTGAAATGGTCACAGCTCAAGGGTTAATGGCATAATCTCAGTGTCGCTTGCCAAAATCCCACAAATTGATTTATGTATTCTTTCACACTTGCGCCTGAACGCTTCGACAATACATTGCAAAGTCCTGTGCTTTGCACGGAGAGCAACCTACTGTAAAAGACTAGGGCCCTTTAGGTTTACCTTGTATCTTTGTTCTCTTCAGCAAAGCTAGATGCAAGATAGATTTCTGGTATGTGCTCAAACTCACTTCTGCACAATAAAATTTGCTTCGTGCAGAGTGTCCTGATTTTTGAATCATTGAAAAACAGAAAATACTCGACCCGGCAGTGCTGACAATATCTGTTCCTCTCTTCAGAGTTGATGTTTTGAGTCCAGTGATCTTTCTTCAGAACTGATTGCAGCTACGAATAGGTGGTATTTATGCTGATTAATAGTGGTGCTTAGCAATAAGAGGAGATGGAGCCCGGAGAGAGAGAGAGGGAGGGAGGAAACAAAAGTATCTTGACAAAGGGATTGTTGATAGTAAGCCAGGGAAGAAAAGCTAGATAGGTGATAATGGGAGCTATGAGGGGCTTAACGTGGTTTGGCTCTGCTGAAAGCAACCCATGTCATTGATAGGATCTAGGGATAGGTATGATAATCAACAACCATGTTGGAGCACTTCAAATAGACAGAAATTGTGGCATGGTATGTTGAAATGACCGGCAACTGGAATCATTTTTATGGACAGAGCGTACTTGTTCCACAGAGCAATCACCCATTTGGCATTTTTGACTCTCCAGTGCACAGGAGAGTGTGTTGTGAGCAGTGAATACACTAGACTAAATTGAGAGACATGCAGGTAACTTGCTGTTTCATTTGAAAGGTGTATCTGGGGCCTTTGGTAGTGAGGAGGGAGTAGATAAACGGGTAAGAGTTGCACCTCCCGTGATTACATGGAAAGGTGCTCTGGGGACATTTTGGGAGTGGAGGAGGAAGACTGGACTAGGATGTCCTGAAGGGAACAGTCCCTGGAGAATGCTGACAATGGAGGGAAGAGGAGTGCCTGTCTGGAGGTGGCAGAAGTGGTGACATATGAACTTTTGGATGTACAGACTATTGGGGTGGAATGTGAGGACAAGAGGGATCAAAGGATATGGTGGTACAAGAATGAACAAAGCAGGAACAGGCTATTGAGTTGGATCATCAGCGACAATTGTCTTGTTTGACAGAGCAGAGTTGAAGGGCTGAATGGCCTACTCCTCCTCCCATTGACTGTTTTCTATATGATGCAAAATGCTGTATTCTGTGCTAGTGATTCAAGAGTAGGAGTGAGTCAGAATATATCTTCTGACAGATTTCCTGCCTCAGTCCATGTGACTCGAACGTCTTCAGCTCTAGGGGAAAAAAAGTATGGTAGACTATAAACTGGCATGGAGTGGTCAAGCTAAATAGTAACAGATGAATGTCAACGCACTGCTCACTTCGTGATGTTTGCTGTGAATTTGAATTCTTTGCAAAGAACTCCTGTTGGGTTTCCTGCTCTCTTTAAACAAGTTATTTATTGGCTGTGCATCTTGTACTGGCTGTACTTTGTTATTCTAGATTTGAAATAATCTATATAAAATTGAAAATGGTATGAATCACATTTGGACACAATGCACTACCCATCCACCATCTCTTGGTGTTCAATCCAAATAAAATTTGCCCTCTATCTGCAAGTTGAGACAAATTTGCTAACACGTGCAATAATAATGCATAATATGAAAAAATTGATACTATTTCAACCCACCATAATAAATAAATATATTTTTTTAATTTGCTGGATTAGAGCGCATATTTTAAATTGAACATTTTTTAATCAATTTAAATCTGTCTTCCTGCAGTCTGCCCAAATGAGACTTTAAAGGTATTTACAAGTTGTCAAAATGTGTTATGCCAAATGTTATCTCTGAATAAATGTTGACCTATAAATTATTAAAACTCCTTTTTGTGTGATATCAAAACTATAATCTTAAAAACTAGAGCGAGTGAAACAATATGGAGAAATTCTGTTTTGCTGTGTTACATTTTTATCCAAAGAATTTCCACTTCAAAAATGCCTCACCGTGCCAGGCACCAAGTTCAATTCCAGATTTGGGTGACTGTGTGGAGTATGCATGGGTTTCTGCCAGGCTGTTATCCTCCAACAGTCCAAAGATATGCAGGTTAGGTGGATTTGAGATGCTAAATTGCCATAGCGTCAGGGATGTGCAGGTAAATGCATGGTTTTAGAATAGAGTGGGATGTGTTTTGGAGGACCGATTGTAGACTTGATGGGCCAAATGGCCTTTCTGCATTGTAGGGATTCTGTGGTTCTGAGTTAGAATAGCTAATCACTTAAAGATGGTACTTCTCTATAGCAAAAGTATTCATGGTGAATTAGTTGCTAAATGAATTTTTACTTCTACTTGTTTTGTACTACTACTTAGTTCAATGTTAACTCCTTACGTTTTGCTTCGTAAAATGTCGCAAGTATGCTGTTGCTGATTTTTGAGATGTTCTCAGCCAGTAACTGGTTTTGCTAGGATATTCTTTGGGTAGAAATGCTGCCACCAATGCTCCTTTTGTTAACACTGGTCTGCAAGGCTCACTTAGTATCCTGTAGTATAGAATTATTGACTAAAGTCTTCAGCAGAGGCACAACTTAACTTACAAAGTCCTTTATTAGATTCGTAAGACAACTGATTCATTCAATTAGGACTTGTTTACCTAATGTCTGTGTACTTCGAAACATTGCGTCATCTAAGAGATACAAGACTAGACCTAAACTAACTCATCTCTTCTAGAGTGACTAGAGGACGAAGGCTAACAGACTAGCAACTGACCATATCCTTGGATTTTGCTGTGTGTCTGTGTATCAATTCCAAAGACTCTTGCATGTGATTTTGCGTATGTTCATTTCAAAGATGAATGAACTAGAAGTCCAAAAGGATATTTTTGTCAAAGTTTGTGTGTGCATATGAGGGGTTGTGCATATGGTTATTCCTTGGATTGATACTTGCTGGTTGATGGAACGTTGCAATGCATCATAATTCTATTTGAAACAATAGTAGTCCTAACCTTTTTAAAAGCATTGAATGCAAAGCAAGGCATTTCTTTTTAAGATTTGAAGCCCTGCATCTTGCTCAAATTGAGTGATTTTCAGTTGAATTTACCTAGATTGAGGTTGGTTGTTAGATCTGGAAATGCTGTTCTTTCATCTCGAATGTTCTATGGTTTAGTACAAATGAAATACTGCAGGTTTCAAAATGGAGCACTTGGGAATGCTGAAATAGAGGTAATACCTCTCACCAGCACTAGCTGGAACTTGAATTGACTAGATTTTCACCTCCAGCATATCTTTTTAAATGGTTTGTTTTGGAATTGTGCAGTGAACAGTAGCGTGTATGTGTTTGAATTTTGCAAGGGCACTGAAAATACAAGGTAAGATTTAGAAAATTCAAAGAAAGATTGTATAAGATTTTTTAAGCTTAACACTGTTATCCCTATGCAGACAAATGAATAAGTCAGATACAATGATTTAGATTTTAGGTTTTATTGTTACAAACTCACTCTTGTACCGTATACTGGAGTACAGTGAAAAGTATACAATGTCACCACACGAGCCGCCATCTTACTTACAAATGTACTTGGGTACAAAATCTTAGTTACAAAAGTTATAGAAAAATAAATAAATAGCTTTTTTAAAAGCTCAACACTACAGCCTTCTTAGTATACAAGTAGAAAATATAGAATGTTAGTGTAAAAAGTCAAACATTGCAAACAGGTATTTAGTATGCTTGCCTTTATTGGTCAATGCACTGACCAATAGGAGTTGGGAGGTTATGTTGCAGCTGCACAGGACATTGGTTAGGCCAGTATTGGAATACTGCATGCAATTCTGGTCTCCCATGTTAAAGGAAGGATGTTGTGAAACTTGAAAGTGCTCAGAAAAGATTTACAAGGATATGCCCTGGGTTGGAGGATTTGAGTATTAGGGAGACACCGAATAGGCTGGGGCTATTTTTCCCTGGAGTGTCGGAGGCTCAGGGGTTGCCTTAAGTTTATAAAATCATGAGTCATGCATAGTTTGAATAGCTAAGTGTTTTTTTTTCCCCCAGGGTAGGGTAGTCCATAGCTAGAGGGCATAGGTGTAAGGTGAGTAGGGAAAGCTAGAAAATGGACCTCCAGAGGAAACTTTTTCATGCAAAGGGTGATTATGTGTATGGAATGAGCTGCCAGAGGAAGTGGTGGAAGATAGTACAATTACAACACTTAAAGGTATCTGGATGGGTACATGAATAGGAAGGGTTTAGGGGTAATGGGCCAAATGCTGGCAAATGGGGCTAGATTAATTTAGGATATCTCATTAGCATGGGTGACTTGGACTGAAGGATCTGCTTCCGTGCTATATAGCTCTATGACTCTATTACAGTCCTTTCTTAAGCCATTGGTCTGCAGATGCTCCAGACTGGGTTGCCCCAAGAGAGCTTGCTCTCCCCTGCGCTGGGTATGTTTTCCCCCACGCTGGGCTAAAACGCGTCTGTGCTTGCCAGCCACCTTCACTGCCGATCGCCACTGCTGACCTTCATCAGGCACGTCAGGTTTGCAAGGCTTCAGCTCTGACTGCCACATTGCTGGCTGTTGCAGCTGTCTGGGCTCGTACTGGGCCCTGACCACCGCCACACTCCATTGCTGCATTAGCCACCTTGATACAGAGTCCCACTCTGGTACAGCTCCAGACAATGAGTCAAAGCATTTGAGTGAACAAGAACAACTTGCATTTTATGTAATGACAGTTGTGTCGTAAAGTGTCCCCAGATGTTCACAGAATTATTATAAAAGAAAATGTTGACACCAGATCATCAGATAAGGAGGTATTGGTGAACAACCAAATGTTGAGTCACAGTTGCTTTTAAGGAGCCCTTTGCGTGAGTGAGGAAAGAGTATGAGCAGTTGAAACACAATTCAAATCGCAAGTTTCAAAGAAAAGCGTACACAGAGGTATGCCAGTCACTGACCAGGTCAGCCACCTGAGACCATGGTGGTTGATGCATTGGACCAGCAGTAGTAATTATTTGTTATTTTTAATTATTGTCACTTGGTGCTACTCCTCGCTTGAGAGTTTTTTACCCCCTTTTCAACATTGCACTGTCAGTTTCTCTCTCTCTTCCATCTCTCCCACTTGGCCTGCCTTGTTCCTTCTTTCTCTCTTGCCCCGCTGCCTTCATGAAACCTGGCCAACATGTGGGTCCAATGTTTGCTGTGACTGTTCAATATCAAAGTTCTTTTTTTATATAAGAGGAAACCATTTCTATCCATTTAAAGTCCAAAGTACTGTATTGGACAATGTAACTCAAAAATTAATAGTTCACATTTTATAACACTATGCACCAGGAAAGAATTTAGGCCAAGTAGAGAGAAATGGGTGAAAGGATACAAGTTAGAACTATGAGCAAATGAATTGGAGTGAACTTCATATTCACAAGTGTACAGTAGTACATTGATACTGAGATAACAAAGTGTAGAGCTGGATGAATCCAGCAGGCCAAGCAGCATCAGAGGAGCCGGAAGGCTGACGTTTCGGGCCTAGACCCTTCAGAAAAAAAAACATCTGCAGTTACTACTGTCTCAGTACATTGATACTGTCAAGTCTAGATGTATAGAAGCATGAATCAGTTTGGCAGCAGAAAAATTAACTGAAACATTGGAGTCAGTATTCCCAATATTTTGTTACTGAATGCATATATGGATTCTGATGATTGATTGAAACAGTTGAAGGAATTGAGATTGTGGCAGTGGTGAGACAATATTGGGTGTCATCAGTTTACAAATAGGAATGATAGTAGATTGCTCCTTCCTTTTCCCAATGAAACCCGGGTCCCGTCGTATGCCAGTCACTGAAAGTAAGCTTGTAGGTGCAGCAGATGGTGAAGAAGGTAAATCGTATGTTGGCCGTTTACAACCAGAGGATTTGCATAAGACACCTGTTCCCTGTATAAGTGTAGAGGGTATTGGTAAGACTTCACTTAGAGTATTGTATGTAGTTTTGGCCTCCTCAATCTGAGAAGCATGTTTTGCTTTGGCTGTTGAAGGAGTGCAAAGACTTGCTGATTGATTCCTAGGATGGCAAGATTGATGTACAGAGAGAGATTGGACCAGTTAGGATTATATACATTAGAGGAGTGAGTGGGGGAAATCTCATTTACACCTATAAAATTCCAACTGAATAGTCAGGGTAGATATGGGAATGATGTTCTCCAATGAGCGGGAGTCCAGAACCAGGAGTCGCAGCGTAAGGATAAGGAATCGGCCTTTTTAGGACAGTTAAGGGTTTTTTTGGTGAGTCTGTGGAATTCTCTGCCACAGCAAACTGTTGCAGCCAAAACATTGAAGACTTTTTCAAGAAAGACGTAGGTATTGTTTCTGTACGTTTAAAAGGTATGACAGCACATTGCTCACTTTAAAATAAATGGTATGTTGTGTACAACCAATTTACACTGCCTTTTAAGGCACAAAATCCCAGCAGGAAAAGTGATCCAACAGTAGCTAACAGAAATTAAGATTATATTGGTATTAAGGTGGCTGAAAAAAGTAGTAAACCTAAGTACTTGGAGTGCTTTTAGAATTCAAAGGAGGGTCAAGAGAATGATGTAGACAAAACTTTAAATATGAAAATAAACGAGAGAGAAACAAAATCAGACTAATATACAATAAGGAAAAGATTACCAAAGACAAATATGGGCCCATTACAAGGAGGAGAATTTATAATTGGAAATAAGGAAATGGTGGGGAAACTATTGTATTTCACAGGAAAATACGAAAGAACCAGCAGACAAGTGAGATTGGGAAATTGAGAACTTTTTCTTAAAAAATAAAAATCAGTAGCACTGAAGAAATTAATGGGACTGCAAGCTCATGAATTGTCTAGACCTGCTGAACATCAGTGTGTTGGCAGGAGAGACTGTGGCTCATTGGCGGTTACCTTCAGGGCCAACAGAGTTTGGACTGGTTCCTTCAAATTGAGGGGAGTGGTGGCAAATGTGATCCTACTATTAAAGAAAGGAGGGACAGAGGAAGTGGAGAACTATTGACCTGTCACCTTACATCATAGCAATACAGCATGGAAACAAACCCTTCAGTCCACTTTGTCCATGCTGACCAGGTATCCTAAAATAAAGTAGTCCTGTTTGCCTGTGTTTGGCCTATATCCTTCTAAATCTTTCCAATTAGACAGTTATATCAAATGTCTGCTTTTTCAATGTTGTTGTATTGGTACCTGTCTCTACCACTTCCTTTGGCTGTTCGTTCTATACACTCTCAATGCTCTGCATGAAAAATTTGCCCCTCAGGTTCCTTGTAAATCTTTCCCTCTCACCATAAACTTATGCTCTGCAGTTTTGGACTCCCCTACAATTGGAAAAAGGCCCTGGCTGTTCACCCTATCTATGTACCTCAATTTTATAAACCTCTATAAGATCACCCCTCAGCCTCCACTTCAGGGGATAAAAGTCCCATCTTATCCAGCCTCTAATTATAACTCCAACCCTCCATTCCCTGCAACATGCTCGTAAATATATTTTCCCGCACACTTTCAAGTTTAACAACCTCCTTCCTATAGCAGGGCAACTAGAATTATATGCAGTATTCCAAAAGTGGCCTCACCAATGTCTTGTATAGCTGCAACATGACCCCCCAACTTCCACACTCCATTCTCTGACCAATGAATGCAAGCGTCAGTAGTAGGGAAAATTCAAGACAGAGGTAGTTATTTCTAGATATAAAAAATATTGAGTGATAGCTGGTTAATATAGGAAATCGCTGAGAAGGAATTTCACCTGTGGAAGAATCTAATAGCCTATTCCATCTCCTGTATTCTGTGGATCAGTACTTGTGCAAGACATCTTTTGTCTCTTGTGTGGCACTTTTAGATAAGTCCCTTAGTACTTTCCAAACCCATGATCACTACCAACTCCGCTCAAGAGCAGCAGCAGGTTCCAGGGAACAACACCTGCAATTTTCTCCACATTCCATTGTGACATGCAACTATATAGGATAGAGGATTGACTAAACAAAATAAAATAATAGAGCGTGTTGGAAAAATGGATGTTTCAGGATACCACATTCACTATCACTGCAGCTAGATCTTGTAGAATATATTTTATAAACCTAAGTTAGACCATCAGGACTTGATGATTTGCTGGATTTCAGTTCCTAGATTTATCTAGTAGTTTTTCTGATTTATTACTTGTCTTAATTTCCTTACTGGTTTTAGCCCCTAGATTACTTCCCATTGCCGGTATGCAACTTGAGTGCTTTTACTATGAAGGCAAATAACATCATCGTTCAATGTGAAATAGTAAGAACTGCCGATGCTGGAGTTGGAGATAAGTGTGGAGCCCTGAAGAAGGGTCCTGACCCGAAAACATTAGCTTTCCTGCTCCTCTGGTGCTGCTTGGCCTGCTGTGTTCCTCCCAGCTCCACACTGTGTTATCACTGTTCAATGTGTCTGTCTGCCTTTTCCTCACACACTCCAGGATAAGTTTATCTCCTCCATTCCATTTCTAAGACACCACTGTTTACTTTAGCCACTTCCCTTATGCATACCAATAATGGTTCTGACAATCAGTTTTTATATTCCTTTCCAATAAATGCTATTGTTTCCCTTTTTTAAAATCAACTTTTTGGTTGTGCTTTTACTGATTTCTAATGCACCCCTAATCCTCAAGCTTACTAAAATTCTTAACATTGTAAGCCTCTTCCCTTTTAATCTAATGCTGTTCTTAACTGCCCTAGCTAGCCATAGAATGGTCTTCCTTGCTTTTGTTTTTAATGAAATGTATATATGTTGAACAGTTTGAATAATTTGTTTAGATGTTATATATTCAGGTATAACGAGTGGGCAAACGGCAGATGGAATACAGCAAGATTTTTAACTGTTACCTGTGGGACCTGGAGTGTGCCGATTTGATCAAATGTAAAAACATGTTAATAGAAACATAATACAGGGGGTGTACATAGGACTTTGTACTTTATTTACAGCATAGATCACTTAAATAATAATTCAACTTTGCCTTAAATAAAATTTACTGGGAGAGGGCCTTCTCACTCACTCCCTCCACTGACGACTCAGACCTCATGGAGATCACAATAGTACAGTAAACTTCAGTATTTGAGGTATATAATTTTTTTTGCCAGTTCATAAAGTGCCTGTTAAAACAAAGTTTTGCTATGTTATGTGAACTTGTATACTTTGTCAGGAAGAATAGAGGAGGTGAAAACTATTTCAATGGAGAAAGACTGCAGAAAGCTACAGCAAGGAGGTATTTGGGAGTCCTCGTGTATAAAATGCACAAAGCTAGCATAAAAGTTCAGGTAATAGGGAAGGCAAAAGGAATGTTAGCCTTTATTTCAAAGGGAAGCATTAAAACTTGTAGTACAAAGCATTGAGTATAAAAATAGGGAAGTCTTGTGAAAACTAAACAAGCTATTAGTCAGACCACACCTGGAATACAGTTAACAGTTTTGGTCCATTTTATCTCAGGAACGATATACTGACATTGGAGGCAGCCTAAATAAGATTCACCTGGGTTCATCCTGAGTATGAAGTGATCCCCTTAGGAGGAAAGGTGGAATAGGTTGGACCTGGACTCATTGCCGTTTAGAAGAATTATTAAAACGTGCAAAATTCTTAGGGGCCTTGACACAGATGCAGTGAGGCCTTTTCTCCTTGGAGTTTTTAAGACCGGATGACTGGCCTTCAGAGTAAGGAGTTGCTTCGTTGGGACAGATTTGAGGAGGAATTTCTTCTGAGCACTGAATCTGTGGAATTGTTTACTGTAGTGAGCTGTAAAGGTAGCATCTTAAAAATATTCAAGACCAAGATAGAACTTTTCTTTTAAAATCAGGTATGGCGTCTAGGGTTGCTGTGGAAAAGGCAAAGTGCATAATTGAATGGTAGAATAGATTTGACAAGTTGAATGGCCTCCTTCTGCTCCTATGTTTTATGGTCTAAATTGCTGTGTCTTCACTGTCATTAGATCGAAATCCTGGAACTCCTCCTTTGAACAGTACTGTAGGTGTACCTACACCAATGGACTGCAGTGGGTCAAGAGGGCGACTCACCGATGCCTTCTTGAGGACAGATATAGATGGACAATTAAATATTGGACTTACCAGTGAAGCTCACATCTGCTGAATGAATTGGGTGAGGAAAAAATTAATCCCAATTTCTGTACCCCTGTGTCACTGAGAGGGAGTGTGAAAGTTTGAAGATTAGACAGTTTACAAGGTTGGGAAGTTGTAGTTTTTTTTATTTTGAGGCTATTGATGGTAGATTTGAAGGAAAACACCATTTTCTAATATCACCTTATGTGAGCTGGAGGATGGTAAGCAGTTTAGGAAAGGGTGTATTTATAGGTCAGCATGAGTTCAGGAAAAAAGAGATGGGGGAGAAAAGCTAAATGATTAGTTCATGACAAGGGAAGGAGAGGAGCCTTTGGCAATTTGGCCTTATGGGCTCGTGAAAAGGAGGCAAGCAGCAGGGTCAGTTGAATAAATGGTCTTGATTGTAGTGACAAATTCATGCACATTGAAACTCTGCATAACAAGAGGTGCTCTTTCTTCAGCTGAAGCTATGATCTCACAACTGAGGCTGAATGGAGTCATTGTAATTTTCCTCTTTTTCTATGGCTTGTTGAAAGTATCAATGAAATTCTGTTCTCCGCTCCTAATATGTGATGTTTATTAATGCATATGAAAGTTTACTACTTAGCACTAATTTTGCTGAGACTGTTATTATCTCTAAGCCATGCATCCTAATTGCAATTAGTGCAGTATAACTAACACCACTGGTCTGGAAATTCCGAAACACTACTTAGAGAACCTTTTTTGACAGGGCTATACAACACTCGGACTCTCAGCTTGCGGTGCTGCAACTGTGAAATAATGACCATGATGGCCATCGGCATTCTTCTAATGGTAGTGTCTGTACTGAAGATGAGTGGAACATCTGTGGCTGTTTCAGTAGGAGGGCTGTGAGAGACAGAAAGAGGCTAAATAAGTTGGTAGGGAAAGAAAACAATTTCATTAGCACTTTTTGTCATATGTTTTAATGTCTCTGGTACGTATTTAAATCTAATTCTCACATCTCAAATGCCTCGGTACCAAACACAGACTGAAGAGATGGCAGAGCATTGTCCTTTTGCCATGTGTACATGTTCAATCGGAGGGGTGCATATTCTTGCTGAGCGTTTGTAATGTTGGATTAATGAAGATTATGGGTTGATACTAAGATTTGATCATTTTAAGCATGTGTTTACTTTCCTTCCTTTCTCTGAAAAGATGCGTACACAGCCTTATGAGAAAAGGAAAGACCAAGTTGTCAATTGTACTATTGGACCCTCCCTTAGTTGACTTGAGATATCAGTCTACAGTTTCACATTGTGATGGCATGATCCTTCTTATTGTCCAGTCATGCTGCCGTTGGACATGGACTGCTTCATGTCTGAGGAGTCATGACAACTGCAGCCATTCTCCTTTGTGTCTGGTATGACTCTAACCAGTGGAGAATTTTCACCCTGATTCACATTGACACTAGTTTTGCTCAGGCTCCATGATGCCACATTCATTCAAATGCATCCTTGCTGTCTAGGTGCTGTTGTTCTCACCTCAACTCTAGAATTCAGCTCTTGTTTTTTGTCTGTGCTTGAAGTATTGCTGTGAAGAGGCCAGGAGCTGGTAGAATCCAAACAGTATCTGTAGTTTATTGCTAAACGAGTGCAGCAAGCAATTAGGAAGGCAAATTGTACGCTGACTTTCATTGCAAGGTTATTTGAGGAAAGGTGTGGTGCTGAAGTTTTATACAGCCGTGGTGAGACCTCATCTCAAGTGTTCTCCAAAGCTTTTTTGGTTCCCTTATCATGGGAATGAATGGAGGTTCACAAGATTAATCCATGCAATGACAGGAATGTCTGAGTTGGAGGAGATGGGATCTGTTTACCTCTGTGTTTTGTGGATTTGAGTGGTGACCTCATTGAAATTGACAAAATTCCTACAGGTCATGTAGGATAGCTCTAGGATACTAATCCTCCTCTGGCAGAGTCTAGAACCAGGGGCTGCAATCTCTGAATAACAGGTACGATTGAGGCAAGAAACGTCATCACACAGCATGGTGAATCTATGCAATTCTCTATCCCAGAGAGCTGTGGGAATTCAATCACTGAACATGTTCAGAAATGGATAGCTTGATGAAGAATAAAGACATTAAGGGATAAGGAGAGAGTGCAGGAAAGTGGCATTGAGGTGGATAATCAGTTATGATCTAATTGGCTGTGGAGCAGGCTCAATAAGCTGAATGACCTACTCCAGTTTCCATGTAAGCTGATGATGCTCTTCCAGTAAATGCAAAACATTTGTTGTCAGTTTAAGGCTGTGATTCATTCTCTCTTTTTTTTTTTTTTTTTGTTTTTACTGCAATTGTGGAATCAACTGATCATCTATCCATCTATCCATCTATCCATCTATCCATCTATCCATCTATCCATCTATCCATCTATCCATCTATCCATCTATCCATCTATCCATCTATCCATCTATCCATCTATCCA
>NC_063336.1:102265641-102305995 GCF_021869965.1 Rhincodon typus
CTATCCATCTATCCATCTATCCATCTATCCATCTATCCATCTATCCAAATGTGCACAACGGTATTAAAGATGGTGGGTGATCGCTGGAGAACAGCATCAGCACGACTTCCATACCAGAACGAAATGTAAAGATTGAGCCTCATGGGTATGGCTTCTTAGGTCTGCGTAAGACACATTTTGGATGTGCTCCTCTTTTGATAGTTACAGATGTGAAATCTGAATTGGGAGGAGCTATATTTAACTTGTTTCTACTGCTACCAATCTCTGTCTGTCTTCGATACTTTGTAATTTTACTCGAGTATTGAAGTAGTTTAAGATGTCTACATGTCACTTTGTATTTGACAAGATCCAAGCAAGACAGCTGAATAACAGGATCTCAGAGTTAAGAGGGGCGTGGGGTTGAGTAATCGTGGTAATTGTGACTTGGAGCAAAGACTGCATGTTCTCCCTGGCCAGATTAGGGTTCTAGATATCCTCTAAGAGTAAGCCAGTTTTTTAAATTTTTGCTTTAAAACCTGAGATTGGTAGGTGTTATTGAATTGAAGGATTTATTATCACTAGCATTTTACAGCAAATAATACAGTAAAATACTGTGAAAAGCCTTGACTGTCACCCCAATCTGGCCGCCATTTTGAATAGTTTAAGATTTAAGAGTAAAAAGATAGACTCTTAGTTACATCTTAGTTCTGCCACCTCCAATGAGCCCTGAGTTTGCTCACCAGCAATTACCTGCACTGCCACCCCCCTCACCCCACCGCCTTGTTGCCATAGCAGCTGTTGCCTCGCCAACACCAGGAGTCCCTGGCTCCACTGCCAGGACAGGCTGCCACTGTGCCAAGAGTCCCACTGTGGCCATCGTCCTCTGAGATATGCTTTGCAGGTGCCACTATCTTGTAGAGTCCACTGCTGCTGCTGTCTCCAATTGCTGGGAGGAGCCACATGCACCACCAACATCTCTGACCGCCAGGAGGCTGACACTACTCTGCATGGCTTTTGCAGCTGTGCCGATGCTGCCGACTAACCAGCCAAAGAAAAGAATGGAGGGAAAAATAAAGATCAGAAGTAAAAAAAGAAAGCAGATGGGACCAGAATAGCCCCAGGCAAGAGCTCGCACACAACTGTGTTACTCTGCTGCCATCTTGGAGATTCAAAAGTTTTTTTTTGAGGTATTTAAGGATGAGTTTAAGTTACTGATCAGCCATGAATGGTGGAACAGGTTCAAGGAGCTAAATGGACTCCTGCTGTTTCCATAGTCTAAACTAGTGTACAAATAAACAAGCTGCCTACAGTTTTTCCAGCTTTTATCTTTTTTGTTCTTGGGAATGCACTCCATCAGTACAGTGACCTGTTTCAAGTATTTGCAGATGAGGCTATGCAAATCACGTTGCCTGCATAGCCCCTACTCCATCTCTTTCCACGTTTACTAACCTGGCAGATATTTATGTTTGGTCATTCGCACCCCTTTATAGTGGAAGCATTGCCCAGGTGGAGTATAGTGTCGTTCTGTCTCGTGTGCAATGACTCTTGATCTCCGTACAATATTTGCTATTCTTGCTTTTCTTATCTCACTCATTCTATAATGACTCATGGGACTACCTTGCTTGGTTCCATGCTTGGCAATAAAGTTTAAAATTATAGGTATAACACCTCCAATGATTTATTTTCTATCCCTGCACCATCAACTTGAAGGTACCTCAAGAACTGTCTTTGTCCCTTCTCTGATATAACAAGGTGTAGAGCTGGATGAACACAGCAGGCCAAGCAGCATCAGAGGAGCAGGAAGGCTACGTGTAAAATGATTCCCAACTTAAATCCTTCCCTCAAAGTACATTAGTACTTATCTCAAGCCTTCTACTCTAGTCTAATTAGTTCTACCTGTTGGACATGCAGTCTTGTTTGCGTTGCCTCTATCTCCAGTACTTTGTCAGCCATAAACTTTGGTGCTTCTCAAAATTCCATACACTTTAATCCTCCCTGTCTCTTTCCCTCCCCACCTCACAACATGCATACACTTGGACATTGTCTCTGTCTCTGTGCAAAATAATTTGTTAACAACCTCTTATCATTTTTGAATGAAATAAACCTTTGCTTTTGCTATGGAGAGTAGTTCATAGTTTTTGGTGAAATCTGTCTCTGAATGAACCAGAGGCCACAATCTAGACAATGACTGGGGAAGTGACGAGAATTAAATCAAAGTTAGAGTATGTGGAAAGGGGCCAAGTATAATAGCTTTAATTTTCCTCATGTTTAATTGGAGTGAGGGTGCCTGAAGACGGAATACAGACTTTTGCTCTGATGTTTAAAATATCAGCAGGGTTGGGAGAGCTGGTGGAGCAGCAAAGTTTATCATTCTATGCATATGAGGCATGTAACCCTCCTTCTGATTTTTAGTGCGTAGATGAGTTTAAGGGAACCATATCCCCTCATTTGATGGGTTGAAAATGTTCTGTGAACAGTAGTTTCTGTCTATATTTGCATAGGTAAGAATGAAATCAGTAGAAGCATTGGACCACAGAAGAGAGATAAGGCAAAAGAGGAAAATGATGTGGTTGACCATTTCCTAAGGTTAATGAGAGCACAGAATGGATAAACCACCACAGTCACAAGAAATGTTATTTGTCACCTTTGGTTAAGGCTGGTTGGCACTAACTTGTCAGATTTCAGTAGGCATTTCCTCTAATTTTGCTAGATTATTCCCTTTTCATGAAATGTCACCATGTGGTGGTTGTTTGCATAGAGACATCATGTGTTGTGAGGTTCTGAAAGGGAGAAGAGACGGGGCCTGCAGAGAGTGAATCATTTGCAATGTCATCTGGCACTGTGGCTATGAAGGTAAGATGAGTGTTCAGTAGTTTGTTCTAAATGCATTTCCAATGAATAAGAGATTTGTCTTGGACACTTTTTTTTAATGAGCTTGGAAGAGAGAAGCACAACTTACGTGAGACTTTATCTGGGGGCGAGGCAGGAAGTACTTTAATCTGTAAAGTCCTTCTCATCCTTGGGATGTTCTGGAATGCTTTACAGTCAATTGAAGTGCTTGTGTGTAATCTCTGGAAGGAGTAGTTGTAGCCAATTTGTGAAAGCAAGAATGCACAACCCAGGAACAAAAAGTTGCTGGAAAAGCTCAGCAGGTCCTGCAGCATCTGTGGAGGAGAAAAGAATTAATGTTTCGGGTCCAGTGACCCTTTCTCAGAACATAGTGTTATTTCAAACTGCATTCACATGGGTTTTTGTAGGAATCTGTTCAGTTTGCACCCCTAGAATGACAGACCAGTGCAAAGTATGAGCACAAAGTTGATTATAAAATGCCAAAATACAAAAAGAATATTTTTTAAAATGCTTCTTGCCTCCAGATGCAAGATGATTTATCTGGAGGTGAAATGCTGTGAATCCTCATCCAATTCATCTGCAGCTCTGGAAGGCCAGAATGGTAGAGTAAATTTCTTTTCTGCAAAGTGTCTTGCAATAGTAAGGCATGATCTGCAACTATCATGTTGTGATCCTTGCAACATAAATGAGTCATGGGTCATGGGTCATGTACTAAAAAAATTTTGATGAACTTCAAGTACACTACAATCTCAGACGCGTGTATGTCTGAGTTTAAGCTCTAATTTGGATGTACTGTAGCATGCTTCCCTTGCAGTGTTATGCTGCAAGAGAAGAGAGTTCAGTAAGTTGGAGACAGCTTTTACACCATTAGCCCGAAGGCCTTTACCATGATGGCTGTGTGTGCATGGCCCTTTAAAAAAGGTGTTTCTCAGCTGTGCAATTTATAACACCCATAATGAGAATCAAATGGAGGTAAAGGAGTGGTTTAACTAATTGCGTTGAAATGTTGTTCTTAATGAAGTCAATTAAGCATTTGGGAATTGAGTGCATTTGATGAAATATTTTGCATATAATTTGACACCACAGGGAATCCATTTTTTTACAGTGATAGCAGAAGATCAAGACCTGCTTTGATTATAAAGAGGATGGGGAGCAAATAGTTTGAAAGAATCCAAAGTTAATGTTCAAGGCTTTGTGGTGGCTGATGACTTGCGTGGAGTTTTGGAGACTAAGTTGTTATTCATCAGGGTAGAGTGCTAGAAATCAAGCCCTGCTATTTCCAAAGTCGTCATAAAAGTTAAACAGTATGCAGAATCCCCAGTTTTTCAGACCCAGATTGAAAGGCAGCACTATAAATTCTATCTCACTACTTCTAAACTAAGGTATGATCATTCATGGCCTTTTGCATGTCTACGTACTCCCGTTAGAACCAACACTATCAAAATCTGCTAGGCTAGCATGCTTCCATATTGCGCGCACACGAACTGAATACTACTTGCATTTCAAAAAGTCTGAGAATAAATGGAGTTTCAACATGGATTGGATTTGAACTCCCTTGTGTGTCCACCGACCAGAAAGTAGATCTTTATAGACATTTTTCAATCTTTTTTGCAATGTTGCAATTTTATTTCTGTAAGTTAGGAAAATAAAACTGAATACAGAATGATTAAAAAATGAACTTCTTGACTTTACCTCCCAAAGGTATTCCAGGCTATCATTATCTGCAAATGTTTCTACTTTTAGTCACATTTTTAATTTTTCTGAATATTTTCCTTTTGAGTATCCTTGCTTTATCACGCCTTCCCCAGTTGCTTTAAAGCTACTTTTATTTGTTTTGTCTTAAATATCAAATTGTATTTACCTAATGCTTTGAGTTTAGAAAAGCAAGACAAAGTACTTCAGAGGCGCAGTCAAAGAACCAGTATTGAGGCAGAGCAGTAGGAATGTAATGGGGTTCAAATGTTAGCCAAAAAGATAGAATGTAAGGAAATTTTTAATTTTTTTTGTTTTCGGTTTCTCTTAATCCAGTCTCTTTTTTTTTTCTTTCTTTCTCCCCACCCCTCCCCCCCCACCGCCCCACCGGCCTTTTTTTAATCAACTTGTTTAGAAATGTTGTAACACACATCTGGGACAAGTAGGACCTGAACCCAGGTCTCCTGTTTCAACTGTACAGACACTACCACTGTACTACAAGACCCTTCTTTCCCCCTTTTCTACCTCCTGTTATAATGTTATATTTTACCTGTTTTCTCAGTCTGTTTATTTCCTAATCCTTGGAACTCATTATTTAAGGAGATAGTGTGTTGATTTTCCTGTTCACAAGGGTGCAGTATGCCTTAGTTCCCTTGCTGTGTTATTACCACCAATAATTGAATAATTTTTCACAAAACTATTTTGCTTTGAAGGTTGCAGGAGAGAGCCTACCTCAGAGGTGATAAATATTTACTATTCTAACCCACTAGCTTCTAACTTCTCACCACTGCAGCAATGAAATGCCAGGAAATGTGCTGAAAAATAGTAGCAAAGTTGGAAGTCACCAAGATCCAGAAGTTATGTGACCTGACATGGACTTTGGAGTTAATTTTGGCCAGAATCCACAGTTGCAAAATTAAAGCTTAAAAATCAACAGGGTAGCCATAAACTCAGCAGGAATCAAATGTTAGTCATTGGGCTTGTAAGCTGCTCTAAGATATCTTTTTAAAACTTACTGGCTACAAAGAGGGATGTAATTGAATAGAACAATGAGTTTGTGATGAGATTAAAGGCAACGGACTTGGTCTTTCTAGTATTCTGCTGGTAGGTTATTGCGGTCAACCAAGACTAGATGTTAACTAAGCAGTTAGGACAGGACTCCGCATGCTAAACAGTGTAAGCAGATAGAAACAGAGCTAAGTAATCCCACAATTAACAGATCAGATCACAGCTGTGCAATCCTACCACATCCAGTCATGAATGGTGGTGGACAAGTAAGCACCTAACTGGAGAAGGCTCCACAAATATCCCCATCCTCAATGATGAAAGAGCCAAATGCTTGGTGCAAAAGATAAGGCTGAAGCTTTTGCAGCAATCTCCAGCCAGAAGTGCCAAGTATATAATCCATCTCAGCCTCCTCCTGTGGTCCTCAGCATTCCATTCACTGCACATAATAACTAGAAATGATTTGGAGGCATTAGATACTGCAAAGGATATGCACCCTGACAACATTCTGGCAATAGTACTGAAGACTTGTACTTCAGAACTTGCCACAGCCCTAGCCAAGCTGTTCCAGTACAGTTACAACACTGGCATGAACCTGAAAATGTGGAAAATTGCCTAGGTATGTTCTATACACCACACAGGACATATTGAATGGAACCAATTCCACCCACCCCCACTCCACCACCACCACCACCTCCAATTAGTCTAATCTCAATCATCAGTGAAGTGTTGGAAGATATCATCAACAGTGCTGTCAAGCAGCAGCTGCTCAGCAGTAACCTGATCACTGAAGCCCAGTTTGGGTTCTGCCAGGGTCACTCGGCTCCTGTTACAGCCTTGGTTCACACGTGGATAAAAGAACTGAATTTTCAGAGGTGAGGTGAGAATGAGAGCCCTTTGCATCAAGGAGCCCTAGCAAAACAGGAATCAATGGGTATCGGGGACAAACTCTTCACTGGTTGGAATCATAGCTGGCACACAGGAAGATGGTTGTGTTATTGAAGGTCAGTCGTCTTGGCTCCAGGACATTTCTGCAGAAGTTTGAACGGGTAATGTCCTAGGCCTAACCACCTTCAGCTGATTCATCAATGATTTTTCTGCCATCGTAAGGTTAGAAGTGGGGATGTTCACCAATAATTGCACAGGATTCAGCACCACTGACAGCTCAGATACTGAAGCAGTCCATGTTCAAATGCAGCAAGATCTGGTCATTGTCCAGGGTTGGGCTAACAAGTAGCAAGTACCATTCATGCCACGCAAATGCTGGGCTGTGATCATCACTATTAAGAGACAATGAAATCACTGCCCTGTGACATTCAATGGTGTTACCATCACTGAATCCCCTACAGTGAACATCCTTGGGTTTACCATTGACTAGAAACTCAACAGGACTCCTCACAAACACAGTGGCTGCAAGAGCAGGTTGGATGCTAGGAATGCTGGAGTAACTTAACCACATGACTTTCCAAAGACTGTCTCCCATCTGAAGGCACAAGTCAGGAGTGTGATGGAATACTCCCCACTTAGCTGGATGGGTACAGCTCCAACAACACTCCAGACTCTTCATACCATTGAGGACAAAGCAGTCTGCTTGGTTGGTACTACCTCCACAAACACCCACTCACTCCTCCACCGATGTTCAGTAGCAGCAGTGCGTACTACCTACAAGATGCAATGCAGAAATTCATCAAAGATCCTTAGACAGCACCTTCGAAATCCATGACCACGTCCATCTTGAAACGTAATGGCAGCAGATATATGGGAATACCACCTGCAAATTCCCCTTTGAACCACTTGCTGCCCTGGCTTGGAAATATATTGCCGTTGCTGTCATTGTTGCTGGATCAAAATCCTGAAATTTCCTCCCTACAGACATTGTGGGCCTACCTACAAATCAGGGACTGTAATGGTTCAAGAAGGCTGCTCACCACCACTTTCTGTAGGGCAGCTCGGAACAGCTAATAAAATGCTGGCCAGCCAATCATGTCCACATCTCATGAGTGAATTTTTAAAAAATGGTCTTGTTTTACACGTGCAGTGGAATCATCAGATAAGGTGGTGAAGAGTTGTGTGGTGTTCAGGTACATAGATTCCAGTGTGTTTTTTTTTCACGTGGGTGATATCATCAAAAACAGCATATAGCTGAATAAATAGCAGGGTTCAAAGATATATGCTTGCAGTGGGAACTGATATGAAGGGTCGGAGAAGTAATTGTTGTATATTCTTTGTCTGTGGCTAGTGACACAGCTCACTTGGAGAATGCTGACATCAAGCCCACTCCTGTAGAATTGCTGCAGACGTGAAAACTAAATTCTACTACCAAAAATGCTCAAGTTACCTAACTGTCTAACTCTGTTTAAAAGAAAAACAAAACTTGGTGTGTATTTCTACTAAAGGGAAAATTATTATTTTTACTTCAACCAAAGTGATCATCTTGACTACTGGTGAAACTCAGCAGGTCTGGCAGCTTCGTTGGGAAGAAAGCAGAATTAACATTTTGAGTCCAGTGATTGTCGATCAGAATAAAGTTATTGGATTCAAAATGTTAACTCTGCTTTCTCCTTTTACAGATCCTGCCAGTTTTGCCAATAGTTTGATTTTTTTGTTTCAGATATTCAGCATCTGCAGTCCTTTTTTGTTTTTCATTTTATGTTCATAACTGGAGGCAGAAAAAGAAAAATGATAAGCTGTGCAATAATAAAATTAGCTAAAGATTTTAATCCTTTTTAAAATTCCCCCACTTAGAGAAACAGACGAGACCAAATAGACAAAAAGAGAAACCGAAGCATCTGCAGATGCTGTAAATCAGGAACAAAAACAAACTTGCTGGAAAAGCTCAGCAGGTCTGGCAGCATCTGTGAAGGAAAAAATCAGTTAACGTTAACCATTGAGGGTAGTTTCACTGAGTCGGATAACAAAGACAATTGTTGGTGAATGCCTAGTGATTTTGATGGTGTTGTTTGTGACTTTGATTCAAGCTGTTCTAATGGTTGGGAAGGTTTTCTTTTTTAGAGTAAAGTTGAGGGAGAGATGGCAGGGACCTAGAAGGAGCAACATGTTGACAATGTTCTTTTGTTTTCCCTAATTTGTCTTCTGGAGCGTACTCTCTTCTTTAGAATTTGTGTAATTTTCTAGAACCTACTTTTATTTTCTGGGACAGTGAGCTGTTCATTAAAATTTTGTATAATATGCCCCAAATTCATTCATTTTTTCAGTTAGTGGGTAAATTCTAGCAAAATTATTGCTGCCAGGCTTGGGAGCAAGTTGGTGCAGGGTAGGCATCAAACCTGAACGTGTTTTGGTCAGTTGTGCTTGGTACCACATCGATGTCTATTTTCAGTCACAAATTCATGAAGGAACAGTATAAAATATTTTCATTTGAATAATACATCTATGGATTCTTAATGTAGATTGAGTACTATGCATTTTTCTTTATTTTTTTGTTTATTGCATCATTAAAATAAACTTTTTGAAGTTGTAAAACAACTCTTAGTTTCATCGTGAATACAGATTGAAAGAATCAGAGCTCAGCATTAGGACTTGAGGGAGGAAGCAATAAACTGGCTGGAAGTACTCAACTTGGGTGAAGAGTTATTAGCAATGGGGCAAAGGTCTTTAATTCCACATTATAAACTCCAACAGCATGAGCTCTGTTTTTGTCCTTGCTTCACACCCGCTCTGGTACAGTATGAATAATTTTACTCTAGTTAGGGTTATTGTATAGCTTCCAGTTGCTACCACATAATTGTTAATTTTTGTAAATAAATTTAAACTCAAATGAAAATGTGGATTTCGTATTTTATTACAAGATGATTATGGAAATAAATATATGCAAGGAATTTAACTATTGTGTTTGGTCATGTTATTAAATTTCCTGCAACGCTGCTGGGATTCAACCAGGCAAATGCAACAAGCCACTAGAATGTTCATATTCCTACATTGGAGTTGCTCTTTTATAACTTTACTATGTGGGGATCACCGTCACTCCCAGGATGTTAGATATTTCAAAACCATGTCAAAGAAAAACAACTATCCTTGGCAGAGAATTTCTTTCTATTACTATGTGGAATGCAAATAGTTCGCCAAAAAAAGTTGAAGTATCAATAAATATGACTGTTGGCTTATAAACAAGCCACTGGTGCATGAAATTGAGTTGATTTTGATCCTGGCCCAGTCTGGATATATGGGGAGGGTTTACGGCAGGATGTTCATCTAGCTGTTTTAAAAAAAACATTCAGCCAAATCCAAATAATTTAAGATTGTGATAGGGTGATCAGCCAACATTATTATGACGCTGTAACAGGGGAAAAGCTGAAAGAGAGAAACATAGAAGTGTAGGGTGTAGGAAGTAGGAGCAGGAGTAGGTCATTCGGCCCGTTGATAATGCTCCGCCATTCAATATGATCATGGCTGATCATCCAACAGCGTACTCCTCTGTTCCTGACCAATCCACCTAACCTGCATATCTTCTGGACTGTGGGAGGAAACCAGAGTACCCAGGGGAAATCCCTGCAGACATGGGGAAAATGTGCAAACTCCACATAGGCAGTCACCTGTGGTAGAATTGAACACAGCTCCTGGCGCTGAGGTTGCAGTGCTAACCACTGAGCCAACATGCTACCCTTCCTGCATTTATCCTATCTAGTCCTATTAGGATTTTATAGGTTTGAGACCTCTGGCAAATTTATTCTTTCTTTCCTATTTAATCTAATTTTCTAATTAACCTGTTCTCACCTCTGGAACAGGTGGGCCTTGAGCCAGGGCTTCCTGATCCAGAGGTTGGGACACTACCACTATGCATTTGCCGAGGGCCCTTTTGACTCCAGTGGATATTTTTGACGTAATAGAATAATTATCCAGGTGTCCAAGTTTAATAAAATGCACTTAAACTAGTGTAATACTTGGAAGTGCATGGTAAAATAAGGCAAAGTCAGCATAGTTTCATCAAGGGGATGTCATGCCTGACAAATCTGTTAGAATTCTTTTGAGGAGGTAACTAGCAGGTTAGACCAAGGAAAGCCAATAGATGTTATCTACCTGGACTTCCAGAAGACCTTTGACAAGGTGCTGCACAGGAGGCTGCTGAGTGAGATAAGGGCCCATGGTGTTAGAGGCAAGGTACTAGCATGGATAGAAGATTGGCTGTCTGGCAGACAGCCAGAGTGTGGGGATAAAAGGGTACTTCCCAGGATGGCATCCGGTGACTAGTGGTGCTCCACGAGGGTTAGTGTTGGAACCACAGCTTTTCACTTTATACGTTTGAAGATCTAGATGAAGGAATTGAGGACATTCTGGCTAAGTTTGCAGATGATACAAAGATAGGTAGAGGGACGGGTAGTATTGATGAGGCTGCAGAAGGATTTGGACAGGTTAGGAGAGTAGGTAAAGTGGCAGCAGATGGAATACAACATGGTACACAGCAGTGTGAGGTCATGCACTCTGGTAGGAAGAATCGAGGCATAGATCATTTTCTAAATGGGAGAAAATTCAGAAATCTGAAGTGCAAAGAGACTTTTGGGGTATAGATCAGGATTCTGTTAAGGTAAACTTGCAGTTTCAGTTTGTATTTGCCTTCCTAACTACCATGTTGGCATGTTGAGAGGACTGGAAGTTAAAAGCAGGGATGTACTTCTGAGGCTTTATATGCTCTGGTCAATAATATTTAGAATATTATGAGAGATTTTGGGCCTCATACCTCAGGAAGGATGTACTGGCCCTGGAGTGAGTCCAGAGGAGGTTCACGAGAATGATCTTAGGAATGAAAGGCTTATTGTGTGAGGTACGTTTGAGGACTCTGGGTCTAAACTTGATGGAGTTTAGAAGGATGAAGGTGGATCTAATTGAAACGTACAGAATACTGAAAGGCCTGGACAGAGTGGACGTTGGGAAGATGTTTCCATTGGTAGGAGAGACTAGGACCTGAGGGCATAGTCTTAGAGTAAAGGGAAGATACTTTAGAACAGCGATCAGGAGAAACTTCTTCCACCAGATATTGGTGAATCTATGGAATTCATTGCCACAGAAGGCAGTGGAGCCAGGTCATTGAGTATATTTAAGATGGAGATAGATAGGTTCTTGATTGTCAAGGGGATAGAGGGTTACAGGGAGAAAGTGGGAGAATGGGGTTGCGAATCTATCAGCCACGATTGAATGGTGGAGCAGCGTCAATGGGCCGAATGGCTTAATTTCTGCTCCTATGTCTTATGGTCTAAATTGGCTAATACAATTTTTTATGAATTAATTTTGAAATTATACAGTGATATTATATAATTTGTGATTCTGTCTTTGACACTAACACTGCTGTTTGTTTTTCTAGGTGAATTTTGTAGTATGCCAGTTGTTTGCTTTGCTAGCAAGTGTATGGTTTCGACTTTATCTTCACCCAAGTAAAACTAGCAGCTATGTCAGGCATGCTGTTGCCACACTTCTGGGACTTTACCTTGCATTGTTCTGCTTTGGGTGGTAAGTATTGCATTGAAATTTGTTCTTTGTTTTGAAAAAACATTTCCTAAATGTCAAGCAGGGTGTTCTTTAGCCTCGTGGGTATTTTGCATCAAAAAATTGTCTTTTGCATGTTAAGCTAGACAGTATTTGATGTGAATCAGATGTTGAGAGTCATAATTCAGCTTGGCTCTGTTTTTATTCATTATCCCTGTTGTATGATTCCAGCAGGGCTAGGAATTTTTTTTCTTTTGATTCTCAGACCCAATAAAGTACATGACTGCTTCTTTCTGACTTTCACCAATTTACTGCAGATTAATCATTGCACAGAAGACTGAACTGATCTGCAGAGGAAGTGGCACATCATATGATTTTGTGTGTCAAGGGTGGGTCTGCTTGTCACCTAACTGATGTATGGTAGGGCACACGTTTGCTCTTGATTCTTGTGTTTGATCTGGTTTTAATATGCAAGATAATGCATAGAACCTTTTAAGGAAACTTTGGGGCTGTGTAGCTATGCAGGTTAGAGGGAGCTCTGGTAGCAAGCCAGAGGATTTTGGAGTGTTTTAGAAACCAGCAAAGCACAATCAAAAAGTTGATAAGTAGGGTAGCTGAATAAGAAGACCTAGGAAAGTAAGCTTATCATGAATATGAAAATAGATTGCAAGAATTTTTACAAGTAAATAAACAGGAGTATAGCAGAAGAAAATGTTGGAGCTTTAGGAGGTAGAACAGGAGAAACTATAATGAGAAAATGGCAGGAATGTTGAACAACTAGTTTGTGGAACTGTCAGAGGATAATAATGTATCAGAAAGAGGGTGCAATCAAGGGCCTAATAAAAACGAGAAACCAAAGGCAATTATAAGAGAAACTGGAGACTAAGCCAACAAATCCCAAGGACCTGACATACTGCATTCTTGGAGGCAACTACAGATATAGTAGGTGCTCTAGTTATGATTTCTCAAAGTGTTCTTGATTATACAATAATCCCAGGAGATGGCTATCAGTAAAGCACTATTATTAAGTGGATAATGAAAACGGGGAACACAAAGTTAATCTGACAGTCAGGAAAATGTTGAAATTTATTATTACAGAAGTTTTGCAATGCACATCAAAGTCACAATCAGACACAATTTAGTGAGGTTTTAAGAAATGGCAAGAGTGTTTGACAAATTTATTGGGGTAGAGTCAGGATTAAATAATGAGACAAAAGAGCTGATCTCATTTAACTGATAAGACAAGGTGTTGGGAAACGCAGATTTAATATTTTGTCGAAGTAGTGCTGGATCGATGTGAAAGGAGGAAATTCTTTAGTGAGTGGTAATGATCTGTGAAGGTACTGGAAGCAAAGATGATTTCAGATTATAAAAGGAAGTTGGATTGACACCAAAGGAACTAAACATTCAAGGATAGAGTGTGGTCATGAGTCAGTGGGTTAGTCTATAGAACTGACATTTGTTGCAATTGACTGACTGGCACAGGCGGCAGCCATTGTAACTTTTTGATATTTAATAAGACATTTGCCTGTCTTGATGCTTCTGACTAGTGGCTACACTTTTTTTTTGCTAGGTGGAAAGACTTTGAACTTGTGTTGAGATGCCTCTGATGGTCTTGGTGGGCAATAATAGGCCAGGAAAGATCTCTGTTCTGGACTTTTATCCTCCTTTTCAGAATTCAGACTGTATCGCGTCCATGTTGAGAAACAATAGGTGACTCTCCCTTGGAGCCAAGGTCGCTCTCTGAGAATTGCGACACAGTTCTCATGAAAATATATAAAAAATACAGGGTGCAGGAGTGATTTATGGTGCTCTGGGAGCTGCAGTCAATGCTTGCACTTAGATTTTAAATTGGCTGTTTTAAGCTCACTGACAGCTTGTTTTATTGGTGGAGGTTGTGTAGTGGCAGTGTACAGTGTTCCTAAAACTTGCTACTCTTGTGTGAAGCTTTCTGACATGTTGATAGAATAGCTTGCTAAATTGTTCAAAGGCTCAAGTGGAAAAAAAACTTCTTAAATTTTAAATAATGATTCGGGTGAGAGTATGTAGTATATAGATCTACGTGAACGAAAACTGATTTTCAATCTTTGATTTGTTCGAGGTTTTTTGATTAGTTTGATCAGAAGTGGTTGGGGGAGGGGTGGGGAAGTATGCAGAAAATATTATTCACACTTTAATACCTTTTGCAGTTGAGCTGATAACTCCTTTTGAAGTTGAGATTTCTCAAGCAGCAAGTTGTTCACGCAGATGCTGGAGAGCTTTAACATATTCCAGTCAGCACTTATTGATTCTGGGTGTGAGATGTGGGCCCAGCAAACCAAGAACAGGGCAAAGAACCACTGGAAGCCACACTCCATGCAGGAAAAAAAACAGGAAAAAAATTTTGAATAGAATTTTTTTGTTTTTGTTTGTCTTGTTTCAACTTTTCAGTTGTGATTACATGCAAGTTTATACTGGCTTCTAAAGTTTTTTTTGTGAAATCTGCATTGCAATTTCATGTTACATATGAAATAAAATTTGTTATAGAGCAGTTTTGCAATGGGGAAAAATATTCTAAATATTTAATGCTATCGAAATGAATTTAATGTTAACAAAGTGAATCATTGTGCTTTTTCCACAATGAATTCAAAGAGCAAACATGAAGAAAACAGAATAGATAGAATAATTTGCAGCACTGTAATATTCTCTGCTCTTCCCCCCACCCAGCCTGGAGGGCAGCACACATTCATGTGACTTTTTTCAGTGCTGTCAACTAACTAAGTAGTATAACTGGAAGAGATTACTTTCAAAACACATCACAGGACTTTAGCAATGAGTGAGCTAAAGGCAATGCCAGGATTAGAAAGTGACTTAAATAGTGTGATCATTTGAGATGTTCTAGTCTTCTCACAGCATTGTGTTGGAAAGGAGCACTAAAAGTCACATACATGATGACTGTGAAATCTATTTTAATAGAATCTTGAAGTGATTCATCTAAAAATTGCCCTTAAAACCAAAGGCGTTAGTTTTGTCATTGCACACTATAACCTATCAAACCTTTATTAAATCTATTGATAACAGAAAGATAGAAAATAGAAGCAGGTGTGGGCAATTTGGCTCATCGGGCCTGCTCAGCCATTCAACATAATCATGGCTGATCCTCTAACTCAACGCCATACACCTTGACACCTGTAGCTTCTAGAAATCTATTTCCTAAATATATTGAGGCTTTGCTTTAAACAGGAAGGCTTGGAGAAAGAATTTCAGAAGTTCACCACCCTCTGAAGAAATCTCTCCTCATCTCAGTCTGAAGTGGGCTTCTAACCTGATACCATGATCCCTTTTTCCTGTACAGTCTTGTCAGAATATTATACTTTTCAATGAGATGCTGTCAAATTCTTCTAAACTCCAGTGAATACAGGCCTAGTTGACTCCATCTCTTGTATAACAAACCTGCCCTCACAGGAATCTAGTGAACCTTTGCTGCACTCACACTATGGCAAGTATATTTTTCCTTTTGGTAAGCAGACCAAAAATGTACAAAGCACTGAAGGTGTAATCTCACCAATGCCTTGGGTACTTCCTTGCTCCGTACTCACTCAAACCCTCTTGAACAAAGGCTTATATACCCTTTTGCCTTCCTAACTGCTGGAATTCCAGCAATCAGTGTACAAGGATATCTGCACTAGCTCACCCCAGCACACATGTGCTATGGGCTGCTTTAAATTGCACACGTGAAGCAAAGGTGCAGGTTGTGGATTAGAAACTCTGGAACAGGGATGTTGGGGGTGGGGTGGGGGAGTCACCCCTTGGTAGAGGAAGGTGGTGCAGGTGGATTCGGAGGTGGGGTGGGAAGGGAAAGGAAGGAATTGGGAACTTGGAGAGAGAGGCAGAACCTGGGATCTGGGAGTCTGTTCTTCCCCCATACCCCCCCACCCCAACCAAACATCCTCCCCTGCCTAGGAATACACTTGCATATGCCCCAACCCTCTACCCACTGCCCCCACCTCCTTGCTCTATTTCCTCCTTCCCTCCCCACCACCTCACTGTGCCTCCCCCTTGCTCCCTCATATCCTCTTCCCTCACCTGCCTCCTCTTCCATCCCCCATCTCCTCACTCTGCCTCCCCCATCTAAATGAGAATAATAAAAATACTCCAACTCATACTTGTGCATTCAACGGTTCAAACATGCACAGCCAAGTAAGTTTATAAGATGGGAAGATAGATTAAATGGTTAGAGTCCATAAAAGTTAGTTGTATGTGGATTCATTAGATTGATACCATTTTTGATTTTTTTTTTTTCAGACAGGGCTCAATGGACTTTCTGAATTCAGGATCAGGATGATTTAAAGATATTGAAGGATTTCAGTTTGTTCACCTGGAGTCAGCAGCTGCTAGTTTGATTTTCAGACGTTGCCTGTGGATATGGCTTGTCGAACAATACGCAGGGCTCAAACTAGAAAGGTGACGAGAGTGCTCACCTAGGGTCCTCCTTCCTAATTTAATTTTGTGTTCTCTGGCCTGAAGAGAAATGGTTTCTTAAAACAGTTAGTTGGTTCATCATATGATCTCTCCTCAAACTGATCGATTTAACCCAACATGATCATAGCAAGTTGATTCCAGGTCCGTTGTTTAGGCATGATTTGTATTATGGCTAGAGGAGTTCCCGTATCACCCAGGATCCATTGTACGAGGTATGTTTGATGACATGGGCCACATCTAGTTGAACATACAGGTTGCCTGAATGCTTTGTTTAGCATACTTTTTTTTCATGATACTTTTTAAAAGAAAGCGGTGTATCTAGAATTCATATATAATTGTATCAGCAGTTGTAATTTGTGCTGACTGACTCTATTTCACTTAGAGCGTCATTAACCTTAAGATTAAACATGTTTCTTCTAGGTATGCCTTGCATTTTGTTGTGCAGAGTGGAATTTCTTACTACATCATGATCATTGTTGGTGCAGGGAATATGCAAAAGTAAGTATTTTCAATGGATGCTATTCTCTTTGCATTTTAATTTAACTGTATCCAGAATTTCTAAAGTGACACTACCGTAAGTGCTGCATTTAAAAAAAAAAATCCCTTAATGTGAGCAACTTTAAAAAGTTGATAAAGCTAAATAGGCATGAAGTTTTCATTCAATAGATTTCTGATCATGTCACTGACGATGCTCATTTTGAGAGATACCCTGGCAATGTCTCCACGTGTTCAACTAAGCGTTTCAGTCGGGACACTTGGAAAACAATGAGTCTGAGCCTTGTGAATGATCCTTTCTTCTGGCCTCAAATGCTGCATGATACGAATGACGCAACAGTCACAGATTCTAGTTTGCAGAGTACTATCAATGATCAGGAAACCTTCAACATTGCCATGCAAATAATATTTGGTAGGCATGAGCATGTGCCCTTTAACAAAGTTGGGCAGTTATATCTGAGCATCTTTTTGAAAATCTTGGGTATGTACATTCATGCTGACTTGAGATTGGGTAGCCAAGTGGACAGTATGCTACAAAAAAGAACAAATGAGGAATTTTGAGATCTCTCGTTATTACAAAATCCCTACCCACAATCTGTGATCTGTACCAGCAACACCTGGCCCTTGGTCAACTGTGCTATGCCTGTGTGGTGCCTTAGAAATACGTATGTGTAAATTGCTCCGATCAAAATGCAGAAGTTTGCTGTTAAGTGTCATGACTCACAGGTATAGTACCAGTTGGAACAGGTTTCTGTATTTGACTATATTTATTACCAATACTAATCACAGGTAAACATTTATGATTTATGGATATATATAACTCTACCAGTTAAAGCTGTAACCCCCTTCTGAAACCCACCTACACACACAGACAGATACAAGCAGACAAATAAAACTAGCATTACAGATGGAGGCAGAAAAGGATATTGGGGTAACAACAGTTTAATGACACCTGTCTTCCTTCAGGATTTGAAGGTGTGCTGCTTTTTTTTTAATGTCCTGCAGTTCTCTGATCTTTTACTCCAGGACTTTTGCTTCACAGGCAATACAGAGGGACATTGTACACAATTTATAAAATCTTTGACTTATTGGTTTGAAAAAAACAGCTTACACAACTAGATGCAGAAAATAAATGGCTTTCTTTTAACTTGGGTGTTTTACTGGAGAAGACACAGACACGCACCCCTCTTCTTTTCTTTTTATCAGTACATTTTCTTAGTTCTTCTGTGAAACTATCCTTTTTGTAATTCAGCCCACAGTCAAAAATCAAGTAATCTTTGGCCATACCAGTCATACAATCACACCTTTTCATGTCACAAGCTTTGAAACTCTGAAGTGTTGCACTAAGTTTGCAAGCTCCCTTGCACAATCTAACCACTTTCACAACTGGCTGCCATCACCACACCCAGAGAAATCCAGGCAACTCCATTTTGTCTGAACCCAACCCTGTTAGGTGTGGGATGGAAAGATATCGATGTAGCCCTATTCATTAGACATTACATACTCCATAAAGTATTTGAACAAATTTTTAAAAAAAACTTTAATTCATTCACATGAGGGTGCTGCTTACTGGGTAAGCATTTGTTGCCCATCCTTAATTGCCCAGAGGGCAGTTAAGCATCAACTGCATTGCTTTGGTCTGGAGTCACATGTCGGCCAGACCAGGTAAGGTTGGCAGTTTCCTTCCCTAAAGGACATTAGTGAATCTGTATGTATTTTTGTGGCTGTAATAATGGGAATGATGTATTGGTTTGTACTTTTCATATAATTTTAACCGCATATTCTTCCTTTTTAATATCCCATCCTCTATTTCCCTGTTGTCTGCTAAACTTCTTTGTCTGCTTTTGTTACTAAATGATTGTCATGTTTCTGTTTTTAACTTTATTAATCAGGCTGTAGATTGATTTTCATTCTATTGTGAACCATACTGCAAATCACTGTTTGGACAGTGAACATGCTTCTTCAATGAAATACTTTTGGGGGAAAAAAATCTGTTATAGCAGTCACCACCCCTAGATACAATTATTGACAAAGTCCACTAGCAGCATATGTTTCTTTGAACAGCAGTGTGTGGAAAGATCAGTGTTAAAGCAGTTTTCTTTTAAAGCATGTGTTTCTCATAAATGCTTTTGAAACTGCAACATAAACTTTTTGTGAACTGTTAGATTCATTGAAGGAAAGTAGAGAAATTTTGATTCCTGGGATGGCAGGTTTGCCACATCAGGAGAGATTGGGTTGTCAGGGCCTGTATTCATTGGAGTTTAGAGTGATGGAATAATATTTGAAATGTATAAATTTGGATGCAGGGATGATGTTTCCTGTGGTCTGGGGGTGGAGGGAATAGTATCCAGAGCAAGGGATCATAGTCTCAGGACTGAATTTTGGACAGAGATGAGGAGAAAATTCTTAAGTCAGATGATGGGGAACTTCTGAAATTCCCCAAGAGCGACGGCTGTGGAGACAAAGTTACCAAATACATTTAAGAAAAAAACTTTTCTAGAAGCTATAAGTGTCAAGGAGTATGGAGAGAATGGGAGTATGGTGTAGAAAAAGAGGATTAGCCATGATTATGTAGAATGGTAAAGCAGTCTTGATGAGCTGAATGGCCTACATCAGTGCCTATTTTCTGTTCATAGTTATATGCAGAATCTTAAAAGTAGATAATTAATTTGCCTATTGACTAAACGTTTAAGTATGATTTCTACATTGGAGGAAGGCTAGCTACCACAATATTAGGCAGGAACTAGGAATGTAGACAGGGGTTGGGGGATGGCTGTTTGAGGGTAAATCCACATCTGGCACGTGGAAATCTTTTAAAGATCAGTTGATTTTAGAGTTCAGGAACGGCATGTTCCTGTGAAAATAAGAATTTGGATGGAAAGAGAAATTGAGAGTTTAATCGAAGGAAAAGGAGGCACATGTAGGGTTTGGGAAACTAAAGATGGATAGAACTCTTAGAATGTAAAGAAAGTAGGAAAGAACTCAAACAAGGAATTGTGAGGGCTAATATGGGCTGTAAAATGTCTTTGGCAAATGGGATTAAGGAAATTCCAAGGTGTTTTATACATGTGTAAGGAGTGAAGTGGTAGGTCCACTTAAGCACACAGGAAGGATTTTTTGCATGGAGCCAGAGGAAGTGGGTGAGGTCCTTTAAATGAATACTTTGCATTGGCGTTCACAAAGGAAAAGGGCATGGTAGGTGGAGTGTCTCAGGAGGGGTAAGGTGATATTCATGGGCATGTCAATATTGCTTTTCTTTTTTTAAAAAAAAGTGTTGGGTATTGAAAAACATTTCAGGTCGACTAATCCTCAAGATGAGATGGAATCTATCCCAGAACGCTGAGGGAGGCCGGTAAGGAAATTGCTGGTCCTTGTACAACGTCTTTGCATCCTCTTTTAGCCACAGAGGACCAGAGAATAGCCAATGTTGTTTCTTTGTTTGAGAAGGGCAACAGGCATAATGCTTGCTGCAGTGTTCTAGTGAAGCTCAGTGCAAGTTGGAAGAATAACATCTCATTTCCCACTTGGAATCTGCAGCCCTCTGGACTCAATTTTGAATTCAATAATTTTGGAGCCTGAACTTTCCAATGGCCTAGCCCTCTACCTCTCACATGCCAGGTTTTGTTATCACACAGCCTGATCATTATACACTACCTATTGTTAGCACCCTCTCAGCTATATCGTTTATCAACTTCTTTGTCTGCCCAACTGTTCTTCTCTCTCTCTCTTTTTAGGCTCTAACCCCACCTATCATTTATTCCTTACCCCCCGCCCCCAACCTTATCTTCTGCATATAAACCATCATTTTCCCAGCTACCATCAGTTCTGAGGAAGGGTCACCAGACCCAAAAATTTAACACTGATATCTCTTCACAGATGCTGCCAGATCTGCTGAGCTTTTACAGCAACTTCTGTTCTTGTTCCAGGTCTAATCTTGGAAATAACAGGCTTGTGTCAATGGCTGGGGAATTATCGGAGAAGATTTTAGTGGATAGGATTTAATCATATTTGGAATTAGCGCTAGGCAGCATGGCTTTGTGTGGGGAAGGTCATGTCTCTCAAACCTGATTTGAGAGAGTGACAAAGATGATTTACTGCTTTGCCGTCAATGTTGTCCATATGGACCTTAGCAAAGCCTTTGACAAGGTCACTCGTGGCAGACTGATACAAAAAGTAAAGTCCCATTAGATCCATGGTGAGCCGCTGAGATGATACAGGATTGACTCTGTCATAGACAGAGAGTAGTGGTGGAAGGGTTTTTCAGACTGGAGATCTGTGATCACTAGGGTTTTGCAGGGATCAGTGCTGAAGTATGTTAATTTTAAATCGAGACCCATGGTGCTAATGAACGTGGCATCATCAATATGTTAGTCAAATGATAGAAAACAGTCAGGTGCATGTTGGAAGGATTTAAGCGATGGTGGGCCTGAGGTCAAATGTTACAGCCATTGCTTTTATAAACACATAATCTGGATTTGGGTATATGCAACATGTGAAAATTTACAGCTGACAAAAATTAAAGGTATGGGAAGGAAACCAAATAACTTGCAAGAGGTTGCATGTCAATAGATTGTAAAACATTTAATATAATCCAGAATGGATGAAAGGAAAATGTCTATAGGAAATTTTGTAGCAAATAAAGTTTTTTTTAAAAAAAAGCAAGTTTTTATCTTTTCACTATAGGGAAGAAAATCCGGTTTCGTTAGAAGTGTCATTGGACAGATATAGCCAAGAAAAGGGCTATTGGAAAGGCTGATAATTAGAGGAGAAGGTGCCTCAGCAACAATGTGTTAACCATACTAGAGTACAGAACCTAGTCTTCTGAAGGCGCAGAAGTCTGCAGAAGGCATAAAATGCCAAATTGGAATGTTCGGAGGGTTTTAGGACTGGATAAGATGGCAGTGATGGGGAAATAATTGATGAAAGGATATGAACACACAGATGATGATATTAAACTTTGCACCTAATTTAGGTTGCTAATGCCTTTCAAAGAGGATGCAATGAAGATGTATGATATCAGGAATGTACTATTTGAGATGTGAAACATTAAAGAAGTTGAGACTATTGGCAATGGAACAGAGAAGGTGAAAGATTCTATAGAGTTGCATTGAGTAAATAAAGGGAGACTTTCCAGTGGCAGAGGAAGAACATCTAAGGTAAAACTGTCAGTGATGACATAAAGGGAAGGTGGTCTATCTAGCAATGTTGATCAATCGTCATTCCACAAAGCAAAATCAGTTTTGCTAAAATTTCTTGTAATGTCCCTCTTATCTGTTGCTCAACACTATAGATGCTTGAGTTTTTGCTGGTTTTGACAGTTCAGTAGACAGGTCTGGAATCTTTTTGATTTACCTTTTTTGTAGTTTTGTCTCTAAAATTGCACAGTCTGCGTACTCTTGCCTGCATTGAATCCATAAGACAAGTCCTGTGGCTCCTAGGGGCCATTTTATAATATTCTTATGTCCCTTCTAAAGATGTGTTTTGTAAAGAAAAGTAATGTATAAAATTTCAACTACACATTTGTGACCAGACTCTCTGACTTCTCCACTGGTACCACAATACAGTTTCAGAAAAGCTAACCGTACTAATTGGGTACCACTTAGGAGTCAGAAACCAAGGTCAAGGTCAGATCAATGACTTTTCATCAGAACTAGGAAAATTTAGAAATATAATAGCTGTTAATTAAGTGAAATAGTGGAATGAATGAATGTGTGTCTGGTACTATCTCCCCTGCACTACATGCAGCTGCGTCAGGGTTTTGCATAGTGATTTGTTCCAGAAGTCACTACCTCATACAGACCTTTGCAGCTGAAAAGAAAATTTAGAGGAAAGCTGGTGTCCAGAAGAGGTGTGAATGACAGATGAATAAACAGCTACTGGCCAAAATCAATACCAGATTAAAATTAACTGTAAAAATGGGTCAGACACAGTGGAGCGCCCTGTCAACTGTGATAATGAGAGAAATCTTTTGGGGAAAACAGACATCAGAATTTTTAGTGTGAAAGTTTACACCATCTGAGCAGATGCAATAAGATGGAGAAATTTAGAATAAAATGGGGTATTTCAAGGAAGCAGGACATCAAGAAGTGTGATCAAATATGCTTTAGGATTTAATATGTTTATTATGAATATTTGTTTATGGTCTACCTTTAATTTCTCAAGATGGATACAAGAATACCACATTTCAAAGGAAGCAATAACTTGTACTGCATGAGAAAAGACAATTGATTGGCAAGTGGAGGCATTCTCATGGGGAATACATCAAGGACCAGTCTCTAGATTTTCATTAAATTAAAAAAAACAACAGTTGCTGGAGAATTTGTGTTTTTGGGTGGTGGAGCCCTGTGTATAAATGTGGCTCCTAACATGCTTAAGTGAGTCACCTTGTAACCTGACTTGTTTTAAATTGGAAGTTTGTGTACATTTTAACACGCCCGGAGATGTTTATTAACTGCTGTCCAATTACAAAATCATATCTAATGTTGCACTGTTGAGATGTTTTTTGCAAAATTGGTTTAGTAAAGTCATCTGAAGGGACACAATCTGCAGTCACTGAGACATACAGCCTATGTACCTGGCATCAAAACTGCACTGAAATTCATGTACCTCAATTGCGTAGTGGGAAGAATGTCTTTATAACTTGATGGCCACATCCCGTTGGTGGAGAATGCCATAAGCACGAGTCACATAGTAACAGAATGAAATGTATCAGATAGTAGGAACTGCAGATGCTGGAAAATCTGAGATAACAAGGTGTAGAGCTGGATGAACACAGCAGGCCAAGCTGCTCCTATGATGCTGCTTGACCTGCTGTGTTCATCCAGCGCTACACCTTGTTATCAACAGTATGAAATGGGTAGATTTACCTTTTTGCTCTGATTACTAATCCTCTAGGTGCTAACATTTAATTCCACTACAGCCATTGAAATGCTAATTTGATAAAAGCCAAGCAGTGTGGATGCTGCAAACTTGAAATAAAAGCACGGTGCTGGAAAAACTTGGCAAATATGGCTTCAACCAGCCTGTGAACGAGACTTGGAAACAAATTGAGACATCAGGCAGACAATGTGTAACCTGTTCCAGTTTAAAGTTTGCATGCAAACCAACCTCCTGGAATTTTGACCACAACCTCCACTTTATAGGACTCTTGCTTTGTCTTTTTAAAGCAACTGAAAGCTATCTAAGAAACGGCTGGTCTGCCACATAGGAGACCAGAGTCAATAAACCAGACTGAGATTCTCATCTGTAAAAATGCATTAGCCTTCATCTGTACTCTTTAGGTACAAGGGAGCATTTCAAACATCATATTTTAATTTGGGGTAAGCATGTACATAAACAATCATTTTTGTTTTAGTTTCTCAAAAGTTTGTTAACAGCAAATAAATAATTTCAACAGACACTTCTAAGGGTGCACTTTCCATATAAAACAAACTGGTAACAGGCAGTAAGCAAACACATTATGTGTCTGTGACATTAGACTCTGGTTTTGCGAAAATGTGATAGCTCTGATATGAGAACTTTAAACAGATTATATTCTTGGACTTCACGTGACAGAAACAGCCTGAACTAGGACCCATCATCCTAAATTCAACACTGACACTTCTTAAAGCAATCCTCATTTTCACTCGAACATTTCATTAAATTTCCAGCACAAATGGAGTCCATTTTGTTGTTGCTAAACACCACTTCATGTCCAACCCCACCACTAGATCTCTCATTTTTAATATATTTGTACTTCTCAAATTTTCGAGTTGGTAATACCCTGGCAGAGAGTTGGAAGTCTTCGTTCATTGAACAAATTCCATGAGTGCTATTGTTGCTCTACCACTGTATTCAAATAAACATTACTCCTACATTAGTTGTAATAGTAACACACAAATATGAATTGACTATTAAGGCAGATGCAGACTTTTCAACAGAAGTCACAAAAATTACTTTTCAAGAACAGACTTGCTAGTAAATAGTTTTGAGTACTGCATTTGGTCATCAGGCACTAAAACCAATTGAAGTATCACTGAGGATAATGATGCAGAATGGGAACCATATGTGGAACCTCCTAATCTGTGTAGTTAAGTTATAAACTTCACATTCAACAAGTTGAGACATTGGAAAGCCTCTGAATCCACTGGCACTGTTCAACCAGCTGGATAATGTTTTGCATGAGGCCTTGGTAGCAAGTTGAGTAACCTATCATGCATCTAGATTTTTGATCTTTTTGCTTCGTGGAAAGAATTTTGATATTATGTTTTTCAAACAAATTGTTTTGAAAGAAGGCGCTAAACAATATTTCAAGCCAACTGAATGATTTTCTTGAGTGTAAACACGGGTTGCATAAAGAGGCTCTGTTATCTGACCTTATTCCAGGCTAATTAGCTGAGATAAATTGGGACATATCCTGAGTTCCTTTTTAATATTTGACCGAATCATGCAGATTCATATTGACAAATTGTTTGCTTTTGTTATGGCACCAAAACCTTAATTTGTCTTTCCCTAATGTCTTTGCATTGAAAGAGGGGAAAAAAAGTTAACACTGTACAAACTTACTACTTTATTTGATACTTTAAACAAATTCAAACAGACTGAACATTAACCGAAGAAATTGCTCTATAGTTCGCTCTCAAGGTGGTTTCTGTCTTGCCACCTTTGTAGATTCCCATTTAATCTGACTGAAGCCAGTAAAATATTGAATCATACTGATGACTGTGTCATTTGAGACTTAAACTCGTGTATTTAAGACAGGTGTTAAGACATTCTCACTGTTTCATTCCTCCTTGAAGTTTGAGTATCTTGGAGAGAGCAACAAAGAATGAATTAAGAAATGCGGTATGAAGAACAACGTAGAAATCTTATTAGTATGATCTGAGAATTATCTGTAGCTGATGTGTTTGGAACAATACTCTGACTGAAAATAAGAACGAGGAGTAGAGGTAGGCAATTCAGTCCCTTGTCTGTTCTGCCATTCACTATGGTTATGATTGACCTCAACCTAACCTCAATTCCACTTCCCTGTTTACTCTCGATAACCCATAACTGTGTCTATTTTTTCCTTAAATTCACTAAATGTCCCAGCATCCATCACACTCTGGTGTAGTGAGTTCTACAGATTCACCACCCTTTGATAGAAGTAATTTCTCCTCTTCTCTCTCTCAAATCTGCTATGACTTATCCTAAGACTGACCTCTTGTTCTAGATTGCCTGACATGAGGAAACATCCTCTCCTCATCTATTTTGTCCATCTCCTTTTACATCTTTGTATACCTCAATTATTATATTTCCCCTCATTCTTGTAAACTCCAGAGGGTATAGGCCTAAACTGCTCAATCACTACTTTTTTTTTTATTAGACAAGCTTCTCATCTCTGGAATCAATTTAATGGCAAATAGTTCCCCTTTTTGTTGGGGGGGAGGGGTGTGGAAATGAGTACATTATAAGGTTTCAGATTGTTTTGTTTGTTTCTTAAGCATGTTGTAGCCAAGTAACTAATGGCTCTTGAGTGATGAGTCGTTTTCGTTCTCTAGGTTTTGTTTTGTCATTGCTTTTGGATACCTCACCTTGTGCCAAGTTAGCAGAGTATATCTCTTTGACTATGGACAGTATTCAGCTGATTTTACTGGGTAAGTGTATTGCAATTAATAATTTAATGTGGTTTTAGAGATTTTGGGAATACTCATTATTTGAAATCTAAGCCAGCCTGGTAACCTTAAATGTTTAAAATAGAGTCTACTTTCTAATTTCTGAATTCCTAGATCTATTAATATAATGTGAGATTTGCAGTCACAAATTTTTCAACTGCACGAGTTCCTTTTCAGTGTTCCCATATAAAATTGTTGCTCAATGAAATGGTTCACCAGTTAATAATTTTATTTCGGTCTAAACAGTACTTCAGTTCTGTTTCACCAGAGGTCTGAACTTAGGACACACATTTTATGGTAACCTTTCCTTAAAATCAATAATTAGCATGCATGGCTGTTTTCATACCCCAAAAAACTGGCCAGCCTCTCAATGTTCACATGTCCAGACTTGGTTAACAATTTGTTATTAGTATTTCTTGCCTATAGCTTGTGAACTTTGCCATCTCTGCAGGGCCTGCAGAAATTCTTAGTTTTGTAATGGTTTAAAGGTTTGCTTTTGCGGAGTCTCTCCAGGTCAATTCCTCTTGATCTGAACATCACGACTACAGCCTTAAGATTTAATAGCCCAATTCCGTTGTCCATTTTTAAATAGCTTGACTTTGTAGCTTGCTCAAATAACTTTTCTAAAATTTCTGAATTATTCAAGTAACTGTTTATATAAGAATAGTTTATAACTACCAGATTTCCATCTTATCAAGTTTTGCCTAGTAGCACAGCCCTCTGCTTGACACATGCAGGTACTTTTAATATCAGTTAAGTGATAGGATTGGTTTGGTCAAATTGGAGATGTGTGCTCCCTACACAATGACATGGCAATGACAATACCATTTTAGATTTGTGTACTAATTCTGGCAGAAAACACCCTGCAAACATTCACAATTTAGGAAAGCATACTTTGTTTATGAAGTTAATAATGAGGAAAGTAATGCATTCAGCATGAACAAAAAATTGTTTTCTCTCCGCTTCTGTCCTGCCGTTTTGCAAATCAATCTACTAAAAGATTAACGTGGTGTGCGTATACTGCATAAATTAAGATGTGATTTCAAGCGATGAGCAATACATAACAATTTACTAATTAGGAATGCAGTTAGCATAATTTTAAATTTTCAATGGCCATGTGTGGCAAGTTTATTTGACAACAGAAGGAGGAGACTGCAGGATTTCACTTTGCTCAGAGAGAAAGGCACATTGTTTTGCTCGAAGCATTAGTCTCCCTCAAAAGATGTCATTTTAGTCTGCCTGCAGATTGTGTTCTGAAGAGTTTTATTGAAAAAGATTCTCAACATTTTTTCGCCTTATGATACTTCTTTTCTGTAGTCCGATGATGATAATTACGCAGAAGATAACCAGTCTCGCCTTTGAAATTCATGACGGTAAGGAAATATCAAATTGTTTAATTGAATTATTTAATCAAAATGTGATTCAGTTAAACTGAGCTATCCATATATTTCTGTTTCTTCTGTTATTTTTTCAGATTTAAAGTGTGACTTTGAGTTGGTACGAATCCTCTTCAGAACAAGAGTTCTGATGAAGAGTCATACCAGACTCAAAATATCAACTGTTTTTCTCTCTGTATGCTACCAGCCCTGCTGAGTTTCTCCAGCATTCAGTGTTTATCTTTCTCAAGATTCTTTCCTTCTGTCTTTTCTTAGCTCTATTATTTGTTGCCTATTTCTACACCATGGGTTCAGGGACACAGACATTCAAAGAGGGTCTCGGGCAGAAAGATCGACTCCAGACATTTCTCAGACACATCTCCTGTATGCCCACATATCATCAGGGACCTCTGCCAGTCCTGATGAAGACATCCCAACATATGTCCTGTCTGCAGTGATCCAGAGACAGAAGACTTGGTCTTCACCCGGAGCTTGATGTGTAATTTTTTTCAAAAAATAATTCCAGGTTAATTAAATATGACTTGTATTCACATACTTGTTCACTATATTGATCAACGATCAACACTTGCCTGATTGCCGGTTAATACTGGAATTTATTTTGTGTCAAAATTTGGTTTTTCCGTTTTTGTTTTGGTCTTTTAGCTTAGTTTACCTGAGCGTTTGCAGAAGTACGAGTTGATCAAAGAAAGTACAAATTTCTGCATGATAATTCATGCCTGATTTAATCTAGTTAGAAGCCTAATGAACTGCCTTTTGTGACATTTACATGGACAACTATGTGGGCCAATCTTAAGGTAAGGAGCAGGTGGTTCAGAGGGAATTGAGGAAATAGATTTCCTCCAGAGGGCAGTGGGAGTTGAAACTCGTTGCCTAAAAAAGCGTGCTAGAAATGGGAACCCTCAAGATATCGAGGTAGTATTTAGAGGAGCACTTGAAATACCATACCATACCATACCATACAGGAAGGGTCAAAGCACCTCTTCTGTATTGTAAAAACTTGTAAACTCCATCATTCTATAGCTTCCTACATTCATATATTAGAGGCCTCCTCAAAAAAATTAAACAAATTAGTCAGGCATGAATTACCATGCAAAAGTTTGTGCTTTCTTTGATCAACTCTTACTTCTCCAAATGCTTGGGCAAACCAAGCAAAGGCTAAAACAAAACAGGAAAACCAAATTTGGAAACAAAAATAAATACCAGTATTAATCAGAAATCAGGCAAGTATTGACAGTTGGCATTAGGAAAATTACTAGTGACCATAATCAGACATGAATTAAATATTTAGATGGGCATGGGCTGATCAATATAGAGAACAAGTTTGTCCAATCTCTCTTAAGATAATCCCTTCATCCTGGGACCAGGTATGGTGAACCTTTTGTTTGACTCCCTCCCTCTATAGCAATAATATCTTTCCTTAGATAAGGAGACCAAAACTGCACCCAGTACTCCAGTTGTGGTCTAAGCAAGCTCTTATGTAATTGAAGCCTTCAAATCCCCTTGCAATAAAGGTTAACATTTTACTAGTCTTCCTATAGCTTGCTGCACCTGCATAATAACCTTCAGTGGTTTACTGATGAGAACACTTAGGTTCCTTTTCATACAGCCACACTTTCTAAACTCTCTCCATTCAAGAAATAAGCTGTACATCTGTTTTTCCTAACAAGTGGATAACACCCTGTCCCTACCCCCACAGCTGCCAATTTTGTCAGTGACATCTTAAATCTCCAATTTGTCAGAACACATTTGTTTTCTATTTGCAAATCCATCCTGACTATGCTTAATCAGTTCAGTTTCATCTAATGTCAATTTATCAAATCCTTTATGATAGATTCTCCCATGTCCTCTAGAATTGATATAAGGCTGAGGAGTCTAATTCCCTGTTTGTTCCCTAGCTGCTTTCTTAATGGGGGTGATATCTGCAAGAATCCTTCTGGACTTTTGGAAGCTAATTTTTATCGATGCATTGACTATATCCACAGTCGCCTCCTTCAACAGGGTGGCACAGTGGCTCAGTGATTAATGCCGCTGCCTCACAGCACCAGGAACCTGGGTTTGATTCCACCCTTAGGTGACCCTGTCTGTGGAGTTTGCATGTTCTGCCCATATCTGTGTGAGTTTCCATTGTGTATTCTGGTTTCCTCCCACAGTCCAAAGATGTACTGCTTCTGTGGATTTGCCATGCTAAATTGCACTGTAGTGTTCAGGGATATGATAGGTGGATCAGCCATGGTAAATATGGGTTTATGGGGATAGGGTGGCAGGCTGGGTTTGACCGGGATGTTCTTTTGGAGGGTCATTGCAGACCCAAGTTGACTGGCCTCTTCCTGCACTGTAGGGATTCTACAGACACTCTGGGATATAAACTCAGGTCTTGGGGACTTGATCAACCTTCAACTCCGTTAATTTCTCCTGCACAACCTTCTACGAATATTAATTTCCTCTTAACTCCTCATTCTTCCATGTCACTTGGACCTCTAATACTTGGTGACTGCTTGTACCTTTCTCGGTGAAAATTATCAAAATAAAAGTAATTTTTCAGCTTCTCTGCCATTTCTGTACTCCCCTTTCTAAATTCTGATGCTGCTTTTAATGGATCCACATACATTTTAGCCAAGTGCTTCCTTTTTGCATATCTGTAGATGTTTTTACAGTTCACTTTTGTTTATTACATTTATGACTTGAATGAAAAATATCCATATTACAGATCCTAAGTTAGGAGGCACAGCAATTTCTATAGATGAGAATAGAAAGTTATAAAGGGACAAACTAAAGCAACCTACCTCCCCACTTATCGATGGGCTGGTGTAGTGAACTGATGTAGCATTTCTTTGTTCAATCCTTGACACCTCATACATACTGAAGGTTCCCATTCTGCATGTCACTGGCTCAATTTTTGTTGCCATAGTGTTAACACATTACCACATTACATACGTGCACTAATTACAGGGTGTGTCTGGAATGTTTCACAAGATACTTAAATTGCATAGTTGGTTTTTTTTTTAAATAGTATTTTTCGTTTTCTGATTACGCATGTTAACAAGTCTCTTACTTTAACAAAATTGCACATTTGAAACAGAATTTTAGCATGTGGTCTGAGCATCTACTTCTACTGACTCACTGAGATGACTGGTTTTTAACAGTGAAGCAATTCAACCTTGACAGTACAATTATTCATTAATTATCAGTTGTGTTATGTCATTACTTAGGCTTTCATTTGTATTTTTAAGGATTACTTAGTCATCATGCTGCAAACTTAATGAATAGTTACATTTAAATACCTTGTAGCTTTGAATTTTCAGGCTAGGTTTTCTGCCCAATGATTTTGAAAGCGTGGTAAATCTAGAACAATGGGACAGCTTACATCTGGTTTACAAAAGCTAACTGTTGAGCAAGCCTCTGGCTTGTTGATCTAGTGGTAATGTTCTAACTTTAGGGTTCTTGGGGGAAAGCATGTCTAGTAAGAAAAGGGAACCTGACCAAATAGTGGAAGAAGTAGAGATATTGAAAGTAATAGATGGGATGGAGGTTTGGGCAGGAGGGACTGGAAATGCTGTCAAGACTGAGTTGATATGTCACTTACCTGTAATGCAAACCATCCAATTTTCTGAACACCTTGGAGTTGGAAATAGTGGGGAGTTTCATAATCTTCCATGAATGTGGAAGAAGTGCAGGAGGATTGGAGAGTGGCAAATTTGCAGCTCTATTCAAGGAATGGTGTAGGGACAGTTCCGTCAACTGTAGGCCAGATATTTTAACATTGAGTATGGCTTTAGAATCTGTAAATTGTTGGGGAAAAAATAGTCAACGGGCACCTGGAGAGATGAGTTTCTTACAAGAAAGTCAGGTCAGATTATTATTAAAAGGTGGTTTGTGCTTGATGAATCTGATTTGAATTTTTTGAACTAACAGAAAATATTGATGATGGGAACGCAATGAATGTCAATAGTTTATTAAAATCCATACAAAAGCTGTACACAAAATTGTGCCTTTTGGATTAGGAAGATCATTGCTAAGTTAGGTTCCAAAAAATGTGCTTTTGGAGACAAAATGGTCTTTACTTTCAGGCTAAAATAATACTGATCTTTCCCAAAAATTGATATTAGAACCGTTGTCATTTTGATGATGCCTGTAAATTACTTTGGATATTGGAACATTAGAGTAAAATTTCAAAATTTACTGCTTGTACCAAACTTGGAGGTGTGGCAAAAAAGAGGGGCAATTCTAATTGATTGTAACAGGACATAAGTAGAAATAATGGAGTGTGCAGATGAGTGGCAGGTGAAATTTAATAAAGCTGAGTGAGGTGATGCATTTTGACAGAAAGGAGAGGTAGAGGCAATGTTGACTCAATGGAACTCGGATAAAGAGTGTGTAGGGATAGAGGAACCTGGAAGTACATGTGCAGGGACAAAAGGATGTGGAATTGCATGTGCGTAGGTCTTTTAAATGGCAAGACATTGAGAGTGTGAGTAGGAGAGCACGTGGGATCTTGGGCTTCATATATAGAAACAGAGTACAAAAGAAAAGAAATTCGACTCCATGAATCTGCTCCACCATTTAGTAGGAACGTGCCTGATCTGACATTCCTCGGGTCCACTTTCCTGTGTTTTTCCCGTAACTCTTGATTTCCCCTATTGATCAAGAATCTATGTCAACCTTTTAAATATACGCAAGGACTCTGCCCCCACAGTTCTCTGTGGCAAGGACTTCTAAAGACACTCATTCCTCTGAGTGAAGAAATTCTTCCACCTCTCGGACTTAAATTGGCACCCCTTTTGTTCTGAAGCAATGCCCCCTGGTCCTAAAATCTCCCACGAGGGGAATCATTGTCTCAGCATTTGTCCTGTCAAGCCCCCTAAGAATCCTATATGTTTCAAAGAGATCACCTCTCATTCTTCTGAATTCCAATTAATATAGTTCCAACCTGTTTAATGTTTGCTCATAAGATGATCCCTCCATAGCAGGGACCGTCCTGGTGAACCTTCTCTGAACTGCTGCCAATGAAACAATATCTTTGCATAAATGGGGGGACCAAGACTGCTCCAGATGTGGTCTCACCAACCTCTTGTCCAGTTGCAGTAAGACGTCACTTCTCCAATTCTCTTGAAATAAGGGCCAATATTCCATTTGCCTTCCTACTTATTTACTGCACCTATGTGCTAGCTTTGTGTTTCGGGTACAAGTATCCCCAAGTCCCTTTGGATTGCGGCTTTCTACAGATTTTCTCCCATGTAAATAGTATTCTGTTCTTTTTGTTCTTCCTTCCAAAATGAACAACCTCATATTTTCGCCCATTATACTCCATTTGCTAACTTTTTGCCCACCTACTTAACAAATCAATATTTCCCTGCAAACTGTTTATCTCACTTGCAACCTGTCTTTTCACCCTTTTTTTTTTGTCTGAAAGTTTTGCTACAGAACATTCACTTTCTCTAAGTCATCCATAATATATTGTAAACAGTTGTGTCCCAACACTGATACTTGTGGAACCTCACTGGTCATAGATCAGCAACCTGAAGAAGAACCCCTTATCCCCATTCGCTGTTTCCTGTCCGCTAGTCAATTCTCTATTCATGCCATTATACTACTTCCAGTACTATGGGCTCTTATCGTACGACTTAACCTTTTTTTGTGAGGTACCTTTTGTGGAACACCTAGAAGTCCACAGACAGCACCTCTACTGGTTCTCCTCTATCAAATGGACTGAGACTTCCTTGGAAAAAGAACTCTCTGATAAATTTGAAGAGAAATTTTATAGGTGTACAATAATGTTCCTTGTAAATGTTTTTAGCTGCTGCTTAGAGAAGCAGATGCCATTCGTTGTTTTGCTGATCAGTGTGCATGTAACTTTCCCAGGAGATGTGTCACTTAGAGGGACCATTGGTGTGTAAGATTGTGACTTATTTAGAAGGTAGGTAATGAGAAGCTGTTCCCATTAGCTGGTGGTACAAGGTTTTGGACAAGGAACGCAAGGTTAAGGAACTCTCCTCTTTAGTAAAATTTGGGTTCCAAACAGGCCTTCATCTAAACTATTTATAAATTCCTTTACATTGTTTTTCTCATAATCTCTTTCAAACGATGACTGACAGGGCTGCAAGACTAGTCCTTTTTAATATGATGCTAGAGCTCCAAGATCAAACCTCTCCTAATTGAAGCAGAACTCTGGAAGCAATTGCTTCCAATCAGTGGTGGATTTGTTTGCAGGAAGAAGCCAGAGTCCCAGACATTCCTCAAGAGCTAGAATTCCAAACTGGCAGTAAATTTCATGTTTTGTGGCCTTCCATCTGTCTGTTAGGGTGATCCAAGAGCTTGAGAATTGAGTTCATCAAATCATTCACGGTGTCCTTCTAATCATCTTAGTACAGCTTTGTACTTGGCTCGTGGTGCAAGCATCAATGCACGTTATGAAAACTAGACAAGCCTAATTGAGTAAATCAGGTTTTTTCAACAGCTTAAAATCTTCTACATTAGCCTAGAGAATTTTTTTAATTATAGCTATATTGATATTGTCTCCAAGATCCTGGTACAGTATCTAAAATTCAGCACAAACCAATCCCATTTGGAAGGGATAATCTGCAAATCCTGACAGCCTCGGATACCATGCATCATAACCTGATAAGATGTAGGCTGTAATTTTAACTCATCCCAACTATGAAAACATCAGTGTTGAATGAATAAATACCCAAATATCACTCGAGCCTTTTTTCAGCCCATGTAGGAAACTTTCCAGTAGGGATGAGTTTTACATCTTTTAATATTCTCAAAACAAACTATTATAAGCTAGTTAGCACTATATATAATGGTCTGAGCTTTCAAAGAGACTATCCACAGCTCAAGGTTTGTGGTTCAGAATAGCAAACACTTCTTCTTGCTTTAAACTCCTGATTGAGAAGATTGGATCTCTGTATATCTAAAGTTGTTTCGTAAAGCATTCGCGATAATCTGAAAGATTTATTGTTTTAACCACTGAGAACATTTTTTGGTAAGTGTCTAATGCAAAGAAGTGCGCTGCCTCCTGGAGAGTAAGAGGGAATGTTGAATCATTAAGACAAGAAAACAATTGCCTGCCTGAGTAAGTGTTCTTGTTTCAAACATTCTTACACGTTCTGAAACTGTCCTTTGGCTATTCTATAAACCTATGTTTTAAAACACAAAATAGCTTTATTGTGATGGAATAGTCAGTTGTAGGAATTGTATTTGTTGGAATTATTTGTTAGGACTGGCAATGCAAATAGAATTTTCTTAATGGTATGATTGTCAAAAGCTCTTATGGGAAATTGACACTTGACATCATTTAGCTGCTGAAACTGGTCAAATATTTTGTGGAGGCTGGCCACCATAAAAAATGTGCTACACCAAATTTCAAGTTAATTTCATTTTCCTCTAACTGAAGGAAATAATTTATTGAATTAAGACTGGGTTGCTTTAAAATGGATATGTAGTTACATACAAGGCTTTCTTGAAGTGATAACATACCTTCTTATTTTCTGTAGTTTCCAGTAGAAGGTCAAAGCAGAGGGATAATATCTCTTTATGAGCAATTTGGAATTAGTTCAGCGCGATATGGTAATTGTCATAGTCTATGGATTTTCTTTGTCCCTAGATTAATTGTTCTAGTGTATGCTATATTTTTATGCATGCATGACATGCTGGTGGTTGTTGCATGTCAAAATGGAATGGTGCATGATTTCAATCCAACTTGAATTCTCTTTGAAAGAGAGCTACATATATGTGAATTGTTGAGAAGCTTCATTTAGCAGCAGTACTCAGTAGAAGCATTCTATAGCACTTGAGCACAAGAAGCTATGCTGCGTTAATTGGAGAATGAAGCTTGCATGATTTGATTTTCATTTTGCTGCTGGCAACATTCATATTCTGCTAAGAGTTCATGACTGAAGGTAAGTAACAGAAAATTAGCAAAAGTAGTTGTATTGATTTAAATTTGTGACTTCTAATCAAATCCAGTGCACAGTATGTTTAATTTTGTCAAGATAGATGTCAGTTTTGTTTTTGTTTTCAATGATGCGTTGTTTATTTTAAATGGAAGGAGTGAATATCACCAGGTATTCTAGGCTTATCTGTCTATGCAAGGCTTGTTGTGTATCTGAGCCTCATCTTCAATTTATGCAAGCACATACAGGGAAAGGTATCTATTATTTATGGCAGCCATTTTGTTTGCAGTTTTTTTATATATAGGATTAGGATCATTTGTATTAAAAGTTGTAAATTATTTTTAATTTCTTACACCGATGTTGAAACTGTAATTTTACTTAAATTCATATCAGCTGGCATTTATGCATCTTTTAATACTAACCATTTTATTTTCTGTCTCTGTTCACATTTTGAAATATTATTAATTGTCCCCCATCCACAGATGCAACTCCTAACTTTCTATAAATTTGGCAATCATATCACAGTGCCTGGCTACGTTTGCAAATCTTGATTTGATTGGGTTAAAGTATCTTTTTGATACTTGTTTAACCATCTCTCACCTTCACATGGTCCATCTCTGACTCTCTTTTCTTGACTTCACTGTTTCCATTTCTTAGCTTAGGCTGTCCACCACTATCCATTACAAGCCCACTGAATCCCTCAGTTACCTCAAATACAACACCTCATGCTCTGCTTCCTGCATATTCTCCCAGTTCTCTCATTCTCCCAATTTCTCTGCCTTTGGTTGATTTGCAGTCGTTTCATTACCCTGCTGGGTAACATCAGTGCAGCCTCCGATGAAGCGCTGCTGTGTTTTCCCGCCTGGTGTTTAAACTCTGGACCCCAGAGTTAAATACCAGGTGTAAAAACACAACAGCTCTTCATCGGAGTCTGCACTGATGATGTTACCCAGGAGGGTAATGAAACGTCTGCCAACTAACAAACCAGCTCAGAGAGCAAACCAACCACTGCATCCGCAACCCGAGCTACATATCTATTTGAGCCTTCTCCGCCTTTTGTTGCATCTGTATTTCCACTGGTGTACTTCTGATTTTACTCTCTTCCCTAACTGAGGAGTCCTCTGTACTGTGGTTGACTGAGTGCTCAGATCTATCTCATACTTTTTTCCCCTCTTTCCCAGAACAAAGATAGTGATTGCTTTGATCTCACTTTTCACCTTGCTAGTCTCTGCATTTAAAAGATCATTCTCTCCTGTTTTCCACCATCTCCAGTGGGATGCCAGCATCAAACAAATAGTTGCCTTCCCTGCGCTGTCAGCATTCTGCAGGACTCTTCCCTCAGTGACACCTTGATCTTCTCCTAATACGATCCACTTTTATGTTGTCATATCCTTTAAAGTCCATGTGTGCAATAACAATAGGTTGTGTTGTGTTGGTAATATCGATTAAATTCATCAAACTGCAGTGAGAAGCATTCTAGTCGCTCAGGTTGTAGTTGCTACAAGAATTCTTTAGACAAAGGTTCCACTCTCTTTGCTACTGTGGAAGTGCCATATAACATGCTCCGGATTGCTGTTTTCTTTTGTTCTTAGTCTTTGAATAAAAAGCAGCCACAATTATTGCTTTAATTAGTTTACCATCTGTCAAGATCTTTTGTGTTTTCTCAGATTACAGACATGAAATCTTGCTTCAGTGCAGGTCTTGCCTTTTGCTGCTGGTTAAGAATAAAATGACTGTGCTTTCAAAACGGCCTTCAACTCGTCAATTTTCTTTGTCCAAAGCATACTATTCTGAGAAAACCGCATATAAATTTACTGCGCAACATTGTGTGATTCTCTTTTTGTTTTACTTGCTAATATATTGTGGTGACATATAGCTTAAGTCTATTGCCTTTTACAGTTGTGAACGTGAATTCATTTTCCTAGTCCATGTGGAAATTGTACATTTCTGGTTCCTTTTTAGAGGGCCCAGGTTCATCGCTCATCATTGTTGGTGGCACAGGTTTGTTGGAGGCACAGGAGGTCACTTCTGTTGTCGCAATTTGTTTCCAGGCCCCCAGTTAGCTTGCTTGCTCAGATATCTGATTTGGATGTGGCATCATGCCCATTATTATTTTTTCCTGCATGGACCTATTGGATAAGCAGGTGAAAAAGACAAATGCAGGCCTATACAAAATGGGTAGAGGAGTGTGACGAGCTGAACTGTTCTGCATGGATATGATGGGCTGAATTGACTCGTGGACCTACTGCTGTAATATACTGGCTTTACACATCAATTACTAGTATATTTCTTCTTGCTTTGTTTGCATTGGCACCACAAACCTTCATTTACCCTGCAACAATAGTCCATCTATACCAACATGAAAAACCATGCACTAAGCTAGCAAAACCTGTTAAGAGTTTGTGTTTTTCATAGCTGCGCAGCTTCCAGAAGCAGAAGCCAAGCAGTGGCATGAAAATTGATGTACACGCAGCAGAGGGATTGTTTATGCCTCCATCACAGACTTTGTTTCCTGACTGCCATTTCCACCTCCATGGCAGTTGCCTGCAACCAAGTCAGGCCGTTCATAACCTTGATGTTTTGTTTGACCTCCATGAAGTTCTAACCATACCCCTGCTTCACTGCCAAGATTGCTCACTTTATAATTCTGTAATAACGACACTTCTGTTGCTGAACCCTCAATTAGGCCTTTGTTAGATAGAAACCATTCCAATGCATTCCTGGCCAATATTCCACCCTGCATAAGTTTGTGGTCATCCAAAATTCTGTTTATTTCTTCACTGATTCCAAGTCTTAGTCACAATTGTGCTCGCTGGCCTACTGGTCTAGCAACACCTGAGTTTTAAGATCCTCATCCTTGTTTCTAAATCTGTCTATGGATTTGATGCTCTGTATCAAAATTCCCACTGAGCTGTGTGGCTGCTCAGAAGTTCCGAGCACACCAATTGGTGTGCTGATGCATTGATTTCTGGTTCAGAAAGTCACAGCTGTGCACTGAACTCTGAGGTTCATACAGCAGCAGGAAAAATTACAGAATGTAGCTCCTTCAGATAGCCATGTCTCTCAGATCTCTGCACTCCTTCAATTTTGTCATTTTTGTGATTTCCTGATTATCACAATGTTGGTGACCATGCTTTCAAATGTCTTGCCTGAACGATCTGGAATTTACCCCTACCTACCCACACCTCTCCCCTCCTTTTTAGGATGCTCCTTAAAACCAAATGTTTTGATTTAAGCTTTGGGTCTTTGACTCCTGTGTGACTATTGTCAATTATTTTTCTGGTAACATTGTTATTAAGTGTCTTCAGACGTTATGCTAAAAATCAATACAAGTTGTTGATTTTCATTTGTTTATCTTTATCTTGTTCTGAGTGGCAAAATATTCAGTTACTTGCACAACTTTCTGCAACTCCTGTCAATTTCTTTTTTTCCCTTTTTTGCCTTGAATAACCCTTCTGAAAAACTTACTTTCAATGAAATCTTCTGTTGTCCCACAGTGAATTGGTGTCTTTTGCTTGTTCCAAAGTGTTTCCGGTTTCTGCATTGTTCATTCTGTATAAATACCATAATTTTTCTTTTGGATGGTGAGGAGCGAGGAGGAATGGAACATGGGTGTTTTGCCAGCATAGTCACTTCTGACATCCAAAAGTGTGCATTCTTTATTAGCAATCATTCTTGTATATTAATTCAAAGTGTTAATTTATCCTCTAATTTCTCACATGGCGTTGTTAACAAGGACTGGTGGGAGTGTAACTTTTAATATCTTAAATTGTGCTGTGTAATTTGGAAGGATTGAGAAGCAAAACTTTCAAAAATTTAAATAATGAGTACTTGCAGCCATGTTGAAACAATTTCCAAATCCACCCTTCTAGCATAAATCTTTTTTGAATTCTTAATACTAGTTTTCGAACTTGGATAACCAGAGGAAAGCATTTACATTTCAATTACAAATAATTCATAAAGCTTAAATTATTTCAGAAACTTAATTTATTAATTCTAGCCTTGAGTCCTTTACATTTAAATATGCATTTTCTTTCTTAAAAGAAACTAACTATATTTGGAAGTGTGATGGGAGTCTTCCATCTGGCATTGATCCAGTGTACTTAAGGCATCTGCTCCAGTTGCTCTTGTATTCTAATTTCCATGTTGCCCCACACTTGGGCCTTTATTCGCAAACTGCCTGGGACAAAGCAGTGAGGAAAAAGTGCATTTAGTAAACTGGCAATTTTTAAAGATAATAAAGTTCTTTCCTTGCAATATATGAGAGTTCGGTTTATATTAATTGCAAGAGTTTGTGTAACTGGCAGTGTCAGTGTTAATTCACTTTATCTTGTAACAATCACCACGCTTTCTACTTTGTAGAAGTCAGTAATTCACATTGGGTTGTCTTTGCTGTTTTAACTCTGGTTCCTAACAGAGAGTTCATTGTTCATTCCTAAGCTTGCTTAGTGCACATAGCTGGCTGTCTGTGTGTCTGTGTGTCTGTGTGTCTGTGTGTCTGTGTGTCTGT
>NC_063336.1:102306005-102356491 GCF_021869965.1 Rhincodon typus
GTGTGTCTGTGTGTCTGTGTGTCTGTGTGTCTGTGTGTCTGTGTGTCATTTGTTAGATATTCGTCTTGCTCTTGCTCTGCCCCCATTCCCTAATGCTTCTTCGCCCTACTAACTGGTGATGAACCTAAAGAGCCAAGGTTACTCTTTTACGTTACTCAACTCTGCTTATTGAGAGCAGTTTTAACATCCCATTGCTGTACTTGACAAATCAGTTAAAACACCATTCATTTATAGAGTTAGAACTTGGAAAAATTTACTTTGAACAAAGCTTCAGGGAGTGAGGAGTTGTGCTGCCCATTGTTCTTTGGCAGGATGATCTCTGTCTGCCTTCACCACAAATATATTTGCAAGGTCAGGAGTGTGGTGTTATTCCAAAGAAATTTTCTCACCACTGATTTAGTGATGTTTTTGCTAATATTAATTTCCACAATCCCTTGTGTTTTTTACCAAGTTGTCTGACAAAACTTCTTTTGCCTTATCAAGCACAGTGCTCAAATTTCTGCCAGCTAAGGATTAAGGAACAGAATATGAAGTCCCTGAATTTGTTGCATCTATCCTGAAGTGACATTCCATTTCCCTAACAGTACACCACCAGGACCCAAAATCTTAACATGTGGCACTTCGCTGAAATATTCAGACTTTTGTTGAAGCTTTTTCTATGGCATTCAGCAGGACAAATGCTGGAATGCCAAATTTCAAATTTATCCGAAAAGGAAAGAGGGTGCTGATTGGTTGGCAAATTCTTTCTAACTGGCCAAAGTGTTGCAGTTGAGAAAGTAACAGGCAGCTTGAGATTCTTAGCTCTCCAATGATCCTAAAATACAAGATTTGAATATTTTCCTTTTTCATTGCAGAGAATGGATTCACGTGTTGCTTCAAGCAAGTATAAATGAGCTACATTTTATGAGCTTGACTGAGACTGTAATTAAGTAGCCCATGTTTGCAAAAGCAAAGGCAATGTTTACTGCTAAATGCGATTCCTCATTTGGGCAACTCGTGCTGAATATAGGTCTGAGCGCACAAATAGCTATACTGAAAAACAATTCAAGATTGTGTAGCTCATAACAACATGGTTTATTTACACTACAAGCAACATAAATTATCCTTTGGAACCTGTTCTCTGCAAACAGTAGGAGGATGGTCGAGCCTTGTGCCTTTTTGTTCCCTGTTGCTTTCTCCGTGGCAACACTTTTTTTTTGGTTGGCAATTTGGTTCTGATTGGTCAATCAGCACCTTTCTCTCTTGTAGTTAAAAAGATTGTTTTGGTAGTATGAAATTTGGTGTTCTTGTTTGTCCTGATGAATGCAAGACGGTAAGCTTCAGCTACCTGTTTCTCTTGTCAACACTATCAATAGTTTGTCTTTTGTTGGGGGGGAAGGTCCACAATTGTATTCCCTTGATATAGGATCAATTATTTAGTGATAGGGTGTTTATATATTTTAAAACTGAGGTCCAAGAATGTCATCGCAGTCACTTGCTAAATAAGTATGATTATCCTATGAAATTTTGCACCACTGGTTGTGGGTTCTGTGTGCTCTTGTATGGCTGATGAGCTCAATCCGAGAGCTGCAACTCCAACCATATGTTCAGGAGGTGTTTCCAGGAAGTGGAATTGGTCTTTGTCCCTGAAATCCTTTCTCCAGTTCCATTTCTATACTATTTTCTGTCATTTATTGTTTCTATATAAGCACGATTCATGAAATTTTGATCAAATGTCTGTTTTATATAACTTTAGTATCTCAAGAGTTGTCTTGGATATTTTTCATCTCTGATCATGATACTGTGATATTTATGGGTTTCTGTGTTAATTAGTTTATATCTGTTTTAGGAATGGCAAGAAAAGAAGAGCATCTGACTCCAGTCCAAAAATCCTTAGCTATTCGGTAAGTGGCTGAAGTACTAGTTTTCCCAGTTTTGAGCAACTGTTGTTTATTTTAGTTTTGAAATATACACGATTCCTTTACCAGAATAGTAACTTTTTTTATAACATGTAGGAAACCTATACATCCTGCTTCAAGTGATATTTCACCCTTAATGCCCCACAAGAGAAAATATGAATCAGTGCTTATTCATAGACATGCAACAAAATATGTATGTTACTGGTACCAAATTTGAACAGTCACGTGTTTAAAATACTTTAAAAGGAGTTCACTGTCCTAGCACTGCAGCTGCTCAAGTTACTAATTTTCTTTAAATACTGAAGAAAGGATGAGTCACTTGTATGGATATGAGGAGTTCTGCTTTACTGAATAATAAAAGTACATTACAAGTAAACTTGCAGAACTGTAAACACATTACCCACAATTTAGACTAGTGTACAGATAGCAAAAGATATTTTTCCTTTAGGTTTTTTCTTCTTTCTCTCCTCCCATTCATACAACCAGCCTGGCTTTGGGATTTCTAGTTTTCTGTCTGTTCACTGAAATTGTACTGGAACTGTCTTCAGAAACTTCTGAAATCAGGTGTCCTAGGCCCAACCATCTTCAACTGCTTCATCGATGACCTTCCCTCCATCATAAGGTCAGAAATGGAAATGTTTGCTGATTGGTGCTGCACATTGCTCATTTGTAACTCCTCATATATTGAAGCAGTCCATGTTCAAATGCAACAAGACCGAGACAATATCCAGGCTTGGACTGACAAGTTGCAAGTAACATAAATGCCAGGCAATGAACATCTCCAATAAAAGGCAATCTGATCACCGACCTTTTTGACATTCAGTGGTTTTATCATTGCTAAAAATATCCTGGGGGGGTTACCATTGACCAGAAACTCAACTGGACTTGCCATGTAGAAAGTGTGTTTTACAAGAGCAGGTCAGAGGCTTGGAATACTATAACAAGTAACTTACCACTGAATCCCCGAAGCCTGTGCACAATCTCCTAGGCACAAGTCAGGACTATGATGGAATACGCCCCAACTGCCTGATGAGTACAGCTCTGACAACACTCGAGCCTTGATACCATTCAGGACAAAGCATTTTTGGCAATACACCACAAAAATCCACTCGCTTCACTGACACTCAACACACATGGCTACTACTATCTACAAGATGCATTGCGGAAATTTGTCAAAGATCCTTAGACAGCACCTTCCAAACACATGACCACTTCCAGCTAGAAGGACATGGGCAGCAGACTCATGAGAACACCACTATTTTCAAGTTTCCCTCCAAGCCACTCTCTGACTTGGAAATGTATTTCCCTTCCTTCACTGCTGCTGGGTCAAAATCTGGAAATCTCGCTAACAGCATTGTGGGTCTACCTATAGCACATCGACTGCAATCGTTCAAGAAGGCAGCATGTCACTAACTTAAGGGCAGCTAGAGATGAGCTGCAAATGCTGGCGATACCCTTATCCCATGAGTGAATAATTTTTTTATAATAGGACAAAGTGCAGATGCAAGTGCTCACCTGAGCTTGCATGCTAACAATCTACGCAATGTGTAGACTTCCAGAACTGAATTGGGCTGATCATGTAGCGAAGACTACTTACACTCCATTACCAAAGCAAACCAAGGTTCTATCAGAAGTGTGCTGTCACAGGAGTGAAAGGAAATGTTACAAGAAATCACCATATCTAAAGCCGAGGAAAAATATGAAGAGAAGAAGCCCAGGGTTAGCAACTCAAACAGAATTGTTTGCGATATCCTGTCCTACTTATCGCATAACCTCCTGGTGTAGATTGGCCGTAGGCAATGGCTACATAAACACCAAAGCGTCATATTTACCTCCAAAGAACAAGTGAAGAAGCTCTTTATTTGAACCTGAATGCTATCTGAATTCAACCTGTTTAAAAATGTTTATATGTTGATAAACTTTTACTCCTGGACTATCATAGTTTTGTAACAAATACTTTGTTCGACCTGATTATCAATTTCACTTGGAATTTCCTGTCTTTTTGAGGATGCATCATTACCATAAACTCATGTACACTTGTGCAATTCTGTTCAAAGAACTTCATTTCTTAAGTCAAAGTCTTGTGATTACAGTCTTGTGATCAAATCCTGCATATGATCCAAGTGGCATTTATAATTAAAATGAAAAATAGTTCTTGACTGGTTTTCAGAGCTCCAGGTTTAGCAAAGCTGCTCTCATTTCCTCCACCGCCACCAATTTGTTCTTTGGATGTGGATCAAGTTAGGAACCCCAGATTTATTATTTTACATCTGTACTTGCCCTGAGGTTTGGTTTTGCTGATGTTGTCAAGACCATGGCCTAGCTGTCTAACATGCCAGAACGCTGGTCCCAGCATGGTTCGTGTGGTGATTGACCCAATAGTACACCTCCCGTTTTTGACCATGTTGGTGCCAGAGATACTAATTTTTCCCAAACTGATCTTTTGAACCATACATTCAACTGTAATCTTATTTACCCTGTGACTTCTCTTGTGCCTCGGGTAGTAATCAAGAGATGTGTACCTTTTTTATGGTCTTTTTTAAAATTTAGCCGCAATTGCTCATCCCCAAACAAACCCTCTCTCCTAGCCCTATATATGTCATTGGCACGACAACTGGATCTTCCCCTTTCCAGTGCAAGTTTCTCTCCAGCCCTGAATCAGCACCTGTTTAGAATTTGAGAACGTTAGGAAAATTAGGAATTCAATATTAGGCTATGCTACAATATTGGTGGCTGTTTCCTTGTAACTGAATTCATGTTAAGGTAAAGCATCATGAATGTTTGAAAAAGAGCAGCAGCTGTCTGTCTCTCAGCTCCCGTTTTCTAGTTCTGATCTTTCCTGGTTGAATTTCAATAGTCTGCATATTTGAAAAGCTCTGTTTTCAATACTGTCACTTTCTTCATTGGTAGAAAATATATTATTTGAGTTATAGCTGACAGCTCTCCATTGATCCAAGATTACAGTTTTCAGAGTGGATAGGGCTGGTGGTCAGTCGTGGTGCTAAGCAGAATGGGAAATGTCCCAAAATGTCTGGGGTGTTTTTTATTGAAGGATAATCTACAGAATAAGAAAGGGAATGAATGGGTCGATCAAAATTGTCCTGGAGTTTTGTGAAGTTGGCTTTGAGAGAGGAGTACCTGACGTGCCCTGGAAAAGAATTCTTAGCCCACCGTGTGTACGCGTAGTCTGCTGTCATTGCAGGCAGTTAGTAAAAGTGGTTTTGTATATTCCCCCCCCCCCCCCCCCCAATATATAATACCTAGCTTTGAAAGTAGGCCTGAAATCCCACAGGTTTTCATTCTAGCTACAAAAAAAGTTAGCAAAGAAAGGTCATTGCTGTGCAAAGTTTGAGGTTAAACGCATCAAATTTGATCATCTTTAATATAGACAGAATACATTTGTTTGGAGTGATATCCCTGGAAATGTAGTAATCTGTGCTTGGTAGATTTGTTGAAGGATCAACATGTTGGCTTTTCATAAAGTTGGTGGACTCTGTTACTTTAAAATATGGGTGAGACCCAATTCCAAGATTACCATCCTGATTCCCAGCACTGCAAAATCTTTCTGGGGTAAATAGAGTCCACATCCTGATTCGTGACCTGGTTGTCGTCTTTTTGGGGTAGATGCCGCCAAAATTCCCTCGCTGTAGTTTTTGTTGAATTGGGCCAACTTCTTAAAGGCTTTGTGCATGATCCTTCAGGTATAATCGGCTATAGTCTGAATGAGGGAACCGTTTTCAAAGAATTTCAAAATATCTTCGCCATGACTGCCAGCTAACCTCTGCCCCACCTATGGTTAATCATACTCTCCACACCAACTCATTGCACTTGCATGACCATTCAACCAGTATAAACTCTTTGTAGAACCAATGTAGCCCTCCTATAATAACAATGCAATGTGTGGCACACCTTTAAAAATAACCTTTTCAGGATCCTTAATGTGATGCTATTGTATGCTATAAAAGCACCAATAAATCTGACTTTTTAAAAAATCAATAGAAGAAAGTACAAGCGCTTTACTCACCTTTTTATCTTGTGTAAATAACAGTGAGCGATTAACAAAATAAATCTGAGAAAAGCTGAGCCTACAGTTTTCGTTAGATTGTTGAAAATATCCCTATAAGGAAAGAAATTGCTTGATTGACAGGCTTTTGAGGAAAGATATGCATGACTTTACAAGCTTTTACACACATGCCATGTTACCAAAGGATTCATTTGGTTTTGTACATGTATACTGGGTGAACGTGCATACATCTATTCCAAATCATTGTACTTTGTATGAGGGACCATTTGGAAGTTGGTGGGGTGCATGTCTTGCCATGAAGGATAGCAGTAAAAATTGTGGGTAGTGGAGGAACAGTGGTTGGAATGGAAGATAGAAGGTGCCATTGGGCGTGGGTGAGGGCTTAGGTGTCAAGAGTTGTCATGTTTCTGGGGTAGTGGCCCCAATTCCAAACTAATACCTATCCTGCACCAGTAAAATGGGTAAATTCTAATGTTTGCAGTGTGGCCATTACAACTATTTTTTCTTTTTTGCTCATATAACTGAGATACCAAACTATGTGCTGTTCTCTAGTAAACCCTGCTGGAGGAAGATTTTAAAATGATCCCTCTGTATATCTAATGTACTTTCTTGATTTGAATTTGTATCTTTAACTATTATTAAACATGAGTAATTTTCATTAAAGTTTCTGCTGTCTTAATTTCCTCTTTTGTAGGTGCTGACGTCATTTGATTAATCTGAAAGTTTGTATTTTGGGCTTTCTAAACAAAGTCTTTGTTTGCAGTAACCGTTATACCGCAATATGATGTGACCCAAAATGTAGCAAGTTTGAATTGAAATTAGATGTAAAAAAATTCTCAAATTTTTAGAAATATAAAGCTACAAATCTTGCATTTTTCATTAGATGCTCAACTCATCAGCTTTTTACTCAGCATGCTTCTTCTCACCCACCGGTTTTTATTATAAGAATCTTTTTCAATATACATCCAGCTTTAAGAAAATATTGAGTCTCATTTATTGAAGTTGTTGAAAGTATTGTGTAGGGATAATTATGGGTTTACTCGCTGCTATTCACCTTCTGTTTTCCATGATTTTTGAATTCCAGAACCATGCCAAGTCTACTGGAATACTTAAGCTACAATTGTAATTTCATGGGTATCCTCGCAGGGCCATTATATACATACAAAGACTATACGGCTTTCATTGAAGGCAGGACATTGCATGTGAAGTGCACAGAAGTAAATGGAAAAGTAAATGGACAATGTGGAAAAAGTGAACCTTCACCTGTGGTAAGTTTTAACTGATATTTCTTCATAGAATTTCATTCTTGGAAAGCAACAAACTGATAAACTTAGTCTATTTTACATTTGTTTTATCACCTGATTTAATTTACTGTTCAGTTAGTTGTTCTTGTAGTCTCCTCTTGACATAACAGCATGTTATTTAGCATTTTGATTTTCCAAGCGCTAGGTAAATATGTAGACATGAATAATTGTTTTAAATCTGTATGGTATTTAGTAAAGTCTTGGTGTTTCTTTTGTTACGCCAATTTGTTTTTGCCCACCTTAAGTACCATTGTTAATCCAAAATGCCCACCCCTTGCCAGTAGGAGGCCTGATGGGTTCAATTGAAGGTTCTTGATATTTTCTACTCAACTTCTTCAGAGATGTTATTGATCACCTCTGGAGCAGGTGGCACTTGAACCCTGGCATCCTGGATCAGTGGTAGGAACTCTGTCATTGAGCCACAAGAGCCCTTCAATTGAAGCTTCTAATTTTTTTTTAGTTTACAATTCTCCACTTTTACATAAGTTCAATTTAATTATCTCAATGATTTCTATTAGGGTTTCCTGATTGCAGCATCTGAGTCAGTTGAACCCTTCTCTGTAGCTGTTATAAATCAACCTGTCTGTATATGTTCTGGTATACCATGTGTCTGGAACAGGTGGGACTTTAAACCTCTGGCTTAGAGGTATGGGCTCTATCGCCACAATGAGAGTCCATCAATTGAAGCTTCTACCACAAATCTTTATAAATTTGAAAGTTACGTTGTTGGACATCTTAGATTGAGGTCACTTACACAACTAGCTGATCTGTCCTTTATTTTTTCCAAACTTCAGGAGCCGAAGAGGATTGTTTGTCATATTAGACAACTGACAAAGTTATAATGAACCTTCAGGAGGGAAATTAGAGATGGCCTTTATTGAGTGGGGAAAGAAATCAAATGCTTTATCAGCTTGATTTATGTTGGATCATGGATATTACTTGGAGACCATGAAACTTTGTGATTCTGCATGTACACCTGTCATGTGTTTTTGGCAGGGGGTGGAGTGGCTAGGCTATGACCTTTCCACCCACCACCTGGCTGACCCCTATATTACAAGAAGGGGCATTGCCAAAACTGGGACTGCACAGGAGAGAAAGGTCCACTTTACTCTGTAGCCTGCACACAATGTATTACGTAGGCTTTTTAAGTCTATCGGCTAACTGCCAATGTTCCTTACTGTGGGGGCCACTTGCCCATCCTCTTAGAATCCTGCCTCTTGGAGCTATTGGAAATAATGATTAGCAATTGTACGAAAAATATAATTTTGTAAAAACTATCAAATATACTTTGGTTTTCAGAATCGGAATAGCCTTTACTGTCACATGCACTTGAATAAGTGCAGTGAAAAGTTTGTCATGACGCCTTCCGACACTATCTTAGGTGCAGACTACTTAAGTGTAGATACGTTAAGTGTTGTTATAGAGTTTTTTTAAAAAATAGATTAGCACGAGAACAGATTTTTTTTTAAGCAGTCCAGAATGATGATAAAAGTGGCCGTAAGTACTTAAGTTCCAGTCCTTCTCCAACATGATGAGTCCGAACCCGCCAACCCCAGAACACAAGGCCATGCTGCCTCCATGTGCCAGCTTCCGTCCAGGACTCGCTCAGCTGCTCCGGTACTTGGCCCGTTTGCTCCTCTGCCGCTGCGGTGCCTGATAGAATAAACTTTAATGTTCAACTTCCTTCTGTTTTCTTTCAGGTACCTGTACTATGCAAGCTCCTTGTTTGTGGGATTGCTTTGTCCTTTCATTTGACAGTTACTAAAGCATTTCCAGTGGAATACAATATTGATGAAACCTTTGTGACTACAGCTTCCTTAATTAGTCGAGTGCTTTACCTGTATTTTTCATTATTGGCAGCTAGGCCAAAGTACTATTTTGCTTGGAATCTAGGTAAGCATTTCAAATGCTTTTGATGGGTGTTGACGTTTATGAAAGCACTTTTTTTCTATTTGTGGAATGGCTGAATATCCATTTTAATGGAGTAACTCCTGCAGACTGCAACAGTGTAATGGTGACCTCAAGTGGTTAAAACCATAAACTAGATAAGTAGTAGTAGCTTTTAATTCTTTGAAGTTCCTGTATAGCATAAATTGGTTAATTCAACCTTTAGTTAATCGTGATGAGTGAATGAGGACTTTTCTGATCAAAGTCTGATCAGTAGTTGATTTGTTTCTAACCTAGCATGTTTGAATGTTGCATAAATATCAAAAATGTTTTTGACATCTTAACCTGGTGCTTTTTATATAGGATCTTACTTGGGTATATTTTTAATGCTACAACTGTATAGCATATTTGACACCTAGCAATGTTATCAATCATGATTAACCACAAATTTATCAAACAATCTAGTTTGTAATATTTTCTGCATTTTAATTGCGTATGTATGAGGAAATCTTATAATTTTACGCCCTTTACTTTCCCTCCAACTGTCCCAATTCTCTCCAGCTAGTTTAAAATTAATAATCATTATTAATAAAATTAATATCTGTTATAAAAATAGCTGCTTGAATAGTCAAAAATCATGCAATTTTTAAAAATTCTGGGCAGTCATGATAGAGGTCGGGTTGAAAGAAAAGCTATTGCTGGAGATGCTATCTCTATATTGGACAGGCAAGAATGAAATCTAGTGAGGACAGTCCAAAAACGAACTGAACAACAGAAAAGCGACATTGCGGAAAATATCATATGGCCAATTGTGGAGAAATCTTATAAGGATATGGAGAAGGAAGAGAAAGGGAAGTTAACATAAATGTCAACTGTGACTTTGATTTCTGTCATTGCTGAGCATAAAGCCGCAGATACCTGAGATTCTTAATAAAAAAAGAAAGAACTATGGATGCTGTCAATCAGAAACAGAAATTGAGGAAGGGTCACCCAACCCAAAAAGTTAACTGATTTCTCTTCACAGATGCTGCCGGACCTGCTCAGTTTTTCTAACAATTTCTGTTTTTGTACCCAAGATTCTTGTGTGGTTCTAAGGAGGGACAGGACAATTGAGAAGAAAGGGGAATAGGGTGATGATAGTTTGGTAACAAGCTTGAAGATAGAGACATTTCTAATATTAACTAACAAGGGGCCAGTCAGGGAAGGGGAAAGGTCAGTGGTTTGGTGGGAATGGAGGTCAAGCAATAAGGATGGATAAAATGAATTTGAAGTGCAATGTGACCAGAGCTAGGTAAAATCACCATTGTCCACCTGTAGCATCAGGCTGCTCCCTCATCAGAGAGGTACGACTGGTAGTCAGTTTAACCCGAGTGTCACCACACTTCAGGTGAGGGGCGAGCTTGTAAAGGCAGGATCTTCATGCTAATCTCAGCTGGTATACGAACTGAGCTCACGCTGTTGGCATCGCTGTGCATCACACACCGTGCATCCAGACAACTGAACTAATCGACCTCCACCAGAGCCAGAGAGAAATGCAGTTCAAATAGAAAGACTGGTATCTCCTGAAGGATTAACATGCTGGGTGGGTTTGCCTGGTAGTTCCTGGCTTTCACACACGAGACAATTTTGATGTTTTAGTCATATAGACCCAAATGGTGCAATCTGCAGTGGTGGGGAGTTTTGTGCAGTAGCCTAATGAGAGCAGCAGTAGTCAAATTATATTGCTTAGCTGGGGTCCAAATGTGGATGTCTGCTTGGAAGCTCTCACTAAGACTGAATCAAAATATCTGCTTTTAACTTTATGCTTTTTTAAATAAATCTAACACTGACATTTATGCAACCAGGCTAGAGAATTATATCTGACTAGAATTCTTGTATATGTATGCGTATTTAATGAAGAAAAGCTTTGGAGTTCATTCATAAGTTTTTTTTTTTTTAGAAATAAGTGTTATTATCACATTCAATTTTATTTTGAACAGCTGATGCTATCAACAATGCTGCAGGATTTGGCTTCAATGGCTATGACGAGAAAGGCAATGCCCGTTGGGACTTGATTTCAAATTTAAATATTGTTAACATTGAGGTAAGAATTCATTTTGTGGCTGCCTTTTTTTTTAAAATAGGCAACTGCTTATTTGTAGCAGTGCGCACGCCAGGTGTATGCACATATTCATTCACCAACCAACTGCACACATTGACCCTGTACACATGGCATACTTTTCTTTCCAGTAACTGTACCTGTAACCAAGACGCTGGTTATCCGACTCACTGCCCTTTTAATGTTCCTGAGGTATATACAGTAAGAGATGGGAACAACATCTGAAATAAACAAGCGTGCATGAATAACACAAAATGAGTGTCAGTTCCTTTTGTGGCCTCCATTTCCATCTTCTGTGACACAAAGATATACTTCGACTACTTAAGACATAGCATGCTGACATTCCACGATTGAAATTAACTTAGACTTTGTTTTCATAATATCGAACAAAGAAGTTTCCAATTGAAAAATTGATTGTTTACTTGAAAATACCCTCCACGCCATTAGAGGTTTCTGTTCCCACGTTTATCCTATATATGTAAAAGTAATATCCATCGTTTTCATTTTTTTCCATAGTTTGCAACAAGCTTTAAAATGTTCATTGACAACTGGAATATACAGACAGCACTGTGGTTTAAAAGGTAAAAGTCTTGTTAAGCTGCAGTTTATTTAAGGAGTAACCGAGAGTTGCTGTAGTGGTCATATTGGTTCTATCGATAGTCTGCAGAATATATTCGGAACAAAAACAGAAGCTGTCAGAAAAGCTTAGCAGGTCTGGCAGCATCTGTAGAGCAAAATCAGAGTTAAAGTTTCATGGTGATTGACCCTTCCTCAGAACTCGCAGAATATATTCAACTGAAGAATATATTGTTTGCTATGCTGCAGTTGGAGGATGCTGGTCATGTTGTATTCCTGTTCAGCAATGTAGAATGATGTTTCATCATTTACACGAAGGAGAAGCTGATTCTGTTATATTGGAAGCTTTCCCAAGTTATTTTATCGATACTCACCAAACAAAGCAGTTTCCAAAGTGTGGTTTGCAATCAAACCAGACGCTTTCTGTAACAGACTAAATTATTAGTTTATTCATAAAATAGAATTATTTAAAGAAGCAACTGGTATAGGCAAGACATTGGTCTGAAAATTATGCAGGGAGCTGGCCTGTGTCACACTCCTACCCCCACCAAAATATCTCAAAGCAAAGTTGGCATTGAAACAACAGACCAGAAAAAAGCCAGTCCTGCTGTGGGTAGGCCAAGATAAACTAACTGCTGAACTTCCACCCCTCACTGGGGAGTAACTGTGGGTATTGGGTTCTGGAGGGGGGAGTGTGGAGTTGAAAAACCTAGAGGGGAATGTGAGGGCAGTTAGGTGGGTCTTTCAGAGAAGGAAGGGATGTCTTTAGGGGCATATTCCCAATTTAGAAAGGAATCCCCTGAAAATACTGCCCCATTTTTAAGCCCATTTAAGCTACTTTGTAGAAAAGGTCTTCCCATCCTGCCCAACTGCCCACAGCAATCACTTAGCAACTTTTAAAACACCTAACTGATCCTTAACTGTTCATTCGGCACTCAAAGTCAAAAATCAAAAAGTTAATCAAAGTAAACAGCCAAGACTCTTCGAGAACTACAGAGCTTTAGATGAGAATTTTCAATATTTGGCACAAAGAGCCTGTAGTTTTTAAAAGAATAAGGATCGAACAACTTTATAGGACCTAACTTATCTCCACTCGGTGAATCAAACCAAGATTAACATGGGATTTTTTCTTTGTTGAAATTTATATATTCAATGAATTTGAAGACAGGCACTGGCTTTATTTGCTACCCTGTCAGTTAAGCGATGGACTGAACATACCAATAATCTTTACAACACAGATGAAAGGATAACCACTTGGTAGTGGATTTTGCAAATATGCATGTTATTGTGGATGTTATAAATGTACATGTTGGAGATCTCAGCCCATGTTTATCAATTTGATTAAGTGTGTATAAAAGACGCCTACTTCAAAGTATCATTTATTTCGTTGATTTTTCTAATCTGAGGCAAGCAGCTGGCATTCTGGCAGCTTCTTATGATGCGGTTACAATGAAAACATTTAGCACTTCAAGGTACTAAAACACACTGCTCCCATCAAAATGGGAATGTGACTCCAAACCAATTGCCCCATACTGGGTTTAAAAAAAAAGGTTAGTTTTGCTTTAAGCAAATTGTGAAAACTATTCTACATGCCTGCTTTGCTATTTTTAAAATAAAGTAGGCATGTAAAATAGTAATTATTTTCTCAAGGTCACTGTCCATATCTAAGCCATTGATTTAGCTTTAGCCCATACGTTAGTTTTTGTAAAAAAACAAAAAACTACGGATGCTGGAAATCGGAGAAACAAAAACTGAAATTGCTGGGAAAGATCAGGTCTGGCAGCATCTGTGGAGAGAAATCAGAGTTAACATTTCAGGTCACTCGACTGGAAATGTTAAGTGTTAGTTCTTGTGATTTTTCGAATTTGGGAAATTGTTTACCTACAACTTAACACCAGATACTTTTGTGTTTATTTTTGTTGAGCATTCATACTTTCACCAATACCCAGTGATTCTAAACTTGTAACCTCAGGACAATTTAGATAAAGGAACTGCTTTTTTAAAAAATGTTTTCAATGTTGAGAGTCATCTTTGCCTTCTTGAGCCCCACACTCTAAGAGGGATCTCTTAGGAACTTTTTAATTTTCAGCCGTTTTAAATCTTCTGAAGAAGTTGGTCAAATGGAGACGACTCAAGTTTAATGAGAAGTTGTTTACGTTAATTAATTCATTACCTGAAGTGAGTTCATTTAAATGCCTTTTGTTTCAGAGTTTGCTATGACCGCTGCCTTTACTATCCAACAGCAGCAACATTTGTACTCTCTGCAATGTGGCATGGAGTGTATCCAGGATATTACATGACGTTTTTAACAGGAATTCCAATGACATTAGCAGCCCGTGCAGTAAGTTAATCATTTCATACTTCATCCTCTACATTTGTTGATGCAATCTTGTACCTGCAGTATTTCTGGCTTTCAAGTGCTTCTCTTTTTTCGCTTTTGATAGGCTAAACTCTTTTTCAGTAGGTAATAATTTTTATTATTAAAATGGAAATTTGAATGTCTGCAATGATAATTCACTTAATTAAAGTTATAAATTTGACAACAGACAATCTTATTTAATTTTTTTTTAAAAATTTCAATTATATGCAGTTGACCGACATGCATGATTAATGAATTGGCAGGATGTAGTTTGAGCTGGATGGCTAGGAGAAATTCCACTGTTATTATTGTTCAAAGTCCTTGCAAGCTATGACAGGTCCTGTGACCACATATTTGATAATGCAGTAGACGTTCATTAACTGATACCTCTGTGACCAGGAGTGATCAAAAATTCTGGATAATCAAGAGGTATACATAGCCACAGTAAACCCTGACCACGTGAAGCTTCGAGACATAAACCCGCCTCCTAAAATCCATGTATAAAATGCTCAATAAGTCATAAAAATGCATTGCAAGGGGTATACACATCACTTATACTTTATTTACAGCATAAACAGACATCACAGTATTTGAGGTATATAATTTTTGCCAGTTTATGAAGAAGGCAGGTTGGTAAGGTGACGGTTAAAACCAAGTTTATATTATGGGGTCATTTCTGCACTTCAAGACTTTGTATTGTAGGAACACATCCTGTCCTTCTGTATCCATTACTGTAATGGAAAAGAAATCAGTGTGCGTACATGTGATTTTCCTGTAATTTATCTCCCTAAGTATCACTTTTGCAATGTAAGTGACAAATTGCGGCATTATTTATAAGACAGTAAACTCAGTATTATTCTCAAATGTTGTGTTTTCATAGATTAGAAACAACTTTCGATCCTATTTTCTGAAGTCACCAGCTGTCAAGTTGTTATATGATGTAATAACCTGGATTGCAACAATGATAGCAATAAGTTACACCGTTGTGCCATTTGTTTTGCTGTCGGTAGAGTCATCTCTAAAATTTTACAGGTAAGATGAGAAGGGAGTGATTCATATAAATTCAGCACCTACAGGTGACAAAGGTTGCGCACATGCAAACAGAAAGCCAATTATCATTGATAAGTGACAGAAAGCAGCATCCAGCGTCAAAGATGACACTGCAGGATGTATGCATTTTAGAAAAGTTCTTCAGAATTTTAAAAACAATTTTCTTAAAAAAACTAACACACAAAACAGACATACCAAGGCTGGCTTCTGGTGCTGTATCCACTCTTGCCCCCTCTAGCCCCACCAAGCTCAATTAATCATTTGAGTTTTCATTAACTGCACTCATTTGCAGGCCTTGGAGGAGGCTTAAAAAATTAACCAGATCTTTAGAAGTGAAAAAATAATGGGAATATGTTAAAACATTTTGATTATTTTTAAAAAAAATCTTTCTTTCACTTTGCCAATTGATTACTCCGATATTGTATAGAAATGTTGTGTACACTTTTTAAGTCAGCTTAAGTCAATTTAAAGTTATTACTTGGGTGGTTTCAAGTGATGTATTTTAATGGCTGGCACAAGTAAGGCACAGGCATGTGCAGAAGCGGTACAGATCACATGACTATGGCAAGCCAGCCAGTACACCAACTGCAATTGTATTTCTCCAAATAGAATATATGCATTTCACAAAAACAACAACATTGCGTGCACTATAATTTGCAGTTGCGATTTACCAATATACATGGTCACAAGGAAAATGAACATTCATTAACAAAACCATATTAACTGTAGTTAGTTCCATTTGTTGTCAGTCACTACATGTGAATTGCATACATAACTGTTAAATCATGCAGAACTCTTAATCATGTGTACATTGTTGAAGGCTGAGTGATATCTGCTCGTTCCTTGGGTCATATTTCTTCGAGGATTGTTAGTCCTATCTAGAGTAATGTTGCCATGGTCTTAACTTTCATCCTGATCCATTTCTATTACTTAAGAATGGTGGGTCTCTGGCTCTGATGAGGACATAATGCTTGGTTTTCCAGTCCTCTGAAACCTCTCTTGAATCTAGGGACGACTGAAAGGTTATGGCCAGTGCCCCTGCAATTTCCACTCCGTTTCCTTCATATCCTTGAATGTACGTTATCTAGTCTCCATGGGTTGTTAACTTCAAGTACTGACAGTCTATGTAACACTTCTTCCTCCTTGGTTAAGACCACAAGGTATTAATTTAATACCTCTGCTGTTCCCTGTGGGTAAATTGCACACTTTTTTTGTTCCTTGGCTCCACCCCAATTGATTCTGTCCTTGAATCCTCTTGGCACATCTTCCTTTCTCCAGCACTGCAAAGCTGTCCTCAACCAATATCACCACTCCTCCTGCTTTCCATTTTTTTGAACAAAGAATATTAAACACCCATTCTGTTGCTCCTTGAGTCGGGTCTCTATTATCAAAACAACATCATATTTCCACGTGTCAATCTTCATTTGTAATTCCCTAATCTTAATCATCACACTCAGTACATTTGCATACGAGCACAGTAGCCCTGAACTAGACTTCATTATTTTCTCAAATAACAGCAAAATACTGCAAATGCTAGAAATCTGAAATAAAAACAAAAAACGTTAGAGAAACTCCCCAGGTCTGGCAGCATCTTTGGAGGGTTAATGCTTTGTGTCCAAAGACATCGCCTTCTATTTTAAACATCTCTTTCCCTTGCTTGTATTTCACATCCAGGTGATGTCTCTGCAAGCAAAGTATCATTCTTTTGTTTCTGGAGCAGATAGAAGCAGTTGATGAAAATGCTTTGAAATGATTTGTAGTCACACTTCACTGTCACTGTTTCTCCCAAACTGGTATTGATTTAAAAATTTTTGGGTCATCAACTTGAGCAACTTTGCACAGATATGTGAAGTTCATGATGTTGCATCAAGTGTTGGTGTCTAGCTGACACTTCAGATTCACTTGATGCTCTCCTTCTGCAGCCATTATTCTACCATTCACAAACCATTTATCACCATTTAGAGCTGATGAGCCAATCTGTAGCATGATGTAATGGTTCATGGGAATTGCAGGCTGACATATCTCCAACAGTTACCTTTATAAACTTCTTCTATTTTCTAGCCACAATTGCATGTGAAGTAATTTAGCTTCTTTAGTAGTTACAGCTTTCCCCATATTGGATGTGCTCTTCTTTCTAAAAGCCAAAAGAACTGCAGATGCTGTAAATTGGAGACACAAACAGAAATTGCTGGAAAAGCTCAGCAGGTCTGGCAGCATCTGTGGAGAGAAATCAGAGTTAACGTTTTGGGCCGAGTGATCCTTCTTCGGAACTGCAGGTAGCTAGGAAACTATTAGCTGCTAACAGTCCCCATTTAAGAGTTATTCACTCTCCTAGCCAGATCATTATCCACTCCCTTGTCTAACTTCTGCTGTCTCTTTGGGCTCTATCCCCACCTATCATTTACTCCTTACCCCCTCTCCACACCCTATCTTCTGCATATAAACTGACATTTCTCCAGTTACCATCAGTTCTGAGGAAGGGTCACTGAACCTCAAATGTTAACTGATTTCTCTCCACAGATGCTGCCAGTTCTACTGAGTTTTTCTAGCAATTTCTATTTTTGTCACCTTTTCTTTTCAATGTCCTCGACATTATTTATAACCTACTTTCTGGCCTTGATCTTTCTGCTGGCTCTTCTGCAAATATTTCTTTCTTTCCCCCCCAAAGTTGTTTTCATTTGACCTGACATGTGTCTCAGAATAATCCAAAGCCTCGACAGTTCTCCTATTAACGTGCTGTGACTGGTAATTGCCAACCTTGGAGCTTCTACATGTGTTTTTGAGAGCAAGTTTCTCTTCTCTAATGTTCGTTCTCTCCTGGATCTCTTGCGCTTAAGCATAATGTTTGTTATCTTTGAGATTATCTTTTAGTTGTTCAGACTCTTAAGAATCAGCTCAGTGTATTGGAGTGGTCACTGTTACAACTGATCCTTTGATGAGGATCCCCAATTAGTTATAATTCTGGATGGGATACCCCCAAATGGTTATGGCCCCAGGTAAGGCCAGATGAACTAGCTCCTGTTCTTTACTCAACCCCTTTTTCCTCAGTTAGTTGCAACAAGATTACTTTAGAAAGGATCCAATCCTTCATGGAAATCTTTTCCTAGCTCAAATATGTTTTGTTTTAGAAGTAGCCAATTTAATGAAACTCTCTTTTTAGTTAATGAAAGAATCTGTTTCTTAGCTACCGAAACATGAGAAAATATCATGAAATGTACTTCACACTGATTAGAAATCAGAGGTAGACAGTTAAAGTATGACTTTGGCTTGTCCTTGACAAATAGATTTATGAAACATTTACAGCTGTTAAGGCGGGTGGTTTGAGCAGTGCTGACTTTGGCAGTTGAGCAGTTGTTTGGGGATTCTTGGCTCTGCAATTAGCTGAAAGAAGTTTGTCCAGTTGCTTTCAATCATAGCTGTGCTAACTTGCTCACTGCAATCAGGGAGAGACTTTATTTCTCTTTATCTAGTGTCTAGTGGACGTTCTCAGCTGTGCTCCTTCATAGCAGACTACAGCACAATGGATAATGAACCATAAGCACAAGCATGCCACTAGCACCAGTTGAAGTTGGCTTTTTAACCCTTTGTGTATTCCCTGAAGGACAATCCACCATAAAATGTATTTTGCCCAGAATTGCTTTTCCTTCATCTCAGATCATGCCCACGTGTCTGGGACATAACTCTCAGGAAATCACAGTTCTGTTTTTATTTGAACGGCTTATTTAGGCCACAATACTGATGTAGCATACCTTTTTCCTAACACTGATGGAAGGGTTGCTACTCTTTTTTTTTTCATTTGTTCATTCCTTTTATTTAATTCTGAGCCTATTTCATAGTTTTTGCTTCACAGTGGAAGAAAATCCAATTCTTTTTAAAATTCCTTTCATTTCCACAGCAACAGGAAATGTAAAAGGTGTCACCATTTTGACTCCCCCAGTAATTCAAAGTTGGAGACTGTTTTAACTTCTCCCCTGCTGTTCCTTTTAGTAGTTGGCTCTTATGGCTCTTAAAATCTACACAGAATCAGCTGCACCATTCCTGGAACCATTTTCAAGTGGTATGTGTTAATGGTAACCACAGACTGCACACAAAGGTACTTGTAGCAGAGGTTCAGATCATATGTCTGTATTCAGCCAATCCATGAAGTACAATTTCATTTCTCCAAACTGCACTTACTGATCACTTTCAAGTCAAAGGAGTTTGTACATCATTTCACCTTGTATAAGTTGTTACATTTGTCTGATTTAGAAATTAAAAATATTCGTAAGGCATACCAAAGTCTCAAACTTTTGTCTACCTGACAACCATGCAGTTTACCACCTGGCTCCATTGAATCCCTACAGTGTGGAAACAGGCCAATCGGCCCAACAAGTCCACACCGACCCTCTGAAGAGCATCCCACCCAGATCTCTACCTCCCACCCCATCCCTGTAATGCTGACTAACCTAATCTATACAACCCCGAACACTATGGATAATTTAGCACAGCCACTCCACCTGACTTGCACATCTTTGGACTGCGGGAGGAAACCGGAGCACCCTGAGGAAACCTATGTAGGCACTGGGAGAATGTGCAAACTCCACACAGACAGTCGCCCGAGGATGGAATCAAATTTGATACCCTGTTGCTGTGAGGCAGCAGTGCTAACCACTGAGCCACCGTGCCACCACACGGCAGCTGTGAGCTTTCTGGACTTTCTCTAACAATGTAACTTGCTTTATTCATTTTGTAGCTAAGCTGAGAATAGATGGCCACAGGATTTAAAACTGATGCAGTTTCCTTGGAGCAATTCTCCAACTTTCCTGAGTCTGTCAACTCAATTAGAATCACATTTTAAGTCAAGCAGTTCGATTTAATTTATTTGTCACTTTTTTTTTTAATAACTAATAATTAGTTCCTCTAGTTGTCTGGTAGTTCTGTGGATCCTTCCCTATGGATAGCTATACTGCTGTGTCTCCCGATCCTAAAGTTATGGTTGCATTCTTGAAAATTTTAATTTTATATGAAAGCAAATCACTGTTACCCATTAAATCAATGTTAATGCAGCAGTCAAATTTTGTAGAGTTCTCTTTATCAGAAAAAAAATTAATACGCTATAAGATGGGTGGCACGGTGGCTCAGTGGTTAGCACTGCTGCCTCTCGGCGCCAGGCACCCAGGTTTGATTCCACCCTCGCAACTGTCTGTGTGGAGTTTGCATGTTTTCCTGGTGTCTGCATGCGTTTTGTCCGGGTGCTCCAATTTCCTCCCACAGTCCAAAGATGCTAAATTGCCCATAGTGTCCAAGGATGTGCAGGCTAGATGGATTAGTCATGAGAAATGCGAGGTTACAGGGATAGGGGGGATGCTCTTCGGAGGGTCAGTGAGGACTCCATGGCCTGAATGGCCTGCTTCCATGCTGTAAGGATTTTATGAAACTCTCATTGGCCTAATAAAAGCAGTAGTCTCCATTTTAGACAAGGTTAGGAGCAATTTCTTATTTCTAACATCTGTAAGGCAGAAGTTGCAAGCAACTTTAAATCTATTCACAACTTTCACAAAATAAAGTAAAATCACTGAATTTTATCTGTTTAAAAAATTACATTTAATCACTAGAATCCCTTTTTAGGTTCAAAACAAAGCAAGATTACTAGACTTTGTAAATCATTGTTCAGTTAATTCATTTAATGCCTCCTACTTTAGGAATGGCCACCTTAAGTAGATGGATCTTCCATCATTTTTGGAGATTATTATTTGGGTAGTGAGTTTGTGTATACAAGACAACTAAAAGAAAATTAGAACTATGGTTAGTTGCCCGTGAATCCCTGAATGATGTAAAGTATACTTGGTACGACTGACATCTTGCCTCGGGGCTTTGTGGTTCACGCATCATCTAACCATTTGGAGTTATTTCCTTTGTGTAATCTAAGCTTAATACTTTTTTTTGAGGCATTTGGTCATGCATTTTAAATAGGTAAGGAATATCTCTGAATTCTGTCTGTCCTCTAAGTATGAACTGGCGCAGGAGAGGAGGAGTTAAAATCTGAGGAAGTTTTAAAGGTTAAATGCAATATGGAACACGTACATATTTCGTGCATCTGGCTATAAAAGTTCATTGTTCCTACCAATTCTTAGTTTTATGATGGAATATTATTGAAGGGATACATTTGGTGCTCTAGGTCATATTATCTATTTTAAGCACTCAATTTTGCCCTGCAATTGATTGCATGGCAAACATTGTTTTAGATGTGTAGCTTTCTTAGCACTGAATGAATATTCAATCAATTTAATTCACACCTACCAATCATGATTAATCTGACTCGCTCTCTTTTTTTTTTCTTCACCTCCCCATCCCCCTTAGATCTTGGTATTATGGTCTCCACATTGTTGCCCTGTTGGTCATACTGGCATTGCCAATGAAGCCAAGAAAAAAGGAAAATGAACAGAATCACTCAAAGCAGAAATGGAAAGAAGTGGATAATGTGTTGACTATGAACAGTCATTCTGCTACGAATAACAACTTGAACCAGATCCCAAGACCATCGTGAACACCAAGTGCATTTGAATGGGAAGCTGGACTACAATTAAACTTATTACCTTCTTTAACTACTGACAACGTATTAAAGAGGGTTTTGTGCTGTTGGACTTCTGCAAAGTATCCTGAAGCAACAATATACTATATAAATAATTTGTTTGAAAGGCAGCACGGAAACAAAACTCATTTATATTTAACTAAAGCGGAGAAGGAATGAAAGTAATGTGATCAGCTGCACTTTGCTGACCATAACTGGTTGGAATTGATCGCTACTATGCACACTACTTCAGTCTAGAGATTATTGGTTTTCTTTACCTTTTATGGAAATGTTGCCTTTGAGAGGTTATTGTAACCACATTTTTAGATAAGCCATGAAGTTGTACTATCTGAAGTCATCTACAGCCAGTCCCACTAGAATCTTTTGTACAAAACCAAAACTGTATGTGATCCCAGATATGGCGCTTTATGCAATTAAAATAGCTAGAGGTGGATAAGTCTTGCTGATAATGACTCATCCTAAATAGCTACAACTGATCTGTGAAAATTAACATAACTTCAGTGTAATGGGGTGATCAAACCACTTGCTTCATACTTTTTTTCCATCTTGGGAATTTGCAAGTTTTCTTGGTTGATCCTGTTTTGCTCTTGTATTCTTTTATGAATCAACTGACTGAAAAATACTGTGATCTTGTGTACTATGTGATTTAAAAATTTACATTTTGGTAAGATTAATTAGTTTTTTTAAAATAAAGCTAGCTATATCCTCTCCCCTCTTCTTCCAGTTTTTATTTTGGGAAGTTTTGGAAAACCATGTCTAAGTTAAGCCATCTGACCTTGCATTTACACCTACAACTGTAGCCATGATGATGTTCAAATCCAAAGTTGGGGCCTGAACTGACTCCAGAGCAAAGGGTCTTTAACAGAATTAGCTTGATTATTCTCTACCAGCTAATAGTTATGAGAACCTGTTGAGTGAATCTGAAAATAAGACTTTTTCCTTGAATGTATTTTTCACTGCCTGATCCGAACATAAGTAACATTGGCTTCACAGGATTTACAGCACCCAGGACTTCCATCAAATTAGCTTTTGGGTAAATGCATGATTGGCAAAGATTTGTGTTGAAAGGTACAAAGGAGTTTAAAGCTGACAGTATCAATTTCCTGACCAGATAGAAATTAAACCAATACTATCTGTTTCATTGATTTGAATTGCATCAATCAGCAGGAAAATGTTAAATGCACTTCAAGATGACACTTTTTTGATTTGTTCTATGTAATTATGTAAGTGACATTGCCTATTGAGGTTAAACACTATGCTTGGAGTAGAAGCTAGGAGAAGTAAAAGAATTGTTTTCAATATAAAGCTTTCAATGAGGCAGTATGTTCTGCAATGTTAGGCTCCTGTAAAAATTGCAGTGTGTAACATGCACAGCGACATTGAGATTTTAGCTACCAGGATAGTAAATATATAGAATTTTCATTCATTAAATTTGGTTGTGAGGTTTGGGTTTTTCTTAATTATAGGGACATGGTTTGTCTTTTTGCATTTAGTGTCCAAACTATAAACTGCACATGACGTTTTAAAGGGTGCATGTTTAGAAATTGAGAATTCCTTTCTATTTAATTATCAGATTGATTTTTGTCAGGAATGTTTCAAGGAAGCTGGAAGAAACAACTCCTCAATTTGCAGTGTTAACAACAAACCGTTTTTTAAATTAATTCTGACTGGAATCATATCCATAATCTGCAATTACATTGTGATGCCATTTTCTTTGTAAATCACTTTTCTATAAGTTACTTGCCGCTCCAAGATTAATTGCAAAAAATACTATCGATAACCGTCCAGCTTGGTTCAATTTATAAAAGTAAAATTCTTAATGATAATTTAAAATGAGGACCACTAAGGTTTCATTACTGTTGTATAGCCTACTGTTTAACATATGCATACAATTTGATTTTCACAAATACTAATTTTGGAGTCACAAATGTAAACTTATGATTATTCTACAGTGCGTATAGTTTGAACTGATTCCAAGAACCACTTTTTCCCACTTGGCTTCACATTGTTATGCTAATGTTATTTGATGTTCTTCATGATGATAATCTGTAACAGTCATCTGCGCTTAATTATTTTTAAACATACTTCCAAACAGACCCGAAGAATTTGTCTCCCCTCTCCATAAAGAATTTTCTTGCGTGTGATAATATCTCTGCAATATTGTCCTTACTAAATTTATAAAAGCCATGTTTCAACTGGGAATGTGTTGAGCAGCAAGTATTTTTTTGAAGGGTTTTGCCTGGGAGATATGAACACACAGAAATTGCAATGCCTACCAGTCTGTATGTTTGTGTGCTTCTGAGCAAATGGTTTGAATCATGTTAATATCTATATATTGTTAATTTCTCCACCCAACTTCCTTTTTATCTATTTAAAAATGTTGATTTATAGATTCTGTTTCAACCATTAATCCTGGAAGTGAATTCCACAACCTTTCAGCTCTTCTTTTCTTTTATAAATTCTCCTGTCCTGAATTTCTTGCATTTTAGTCCTGTATCTTTGATCTCTTGCTCTCAACTTGAAATAGGCTTTTACCATCCTGTCTCATTCTTCAAGAATTTTAAGCACTTTGTAATTTTCAAAGTAATAGGATATTGTTTCAGTGAGGAAAATATCCCATTTTTCAAACCTGTCTTTGTATTTCCTCAAGCTAATATGCAAGTGAATCTGTGCTACATCTTCTTGAGCACTAGTATCTCTTCCCATTGCTCTAAAGCCCCTGTGCTCTGCTTCCTCCCTGCTAAGCAATCTTTATTCTAGTATATTATCATTTCTGTAAATCATACTTCTAAACCTTAGTGAGCTTAAACGTAGTATTTTGACAGAGGCTTTCCCAAAGTCCATATACATTACAGCTACAGGATTTTCCCCAAATCATACCTGTTCTCTCTTCAGTATTTTGAATGTTGTCAAGCAGGAAAATTTCTTTTTGAAATCCCTGCTAGTCAATTTAGCTAATACTGTTAGCCAGATAAGTGATATATTGTTGCCCTCCCCAGTTCTCCTAATTGTAGTTGGGTTTTGCATCAACTGATTAATTGGAGCAGAGCAATTGTATCAGATGCAAGAGTTCTTAACAGAATTGAGTAATATTTGGAAATATTGGGAAATAAATATTTTTGAATTCCTAGAATTTACATTTTTAGTGTCAATTAGTTTTAAATTAAAAATTCTAATTTTTTTAATTGAGCAAGTAGTAATCTCTGAAATTGTTTTTGGGACTAAATTGAAAATTCTTTACGAATTGATAGTGCTAGCTATATCATAGCTAAAATTTGAGCTCTTGCTATTGTGCAGGTTCTAAATAATTAGGTTCCCTCTTATATTTTATCATCTGAAGTATTGTCAACAACCACGGCTAGTCCGTAAGCTGGGTCTTCATAGCTGTGCTGGGGGGAAAATATCTGTTCAGTAAATTTATTGAAGCTAGTGAACTAGCTTCATGTTTGAAACATAGTTGACCACAATTTTTGTTTAAAGAAATAACTATTGTTAGGCTGTAAACACGATCACTTAAAATAAGTTCTCTGTTTCAGAAACTACAATGAATGATTGCATAAGTATCATGTATTTATTCAGGTATATTAAATCTTGTTACCTTCAAATTAAATCTCAGTTGGAAATAAATTTTAACGTCTCACTGAGCGCTTCCAACATTGAGATTTATCACTTCAGGGCTGTCCTTTAGAGTGTATGTCTGGTTCAAAGTGGAAGTTAAGAATGAAATAAGATAGTGTGAAAAAGCCAAGAATTGTGTTTCTCTATAAATATGGATAAACAGTACTTGTCATCTATTCCTTATGTTTAGCACTGGCTTCAAGGACAGCTTTTGAGGGTCGAACAAAATCTTAGTTCTGTTTCTTGCTTTTTAGTTGCCTTTGTTTCAAGTGCTGGATCTGGGTGATATTAAGACAATGTAATGCAAAGTTATAGTAGAATTTTGTTCCATCTGCCATTGCACTGTAATGATGTAATCGTTGTATCAAGTTTACAGTTACAAAAATTGTTCAAACTTCATTGTATTTAAAAAAAAATCATAGTAATGCAAATCATATCCATCCAGGAAAACTGAAGACAATTTGTCTTTTAAACCACTATCAGTAGGTAAGGTATTAAAGATATGGATAAAGTATTTGTATTCGAGATATTGAAGGGAATTAGAGAATTGTTGCAAAATGCAGGACAGTGGAGTTGAGGATTGCCAGATCGGTCATGGTCTCATTGAATTGCAGTGTAGACTCAATGGGCTGAATGGCAAACTCTGCTCCTAAGTCTTATGATCTAAATTTCATCTGATGGTCATCTCTTGAGAAAAAGATGACAACACACCTCTGGATCTCTTGTAATTTGTTTTCAGATTTGACCACCACCACAAATGTATTTGTCTCAAATTGGTTTCAAAAATGGTTCAAACAAGGAGGGGAAAAAACCTTTTACAAATGCAGACTTTGTAAGCAACTTTATTTTTCTATTAATACCACTGTAGAAAGGAATTGTAGCTGCTTTTTTTCCCTTTGGAAATAAATGTTTAGTGGCTCAGTGCTTTTAATCTAATGTGCTTAGACTAAATTATAATCACCAAAATATGCCTTTTCTAGTTTTCACAATGTCTTTTTAATCCTTACAGTAAAATTATTACAAAATTTTGAACTCTGTAAAATATTTTGTACTATACACTACAGGGAAAAAGTTCTGCACTGATGTCATTGAAAAAATTCTTTAGCTTTGTATTTAATGTTAGCAATTTTTCATTGTTTTGATATGATGCCAGCTGTTTGAATGATTGTAACTTCATATAAATTGTTTCATTTTGTGTGTTTGTGTCAAAATGTGATTAAAATAATTGCTAAGAATTTGTCTCCAAAAGAATTTGAATAGAATTCCAGATTTGGGTTTCATTCTATTGAATGAATAGTGTTAAAAATGGTCTGTTATGGGACATTAAACAAAAAAAAAATGAAAGAACTGTGGATGCTGGAAATCAGAAGCAAAGACAGAAATTGCTGGAAAAATTCAGCAGGTCTGGCAGCATCTGTAGACAGAAAACAGTTAATGTTTTGGCTCCACTGATCCTTCAGAACTTCTGAAGAAGGGAAAATGTGAACTCTGATTCTTTCCGCAGACGCTGCCAGACCGGAGTTTTTCCAGTAACTTCTGTTTTTGTCTGTTGTGGGGACATATTTCCTCATGTCTGAAATTATGTAACGTTTGTGATTTCCATTGCTATAAATGGATGCCATTGCAACTCATTTGATAATTGGACAATGTTTTAATTAGTGTTTTAGTTTTAGGCCATCCAAAACCGCATTGTTGATTTTTACATGTATGCTTATAATTCCCAGCTCCACATCACAGGCCTCTTGACTCCTCCAAAGTTATTTAATGAATTGACTGCTAGTCTGCGAGATTGAGCTAGAGTTTACTAAAGGAATCGATGGCCTGACATGGTCATTGTGGATCATGTGGGCAGTGTTAGTATCCAGTCCAGCAGGTAACTGGTACTTGGCAGGAGATAGTTCCAGTGGGTAGGTTGAAGGTCCTCTTTAAGGTCTGTCTGCAGTCTTCAAACAGGCTGCACACAGAGCTGAGAGAGTATTGCAGCAGAAGTGAGCCAGTGGATAACTGCTTTAGCAACAGGAAGTATGGCTCCACGTTTCACTTGAGGTGCTCCAGCAATCTGAGAATAGAGGGAGAAGTTTGTTTCCAGTAGATTGGTGGGGGGGGGGGGGGGGGAAGAAGGCCAACACCCTGTTTTCTTTTAAACAAAATGACTGGAGGTGACTGAGAAAACAGTCTGTGGGTGCTTGAATGAAAATGGTTGCAATTCCAGAATTACTTCAATTAATGTAAGGAATTGCACAGAGTGCCATGTGTGACTGCAAGGTTGCAGCCCTGCGTGCTCACGAGCCCTGAGGGGAGTAACCCATGGCACAGTGATCAACGACCGCCATGCACAGTGAACTGCATTACTGCATCAAACTGAAAAACTGGTCAAATACAGGTAAGCTCTGAATCTGGACACTGCAATAGCCACTTGTAGTTTGCCTCCAAATTATGGACTGATAACTATTTAAAGTGGTGCAGTCTTAACGAGTGGCTATGAGACATGACACCAATATGCAGGGAAAGAAGTAGAGGTGTGCAGGATGCAGTCTGTGCCTCCTTTCCTGTAGTCACACAGGTGGAAGAGGCAGTGGTGGTTGCACAGATTTCAGCACACCAGCCTATCACCGAGGGCAATGTCCAGGTTTTATCCGCGCATTATGAGGAAAGTGATGGTCATGACTCTGAGGCCTTTGACTATAGAAGCTCCAAATCAAGGTCTGGTAAAAGGATGTAGGTTGTGAAGTTGTTAACCAGATTCTCTGCCACTTGGTCAGTAGTGGATGAGGTGCTATTATTTGCCATCGAACCATGAGACTTGAGAGGAGGAGCCACTATCTGAGCAGGCATCATTCCAATGCAACCTCTGACACAGCTACTCTCTCTCTTGGTTGGGGATTGACACCGATTTAGAATGGGTGCACTAGCTGGTGAGCTACATGTAAGAGAGAAAGTGACAGCTATGTGCAATCTTCAACAAGACATTGAGAGCAGGAATAGCAGTGCTCAACTTCCACAATACGAAGCATCAGGAGTAACCACTGAAGTGGTAGATACTAGAACAATGGGAAATGTGTAAACATGTGCCACAGGTTCCTCTGCTCACATGCACAGATGGTAGAGACGTCTATCAATGCTATGACTGTAACCATCTTTCTAGAGTAAGAACCACCTTGCCTCCTCATAGAATTGGAGAATCCCTATAATTTGGGAAAAAGTCCATTTGGCCCATTGAGTCTGTACCAGTTCTCTGAAGAACATCCCACTCAAACCCGGCCCCTACTTTAAACCTGTAACCCTGCATTTCTCATGGCTAATCCACCTAGCCGCATATCCCTGGACACTATGGGGTAATGAGCTTGGCCAATCCATCTAATGTGCACATCTTTTGGACTGTGGGAGGAAACCGGAGTACCCAACTAAAACCCATGCGAAGGAGGCGGGGCGGGGGGGAGGGTGGAAATAGTCATCCAAGGCTAGAATCAAACCCAAGTCCCTGGTACTATGCAGCAGCAATGCTAACCACAGAGCCATTGGAAGAGTAGGAATATTCATGAAAAGTGGCATGAAGCAGATCGCTGATTGACAAGGAGGCCATATCCTTTGTGTCCAATCAGTCTTCAACACTGGGAAGGCAAAATGACCTAGAAACCCACTGATCCATTGCTAAATTTTGCTTAACTCCACTCAGGGGAAGGCAAGGTTGCAGCCTGAAGTATTCTGGGTGCTCTGCTCAAGCCCACTCCTTGGGACCCCACAAAGGGTCCGGTATCCAGAGGCTTCCACTACAGACACTTCATACATTGGAACAGCCTGCCCTACTTGAACTTCAAGTAGGAAATAGTTTGAGTAAAGGTACCTATAGCACTTGGGCATCACTTAATTTTTTTTCGTTAAATGTCACCATTATAGGTTTTAAGCATTTTAAGATTTGGAATGCTGACTTAAGTGGCTGTTTTCTGTTTATTTCTATCCCAGTGGTGCAGGAACCGATTGTTGAAGTATAGAGCTGGAATGTGTAAAACAATGAATACAGTGTGGGCCAATGATGAATGTATTTCCATACCATGCCTAGATTTTAAAATTCTCATTTGTTTTTAATCTTTCTACAGCTAAGCTGCTCCTATCACTGTAATCTATTTGAGCCCCATGACCCTCTGTGACATATTCACACTCTTTCAGCTATAATTTAGTGTTCTTGTCAAACTTTGAAGTTATATCGTGTGTACCTAATCCAGATCATTAGGTCAGTGGTCCTAATAATGATCCCCAGAGCAATTCCTTTCAGTCTGGGAAAACAACTGTTCACGATCTCTGCTTTTCTCTCTTAGCCAATTTCATTTCTATTGTCTGTCTAAGCGACGGGCTTCAATTTTGCTGACAAGTCTATTGTGCAGCACATTAGCAAACACCTTTTAAAAGTGCATATAATTGAATCTACAACTGTCATCAACCCTCCCATCACTTCATAAGCTAAATTAATCAAATATAATCTGCCTTTTTAAAAAAAAATTAAAACAACCAGTTAGTGGCTCAGTTTGCTTTAGCTCAGCTGGCTGTATGACACCAACATAGTAGGTTCAATCCCTGCACTGGCTGAGGTTACCATGAAGGACTCTCCTTCTCAACCTCTCCCCTCGCCTGAGGTGTGGTGGCCCTTGGGTTAAATTACCACTAGTCTCTCTCTAATGACAGCAGTCCTATGGTCTGATAAGACTAGGTGACGACGTGTTTGGCAAGTTGTTAAAATACTAATGGATAAGTACTGAAATTGTTTTCAGAGTGTGTCTTGGTAATTATTTTCTACTGAAGGAAGTGCTCAATACTTGGTTGTTGTTTGGCACAGGCTTCAATCCAGGAATTCTGAAATGTAAAAAGCTGCTTTTATTTAAGTTTCAAAAGCAATATTATTGTTAATGCAGAATCAAAGAATGTCACTGTGCATAGGGAGGCCATTTTAGCTCTTTGTACTTGTGCCAGTTCTTTGAAATACTCAGCCAGTTAGTCCTATTGCCCTGTTTTTTTTTTAAATCGAGAGCCTTGCAATTTTTTCTTCTTTCTAGTATTTTACCATTCTCTCTTACTACTGAACCTGCTTCAACTATCCTTAGTGGCAGAACATTTCAGATCTTAACGATTTGCTGTGTATAAAGAAGTCTAATTTTACTGCAGCCGCCTTTTGTAAATTATCTTATGTCTGTGTTCTTTTCTGACTCTTGTGCCAGTGGAAAGAGTTATCATCTTATTGACACAATTTAATGTAGCAGTGCGGTTTCAAGTTATTCTGTTTGTCAACCAGGGTGACCCAGTGGCTCAAAACAAAATACTGTGGAGACTGGAAATCTGAGATAAAAACAAAGTGCTAGAAATATTCAACAAATCTGGCAGAATCCACTTAGAGAGACTTTGTTTGTTTGTTTGTTTGTTTGTTTGTTTGTTTGTTTGTTTTAGATCAATGAAATGGTGAAAGGTTGAGACATATGATCAAGGTAAAATACTTAGAAAACCTGTTGGAGAGATAAAGTCTGAACTTCAAGGTCAGTATTCCTGGCAGTGAATTAAAAACTAACGTTAATTTTACCAATTCTGATGGATTAGCTTCACTAGCAGTTGCTTCCACTCCAGCATCCTGGTTATGTCATTACAGTGGTATTCTCTTAAAAGTGCCAGGAAACTCTGAATGACCCTAGCACCAACAACTCAAAATGAAGAAAATTAGCCAAAGACCCTCCTGTTCAGACGGGCATAAGAAAATAATGTAACCCAAATCATTAAAGATAAAAAGAAACATGTCAAATTAAATGGGTTTTTCCTAATTTGTTACATACTTTAGACTTGAACGTTAAAACTAGAGATGAAAGGGTGCAGAGATGTAGAAAATTGTGGTTGCTTCTCTTCCAATGTGACCGCTGCATGGGATGCACACTGTCCAAATTTGTTTGCATTAAATATTCAGTGGAAAGCCAAATATACTTTGACATACTGAGTTGCTGTGTAACATGCACATGATGTTGCAGTCTAGAATTTTATATAGTGATGGCTCTTTCTTACTACTTTATGGCTGACCAGCAATCTCTCCCACTCTTTTTGTCTGTCTTTGGCATGATAACCATTTGAATGATAACCATTAGATTGATAACCTTTTGAGATCAACGTTACTGTCCTTTGGGTTAACTCTTTTCCTCACTCCACAGATGCCACCAGACCTGTTGTGTTTCTTGAGATATTTCTGATTTTGTTTCAGATTTCCACATCCATAGTACTTGGCTTTTGTGGTAACGTTTGGCCATATTATGAATGTAGTTTCATTGGCCATCAAGTTCGTGGGCCTTGGATTTAGACCTTTTCACCAAGAGGCAAGGAAGCTGTCCACTAAATCACAGGGCTTCCAACTACACAAATACTGCTAAGAAACGGATCAGGGAACAATGTAGAAATGTGTTCATTCTATCTCTGTTTGTCAATGATTCTGCCTTAAGATATAATATTCACCCATCCCAATCGATGCACACCATCTACACCATTGAATTTTCATTCCCTCCAGCACCACTTAACAGCATCAACAGTTGGTAGCTGCACTGCAACAATGTGAAGACTCTTTGACAGTACCTTTTAACTTGCAATCTGTACCACCAAGAAGGAGAAGCCAAGAGAAACTGGGGAACATCACCATCTACAAGTTCCCTTCCAAGTCACAAACAACCCTGATTTGTAACTATTGTCATTCTTTCACTGTCTCTGCATCAAAAGCTTGAAACTCTTCCCCAGTGGTACCTTATGTGTACCTGCACAAGATGGATGCAGCAGTTCACTGCCACCTCCTTACGGGCAGTTAGAGATGGGCAATAAATGACCACATTCCATCAGCAAATGAAAAGAAACCTCAGACTCAACCATGAAGCAATATGGAAAACATTGTTCAAATGGCAGTTTGGACATGGCACGATGCAGTGTAATAATGCCTATAATCTGTGAAAAGGTAACATCCAATGCTAACAGTAATAATATCCTTTCTTCCTTTGTCCTGATTTGTATCCACAGCGCTTTATGCTAATTCCCATTTTGAACCCTAATACACTAAACCCTGATCTCTCAACTTTGCTCTAATTATATTGCCAATGGCCAAGACAGGATTGATTTGGTGTCACTATTGCATAGTATTACATTGAATTTTAAAGCTCCAAAACAAGCAATTTGACCAAACAGGTAAAGGAAATTGCCTATACTCCACATTAACCTGATCCTGAGACTTCAGCTCACCAAATCAATAAATCTTTCTTCTCCCACCTCCACACAATGATATATTTAAGAGGAAGTCAATGTTCAGTACCAGAATAAATTCTATGTTCCCACCACATTATCACTCTCAAGCTGGCTACAAAACAGAAACTGAATGCAGGTGTTCAAGGTTGTTGCTCAGTTTGGCAAATGCTGTTCAACAAGCATGGGTCCTAGTACCACAGACATTTACTCAATTCTAGTCATAGAGTCATACAGCATGGAAACAGACCCTTCAGTCTAACCAGTCCATGTCTAACATAATCCCAAACTAAATTGGTCCCACCTGCCTGCTTCTGGCCCATATCCCTCTGAACCCTTCTTCTTCATGTAGTTATCCAAATGTCTTTTAAATACTGTAATTGTACCTGCATCCATCATTTCCTCTGGCACTTCATTTCACACATCAACCACCATCTGCTTGAAAAAGTTGCCCCTCAGGTCCCTTTTAAATCTTTCTCCTCTCACCTTAAAATTATGCTTTCTCATGATCTAATAAACCTCCATAAGGTCACCCCTCAACCTCCGAAGCTCCAGTTTTTAAAAAAAAGTCCCATCCTCTTCGGCCTCTTTTTATAACTCAAATTCTCCATTCTTGGTAACATCCTTGAAAATATTTTCTGCATGCTTTCCAATTTAATAATATCCTTCCTGTAGCAGGGTGCTCAGAACTGTACACAGTAGTCCAAAAGTAACCGTACCAATGTCCTGTACAACTGCAACATGACGCCTATGCTCTGACCAACGAAGGCAAGCATGCCAAATGCCTTCTTCAACACCCTGTCTACCCAAACTTATAGGTGTCTCTGTTCGACAAAACTCCCAAGGCTCGACCATTAACTGTGTAAGTCCTGCCTTGTTCATCTTACCAATTGCAATACTTCACATTTACCTAAATTAAACTCCATCTGCCACACCTCGGTTCATTAGTTCAGTTGATCGAGGTCCCTTTCTACTCTTGGAAAACCGTCTTCACTGTCCGCTATACCACCAATTTTGATCGATTGATTAATTGATTTATCATTGTCATGTACTGAGGTACAGTGAAAAGTGTTGTTTTCTGTGCTATACAGGCAGATTCTACCATACAATGTCAACCAGGGTAGCAGAACAGGCTTACAGTCACAGATAAGGTGAAGACAGAGAGATCAGAATTAACATTTGAGAGGTCCATTCGAAAGTCTGATAACAGTGGGGAAGAAACTGTTCTTGAATCTATTCATACGTGTATTTAAACTTTTATCTTCTGCCCAATGGAAGAGGTGGAAGAGGGTATAGCTGGGGTGCGAATGGTCTTTGATTATGTTGGTTGCTTTCCTGAGGCAGCTGGAAGTATAGATGGAGTTAATGGATGGAAGGCTGGTTTGCGAGATGGAGTGGGCTGTGTTCACGACTCTCTGTAGTTTCTTGCAGTCTTGGGAAGAGCGTTGCCATACCACACTGTGATGCTTTCTACGGTGCATCTATTTAAATTTGTAAGAGTCTTTGTGGACATGCCGAATTTTCTTAACCTCCTGAGGAAACAGATGTTGTTGTGCTTTCTTGATCATCACGTCAATGTGGGTGGACCAGGACCTATTGTTGTGATCATCACTCCCAGGAACTTGGCACTCTCGCCATCTCCACCTCAGCACCATTGATGCAGACGGGGACGTGCCCTCGTCTCCATTTCATGAAGTCAATGACCAACTCCTTCATTTTGCTGACATTGATGTTGAGATTGTTGCCTTTACACCATGCTGCTAAGCACTCAATCTCTTTCTTGTATTCCGTCTCGTCATTGTTTGAAATCCAATCTACAACGTGGTGAATGGAGTTGCGGCAGAATGAGTGAACAAGGAGCATAGTGGGGGCTGAGTATGCAGCCTTGCAGGGCACCGGTGTTTAGGATTATAGTGGAGGAGTTGTTGTTGCCTATTCTTACTGATTGCGGTTTGTGCGTCAGGAAGTAGAGGATCCAGTTACACAGAGGGGAGCCAAGACCTAGGTCTTGAAGTTTAGAGATGAGTTTGTTTGGAATTATGGTGTTGAAGGTGGAACTCTATTTAATAATTAGGAGCCAGTGTTGGTATTTTTATCCAGATGTTCCAGGGATGAGTATAGGGCTAATGGTGGTGTCTGCTGTGGATCTGTTGCACAGGTAGGCAAACTGCAAAGGATCAAGGCAGTTTGGTAGGCTGGACTAAATGTGAGCCATCACTAACCTCTCGAAGAACTTCATAATTATGCAGGTCAGAGCCACCAGGCAGAAGTCATTGAGGCATGCTGCATGATTTTTCTTTGGCTGTGGGATGATGGTGCTCTTCTTGAAGCAGGTGGGGACTTTAGATCACAGTAAGGAGAGGTTAAAGCTGTCTGCGAAAAGTCCTGTCAGCTAGTCTGCACAGGATCTGAGTGTACAGCTGGGGATTCCATCCAGGCCAGTCATTTTTTTGTGGGTTCACTCTCAAGAAGGCCGATCTTCGTGACCGTGGGTACAGGTGCATCTAACGTTGTTGGGATAGGTGACCTGTTCAAAGCGAGCATAGAATGCATTGAGCTCGTCGGGTAGGGATGCACTGTTGCCCACAATTCTGTTTGATTTCACATTGTAGCCCATAACGTTGGGTAAGCCTTGCCACAAACAATGGGTGTCCGTGTGGTTGGTCTGGGTCTCGAGCTTAGTTTGGTATTGCCTCATGGCGTCTCTGATGGCTTTACAAAGACCATGCCTGGATTTCCTGTATAGATCAGGATTGCCCAACTTAGTACGCATCAGACCTGGACTTCAGTAGGGAGTCGTCTCCTGGTTCATCCATGGTTTCTGGTTGGGGAACATTCAGATTAATTAAGTTGGCACATAGCCTTCTAGATGCTTGCTAATGAAGTCTGTGATGGTAATAGCATACTTGTTTAGGTTGGCTGCTGAGTTCTCGAATATTTGGCCAGTCCACTGATTGTAAGCAGTCCCATAGAAGCCCTTCTGTTGCCTCAGATCAATGCTGCACTACTTTCTGTACTGGGCCCTCAATTTCTGCTTGTAAGCTGGGAGGAGGAGCACAGCTTTGTGATCCGATTTTCCAAAATGCAGACGGGGAATGGAGCAGTAGGCATCTTTGGTTGTGTAGTAATGGTCAAGGATGTTCAGACCTCTGGTGGACGGGAGACATGTTGATGCTATTTTGGTAGCACGTTCTTGAGGTTGGCCTGGTTGAAATCACCAGCTACGATGAACAAGGCGTCAGGGTATTCTGTCTCAAGGCCTTTTGTCGCATTGTATACTTCATCAAGTGCACTCTTCACTTCTGCTTGCGGTGGGATATAGACAGCTGTCGGGATGATGGAGGTGAACTAACGTTTGAACTCATTTGAAAATCAGGGTGAGAGCAAATTGCCATCTGTTAAGAGAACAGCTCTCAACAGCCATCAGCTCTGAAGAAAGAGAAAATCACTGGCTCTCACAGAAATCTCTAAGATCTCAAAGCAAGCATCATCCAAATCAAGGCACTACACTCTTAGCTAATATTCCTGACACACGAATTCGACAAAGGAAGGCATTCCTGACGGGAGGACAGCGGATAAGGCAAAGGACATTCCGGAAGACTTATCCTGCCTGTACTTTGAGAGATTAATCTTTAATTTCTTTTATTACTTTGGTTTATATAAGTTGGAGTTGTATCTATTGGAACAGGGTACCATTAGAATTTTATTGTATTCAGGAATAGTTAGTAGTTAAGGGGGAATTGTTCAGTTTGTTAGTAGATCTGTTAATTTGTTTACTGTTAGAAAAATAAAATTGTTACTTATAAATTGCAGAGTGACTGTCAGGAATTCATTTTATTTCACCTCCTTTATAACAGATTGGGAGGTGAGAGGCATGTACACCATTTTTCACATTTCCTTTAACAGATTACAAGGTGAGGTGAGCTTCTCTGGGGATTTTGGTTTTAATTATCAGAAAGGTGTCAACCTCTCCTTCATTAAAAAAAAAAACAAAGAAAATTACAGCACAGGAACAGGCCCTTCAGCCCTCCAAGCCTGTGCCAATCCAGATCCTCTAACTAAACCTGTCACTTATTTTCCAAGGATCTGTATCCCTCTGCTCCCTGCCCATTCATGTATCTGTCTAGATACATCTTAAATGACGCTATCGTGCCCGTCTCTACCACCTCTGTTGGCAACACGTTCCAGGCACCCACCACCCTCTGTGTAAAGAACTTTCCACGCATATCTCCCTTAAACTTTTCCCCTCTTACCTTGAAATCATGACTCCTAGTAATTGAGTCCCCTAATCTGGGGTAAAAGCTTCTTGCTATCCACCCTGTCTATACCTGTCATGATTTTGTAGACCTCAATCAGGTCCCCCCTCAACCTCCGTTTTTCTAATGTAAATAATCCTAATCTACTCAACCTCTCTTCATAGCTAGCGCCCTCTATACCAGGCAACATCCTGATGAACCTCCTCTGTACCCTCTCCAAAGCATCCACATCCTTTTGGTAATGTGGTGACCAGAACTGTACGCAGTATTCCAAACGTGGTCGAACCAAAGTCCTATATAACTAACATGACCTGCCAACTCTTGTACTCAATACCCCGTCCGAAGAATGAAAGCATGCCTTCTTGACCACTCTATTGACCTGTGTTGCCACCTTCAGGGTACAATGGACCTGAACACCCAGATCTCTCTGTGCATCAATTTTCCCCAGGGCTTTTCCATTTACCGTTCGCTCTTGAATTGGATCTTCCAAAATGCATCACCTCGCATTTGCCTGGATTGAACTCCATCTGCCATTTCTCCGCCCAACTCTCCAATCTATCTATATTCTGCTGCATTCTCCGACAGTCCCCTTCACTATCTGCTACTCCACTAATTTTAGTGTCATCTGCAAACTTGCTAATCAGACCATCTCTACCTTCCTCCAGATCATTTATGTATATCAGAAACAACAGTGGTCCCAACACGGATCCCTGTGGAACACCACTGGTCATGGTTCTCCATTTTGAGAAACTCCCTTCCACTACAACTCTCTGTCTCCTGTTGCCCAGCCAGTTCTCTATCCATCTATCTAGTACACTCTGGACCATGTGCGACTTCACTTTCTCCATCAGCCTACCATGGGGAACCTTATCAAACGCCTTACTGAAGTCGATGTATATGACATCTACAGCCCTTCCCTCATCTATCAACTTTGTCACTTCCTCAAAGAATTCTATCAAGTTGGTAAGACATGACCTTCCCTGCACAAAACCATGCTGCCTATCACTAATAAGCCCATTTTCTTCCAAATGTAAATAGATCCTGTCCCTCAGTATCTTCTCCAGCAGCTTCCCCACCACTGACGTCAGGCTCACCGGTCTATAATTACCTGGATTATCCTTGCTACCCTTCTTAAACAAGGGGACAACATTCGCAATTCTCCAGTCCTCCGGGACCTCACCCGTGCTCAAGGATGCTGCAAAGATATCTGTTAAGGCCCCAGCTATTTCCTCTCTCACTTCCCTCAGTAACCTGGGATAGATCCCATCTGGGCTGTGGACTTGTCCACCCTAATGCCTTTTAGAATACCCAAAACTTCTCTCCTCCTTAGGCCGACTTGGCCTAGAGTAATCAAACATCTATCCCTAACCTCAACATCCGTCATGTCCCTCTCCTCAGTGAATACCGACGCAAAGTACTCATTAAGAATCTCACTCATTTTCTCTGACTCCTCGCATAACTTCCCTCCTTTGTCCTTGAGTGGGCCAGTTACCCTAGTTTCTCTAGTTACCCTCTTGCTCCTTATGTACGAATAAAAGTCTTTGGGATTTTCCTTAACCCTGTTTGCTAAAGATATTTCATGACCCCTTTTAGCCCTCTTAATTCCTTGTTTTCAGATTGGTCCTACTTTCCCGATTATTCTTCCAAAGCTTCGTCTGTTTTCAGTCGCCTAGACCTTATGTATGCTTCGTTTTTCCTCTTTGCTAGTCTCACAATTTCACCTGTAATCTATGGTTCCCTAATCTTGCCCTTTCTATCCCTCATTTTCACAGGGACATATCTGTCCTGCACTTTAATCAAACTCTCTTTAAAAGCTTCCCACATACCAAATGTGGATTTACCCTCAAACAGCTGCTCCCAATCCACATTCTCCAGCTCCTGCCGAATTTTGCTATAGTTGGCCTTTCCCCAATTTAGCACTCTTCCTTTAGGACCACTCTTGTCTTTGTCCATGAGTGTTCTAAAACTTACAGAATTGTGATCACTATTCCCAAAGTAATCCCCTACTGAAACTTCAACCACCTGGCCAGGTTCATTCCCCAACACCAGGTCCAGTATGGCCCCTTCCCGAGTTGGACTATTTACATACTGCTCTAGAAAACCCTCCTGGATGCTCCTTACAAATTCTGTTCCATCTAAACCCCTAACACTAAGTGAATCCCAGTCAATGTTGGGAAAATTAAAATCTCCCATCACCACAACCCTGTTGCTCCTACATCTTTCCATAATCTGTCTACATATTTGTACCTCTATCTCGCGCTCGCTGTTGGGAGGCCTGTAGTACAGCCCCAACATTGTTACCACACCCTTCCTATTTCTGAGCTCTGTCCATATTGCCTCACTGCTTGAGTCCTCCACGTGCCCTCCTTCAGCACAGCTGTGATATCCTCTTTGACCAGTAATGCAACTCCTCCACCCCTTTTACCTCCCTCCTTATCCCACCTGAAGCATCTATATCCTGGGATATTTAGTTGCCAATTTTGCCCCTCCCTCAACCAAGTCTCAGTAATGGCAATAACATCATACTCCCAGGTACAAATCCAAGCCCTAAGTTCATCTGCCTTACCTACTACACTTCTCGCATTAAAACAAATGCACCTCAGACCACCTGTCCCTTTGCGTTCATCATCTGCTCTCTGCCTACTCTTCCCCTTAGTCACACTGACTTCATTATCTAATTCCTTACAGGCTTTAGTTCCTACCTCCTTACTGTCCACTAACCTCCTCGTTTGGTTCCCAAACCCCTGGCACATTAGTTTATCCCTCCCCAACAGCGTTAGCAAAAGCACCCCCTAGGACATTGGTTCCAGTCCTGCCCAGGTGTAGACCGTCTGATTTGTAATAGTCCCACCTCCCCCAGAACCGGTCCCAATGTCCCAAAAATCTGAACCCCTCCCTCCTGCACCATCTCTCAAGCCACTCATTTATCCTGCCTATTCTTTCATTTCTACTCTGACTAGCATGTGGCACTGGTAGCAATCCTGAGATTACTACCTCTGAGGTCCTACTTTTTAACTTGGCTCCTAACTCCCTAAATTCTGCGTGTAGGACCTCATCTCGTTTATTACCTATATCATTGGTGCTTGTATGCACCACGACAGCTGGCTGTTCGCCCTCCCCCTTCAGAATATCCTGCAGTCGATCCGAGACATCCCTGACCCGTGCACCTGGGAGGTAACATACCATTTGGGAGTCTCGTTTTCGACCACAGAACCGCCTATCTACTCCCCTTACAATCGAATCCCCTATGACTATAGCCCTTCCACTCTTTTTCCTGCCCTTCTGTACAGCAGAGCCAGTCACGGTGCCATGAACCTGGCTACTGCTGCCTTCACCTGGTGAGGCATCTCCCCCAACAGTATCCAAAACGGTATACCTGTTTTGGAGAAGATGACCGCAGGGGACACCTGCACAGCCTTCCTGCTTTTTCTCTGCCTTTTGGTCACCCATTCCCTTTCTCCCTCAGCAATCCTAATCTGCGGTGTGACCAATTTGCTGAACGTGCTATCCACGACTTCCTCAGCATCGCGGATGCTCCAAAGTGAGTGCATCCGCAGCTCCACAGCTGTCATACAGTCTAACAAGAGCTGCAGCTGGACACACTTCCTGCACGTGTAGGGGTCAGGGACATCAGCCACGTCCCTGAGCTCCCACATTGAGCAAGAGGAGCATAACACGGGTCTGGGATCTCCTGTCATTTTTACTCTTAAGCTTAGCTTAGTCCTACTATAATATCAAATAATAGATAAATGAATTGAAGAAATTTTTACCATTCACTCTACTTACCAGCACACAATAAAAAAAAGAAAAAGAAAAACCTTACCTTATCAACACACCACAGAGTCTTTTTTTTTTTGGTTAGAGGAGGAGGACGGGTGGGAGACCCTACACGTGTAGTGCCTCGGGTTTAGCCACTGCCCAAATATATCAGTTCACTCACCTTCCCAGAGCGCAATTCGACCGCTCCCACTCAGCTCCGCTGCCGTAATGAAGAACTTACCTGCCCGGCAGCCCCCTGGTCCTTGCTCTCACCGCTCCCGCTGCTGCTGCAAAAATGGAGGCCGCTGATTCCACGAGGTAAGTCTTTTAAAATGAAAAGCTCACCTTCCCAGCAGTCCCCTCGTGCTCTCTCCTGACTCCTGTCGTTGAACAAATGGACGCCACTGATTCCACGAGGTAAGTCTTTTAAAATGAACCTTCAAGTCAATTTTGTATCCAATTAGCAATGTCTCCCTGAATCCTATTTGATCTAACTTTACCAAACAGTGTACCAAGCGGATCCTTGTCAAAGGCTTTACTATAGTCCGTTGGCAATGTCTCCTGCTCTGTCCTCATATATCGGTCACAACCTCCAAAAACTCAATCAAGTCTGTGAGACATGATTTTCCATGCACAAAGCCATGTTGCCTATCCCTGAAACGTCCTTGCCTCAGTCCTTTGAAAACATTTGCATTGATTCAATAGATTGAGACTCCAACACTGCAGTTATAATTTACAACAGGCAAAATGTGATCTGTTTAAATTCAGCGCTGAGTTCAAATGAGCTGTAGAGTTTCAGTTTGTACATATTCATGTCCTACGACCTTTCCTCTATTGTCAAATGAGATCTGTAAGAAAAATGGGTGGCAATTCTGCATCTGGGAGTTGTTCCAATTTTTTAAAGGTTTGCAGAGACTTCTCAGCCCAATTAAAAATTCAGGACTAAATGTGGGGTGGAAGATCAAAGGGGTCAGGGTGCCAAATTACCTGTCACTAATGTTAGTTATAAAGACTAGTACTAAAAAAACAACCAAAGCATTCTGAAGCATTTAGTTAGATGGATAGAACTGAAAAACAGAGAGCTATGTTAAAATTATATTGAACGTTGATTAGACAGTTGCTTGCTATCCTGTATTTCAGATATGGGGTCTGATCCCAGACTTCACAGAACATGTAGCTGAAGGATTTTAGGAGCAGAGCAGCAGAATTCATGAGTGTCAGAGAACAAGTTTAAAAAATATTAAAGATATTTTTGGCCAAAAGGAGGGCACTGACTGATAGCTTTTGTATAAACTGTCCATTTTGGTACCATTAACATAGTAGGAAGGGGCTTGAGATCCTGCAGGCATCTTTTAGGGAGCTAGGCAGGAGATTAGCAAGCAGTTAGTAAGTAGCAATGTCTGGTTTACTCCTGGTGCCACATGCTGGTAATTATAGAAATAAGAGGGTAGAGCAAATGAATACATGCTGGAGTGTAAGAGGAAGGGCTTTATATTTCCAGTGCATTGGACCAATTCTGAGAATTGAGTTTATTGTAGTTACTTCTAATAATCGACCACAGGAGCCTTGAATACATATTTTTAGTCATTTATTCAAGTATATGCAGGGAGATTGCATTCTAGGGCGAGCTAGAATAACTCTGAGGAATACAGGAAATGGCAGTATCTTTATACAAATGTTTGGCCACCTTGAAGAAGAAGGTTCTTCTTGCCCAACATTTATTTAGCATGGAATACACTTTACTTTTTCTTAATTGAAACCTTCCAGTCTAATTCACACTAATAAGTTGCACGTCAACAGAGTCATGATCAATATGCTCACTATTGTAAGTGCTCAGTGATGGAAGTGGAGCAGATCGTGTTAACCAAAATGTTTTATTGATGAAATATTTACATTATATACAGAGCTGGGATGGTTTCCTTGCATGACCATCTTTGAGTATATGCTTCTCCATGCTGAATATCAGCTCACCTGATATAACTACTGGTGATGCCAACAACTCACCTATTGGTAGCTGATATACTGTACTTGGGGAGGCGATGGCCTAATGGACTGTTAATCCAGAGACCCAGATAATGTTCTGGGGACCTGGGTTAGAATCCCGCCATGGCAGATGGTGGAATTTGCATTCAATAAATATTTGGAATTAACAGTCTAATGATGACCGTGAATCCATTGTCGATTCTCAGAAAAACCCATCTGGTTCACTAATGTCCTTTAGGGAAGGAAACTGCCATCCTTACCTGGTCTGGCCTACATGTGACTCCAGACCCACAGCAATGTGGTTGACTCTGAACTGCCCTCTGGGCAATTAGGGATGGGCAATAAATGCTGCCTAGCCAGCAACGCCCTCGTCCCGCGAATGAATTAAAAAAAAAGAAAAACTCTTGACTGGTAATAGGGAGAATTTAATCCAACTTGGCTGAGGCATGGGAACTGGGAGTCAATATTAAGGAGGAAAACTAAGGTAACAAATGAGTGGGAGAGGCTGGTAGCACTACTAAAAGAAACAGTTAAGTTATTTGATGAGGTCAGAGTAACAGGGAATGCCATACAGCATAAATTGGGTGTATGATCTATTAAAGAAAATGCATGGAGTATGATAATCTTCAATGGAAATAACTGTATGGGAATATGATATGATGGAATGGGTACTTGTTTTAGCTCAAAGAAGGGCAGTACAGGATACTAGATATTCCTGGATACAATGTATTCACCAAGGTGTTCCTGCCTCTGAGCCAGGAGGCCTGGGTTCAAGTCCCACATGCTTCAGCTGTATGTAATAACATCCCTGAACAGGTTGATTAAAATATCTGTATTCGCAAAGACAGGGAAGGAAAGAAAGAAAGGTGGTAGAAGTTTGACATGACTATTGGAGAAAGAGAATGTCGCTATGTCAGGGACAGCACTGATTTGGTTTGAACATAGAACAGTACAGCACAGTACAGGCCCTTCGGCCCACGATGTTGTGCCGGCCTGTTATCCTACTAAGATCAATCTACCCTGCATACCCTACATTTTACTATCCTCCATGTGCCTGTCTAAGAGTCGTTTAAAAGTCTCTAAAGAATCTGACACCACTACCACTGCCGGCAGCGCATTCCACATGCCCACCACTCTCTGTGTGAAGAACCTACCTCAAATAAATTGGTCAAATAAAACAAAACAGCTACTATAACTTTTCTGGGTATATTCTATAAATGATCAATTTGTATAGAGAAACATTTTCAAGGAAATTACATAGACGTGCTAAAACTATAGTTCTAATGGGGAATCTTAATTATCCTAATAATGTAAAAGGCAGAGTGGATGAAGGGCAGAAACAAAAACAGAAATTGCTGGAGATACTCATAAGATCTAGCAGCATCTTTGGAGAAAAAAAAATCCACATTTTGGGCCCAGTTACCCTTCATCAAAACTGGACAAAGAGCTCTTGTGGTGCAGTGGTTGTGCCCCTACTGTTCAGCAAGAGGCCCAGGTTCAAGTCCCACCTGCTCCAGCAGTGTGTGATGACATCTCTGAACAGGTTGGTCAGAAGATATCGAGGAACATTTAGAGGACAGTGATCATAGGAGAGGTTTTAAGTTAGTCATGGAAATAGACAAGAAGCAATCCAGAGTAAAAGTAGTTAATTAGATGAAAGTGAATTTCAATCAGGTGTTATGATCCCTATAGAGACTTATAACATTTAGAAAGATATTTTAACGTTCAATAAAGAAATGATCATTCATCAAGATTTCAGGTCTTAAGCCTGTCACTATAATAAACAAATTAAGAGCACGTGGCCTAAAAAACTGGTACATTTACACTAAATTACAGAAAATATCTTGGATTCTGGATTTGGGTCCTGATCCCAGATTCAGAATGCAATCCCTAATCCCTTACTCTGGATGTGTACTGGATACAGAAGCTGGATATTGTCCAGGTCTTGCTACATTCGGACATGGACTGTTTCAGTATCTGAGAAGTTGCAAATGGTGCTCAACATTGTGCATTCATCAGCGAACATCCTGACTTCCGACGTTATGATGGAGGGAAGGTCATTGGTGAAGCAGCTGATGGTTGGTCCCAGGACACCATCAAGAGAAAATCCCTCAGTGATGACTTGGACGTGAGATAACTGGCCTCCAAAAGTCACAACCATCTTCTTTTGTGCCAAGTATAACTCCAACCAGCATAGAGTTTTTCTGAAGAAGGGTCTCGGCCCGAAACGTCAGCCTTCCTGCTCCTCTGATGCTGCTTGCCTGCTGTGTTCATCCAGCTCTACACCTTGTTATCTCAGCAAAGAGTTTGCTCCCTCATTACCATAGACCAGTTTTTCTTGGGCTGCTCGATGCCACACGTGGTCAAAGGTGGCAATGATGTCAAGGGCTGTTGCTCTCACCTCACCTCTAGATTTCAGCTCTTTTCTCCATGGTTGAACGAAGGCTGTAATGAGTCAGGACCTGAGTTGACCTGACAGAACCCATGCTGGGTGTCAGTGAGCTGGTATTATTTGGTAGCTCTGTTGATAACATTTGATCACTTTACTAATGATCAAGAGTTGATTGATGGGGCAGCAATTGGCTGGTCTGGATGTGCCGTGTTTTTTGTGTACAGGACAAACCTGTGTGATTTTCAGAGTACTTGGAACACCTTGGCTATGATTGCAGCGAGTTCTGGAACATAACTCTGCAGTACTATTCCTAGAAAGTTATAAGGGGCCATAGTCTTTGTTGTATCCAGTGCCTCTAAACATTTTTTGAAATCATTTGGAGTGGATCATAATTTCTGAAGATTGGTATCTGTGATGCTGGGACTTCTGGAGGAGGCTGAATTGGTGATCTCTGATCATGGACTCTGGTTGTGATCCTGGACTCCATTTTTGATCTGGGACTTGGGCTATGATCCTAGACTCCGCTTGTGATACCGGACTTTGGTGTGATTTGAGATCTTAGGTTGCAATCTGGTACTCAGGCTGTGACCTGGGACTTGAGTTGTGTTCCAGGACCTGTGCGGTGATGCAGGTTCTGATCCAGGACATCGAACGGGATCTGGGACTCAGCTTGTGATCCAGGACTCTGATTGTGATTTCAGTCTTGGGCTGTGAATTTGCAGCTGGATTGTGAGCCAGATTCTGGATGAGCTGAACTTCCGGACATAGGCTGGGATCCTGAACCCTTGTGTGATCCCAGACTTGGGCAATGATCTGGGAGTTGGGTTGTCAGCCCGGACTTGGCTGGAATCCCAGAGTCACTGAAGTTTCCAGACTCAGGCTGGGCTCCTGGACTCTGCTGTGATTTGGGACTTGGGTTGGGCTCCCAGACTTTGGTTGTGATTCAAGATCATTGCCCAGGTTCAAGATCCCATCCCCAGAACAGGATCCCAGAGGTATCCCAAAGGATACAGGGTAAATCATTTAGGACTGAGATGAGGAGAAATTTCTTAACCCAGAGAGTGGAACTCTCTGTCACAGAAAGCAGTTGAGGCCAAAACAGTGAGTGTTTTCAAGGAGTTAGATGTAGCTCTTAGGGCTAAAGGGATCAAAAGGTATAGGGAGAAGGCGGTCCTGAATAGGATGACCAACCATCGAGGTGTTGGAGATCTTAAAACACATAAATGTAGATAAGTCTCTGGAACCTGATCAGTTGTATCCCAGGACATTGTGGGAAGCTAGGAAAGAAATTGCAGGGTCCTTAGCATAAACATTTGTATCATCTACAGCCACAGGTGAGGTGCTGGAAGACTGGAGGGTGACTAATCTAATCAGATTGTCATTTCAGCACTGATGAAAAATCATTTAGATTCAAAATGTTAGCTTGCTCTCTCTCCATGTCTGACCTGCTGTGATCTCCAGAATTTGTTGTCTTCAGTGAGATTCCAGCATTTGCAGTAATTTGTTCCTACCTGGAGAGTGACTAATGTTGTGCCATTATTTAAGAAAGGCTGCAAGGGAAAACCAGGGAACTACAGACTGGTGAGCCTAATGTCAGTGGTGGGTAAGTTGTTGGAGGGGATTCTGAGAGATAGGGTCTACATGCATTTGGAAAGGCAAGGACTGATTAGGGATAGTCACGATGGCTTTGTGCATGGGAAAAGTTGCTCACAAACTTGACTGAGGTTTTTGAAGAGGTGACCAAGAAGACATATGAAGGCAGGATAGTGCACGTTGTCTACAAGGTCCTGCATGGTAGAGGGTTAGTAAAGTTAGATCATATGGGATCCAGGGAGAGGTAGCCAATTGGATACAGAATTGGATTGATGGTAGGAAACAGAGGGTAGTGCTAGTGGGTTGTTGTTCAGACTGGAGGCCTGTGACCAGCGGATCGGTGCTAGGTCCGCTGTTGTTCATCATTTATTTGAATGAGTTGGATGAGAATATAGGAGGCATGGTTAATAAATTTGAGGGTGACACCAAAATTAGTGGTATAGCGGATAGTTAAAAAGGCTATCGAAGAGGGCAACAGGATCTTGATCAATGGGGCCAGCGGGTCGAGGAATGGCAGATGGCGTTTAATTTAGATAAACGCAAGGACGATTTGTGTCGAAGGGCTTGCTTCTGTGCTGTATGACTCTAATTTTATTGAATGATGCAGCAGGCTTGAACAGCTGAATGGCCTGCTCCTGTTCGTATTTTTCTATCCCAGCCTACATCTCAGATTGCTGACCAATTCCCAGATCACTGCTTGATTCCAGGATCCCAGTCCAAACCTGGACCATACCCTTGTCTGGGATCATAGCCTGGGTCCTGTAATACAGCCTGAGTCCTAGATCACAACTGGATTTCCAGTTCTCTGCCCATATCTTGGGTCCCATCACTAGTCCAATATCGCAGCCAGGTGCCAGCACTGCAACTGGAATTCAGGATCCCAGCTGACGCTGAGATCAGAACTGGATTACTGCATCCTTGCCCAAGTCTGAGATCACAATCAGAGTCCAGGATACCAGCTCGAGTTTGGGATCTCAGTCCCAATCTAGGATCATAATCGGAGATCCCCAACCTGTCTGGGATCTTTGCCCAAGTCTGAGATCCCGGTCCAAGTATCAGCTCATAACCCAAATCGGGGACCGTAGACCAAGTCCAGAGCTTAGAGCGAGTTTGGGATCTCCGTCCAAGGTCAGGATCACAACCCCATCGGAAACCACAACCTGAGTCCAGGAACCCAGTCCTTGTCCCAGATTAGAATTGGAGTCCAGATCACAAACTGCGTCTGCAATCATAACCCAAGTCCAGGCATTCAGATCACCAGTCGAGTTCTGGATCCCAACCCTAGTCCTCGATCACAGAAGGATTTCAGGTTCGCTACCTATCCGAAATCGTGACCCCAGAATCCGGTTGTAATCTGGCACTGGGGTTGTGTTTCGGAATTCAGGCTGTGATCCAGGGCCGAGGGCCCGATCTGAGACTCGGGTAGTGATCTGTGAATTGGGATGGGATCATGGACCTGGGATGTGAACCTGTAATCTGATTTTGATCCGGGACTCAGGTTGTGATACCAGCCTCTGGTTCTGACCCAGGACAAGGGCAGCGATCCCGGATTCAGGTTGTGATCTGCGGGTGGGGCAGTAATCCCAGATTTGGGCAGTAATCTTGTATGATCTCCAGCCGTCATCCCTATTGATCTCGGGGAGTGATCCCGTATGACCTTGGGCAGTGATCCCAGTTGATGTCGGGCAGTCATCACAATAAACTGGGGCAGTGATCCCCGACAATGTCGGGCAATGATCCCTGACAATAATCCCGGTTAATCTGAAGCAGTGATCCCAGACAATCCCGGGCAGTGATCCCGGGTGATCTGGGTTTGGGCGCCTCCTGCTGCTGGGAGGGTGGTGACGTCCCGCAGTCGAGTCCACGTGACCTGTGTTCGGGCGGCGGTGGAAATGGCGGCTCGTCAGGAGGTGGCGACGCGAGTGGAATAAGAGAGACACAGACAGGGGATCGAGAAAGGAGTTGGTCATCGTGCAAGTTTTCCGTGAAGCGGAGTGGTGAAAAGTGGGCGAGTAAACCGGAGCCTTTTGAAAACGGTACTAGCCTGATGTCTTTGTTATTGTTTGCGGGGCGGGCGCAGTCGGTGAGCGAGCTCCGGCCGCGGGTGGAATTCTTGGGTCGGTGGGTCCCGTCCCTTCTGCCTTTCCGCCGGCGATTTTTGAAACGAACCGCCGGCTCGCGCGGCTAACGTTCACTGTGTGGGTTCTGGAACGCGACAGCGGCTCATTGTGACGTGCAGGCGGCCGGAGTGGATGACCCGGATCGGCTTAGGGGTCACTGCTTCTTCTGCATCCACACATCCATCTGGTCAGCTGGCAGCAGGTGCATCCGTCGCCTCATCATGTACCTGCCGAGTTATAACATATTTGGAATATGATTTACTTTGCTTGCTTTGCTTCTTTTATTGTTGTAATTACCTCTTTGGAACAAATGATTATAGGGAAGCGGATTTTTTTTTAAGAGTGTCATCAAAATACGTTTTAGTGTAACCTGTTTCCTGAGAACAAAAAAAATTCACCTACTCCCTCCAATAAAGGCAAATCTAATTTCATCTGCCTTTGTGTCAGGGTGCACTGGTGAATCGATTCGAACAATTGTCATGCAGCAGCTCTGATGGTAAAGCTGTCGATTCTAATTCAGTGGGAGATAACTAGTGTAGTACGTCAAATAAATGTTTAGCCTGTGGGCAGAGTCAATTAAGTTATTTGCCTAGGGTCTTTTTTTTGGAAGGTTGACATTGGTTGTGTTTTCTGTTCCTAGGTGCAATCATTTTTATATAATAAAATGTGATTGATTGATTGTTAATGTATACAAGTCATTTGTACAAGGAGCAATGAAGGTATTAATTTATATATGAATATACAAAATGGTAGCAGGAATATGCCATTTGGTTCCTTACTCTGCCATACAGTCAGGTCATGGTTCATCTGATTACTTTCCCTGATAATCTTTCACCCCTTTATTTATGAATAATCTATCCATCTTTGCCTTAAACGTGTTCAAATACTCTGCATATACAGCCTTTTGAGGGAAACCATCCAAAGACTCAAGACTCAAGATGTTTAAAAAACGCTCCTCTCTGTCATAAGTGAGCAACCCTCGTTTTTAAATAGAGACCCTCTAGTTCTAGATTCTCCCTGTAGGAAACATCATTTCCATGTCTACCCTGTCAAGACCTCTGTTACATGTTTCGATCAAGTCATTTCTTTCTAGCCCAACCTGTGGCGAGTACAAACCTAGCTATTCCATCTTTCCTCTGAAAGCACCTTGCTATTCCACATTTTAGTCCAGTAAACCTCTGAACGGCTTCCAACACACTTACCTCCTTTGTTAAATAAAAGACCAATATTATACACTGAACTCTACATGTGGTCTCAACAATACCCTGGTTAACTGAAGCATGTTCTCCCTACTTTTGTATTCAGTTCTCCTTGCAATAAACTGTACATCTTATTAGCCTTCCTAATTACTTGTTGTATCTTCAATCTAGCCTTTGTGATTTGTGCTAGGACAAGTGATGTCTTCATTCCTAGTTTGTTGAAAATGTAAATGCATAAGTGTTAGCGAATTGTTCAATTCTTGCAGTTGTGCGAGTGAAAAGAGAGGAAGGGAATCTAGTAAGAGAAAGATTAATGCTAAATAGTATCAGACTGGAAGTGCCTAGCAAATTCTGCGAACTTTGTCTCATTACTGTAGACGCGTCTGTCCCTTTAACGAAATGCTTTAATCAATACACAGATAGGAAAAGCAGGTACCACGTTTGGCCAACTCATGAAATATGCACAACGTAACATAAAGCTAACCTTTAAGACAAAGCTGTTGATTTATAGCGCCAATGACCTCAGCACCTTGTTGGATGGCTCTGAAACCAAG
>NC_063336.1:102381491-102387060 GCF_021869965.1 Rhincodon typus
CCATTTCTGAAGAAGGGTCTAGGCCCCGAAACGTCAGCTTTCCTGCTCCTCTGATGCTGCTTGGCCTGCTGTGTTCGTTCAGCTCTACACCTTGTTATCTCAGATTCTCCAGAATCTGCAGTTCCTGCTATCTCTGAAACAATTAAAAAGTGCATTTGATTTATAAACTTGGTCTCTTTTTGGTTATGTAGAAAAAAATAAATTTGAGAATTAATTCACACAATCAACTGTTTGAGAAAGCTCTGTATAATGAATACTAGTCCAGAGAACAGATGCCTGCATTGTTTCCATGTAGTATTAGTAATATTTAATTTGGAAGAAATTTTTAAATGAGAGGTGTGGTTGAAAATTGGCTTGCTTTGTGACTTTATTCTAGAATTACAAGAGGCCATTGACCTAACTCTACAGAGGCAGGTATCCCGTCACCAAGTCACCCTTATTCGCATTGATCCAGCTCCTTCAGAGCCGGCTCTAAGTACTCCTGTGTTAATCTGTTAGCCAGGGCTCCTTGATTGGGGCTGTTAATCTGGTCCAATCCGGGAAATCCTAATCTATGAGATCCACTTGGCTGACCTCTTTACATTCACTACAGCCAACTCCCTATTCCACTTCTGTATTTCCAATGCCTCAATAAACCTCGGGAGAAGAAAAAGTTCTGATTAGACTTTCAAAATGAATGACTATACCAAGTCAATTTTGGCAAATTATGTTTATATTCCTAGGCGTATTTTTACACATGGACAGTTTTATGTAGTTTTTCTTCCTGCAAGGGAGATTTGATTTTTGTAGAAGTCTTCTAGAAAAACTATTTCAGAAACTTGATTTAAGGAAGTAATGTTGCAATAAGGATACAGTACTAATTTGGACGTGTTGTCAGTTTCTGCTAGTTTTAAATTGTATAAGATATTTCCCCAAAATTGGTAAGATTTTTAATTAAATTTTAGTTTCTCTGCTGCCAAATTGGCTGCTATGACTGGACCTGAGCCAACTCCAAAGAAATACTAAATTTGCTTCTGCATATTTCTTGTTGCAGGTCTTGAGATCTTTAGGCTGGCCAGCTGTTGACTCTTTATTTAAATATTCAGAATGTGCATAATCTATTTCAGGGTTTTTTTCACTCATAGTTCACTTATTTCCAGTTAGGATTTTCTTGGTTTTTCTGTCTCCTTTTGAGGTGTGCACTCACCCCCTATTACTGACTCTATTCCTTTACTCGGATGTCAAGCTAAATTTTTAAAGTATTTGTGGGAAATAAGATAAAAAGTAAAGTCACCATATTCCCAGAGGACCATTGGGCTGCTGTCTCTCATCAGAACAGATGATTGGTGTTTAACCAGAAAATGGACACCCATCTTAAGATTCTTGCTGCAGCTGATTTATTGCATACAACCATGTGATGCTCTTTGTTACCAGAAGGTGGTAGAATAAGTCAATAATTTATATTAACTGACAAGCATCTATTTTAATAACCATAAAAAAACTGTCTCCGTCCTACTGCAGTGCTTCAACAAGGCTCAGTGATAGCTGAAAGAACAGCATCTTGACTTCTGCTTGGCGGACCTGTAGCCTTAGGACTTGATTATCAAGTTCAACAGTTTTAGTGCCTAAACATCATTAACTTCCATGACCTTTACCCACCCCAACACCTTAGGCCCTGCCATGATATTGCTGCCTTCAGCATAGCCAACCCATTTTTCACCCATATATTGCCCCCATTACCAACTTTTATTTTTCCCTGGTTTGCTATGAGCCATCCCCTTTCCATGCTACAATCAATTATGAAGAAGGGTCACTGAACTCCGTGTCAACACTGCTTTCTCTCCACAGATGCTGCTAGACCTGCTGAATTTCTCTAGCAATTTCTGTTTTTGTTGACAGAAAACTGTAAATTATTTAATTATATTTTAAACTTGGCCATCTTCTTGTCTAGAATCCTTGTCTCTTCCCTGCTCACCACCTATAATAAACACAAGGAGCTTATGGACTTTGTTATTAAAATAGACACTATCTGGCCAGTTGTCTGTGCTTCCCGACCCTTTTGTTAGCCCAAGAAACCTCTCGTAAGATCTCCCCATCTTTATAGCTAAAATTGCATATTCCTCTTTCTCTCAAATGTCTCATTTGTCTTCTCTGCGCCCATGTTGACCACAAGATCCACTGCTTGTTTCCTCAGTCCTGTTCACTCTAAACTGTTGTTCTTGTCCCCTGTCAGGAGTTTAAAGTGGCTTAAGTATAGGTGAGAAATAAAGACCGAAGATTACTGCAGGCTCCCTAGCAGTAACAGATTTTAAAGGAAGGAATACTGGGAACTTCTTAGGAAGGGGTGGCAATAATCATGGGGGGCTTGAATCCACATATAGACTAGGAAATTAGATGGGAACAGATAGGTGAGATGACATTCATTTTTGGGATAGTCTCCTAGAACAGCACATCCTGGAGTCAACTAGAAAGCCAGCAATTTTGGATTTGGTATTGTGCAATGCAATTGGATTAATGTTCTCCTAGGTAGCAGCAATCATAATATAAAGCAAAGAACTGCAAATATTGCAGGTCTGAAACAAATAAAAACAGATTGCTGGAGAGATCATAATATGATGGAATATTAGATTCTGTTTTGAGAATGAAGAATGGGTTCAAGACTAGCATTTTAAGCTCAAAGGCAATTATGAGGGCATGGAATCAGAGCTAGCCAAAATGCACTGGCAAACAAGGCTAAGGGATAGACGATAGAGATTTGTGCAAATATTTAAGGGAGTATTTCGGAATGCACAATAGATGCCATTTCAAAAGGAAAAAATGTTCTAAGGGGAGGACTTACCATTTGTGGTTAACTTTAAAAAATGTTTATAAATATAGTATCAAACTTAAAAACAGATAATTGCGTAAACATGAGTCATAAGTCAGAAAATTGGACAGATTATGAAGGCCAACAAAGAATGACTGAAAGATAAAAAGGATGGGGAAAAATTGAATTTGAGAGAAAGCTAGCTAGAATTATAAAATTAAGTAGTGAATGTTTCTTTCAAAGCGAGCTTTGGTCCTGTAGAAAATGAGTCTGGTGAATTAATAATAGATGGAGACAGCAGCAGATGAATTCAACAGGAAATTTGTATTGGTCCTCACTACAAAGAACACAAGTAGCATCTCAAACAGTACGTCAGAAAATGGAAGGGCAGAGGAATTCAAACAAAGTACAATTACCAGGGAAGGGTATCCTGCAATCTTGTTGAAAAATGGCTAGTCTGGTAGTTAATGCATTGGGTTTTAATTTTCCAAAATTCCCTAGATTTGCTGCAAATCCCAAATGTAACTCCTTTATTCAAAAAGGGAGAGAGATGAATTGGGAAACTATAGCTTAACATCTGTTGTAGGGAAAATGTTACAAACTATTAATAAAGATGTTATAGTAGTGCACTTAATGTTTGAGGTAATCAGGCAGACTCTCTCTGCTGGCTTACCTGTCGTAAAGGAAGATGGTTGTGGTTTTTGGAGGTCAGTCATCTCGGGTCCAGGACATCTCTGCAGCAGTTCATTTGTGTAGATTACATTCTAATCAACCTGTTCAGAGATTCCCATAGCTAGTGACACTAGCAGTATACAACAAGAGCCTCACAGTTCCTCAGGGTAATGTCCTAGTCTCCACCAGCTTCATCTGCTTCATCGATATTCACCAGGATTTGTGACTCCTCAGAGGCTGAAGCAGTCCATGTCCAAATACAGCAAGATTTGGGCAATATCCAGGCTTGCGCTTTAAACAATGACAAGTAGCATTATGACTGCAAATCACAGCCTTCTTCTCAAAATAAAACCTTTTTTCTCACTGTGCTTGAGGTTTGCTGCTCTATCTCCAACCTTTTTAAGCTCATGCCCATGAATACGTAATTTCCAGAATCTATTCCTTTTCTGAACCCCTCCAATCACATTTTTGACTCTGGTGTAGTTCTGAAAGGGCTGTTATAAAAGTTACAAATTATATATATGACAATGACCAGGGTGAACCAGTCCTCCTCCTCAACTTGTCTGTGACCTTTGATAGATTTGACTACGCTATCCTACCTCCTAACTGCCTCCATGTCATGGCAACAGTGTGAGGCTGCAGCAACTAGTTCCATTTCTTTCTTGATCTTTAGTCACATTTATCATGTGGAATGGCTTTTCCATTATATTTGCTTCTGCTGTTCCCTCAAGGATCTAGCCCTGACCCCACAGTTATCTACATGCTGCATGCTGATGACAGAACCTGAAAACACCACAATGTTAGTTTTCACTTCAGCACTAAGACCCAGCTCTACCCTAACACCACCTGTCTAGACTCTGCCACTGTGGCTGATTTAACAGATTGTTTGTTTGTTTGTTTGTTTGTTTGTTTGCCAGACATCTAGTACCAGATGAGAAGAAATTTCCTCCAATTAAATGTTGGGAAGAGTGAAGCCATTGTCTTGAACAAACTCCATTCTTTTGTTGTCATAAACCAAAAACTGCGGATGTTTAAAATCTGAAACAAAACTAAAAATTGCTGGAGAAACTTAGCAGGTCTGATGGTATGTGTGGAGAGAAAACAGAGTCAACATTTCATGTGATCCTTCATTAGAACTAGATGCATTCTTTAGTTAATGACTCTAGCCGTCTCTTGTCTTATGCTGAAGCAGATGGTTTGCAACTTTGGTATTGCATTTGGCACTGAGGTGAGCTTCCAGCCATGTATATTTGTACCATCAGTAAAACTAACAACATTCAAGAGGCAAAAAAAAGCACAAAAATACAGTAATTATCAATAGAGGAAAAAGCGCTAGGGAAACTAATGGGTCTAAAGACTAATGAATCTCCTGGACCTGATGGAATGCATCTTTGGATATTAGAGAAAGCCGCTACAGAGACATTAGATGCACTGGATGCATCTTTCAGCAGTACTTAAATTCTGGAAAAGTCTCAGAGTATTAGAAAATTGCTGATGTAATACTTTCATTTAAAAGGGAAGGAGACAATAAACAGATATAGGCCAGTTAGCATAATGTCTGTTATAGGGTAAATATTAGAGTCTGTTATAAAGGATGTAATTGCAGAGCATACTGAAATGCATAATGATTATCACAGTCAATCATGTCTGCCAAATTTACTAGAATTCTTTTGGGGAGGTGGCAAGCAGTACAGAAAAAGGGGATACAGTGAATGTAATATATTTGGATTATCAGAAGATGTTTGATAAGACACCATGGATAGAGGATTGGCTGACTAATAGAAGACAGAGTTGGGATTGCGAGGCATTTTTCAGGCTGGCAACCTGTAATTAGTGGTGTGCTACACAGATCAGTGATGAGACCACAATTATTTACAACATAGATTAATGACTTGGATGGGCAAAATAAATATACTATAACCAGGTTTGTGGGTGACACAGAAATACTTGGGAAGACAATGGTGAAGATGACACGGAGATTTGGCAGATGGAGTATAATGTGGGGAAATGATTTTATGTATTTTGGCAGGTAGAATAGAAGAGCTGAATATTATTTAAAATGGAGAAAGACTGCAGAAGCTACGTTACAGCATCCATCGAGTCATACAGCAT
>NC_063336.1:102387560-102404975 GCF_021869965.1 Rhincodon typus
TCACAGGGCAGTCAGTGTGCAGGCAGCAGGCAGTCCAGGGGCTCTGTGCACCATCACAGGGCAGTGTGCAGGGAACAGGCAGTGCAGGGGCTTTGTGCAACACTACGTTTGAACCTTTTCAACTGCCTTCTGAAAATCCAAGGACAGTAAATCAATATATCCTTTAGCCACAGTGTATGTTACTTCTTCAAAGAATTGCAATAAATTGGTTAAACAGGACTTCCCTTGCAACCAATGCTGAACTGTACCAATTACATTGAATTTTCCAAGTGTCCAGTTGTAATCACCTTAGTAATGTTAATATATCATTCTCAGCCCCTTGAAGACCAACATTCATTATGCCTTTTTTTTCCTTTTTAACTACGCAAAGAAACTCGTGCTGTATTTACATCTCTATCTCGATTCCTCTAATGCTTTAATTTCTTAGTCATGATTAACCTTTTAGTCTGCCTTGGTGCGAACATGAACAAAAGAGCTGAATTCCAGAGGTAATTTGGAAGTGACTGCCCTTGGCATCGAGGTAGCGTTTGTCTGGGTTTGGTAAACTGGAGTTAATGTGAGTCAAGGTGAAAAAGCTCTGCTGGTAGAAATCATATCTAGCATATAGGAATATTGCTATGGTAGTTGAAAGTCATTCATTTCTGCCTCAGGACATCTCTGCAGGGTTTCCTTAGGGTAGCACTGTCCAAGACCTAACTATCTTCAGCTCCTTCATAAATGATCTTCTCGACATCATAGTCAGAGTGGAGATGTTCTCTGATGATTGCACAATATTCAATATCATTTGAGACTCCTCAGATACTGTCCAGGTCCCAGTGCAGTAAGACATCCGGGATTGGATTGATTAGTGCTAAATAACATTCATGTTTCACAACTGCCAGGCTATGACCAGCTCCAAAAAGAGGGAATCTAACCATTTTTCCTTGATATTCAATGGCATTACCACAACTGAATCACTAACAATCAATATGCGAATGTTATCATGACCAGAAATTGAACTGGGGCAGCCATATAAGTATTTTAGCCAAAAGAGCCCATCAGAGGCTTGGAATTCTGCAGTCAGCAATTCACCTCCTGAATGCCTGACCATCATCTACAAGGCACAAGTCATAAATTTGATGGAATACTGCCTACTTGCCTGAATGAGTTCAGTTTCACCAGCGCACAAAATGCTTGACATCATCCAGGACAAAGCAGCTTGCTTGATTGGCACCACAGCCACTACTTTCAACATTCACTCCCTTTACCACCGATGCACAGCAGCAGCAGTGTGTACCATCTACTATATGCACTACAATAACTCATCAAGGCTGCTTGGACAGCATCTTCCAAAGCCACGACCTCTACCACCTAGAAGGACAAGGGCAGCAGACATATGGGAAGATCACCACCTGCACGTTTTGCTCCAAATCAAACACCATCCTGACATGGAACTATATTGCCATTTGTTAACTGGTGCTGGATCAAAATTCTGGAAATCCCTTCTTAACAGCTCCCTGGCTGTACCTAAACCCCAAGGATTGCCAGAGTTCAGGACGGCAATTTACAACACCTCTCAAGAGCAATCAGGAATGGGCATTTAATGCTCACTTAGCTAGTGACACCCATGTCCCATTTCTATTTGTGACACCTTGGGATGTTTTGTTACATTAATGTTGCTTTATAAATGCATGTTGTTGTTGAGTTTGCCAAGACTCTCGGGTGTCTTTCAGCTTCATCCATATATACTTGAACATCATTTTCCTGGAGAATGCATGTTGTTGTTGTTTTCGGCCCTATGCATAACACCTATCCGCATCACATTTCTTCTTTTGGACTGAGGAAAATAGATAAGCCTTTGGGTAAATGATAATGAAAGCCAGCAGAAATAAAAATGGAACAAAAACAGAAGTTGCTGGAAAAGCTCAGCAGGTCTGGCAGCATCTGTGAAGGAAAAAACAGAGTTAACAATTCGGGTCCAGTGACCGTTCTTCAGAATTGTGGAGTTTAAAAACCAGGCCGGAAAACACACCGTTGCTTCATCAGAGGCTGCACTGAGGATGTTACCCAGACGGTAACGAAATGTCTGCAGAACAACAAACTAGCTCGGCGAGCCAACCAACCTCAATTGTGGATTCTGCTGTGCCAGTTAGCCATCCAAATGGTGTAGGTGAACAGTTAATGTGATATCTTTAGAATTCTCTGTACAAAACACAATGAAGACCCGCTGCTGTTATCTCTCCTGTCTGTCTGTTTCTTTCTGCCTCATTGAAGGAAAAAAATAAGCAAAAGAAAATATCTCAGTAGTATCAACCATCTGAGGGGTCTAGGCACACAGGTCCATAGTTCACTGAAAGCAGTAAGACAAGTGGATAAGGTGATCAAGAAGGCATATAGCATGCTTACCTTCATTGGTCGGGACATAGACTACAAAAATTGGCAAGTCATGTTGCAGCTGTATAAAACTTTAGTTAGGCCACATTTGGAATATCGTGTACAATTCTGGTCGCCACACTACCGGAAGGATGTGGCAGCTTTGGAGAGGGTACAGAAACAGTTTACCAGGATGTTGCCTGGTTTGGAGGGTATTATCAATAAGGAGAGATTGGACAAACTTGGTTTGTTATTACTTGAACGTTGAAGGATGAAGGGTGTCCTGTTAGAAATTTACAAAATTTTGAGAGGCATGGATAGAGTAGATTGTCGGAGTCTTTTTCCTAGGGTGGAAATGTCAATTACTAGGGGACATAGATTTAAGGTAAAAGAGGGTAAGTTTGAAGGAGATATGAGAGGCAGGCATTTTACACAGAGGGTGCTAGGTGCCTGGAATGTACTGCTAGAGGAGGCTGTAGAGTCATACAACACAGAAATAGACCCTTCAGTCCAACTTGTCCACGCCAACCAGACGTTACAATCTGATCTAGTCCCATTTGCCAGCATTTGGCCCATATTCCTCTAAACCCTTCCTATTCATGTATCCATCTCAATGCCTTTTAAATGTTGTAATTGTACCAGCTTCCACCACTTCCTCTGGCCACTCATTCCAGGAGGTGGATACATTAGCAATGTTTAAGAGGCATCTTGACAGATATATGGATAGTTAGGTAATAGAGGGACACGCACAGCATAGAAGCAAAGTGTTGTTAGTTTAGAAAGACACCATGTAGTGGCGCAGTCTTGGTGGGTGGGGGAGCTTGATCCCGTGTTGTACTGTTCTTTGCATCTTTGGTCTTTTGCATCCACTTTTGGAGAGGGTGCAAAGGAGTTTTATTGGAATGGTTCCAGCGCTGAATTGTTTTGGCAATCAGTTCAGGTTGGAGAAACTGGGGTTGGTCTCCTAGGGGCAAAGGAGATTAATGGGAGAGCTAATAGAATTGTACATGGTTATAACATGTTTGGAAAAAGTTGGCAAATAATCTTCAGCTAATCATAGGGGCACAAATTTAAGGCTTTGGGCAAAAGTCACTGGGATGGGGGATTAAGAGGACATGAGTGGTAAGAATGTGCGGGAGATTTTTTTCACCCAGAACGTGGTAATGAACTGAAACCTGCTGCCTCTGAGGGGGCCCAGTTGTTAGGGGATTGGTGTGCAGATGATCAATTATTTCAAAAGGAAATTGAATGAGCATTTGAGGGAAATAAACTTGCAGGGTACTGGAGGAATGGAAGTGACTGAATTACTGTACAGAAAGCTGGTATGGACCTGAGGATTGACAGACCTTCTTCTGTGCTGTAATCACTATATAATTGTTTCCTTACAAAACATCATCTTACATTCTTTTAAAATACATGCTTCACCATTTAAAAAGAGGTTGGAAAAGCCATAAACATACTAAGCACGGTTCTAGCAAAAGGAAAACACATTTTCAGTTGCTGCATTCAGAAAATACTGATTTATTTCAGCAGATTCTAAGCATGGCACAAATTCAGACTGTGGCAAGTTAGGAATTGCAGGCTCACATGTAGGTGATAACTCCCCACAGCTGATAAAATAAAAGTCTGAGAAGAACATCAACTAAAATCATCCCGAGATAGAAGGTGAGGTTTTGAATAGAAAGTCTAATGACAATACTCAAAACTCACAAGATAATTTTATAGACAGGTTTAATTGGCCTGATATGAAATTTTTCAACGCTTTTATTATGTCATATGCCCTATTTTAAGATAGCATTTATTTTCAAATGTACAATTGGTTGCCTGGAAAAAAACAGCAGCCAAAAGGTTTGAAAATAGTTTGATGATTCAGTTTCTGTATATTTATTGACAGACGTATCTCATTTCTCGTTTTTACAGACTTAATTCTTTTTCCCTCTGGAAATGTTTTGAGCCATTCAGTTATTGAGTTTCTACCTTTTTGGTAGATCTTGTTCATGACACGGAAACATTTAGATGTGAATTTTTAAAGTGAACATAATGATTAAACAATTCTCATTGTCTGTCTCTTCTGCCTGACTCCCGGGGTCTTTATCATCCCCTTATCATCATCAAAGCAACTTAGATCCCAAACCAGAAATATTCCACCTCCCTCAATCTTCTTTCCATACACATAAATCTTTTTGTTCATTCATAGGATGGTCAGCATTTATTGCCCATCCCTAATTGCCCAGAGGGCAGTTAAGAGTCAACCACATAGCTGTGGGTCTGGAGTCATATGAGGGCCAGACTGGTGAAAAATGATAGATTTCCCTTCCCTAAAAGGCTGAAGTGAACCAGATGGGTTTTTCCAACAATTGGCAATGGTTTCATGGTCATCATTAGACTCTTAATTCCTGATATTTTTTGAATTGAATTCAAATTCCACCATCTGCCAATGTGGGATTCAGACTTGGATACCCAGAACATTAACTGGGTGTCTGGATTAACAGTCCAGCGATAATAACACTAGACCATCCCCTCCCCTTAATCTGTTTCCTGAAGTAAAAAATGTTCTTAATGACGTCTTGAAAACTGACTTTTAAATACACGTCATTTCTCTATTTTGCCGTCAGGAATATTATCCTGGTGAGTTTTCCAGCTGCTCTTGTGAGATCTTCGAGCTGTCATTTCTCAGGTGTTCCTTAGCAATACGTGTGAGTCACCCAACTGTTTCAAACAACAGTCTCTTTAATATCTAAGAAAAGATATCTCAAGACGTCTCTGTGAGTGATTAGAATGGTTAAGGTGAATAGTATTGATACATTGAAGGAAAAGCAGGTTAAACACCTAAAGGAGGAAGGAATGGAAGACCATGCCTATTAAAGTTACCTGAAGATGGTTGCGAGGAAAGTCTTGGTACACAAACACCAACATTAGATTAATTGGGTGGAATGGCCTGTTTTTGTAGTCTCTGTAAAGGGCTTCAGTTAGCTACTACATTTCCTTTGATAACTGAGTTTTAAAGTGCTATCTACCAAAGACAATTCTGGAAAATATTGTTGCATTTTTGATACAAGCACAATAGTAAAAACAGCAAAGTATTTTGAGCAGGAGATTTCTGGGATTTAGCATGGGGGACAGACTAAGTTGTGAGAGGAATTTAGAAATGTACCCATTGTTCCTTGTTTCTGCTGAAATGTATCTATGTGCATTAGCATTGGGTGAAAATGATTAGTCTTAGAGACTGACAATCTAGGAGACTGAGCAACTGTCTAATTTGGTCCTGTCTGTAATTGTAAAATGGATGGTATACTGTCAGGGTTAAATCTATCACGGTTTATACTTTGTGATGCTCCTGAGTTGCTTTGAGAGCCAAGAGATAATAAATGACCTGTCAGACCTGTGCTCTGAAAGTTATTAAGGCTGGTAACTTTACCAAGAGCAAAATTGGACTGGGAGTAGATTTCTTGTGAGGCAAGAGGATTGAGGGAGGACAGATGATCATTGATTGAGATCTGAGTTACTTTAATAATTAAGCATTTCAATGAATTTCCATCACTATTAATGTCTCTTCAGTATAAGACACAGAATTAAGTGGAAGAAACGGAATTTTCTTTTTATGAAAACAGTTTTTTGTGGTAAGATTCCCAGACAGTCCACTTAAAACCAGATGGATGGCAACCCTAGCAATCTGACAAACTGATGTGAGTCTTTTAACTCTAGAGTTTGAATCGACACCAAGGTCAACAGATGGGACTTTATGTGTTTAACGTAAGAGTCCCCACATCATTCACATTGATTCCCTGAATGGTTCCAATCTAGATTCACAGCAGTTTTCAGTTTTGATATAAAGCAGAACACTAAGCTCCTCTGATGGTTCACTTAGCAAATATAGACCAGAAGGTCCCAAGTCTAGAATGCTGGTCTAGCTGAGTTAGCTGATCTTCGTTTGACATGTGACTCTGTGGGCTGAAATTGGATTGTATGGTTTTAAATATGCACACATTTTTTCAGGATGAATCAATACAGTTCATTCTACTGATTCAATTGCTTTCTTCAACTTAAAGCACTTGCTGACCTATTACCCTTCTTCAAATGTTACAGAAATTCAAAAGAATACATTGCAGATTTTGGATATAACTTACATCAAGTTTTACCTGAATACTCTTTTAAAAAGCATGTACCTCAAAGAATTAGAAAAAAAAACCACCAAGAAATTACTTACTTGCTGTGAATTTTGCTGAGGCGAAGGGAGAAAGAAAGGCTGAGAAAGTTTAAAGGGGGGAGATAGGTTGGTGATGAAAGATGGTGAGAGACAAAATGGTCCAGAAATTAAGGGTGATCCCGAAGTTTCATAAGCTGCAAATACCAATAAGGCTAGAGGCAAGATGTTTGTGAGCACATTGACTACATCTGCACAGCACAAATATGAAAGAGTGTCATCAGTGGGCTTGAATCATATCTTAGACCTCAGATTTGCATGTACAATGAGTATAACACAAAAGGACTAAAGGATACCCTAAACAAAATGACATGCGCCTCACATTCAGTTCAGAATGAGTATGTGCACCATTCTGGACCTTGTTTTATGCTTGCAATTGAATTTTGTTGGCTCATGTTCCAATATAATTATCCTTCTGACACTCATATGCATCACTTGACCTATGAGTGTTACTGGACTTTTTAATTGTGAAGTGGACCAGCAGGTTGGAAGTATGAGCTAAGATTTAATCTAATATTGTATGCTGTTTTCCAGTGTTATTTCTGGAAAACTGTAGGAAATGGCTGCTCATTTTTGAGTGTAAATCGGGTGAACATGACAACAAATGCAGTGTGTTTGATTATTTCTATCTCATTTGCAATATTTCCTCTTTTCACCCAAATGAAATTGCTGCCTGAGTCCATCTACATTCATCCCCCTCCTGTTTCCCATCTCTTCCCATTCTTCTCATGGTTCTTCATGGTGTTAGGCTGTTTGTTGTTGACCCTCCCATTCCACAAATCTCCATCAATCCACCTGGTTAAATATGGTTTTTGAGTTAGGAACTCCCACTTACCTTTTGCTTTCTGGAAGAAAACATTGATCACTAGAGGACCATCACTGACCAACTCTTATTGATATATCTGTGTGGGTAAAGAGACATAGACCTGCATTTGACTGAAGCACAATGCTTTAATTTACATGGAAAATCATTAAGTGCAACATGCTTTCTTTTCACTGACAGATCCACTCCAACATAAATATTATACTGTTGGTGGCTGCCAACCTTCACAAATATCCTTAGTTTTATAAAATGGAACCTCACTGGAGGCATCATTAATATCAATGGACCAGTTGAGTGCAGGTGCATAAAAAAAATCATGGCTCCATTTAGTCATAGAGATATACAGCACAGAAACAGACCCTTCTGTCCAACTCATCCATGCTGACCAGGTATCCTAAATTAATCTTGTGCCATTTGCCAGCATTTGGCCCATATCCCTCTAAACCCTTCCTATTCATAAACCCATCCAGATGCCTTTTAAATATTGTAATTGTACCAGCCTCCAGCACTTCATCTGGCAGTTCATTTCATACATGCAACACCTTCTGCATGAAAACGTTGCCCCTTACATCCCTTTTAAATCTTTCCCCTCCCATCTTAATATGTCCTCCAGTTTTGGACTCCCTTACCCTGGGAAAAAGACCCAAACTATTCATCCTATCTATGCCCCTCATGACTTTACAAATTTCTATCAGGTCGCCCCTCAGCCTCCGACGCTCAAGGGAAAATAGCCCTGGACTATTCAGCCTCTCCCTATAGCTCAAACCCTCCAACCCTGGCAACATCCTCATTAATTTTTTCTGAACCCTTTCAAGTTTCTTGTTGAAGTATGCAATTGTTTTTCTTTATGATCAATTGTCAGCGGTGAAAGAGGTTACCACAACTTAACAGCTTAGCAGAATTCCTGAAGGTCCAAGAGTGACAGAACTAACCCAAGTAGCCCTACATCAGTGCCACCACCTAAATGAACTGAAAGGAATTTCATTCTTTTAATGAGCAACTCATTTGCAGCTAGCATCATCACATTATGTAAGTTAATAGTTGCTTTCCTACCTTAATGTTATAGCCTCCTGTACCAACAGTCTAATCCAGAAGGTTTAGTCCGTGTTGGCCTCTGGGAGATCATAGTTATCCAGCCCTTGGACCATGGTTGAAGACACCTGTGCAGTACATGCAAACTATATATGGGTAAAAATGGATTGTGAGCATCCACCAGAATAGGCACATCATTGGTTATGCTGAAGCAGTGCTCCAGGCAACTGGGGGCCACTTGCGATATAATACAGAAGGAACTGAGCAATCATAGTATTGTGCTATAAACGCTCCTCTTGCAAAAAGACTTCAATGTGTAGGCTTTGGAGGAGAACCACAGCCTGAAGAAGAATGTGGACGGCAACCAGTTTCTTATTGTAAGAAATATTCATTTCACCCTCTTATAGGAGACCCTTTAATTTTTTTAATCTTGCCAACATATTAAGAGTCATATTCCAGCTGTTCACTTCCCAACAGCAATGTAATGTCTTTTGCAGACCATTTTTACCTGTGTGTAACAACTCATAAAATGCCCATTCATACCACTAGATTAGATCAACTCCCCCAAAAAAATGTCTGCAAGTGCAACAATGCTAATGCAATTATAATTATAGTGAGGAATCAAATTCTAAGAGTCTTCTTGTGCTTACCATTGTTGCCAGAGTATGAGGTTGTTATCCTTGTAACTCTCCATGGTGCTACCTTACTGATAAGAACACACGAGATAGCATGCTGCTGGGATTCAGTACAGGCTTACTGAGCCTAAAATGGTCATCAATGCATGTTAACTAAATTCTGAAGCTGACCTGCTGGAGTTATCACCTTTTGTTGTGTACTGCTGCATGCCTAAGTCCTTTCTGCCACGTCTGTATGCATTGCATGCCTTGTTACCATGTTCTGGCATCCTGTGACACAGGATGATACAGCATTAATTTTTTTTATGCACTCATGGGATGTAGGCATCACTGGGTGCCCAGCACTCATTGCCTGTCTCTAGCTGCCCTTAACTGAGTGGCTTGCTAGGCCATTTCAGAGGGCAGTTGAGAGTCAACCACATTAGGCCAGACCAGGTGAGGGTAGCAGATTTCCTTCCCTGAAGGACATTAGTGAGCTAGATGGGTTTTTCCTGACAATTGGCAATGGTTTCATGGTCATCAGTAGATTGTGAATTCCAAATATTTTTAAATTGATTTTAAATTCCACTATCTACTGTGGTAGGATTCGAAACTGGGACAGTCGTTAATTTTCTGGATTAATAGTCTAGTGATAACACTATCAGACCATCTGTGTTTATTCCTACTGCAACACCCATTTTAGCCACATTGCCAATTAATGTTCAGCAACTACATTCCACTAATGTCATCTAAAGTAGGAACCAGACTGCAGAAAGTCAATGGTTGAGAGATGAAGGACCCCTGAGTGAGGAAAGGGGAAAAAAATAGAGAGGAGGGGAAATAAATGGAAAATAATGGAGGGGTGAAGAAAGGTGGTGGTGAATGGTAAAATTGAGTGTCAGTATACAGGTGAAAACCAGTGAAAACAGACCTAATCTCAACCAGAGCAGTGAAACTACTCATATATTTGTAGTAGAAATCTGGGCATTTATTGAAGAAGAACTCACAGACCAAAAGGTGTCAAATCTCACTTGGCAATAAACAAAAACAGAAATTGCTGGAAAGGCTGAGCAGATCTGGCAGCATTTTTGGAGAAAAATCAGAGTTAATGTTTCGGTTCGACTGACCCTTCCTCAGAATGGTCTGAACAGCTCTCAGTTTTTATGCTGCAATGAAGATATCTAAGGGCAAAGCATTGTTGTCCATGTCACACAGTTGCAATGTTTCACATGTTTCATAGTGGCCGCTGAGTTGTGAAAATGTCCTCAAATTCTGTTAGTGAGGTCTTTAGTGCAGTGCACTGTTTGATGTACTCCTCAATTTCAGCAATGCTCTGTGGAGGTCATTTCTTGAAAAGCTGCATCTGTCAAATCCAAAAGCCTGAGGCTGTTCAGCCAAGGCCAAGGTAAGTTAACCTTCTGGCCAACAACACCCTTTTCCATATTACCACATGAAACTATACAGTTATACACTTTTTATTTCCCTAGTGCTCTCCTGTCCAGTTCATCATCATTAAGAATGCCCATTTAGATAAAACATGGATTGATTAGCAGCACTCCTGAAATCATAAGGGCACAAGCAGATACTGGAAATCTGAAATAAAAACAGAAAGAGCTGGAAATGTTCAGCACATCTGCCAGCATGTATGGGAAGAGGAACAGAGTTATTGTTTTGAGTTGAATATAACTTCTGTCGAGTCACATTCGACCTGAAACAGTACCTTTGAAAACAGAATGGGGAAAAGCAGGAGGCACAGAAAATGTGAAAAAGGCACATGAAAAAGATGTTGAGAAAATGATGTTGAGCCTATCATTGATAGCTTGGTCAAAGAAGCGGGTCTTAAAAAGTTTATTGATACTGAACGATTTTTAGCTTTAACCTGATAGAGTATGTAGGTCTGATTGTCTCAATTCATAAATGTTTTCTATAAAACAATACTTTGGAAAATGGTAAAATCCATACATAGCTCAACAAATCAAAACTATGTCTATGACTATTCCATTGAATCAATATTGCTGTTACAAATAGGTTATTCATTACCTTCTGAATGTCTCAACCTAATTCGTTTCTGGTAAACACAAACATTATGATTAAGAAAGCTTCTTAACTCTGGTTTTTGGTACATTCATGGCATCTTTTCTAGAAGTTCGCCTGATGGTAGGTGACATCATTGCCCATCCAGTTAGCTTGCAGGCTCTTCTGAACTCAGAACTTGGGTCAGCCTTTCTCAAATTGGTTCTGTGTTTATTACTTATAGGTTGGTAATTGTTGTGTCTTTTATTTGTTTATTAGTTCTTGTTTTTAATTGTTTTTAAGTCTCCTATGGTCCGCCCACCTGGCTCACATCCATTACACCAAGCTCAGTTTCCTCCAAACTCTCACCATTTGGAGATGACAGAAATTGTTCATTGTTTTATGAGTGGTATGAATTTTTGGAATGCTTTACACGCTAAAGCTGCCATACAAGTGCAAGTTGTTGTTGAAGGTTGGTAGCTCAATCCTTTTGTTGTTCTGGGATTGTGCTTGCCTCTGCAGTATTGATGCATTTTCCATCTGCATCCCTCTTCCACAATGTAGTACGATTGTAATGAGAATGATTAAGAAACGTGAACTGGTATACTGGAAGAGCAAATTGCTGTAGATGCTGTAATCTGTACTGAAATAGAAAAAGTACTGGAAATCACAGCAGGTCAGGCAGCATCCATGGAGAGAGAGCAAGCTAATGTTTCGAACCTGGATGACTCTTCATGATGACAATCACTTGATTTGTGTATATCTTCAGTTGCATAAAAACATCCCAAGGCATTTCACAAGCTTAGTCACCCAGCTGAAGAAGGAGATAGTAGCAGGAATGAATGCAATATTGGTTGCAGAGGTGAGTTATAAGTAGGACCATAAAAGTGGAAAGGAAAAAAATTAAAAGTTTGGGGACCAGATGCCTGGTGGCGTGACCACTAATGCTGGAGAAAAAAGATTTTTTGGTGAAAGGATTTAGCAGAGTTGAAGAAATCAGTTATTGAAATGTTAGAGAGCTGAAGGATATGACAGGAAAAGAGAGGGGTAAGACCGGGAAGAGACATGAACACAAGGATGCTATTTTGAACTTGTGGTGCCTAATGAGCAGGAGTCAATGCTGGTCAAGGGTTGTTGCGTGGGCAGGACTTGGTGCAAGTTAGAATATAGGCTGCAGCTTTTTACATGAGCTGAGTTCTTGAGCATGGGAGTTGGTCAGGAGAGCATTGGAGAGATGAGCAGGGCAGAACATTGAACTTGATACAGCTCATTTATTACCTCTCCCCAACTAACGACTGATAGAGGAATTGTACCATCAACAGTCTATTCTGGCCATACATTCAGCCATTTTGAGTAGGAATCCAAAAGGCAACAAGAAAATTATCTTGTAATTCCAGAGACCTCAGTGGAGCCTGAACATGCTCATCAGTGAACAGAGTGGCATAGCTTTTGTTTCTGGCTGAAGACCACAATTACAACGGCTGACACAGCCTTGAGCATTTTACAGACAGAATGAGTGAGGGTTGGTCTCTCCCTTGATCATCAATCTCAATCCTCTATGGGTAGCAGCAAAATCCTACAAACCCTTGCCATCACTGACCCTTTCTGCAGTCAACTCTGATCCCTAATCTCTCTGTCTGACCTCCCTCAATCATCTCAATTCTCTAAGCCAGGTTGTACCCACACCCTCTGGCAGCGTGTACCCCAAGGAGCTGGAATTTTATCTGTTCCTGAACTGCAACTCTTCTTGAGTACTTCTATCTGAGTTTGAGCCACGCGTGTCAGTAAGGCTGGCATACTGGTGTTAAATCTGTTGGAAAATCGAATATTTGTTCAGATTTCAAAGCGTTCATGGAAACGCATGTTGTCCGGCAGAATCGCAATTCGTCCCCGTCCCCCACCCAAATATTCACAGACTGGGAATCCTGCCCAAGTAAATATTGGGGCTAATTTATTTGGAACTGGAATAATGTAACAGGAGCTGAATTAGCAACAGTTCAAACTGGAATAAAGTTATTTGGAGCTAGAATAAAAACCAATCTGTGACAAGTTCATCAAGATGTGTTCATCAAAAACGTTGGTTCTCTTTGACAGCAGTCATTAATACTGACCATGAAATATAAGAACGCCCACTATATAACCACTAGTGTGCAGTGCCTCCTACCTTCCTTCCCTGATCTACCTAACCTCTAAAAACCGACATGAAATAAAATGTCACAACTTGATATCTATTTTCCTCAGGGTAGGTTGGTCTGAGTATTTATACTATATACATTGTGTATTTATACCCATATTCTGACATGACAACTGATCATTGCCCTGAATTACCTCCAGACATTAGACGGGTTGTTTTCTTTCTCCAAAAAGGACATACAATCCAGAGACAGCTGAGAATATAATTGCTGACTGTAGTCCTGTGTGGATTACACCCCCTCTATAAGAGTGTCGAGGAATTTCAGAGAAACACTTCAAAGGAAGAGACATGGTGCAAAAAAACCTGAACCATTTCTTACATTCCCTGACCTTGAACATAATGTGAGGTAAAAGAGTCTGTGTGATAGACATGTTTACGTTTCTCCCTGCCAGGAATATAAGTACACAAGCAAAGGGGCTAAAAACCAACTCCACTTCTGGCATTTGCTAGCCTGGTGTCCTAGTGCTGATGTGCCATTCTGATGTTCTTGTGCGACTGGGCTAGAAGGTACTGCAAAGGCTACAGCTGTGAACATTTAGTGGACAACCCTGCAATTGTAGGTGGTAAGGAAAAAGATGGAAAATCTTGTTCTCTTTTCTGGATGCAAGTCAAGAGCCACAGTTGAACAAGAAACTGGTAATTTCTTTCGTCTAATGTACGGAAACTCCAAACTAACTGCTCACGTGAAGGCGTCAATGGTACCAGAATCTGCCAGCCTGATGACTGCAACATTTTGCCATCTAGTCTGCACAGACAAACTAAAGATTGATTCATGTTTCTTTTTAAACCAGTATTTTATTCACATCTCAATTCAATTCTGTGTGCATACGTGTTGCACTTTATTTTTTGTCATGCTTTAGTAATTATCAAACTCACTCTTTCATTAAGTCAAGAAGGCGTGGTTAAATGGGTTCCTTGTCAAAAAGCATAAACACATTGGAATTGGGAAAGGCATCTATGAGGGAAAAGATCCTTTGTTTTAAGTTAATCTTTTCAGACACTGATAGTGGGGTGCAGTGGGGTTGGGTGCGGAAGGAGAGCCGGTCGTTCCCTCATCACCCAGGTCTAATACAAAATAGTGACTTAATCTCTCATGCTCACACACACACACACACACATATACACACACACACATATACACACACATACACACACACACACACATGCACACGCACACACATACACACACACACATACATACACACACACACACACACATACACACACACACACACACACACACACATACACACACACACACAACGTAATTGATCCCTGGACAACTGTGATGATTCCAGGATACCCCCAGATTGTTATCATGGTTCCAAGTTCTCTAATATATTCACACTACTGATGGTCCTCAGCCCTTGGAATTTAATTAAATATATATACATAAGGTAAGGGTCCATGACTGCACAATAACCTGAGAATATCCAGTTAGACAGATCACAAAAATAATTCCCTTAAATTCACTTAATACTTGCTCTTTGGGATTAGTATCCATTCACTGCCAGATGCTGATTATCACAAGCTAACAATCACTCCCCAGCTAGTACTAGATGAGTTGTCATCCTTGTGGGAAAATGGTTCAGAATGATCTTTTCCTACAGAAACGATATTTTTTCTAATTTTAAGGTAGGAAATACAAGAAGAGGACAGAAATTTTGCAAATACGAAGTCAACATCTGAAATTAAAAATGTTTGCTTAGGGACTCAGGAACAACGTTCTCAGCCTAAATTGCCAGAATTTTCAATTTTAACAGACACACTTAAAAGCACTCCACCTTTTAAAGTCCAGAATGTACATTGCGTCAAATAAAAATTTCATTCTGATGCAGAAACTGGTTGTTAAACAAACACACCCTGCAAGTTCAGACTTGAATTACACTAGATATCTCATCAGCTTCACTATTACTTGGAACCACATTGTTTGCTTTATGTTGTATACCTGTACAACGCAAATAGTTTCAAATAATTTACTGTGATTTTGTGCAGACAAGACAGACCTGTCTTTGTTACTTGAACTCCTCCCTCAATATTATGGGAAGCTCAAATTCATACCAGAGAAGTTCCCAGAGCAAAATGATCCTGCAGCTGTTTGTTCAGGTGTCACTGTGCAATGGGGCTTAGAATCCAGGTATCTATACATGCCAACCATTAGTGTTTCACCTGGACAGTCACTTTTGTGAAGTTAATATATACATGGTTGCTCAGTGGTTAGCACTGCTGCCTCACAGTGCCAGGGACTTGGGTTGGATTCTAGCCTTGGGCAACTGTCAGTGTGGAGTTTGCTCATTCTCCCCATGTCGGCGCGGGTTTCCTTCCACAGTTCAAAGATATGTAGGTTAGGTGAATTGACTGTGCTAAATTGCCCCATAGTGTCCAGAGGTATGCAGGCTAGGTTGATTAGCCAAGAAATGCAGGGATAGGGCAGGGGTTTGGATGCTCTTCAGAGGGTTGTGGTAGACTTGATGGGCCAAACAGCCTGCTTTTACACTGTGGGATTCTATAATTCTGAACGTCACAAGCAAAGAAAACCGTCATTGCCTCTTTCTTCAGCAACACCTCCTGCTCTGTCCACAACAATGTTGCTTCACAGTGACGCCCCCACTCTTGAACTTAAATACTGATCTATTCTGATACATAACAATATTCTAATGCAGCAAGGATTCATCACCACCTTTGTTGCCCTTGCATCATCATTGAGATCTCTCCCATCCACTTCCATCATACTCAATCGCCTCGCTTTGTGTCATTGCAGGTAAGATTGTCTCAGAACCAGGCCAAGAGAGCAATGACTGGCCATGGGGTTGGCAGGCATGAGGATCCTCTCTCCAAGTGAAGAATGAATGCCAGAGCTGGCTGGAAAAGAAGGATGACCACTCAAATATGGACGCAAAGGATTCCACCAAGGAAGCTTCATTATGTTGTGCTGTGCTGCTCCCCCATTCATGCTTATGCTAATTCATTCTTAACCTGAACAAACTTTTCGCATTTCACACAACCAATTCCCTCTCTTCCCTTAAGCGGAAACTAATGGGACACAACGAACCACCATAAGAAAGAGATCAGCGCTGGAGACCTTCAGCTCCACCTCCACCTCTGAGGAGAAAGCCACTCAGTCACAGAGTCATAGAGTCGTATGGCACAGAAACAGACCCTTTGGTCCAACACACCCGTGCCGACCAGACATCCCAATCTGACCTAGTCCCATTTGCCAGCACTTGGCCCATGTCCCTCTAAACCCTTCCTATTCAAGCACCCTTCCAGATGCACATTAAATGTTGTAATTGTACCAGTCTCCACAACTTTCTCTGCCAGCTCATTCCATTCACGCACCACTCTCTGCGTGAAAATGTTACTCTTCAGGTCCTTTTTTAAATCTTTCCTCTTTCACCTCAAACCTCTGCCTTCGAGTTTTGGACACCCCCACCCTAGGAATAAGATCTTGGCTATTCAGCCTATCCATGACCCTCATGATTTTATAAACTTCTATAAATCTCTCTGATGCTCCAGGGAAAAAAAAATCCTGCCTATTCAGCCTCTCCCTATATCTTAAACCCTCCAAATCTGGCAACATCCTTGTAAATCTTTTCTGCACCCTCTCACGTTTAACAACATCTTTCCTATAGGAGGGCGACCAGAATTGTATGCAGTATTCCAAAAGTGGCCTCACCAATGTCCTACACAACCACATCATGACATCCCGACTCCTTTACTTAATGCGCTGACCAATGAAGGCAAGCGTACCAAATCCTTCTTCACCACCCTGTCTACCTGTGACTCCACTTTCAAGGAGCTATGAACCTGCACCTCTTTGAGGATGCACTAACAAGATTTTCGACTGCAGCTTCCACCAGCTAAGAGGTTTTCACCTTTGTGAGTTCTCTTTCCAGATTAGACTCAGGAGTGAATACGGTGAGCATGTCATTGACATGTCTCTGATGCTGGTTGATAAAGAAATGCCTCGGGTCTCTGGCAGCCCAGAGGATAAGCACCTGTTCAGCCCCAGGCAGTAGGTGATCTCATCGTCTCAGCCATTAGTGACTGTATGCAAAGTGGCCTAGCAGTAGCATGCAAGTTATAGGTATGCTTCAGTTCCAAAATGAAGTCCTAAAAAGGCTGGAGCAATTTGAGATAGTAGGAACTGCAGATGCTGGAGAATCCGAGACAACAAGGTGCA
>NC_063336.1:102419975-102449581 GCF_021869965.1 Rhincodon typus
CCCCTTTTCTGATGAAGGGTCTAGGCCCGAAACGTCAGCCTCTCATCTCCTAGATTGGCCTTGGTTAAGCAGCCAGAAGTTCATTTAAATAATGTGGGAAAAGATCCTTTCCTTGACTAGTTTTCCCAACCTCCCCCTGACATACCAGAATGTGAGAAACAGACACTGTCCCCAGGGAAGTTCAGTCAGTCTAGTGATTTATATCTGCAGCTAGCAGAGTAATGGTTTTGTACAACTACAGATGCTTTATAAAATCTTGCAGATTGGAAAAAAAAATCCGTATCAGTCAAATGGCAGTGGGCATTCCAAAACTTTCAAGAAATGCTCAGCAGGCCAGGTGACATGTGTTAAAGGAGAGAAACGGGAGATGGTGGTGTGGTTATAATGGCCTGGATTTTCATCCTTACGGAAGGGAACAGGACTTGGGTGCCTTGATAGACATTGCCAGAAATATTGGGATTTTCATTCCAGTGGAACATGGAAGTGGGTGCTCATGGAGTTAGGCCATTTGACCCGAGAAAACATGAGGAAGCAGCCACAGGGGCCAGCAGGTTGGGGGTCGGCCATTTAAAAGGCCTGCCTTGATACAGTGGGACTTTATCCCAGTTAGAATACAATAGAAAGACACTTGCGCCCTTGCTCCTCATAAACCTGCATCCCCTACACTTGTCATACCCTCTCCATGCCACCTCGCATCTGCCAAACACCACCAATGATTCTTCATGCCCCTGCCCATTCCCCCCTCATTATGTATCCTTGGCTGAGAACCCACACATCCGTTACTCTGTTGAAACACCTGAGCCTCTGCTTGATGGGCAGCTTTGGCTTTTTCATTCCGGTTATCAATTTCACAATGTTTATTTACACAAGCTAAGAGTTTTCAAGTATCTGCAGTTTCAGCTATTGAGACATTGGGTCTGGATGATTAACATTTTCATTGCTCTGTAATAGAAATGAGACTTTTTTTTAACATAGTGGAGAGTTTTCAATGAATGACTGTTTCTTCAAAAGCTTTTTTTTAAACACGTTCACCTGCCATTGTGGTTTTTTTTGCTTCTGTTTGGTGTATGGTGGGTGAATTGATATGGAAGTGCTGTATCCTGGTGTGGGGGCATGAGGAGCCATAGGCGGTAGGCAAACAAGCGTACTGTGACATGTTAGCAGCTTTAACATGGGAAAACATCCGAAGTCACTTAATGGGAACGTAATGATGGACAGAGAGACTGTCATCAGGAGGGAAGAGAGATTCCATGATTGGAATACATTTAATTTTTCCAAGGCTGTAGTGTCAATGGTAAGGCCAATATTTGTTGCCCATATGTAATTGTCTTTGAGAAGGTGGTGGGAGATTGTCACCTTGAACTGCAGTTTGTTGGTTGTACGGTTACCCATTGTGCTGTTCAGAAGGGAATTCCAGGATTTGATCTCACAGTATTGAAGGAACAACAATACAGTTCCAACTCAGGATGGTGTAAGGCTTGGAGGAAAGCTTGCAGGTTGTGGTGTCCCCATGCATCTGCTGCTCTTGTCCTTCTAGATGTTAGTAGGTTTGGGAAGTGCTGTTGAAGAAGTCTTGGTGATTTGCCGCAGTGCATCTTGAAGATGTACAGACTGCTGCAACATGGCGAAGGGAGTGGATGTTGAAGATGATCATTGGGCTGCTGAGAGAATCCACTGTCAGGAATGCAGGGAGAGTCTATGATGAGGATAAGGGAGAGCATCATTGAAGGTAGGAAAAAGAGGCTGTAATCTTGATTGAATTAGAATTGAATTAGGTTTGTTGTCACATGTACTCACAAAAGCACAGTGAAAATTTTACAAGTTGCAGCTTATGGTGCCATCTTAGGTACAAAGGTACCTAGGTACTGAATGTTGGTACAAAGCAGGATGTGAGAAAGATCAATGATTAGGGATGGGATGATGATGAGAAGCTGGTGATTTGGGCTGCGAGAGGCCAAGACTTTGTAGAGAGACCAATTGTTCTTCATTGCCCAAAAGGAATATTAGAAAATGCACTTATCTTGTGGAGTCAGTCATTCCCTTTCACTGCCAGTTTTCCATATGCCTGGGAAATTATTGCTGCAACAATGAATTTTAAATTGAGTTCTCACATGCACTGTGATGATTTAAATATGCTACTGAAATATCCCACTTCTCAATGGCAGGGTACTCACATATCCCAATATCTGCTGCAGTCATGTAGACAGTGGCCATGAGTGAGGTCTCATTCCCCATATTTAACCTGCTTAGCCATCATGGGATTAAGGGTTTACTATTGAGGCCACCGATCCTGGAGATAACCAACCATGTTTCAGCAGTAGGTGAGCTGAAGTTGAAATGGCATTATTGCTGCTGTGGAAGTAGGTGACCTTGGTCAGCTCAAGGTCAGGTAGCTTTCTAAGTCTTGTCAATGGATAGGTTCAACCTGAGATAGAAGCGTAGGGATGGAGATGGAACAGAAAAGGATGGAATTCTTAACCTTCCTTTCCTTTGTGCTATAATTTTGTCATCATCACCTAATCCGATCCTGTACCATATTAGACTCCATTGAAGGCAAATTAGGCTATAATCAGGTAGTGAATAAATAAGTGTTTGAGTCAAATTGGCCTTGTCCCTCCAGGAGGGTTAGTGTAAAATGGGGTCTATGTGTTTGCTGCCTCCTCTAGTTGGACTACTTGAAGCTGTGAACATATTATGGCTGGGAACCATACTCTAATATATAGAATCCCAACAGTGTGGAAACAGGCCATTCGGCCCAACAAGTTTACACTGCCCCTCTGAAGGACATCCCACCAAGACTCATTCCCCTAATTTCCCGTGTCTAAACCACCTAGCCTAAACATCCCTGGGCACTATGGGCAATTTAGCATGGCCAATCCACCTAGCCTGCACATCTTTGGACTGTGGGAGGAAACTGGAGCACCCAGAGCAAACCCACGTAGACGTGGGGAGAATGTGCAAACTCCACATAGACAGTCACCCAAGGGTAGAATCGAATGTGGGCCCCTAGTCCTGTGAGGCAGCACTGCTAACCACTGAGCCACTGTGCCGCCCATATAGGCTGATGGAAAACCCAGTTCTTGTGGTATTCTCACCCTTTGCATGACTGTCTTGTTTTAATCATATTTTGTGTTCACTTCTGTCTGAATCTGATTAGTCTGTGATGACATTGTGTATTGATCTGATTAAAGGTTAGTCAGGTTTAGGAACAAAGGGTCATTTGGTAGGAAAAGCAGATTTGCAAACAAGAAAATGTTAAACTCTTCACACCAAAGCATTTTACAGGCTATTCCTCAGGTGCCTTGTGGGTTTTCATCAGATTTAAATAAATGGGAAGTCAAAAAGGCAGTGAAATACTGTCAGTGTATTTGCATATTGATCTATTTAGAACATATCTTCAATTTTTATCTGATATAATATTTATTCATTGAAACAAGCTGTGTAATTGCCAGGAACTGGACAATAACATAAAACAGTATTTCACCATGAGAAGCTCCCCTTCTCCAATATCAAAGTTGTTTAAAAATACATGAGTGGCCAACTGTCCAATTATTTTTCTATTTTCTCAGACTTCTCCATTTTCCATTATCTCTTTGTATATCATTAAAATCACTTTATTTTTAGTAAATACAGATTTGTGAAAAGGGGCATTGTGAGTCTGTGTTTATGTACATACTAATGTATATGTATCTGTGTATGAGAGTAATTATTAAGGTGCCCAAAACATAGAATGTGGAGTAACCATGGAGGAACAACGTAATCAATATGAGGTTTTTAATTTTAATTTCACTTCCTTGTGTTCATTTTTTGAAGAGCCTGAGGTACAACAATAAATGTAAAGTCTCGTTATAACCACAGCTTTCTGTAATTCATTGTTAACACAGCCCTTTTAGCCTTCTATCTCTAAATTTATAATCAGTTAAATCATCCTCGTGATTACCATTGTTATACCAGAGTGACTTATTCATGGCCTATCTGTCCTTGAACCTGTTATCTCTTGTGCTCCCTTTTCTAATTATTGCATATCCTCTAGGAATGCCATTAATATAAAGATCCCAAGTCCTTTTAAGTAACCAGTTTGAGTTGACTTAGCTTCAGGTCAGTTGCTTTATGATGGATTTGCAATGAATGCATTTGTTCTGCAGAGAGAATCTTGCTAATGGTTACACAGTTCTTTCTTAAAAAAATGTTTTCTTTATTATTTGGAGTTCTTAGCTTATGTAGCATAAAAACGTGACCATTTTTCATTGATAGAGGTCAAAAGCATGATTCATTAAAAAAAACAATTTTCCAGTCCATTTCACTAGCAAGAAAAAAACGTAGTTGGATTCTCTTCACTTCTAACATCTCATAGTGTTTTATTTCACATATGATGGAAGGTTGAAACACATTGCTTTATAAAATAGGGCTACCCAGCATACTGCTAACTCATGTATTTTTAAACAACTTACATAACGGAGAGGGAGGGCTTCTCATGGCGAAATATTATTTTATTTTCCCGTTCCAGGTAATCACACAGCTTGTTGCAATGAATAAATATTATATCAGATAAAAGAATTGTGATTTTTTTTGCTAAAAGACCATAAATATTTTAAATCGAATGAATAACAGCTCCTGATACAAATAAGACATCACCCTATTATGTTGGAAATCATTATATTTGTTTACAATGCATTATCAATGATTTCAAACAATTGTGCGTGTGTAAAGATTTTTATTTTCCAGCTGTGCAGGGCTTGTAAGGAATGAAATGTGAAGGTGATAAGGGTAAGTATACACAAGGTGATCAAATACTCTACAGAACACAATGAGTTCTGATCTTCTGGGACCATGGAAAACACTGAGCAAAGATACGGGGGCTAGGCAGTATGATAGCATGAGGGATTGAACAGCATTGAGAAACACTGGAGAACTTTCAATCAGGAAATTAGATTAATTATGGTGATAAAAAGAAACAATATGTCAGCAGTTGCTGGAAATCTGAAATAAGAACAGAAAATATACACAAATCTATTATCTTCTGCAGAGGGGAGAGACAGAATTATGTTAGAGATTTATACAGCCTCTTCAGAGCAGGAAGCTGGAAGATAAGTGAGTCTCACAACTCAAGTGGATGAAGGGTGGGGGAGAACAAGAGATAAAAGAGTCAAGAATGCAAGTAAAATGGTTCTTTGTGACAACAGTTGTAAGCTGTAAGACGATCTGTTTAAAGAAGGAACTTGTGTTTATATATTTTGTCACTTTTAGGACTTGAAAGTGCTTTACTTCTAGTGGATTACTTTTGAAGTGAAGTCACTATTGTTGTTTAGGCAAAGTGGCAGCAAATCTACACTTAGAGAAATCTGACAAACAGAAAACAGTTGACTAGTTAATGTGTCTTTGATGAAGGAAGGAGTGTTGGCCAGAACGCTCAGAGAACTCCGTGCTGTTTCTCAAAGAGCGTCAAAAGACTGCGCACATGCACCCAAGAGAATGGAGTCTCAGATTAACATGACAGTCAAGGGAATGTACTCCTTCAATGCTGATTTGAACTGTCTCTCCAGATTATATAAGAAAATTCATAGCAGGGATAATCCCCTCCCTTTTTTTGGAAAATAGATCCTGTTACAACTGGAAGAACTGGGCAAAAATCCTGAGTGGAAACTCTGACCTGAATTTGGAGAAGGTGGCTGAAAACCCACCTCTGGACCAGAAAGCAGGAGGCAGCCATATTGATTGGGACCTAGGAAAGCATATTTCCTGTAGAGTAATTAACTGGTTGTCTTTGGGCCACCAGTCAATTACCTTAAGAAAATGGCCTGTCCTCCAAGAACTGTCAGCTCAATCAGAGGGATTGTAGCTCAACAGTGCCACCACTAACGTTGGCTATTTTTGAGGCTATTAGTCAATTTTTGACTAATTTTTTACTCTGTGCTCTTCCTTAAAGACATACAAGGCAATTATTGCACTTCCCTTTCTTCCCCTGGCCACTTGTTACCTGTTTGAGAAAAACTAACTCAGACCTCCCTGATCTGTATGCTTAGGTATCCCTGTATGGGAGAATATTAGTTCTGGTTGACACCCTTTCACAAATTTCCAGGTTTCAAACTTCTGCAAAGGTCAGTCCTAAAGTAGATGGTGCTCCAAGTGGCAGTAAGCGCTTGGCACTGGTGCTGGAAATGTACTTACAATGCTGATCTGACATTTGTTTTATTATTTATGCATGGTTTTGAGGCCAACGCAAGCTAGGCCTGCATTTATTGTCTATTCCTAATTGCCCTGGAGAAGTTGGCGGTGTGCTGCCTTTTTGAAAGACCGCAGTCCTTGGGGTCATGACTTCACCACTGCAAATGTACTGACAGGATTCCAGATTGCATGTTATGATCATGTGGACCGCTGGAAATCCCTTGGGGTCCCAGGATTCATGGAATTCGGATGGCTAACCACTATATGGTTTAATAACCATGCAGATTTACACATTTATTTACAGGGCTATTTGGTCAGGTCTAACACTTGGATAGAAACACTTTGAAGTGTAACTGAGTCAGTTGATCACAAAAGATAATCATTTTGTTGCTTACAAATCCTCAAATTTGATTCCTCTAAATGGTCTTAAAGGTGAGGGGCATATATTATACTTGGTGACATTGGGTGCAGAATATTCGTTTTGATACAAGAGCTTGCGCTGTTTCATCCACTATAAGTTAAATAGGTTTAACGCCTCCCTTAAATTTGTGCAGGAAAGTCCTGGGAATGTATTGCGTGCGCACGGAAAAAGCAATAAAAGTTTCTGGCCCAAGCTTCTAGAAATTTTTGAAAAATGGTTTTTGCAGTGAATGCAGTGCAACACCATGACTTGGCGTGAGGTAGCCTCTAGCAGTTTGTATAACTGGCTCCAACCCACAAGTAAACAGACCAGGCTTTTCACTTGGGCTTGGTGTTGTGGTGCGGGGGGTGGTGGTAGCATGTGGGGGAATGAATCATTTACTGAGATTCTCCATTCCTGATGTAGCTAATGATAGTTTGGCTAACTTTCAGGTTGCAACCAGCTGTGAGGCCCTCAGGTCAGGAGGTGGTTCCACCAGCATGGGTCATAGTGCAAAATAAAAGAAACAATTGATAGCTTTTCTTTAAAGCTTTGGGAGGGAAGGCTAAATCCACAGGCTGATATAATTGTGGTGTATCCTGAGGGAAGAGGCGAATTCATTATGTATCTTTCTCTGAGCAGCCCTGGTTAGCTGTTAAATCCCTGTTGCTGTCGCTGCTGCAATGGCTTTATAGCAATCATTTTGGCTGCAGGTGTGGTGCAATGCCATATATATTGTATAATGGGACATGCAATTTCCATGTGTCCACATGGGTCCTGTAGTGGCTCTTGTCACCCAGTGTTAACTAGCATGTAGTGTATGGAAAGCTAATAAACCATTACCAGGCACTCAAAGACAAATTAGCTACTCACAGATGCTGCAGAGTTATGAGATAATTTTGGGAAGTGAATGGGGTGAAAAGGTTGGATTTGTCACAGAGGGAAAGTACCCGTGGAGGTCCTTTTGGAGCCTATGACTTCATTACCATGTCAATTCTGGGAAAGAAATCCTGATTCAACCCAGCAGTTGTTTGCATCCATATGGAGCTGATGAGCCTGTGAATGAATAGTGAATGGAGTAACTGCTGGAATCTGCTCACAGCTTTGTTCCCATGAAAGAAACCATGAAGCTGTGTTGTACAGATGGTGACAATAGGATGAAATCTGTCAAAACCATACTTACTCTATCCTTCTGTCTCTTACCTCTTTTTCTTCTTTCTGTTCTCTCTCTCTCTGCTCTTTTACTTTTTTTGTCACTGTCTTTAGTCTTTCTTTCTTTTGAATGTTTTGATTAACTCTGCTTTTTCTCTGTCAATTCTTTCCAGCATTTAAAACTTTCTTTTCACTAAGAATAACATGCAGTACACTTTACACTGACAGGGTAAAAAGAGAATCTCACCCTGTTTTTAGTGGAGTGAAACACATTCTTAGAAAAATATTAACAGTATTTTAGACCAAGGAAATCTTGATCAATATGTTTACAACTGCGTGCTACCACCAAGAGAAAATGTAGCATTTTGTGAGCCAAAGGAGTGAAATCCACTCAGAACTTCAACACAATGGGGGAAAAAAAATTATGTCATTCCTGTATGTTATTGTGAAATGAGCTCATGGCAAATGAGCAATCAGTTTTACACAGTGCTTGATTTTTTGTTTCAGGTGCAATAAGTTTTTCTAAACAGTGAGATTTACTTAAGAAATTAGTTCATCTGGCTTCGTAAACAGTGGTAATCATACTGCAGCAAAACTCCATATACTGTTGCTCCATGGCCTGAAAATAAAATGCAGCAATTCAAGAAAGAGAAATTTGAAATTCAAATCAATGTTTCCTCAGAATTTAACTCCTGCTTCACATGAACTAAAGGAACATTTCTTCTCACCAGTCAAGATTTCATGAATGTGTATATTAGTGACAGTCCTTGAAATGTTCGTGTATTCCAGTAATGCTTAGGTGAACTGATCTCCTCAAGGGAACCCAGCTTGCAGACAAGCTGTCCAAATGTCTGCAGGAGATAGCTGACAGGGTGAGATCTCTGCACAGGACCCAGACATCCTGGCTACAAAGGGGAATATCGCGTGCCATAAAGGTGGCGAGGTAAGCTATGCAGATTCCGAAAGCGAGCATCTGTTCCCATCACAAGTTGTTGTCTTCACAAACGGTTACTCCTGTACTGCCCATTGTACATTTTAACTAATGGGCAGCTGACACACCGAGTTTACGTGCTGCTCACCAGTTCTGGCAGCCAAGAGGCTAGAGCCATTTTGGGAACTGGGCCTAATGTACAGAGCAACAACTTCCCAAACTGTTGTCCCAGTATAGAGTCCCAAAACTGGGATGGTCCAATATCAGGCAGCCCGGAGGCAGCAAGGTTAGTGTTTGTGGGAAGATGTTGGTTTGTCATCTTGAAGGGAATGAGGTTTCAGATTATTGATTGGAGAAGCACACTCATTTCTGCTAGCCCCTCAAAAATAATTTTAAATTATCTTATTTATATATGAAAAGGGAGTTGTAAAATTGGCAGCAGCTGAAGTGTTTATGAGTATGAAATGTTTTAACCTCATTTTGAAACCCTCAACCCCAAAAAAATCAATCCCCATCCTCCTCCACGTAGCCATGTTTTAAATTCCAGAAAAGTTTCCTTTGATTATTCCCTTCTTTCATCAGATTGAGTGTGTTGAATATTAAAATAAAACAAAAAACTGCAGATGCTTACAATCTGAAACAAAGGCAGAAATTGGTGGAGAAATTCAGCAGGTTTGGCAGCATCTGTGGAGAGAAAGCAAAGTTAACATTTCAAGTCCGGGGATCCTTCTTCAGTGCCCAGTATAGGAACAGGAGTAGGCCATTCGGCCCCTTGAGCCTGCTCCATCGTTCAGTAGGATCATGGTTGATCAACATTCCTCATGTCCATTTTCCTGTGTTTTCCCGTAACCCTTGATTCCCTGATTGATCAAGAATCTATCTACCTCAGCCTTAAATAGATACAAGGTCCCTGTCCCCACATCTCTCTGTGTCAAGGAGTTGCAAAGACTCACAACCCTCTGAGAGAAGAAATTCCTCCTCATCTCAGTTTTAAATTGGCACCCCCTATTCTGGTCCAAGACTCTCCCATGAGGGGAATCATCCCCTCAGCATTTACCCTATCATGTCCCATTTCAGGAGTTGACAAACGTAGGGTGAAATGCAAAGGGTGTAATGCACTGTTGAAGTTGCCGTCCTCTGGAGGAGATGAGAAAGAAAGTTCCATTTACTTTTGTAGGTGGGGTAAATTGAAAATAGGATTAGAATAGTTAGATGGTTACCTTTTACTGGCGCAGACCCAATGGGCCAAGAGGCCTTTGTCTGCGCTGTAACCTTCTATGATTCTGTAACAAAAGTGTCCCAAAATGTTACTTTGAAGAGCAGGAAAGTTATATTTGATGCTGTGGGTGGTCAGACCATGTGCTTGCTGATCTGCTACACTGATGCTTCAATGTAATGTTGATCTGAAATTCTTTGCTGGACTGTAAAGTCAATCCTTTAACTATGTTATAACTATCTCACTTCTAACTTATTTTTTAGACACTGTAAGTAATGCGACTACTTTTCCTTACATTCCTCTTTAGTATCCAATGGTACTTGTACCTCAGATGGCACCATTCCAGGCAGTCATTGTAAAAGCTTTTCACTGTACTTCTGTACTTCTGAACAATTTCCTGTACACGTGACAATAAAGGATATCCTATTCTATTTCATTCTATTTCTTTTCTATTTTATTTCTATTCCATAGAGAATGCTGGAGAAGTTCTGAAGAAGAGTCATACCAGACTCGAAAAGTTAACTCTGTTTCTCTGTTCACAGATGCTGCCAGACCTGATGATTTTCTCCAGCATTCTCTGTATTTATATCAGATTTCCAGCATTCCCAGTATTTTGCCTTTATTTAAGTTAATTCTGGTGCCGTGGCCTATATCTGTCCCTTAAGCAATGTCACAAAAAATATTATCTGGTCATTACTGCATTGATGTGGGAGTTTGCACAACAGTGGCTGTCATGTTTCCTACAGTAAAACATTCACAACTGTTTCATTGGCTTTAAAATGCTTTAGGACATCCAGTGATCATAAAAGACCCATGAAAATGCAAATCTCACTTTTCCTTTTCAGATGAATGAATGATAACTTAATTATGAATATATTCAAAGGGCTGAATGGCCTAGATTAGTTCCTACTGCCTTTAGCTATTTCAATGCCATATCCTTTTGTAGGCATAAGCATAGTGTCAGTAGATTGGCTGTCCCTCTCTCTGCTCCTGATGATTCAGAGGGACATAGATAAGGTGAGTAGCAAAGGTCTTTTCTCTAGGGTAGGAGATTTCAAAACTAGAGGGCATAATTTTAAGGTGAGAGGGGAAAGATTTAAAAGGGACCTGATAAGCAACTTTTTCACTCAGAGGGTTGTTTGTATTTGGAATGAACTGCCAGAGGAAGTGATAGATGCAGGTATAGTTACAACATTTAAAAGACATTTGAACAAGTTTATGAACAGGAATAGTTTAGATGAATATGGGCCAAATGCAGGCAAGTGGGACTGGTTTAGTTTGAAAACTTGGCATGGACCAGTTGGACCAAAGGGTCTGTTTCCATGCTGTATGACTTTATGACTCTATACATGGTCATTCACCTAGCTTCAGCTACAGTCTCTCAGACCCCCTTTCAATCGGATAGCACCTGACAGCTGCATTTGTATGATGTATTCAGTTCAACGTACTTAATCACATGGCAATGTGGAACTATCATTCTCACTATATGACAGTTATAGGCAATCTGATCACTGCTGGAGTTGAGGGAGGTGAAAGGCAAACAGAGTTGGGATATTTTACTTCATTCTCATTGACAGGATGTAGGAATTTCTGGACAAAACAACATTCATTGTCCCTCTGGCAAATGACCATCATGAGCCACTTCAGTCCAAATGATGAAAGTTCTCCAACAGTGCTTTTGGGAAGAGAGATAGTTCCAGGATTTTGACTTTACCACCATGAAAGAATGGCATTATATTTCCATGTCAGGACAGTGCATGATTATGAGGGCAGCTTGGACTTGATGGTGGTGTATTCTCCTTGTTCTTCTGGTGCCAGGGCTCATGGATTTGAAAGGTGCTGTTGAAGAATCCTTGGTGAGTTGCTGCAGGGCATTTTGTCGATGGCACATACTGATGCCACTGTGGGCTGGAGGGAGTGTAGGTTGTAGGTGGTTGAAGTTCTCCAAAGCAATAACTAGAAGTCAGGAAGTGCTGCGTCAATCTTTAAGTGCACCACTTTTGCAAATGCAAACACTCATTGGTTAGACTTAGCATCACATTCTCCAAGCTTCTATTAATATCATCATTCCTGTTAACACTTTGCCGACCTGGCTGTTCCAAATACATGCATGGTCTTTGCCTTTGATTAGATGCATTGACAAAAACATTCATTCCCCTAGTTCGCAGATAGATCATCTTGTTTACAGTTCACAGAATTATTGCTTCCTTTGCAGACTCCTGTCTGAATAATGCTACATTTATGAATCAGAATAGATAAAGCGTTCCTGAGGTAGTGCTGGGGTTTCCTAACTACTGGCTGTGGCTTTTTGTTGCTGGAGAAATGTGTAGTACTCTTTAAATAATTAGTGGAAGGCCATTATTGTGATATATACATTTTCAGCATATGCTAGTGTACAAGTGTACATGAATGAACTTCCTTTAGCTTCCTCTATTATGACCTATCATAAATTATTTCTTTATGTTTTAGCTTACCTTGCCTCACATTGATGTCAAATAAGTTATGTTGGTGAGCATTTTGTAGACTTGCATTCTTGTAGTCTGAGACACTGATACAAATACCAAGATTCTCTTCCATCGCAGCCCTCCCTCAGGCTGGAAAAGTTACAACAGATGTCAGGACGAAGGACAAAAAAGATCTTACCCGCCGAGAGGAGCTCTTCTTGCCAGAACTAATGTGTTGCTCCTTGAAATGCTAATCAACACTATTTTACTGCTCAGTTTGCATAGCAATGGTGGGAAGCGGCTGTGATCACAGCAATTCTTTTGTTATTGAGTGAAAACATTATGCCTGAAAATAAAACCGTTGGACATCAAGAAATTGTGTGATTCCTTCTGTTTGGCAAAACAGCCAACTAAATTTTCCATTCAACTTGAGTGGAGATGTAGAGGCCACTGGGATTGCAACACATTTTGTCCATTACTTTACAATAACTATATTGCAATAGGCTGCTTTATTACAACGAGCTTACTGCTGACTGTGGTGTGTGAACTAGTGGTAAAATATCACAGTAATTATTCCTATTCTGAATTGTCCCCATGCTATTGAGCTACTGCTTTAATAGTGAATGCTAAATTGATAAAAGTGGTGTTAGTCGGTTATTAAGGAACAGGTCTCAGACCAGTACTGACCTGCCTTTTACAGAACCAACATTAATATTAAGTTATTATTGCATGAGCGATTTTGATTTTGGATTTGTGTTGATGAGAAAGTGATGGAATAACTCTGGGTCAGTTGATGCTGTAATTTCTGACTACACTGAGCCAAGAATTGTGAGACTTCTCTACTCCCTTCTCATCTCCCATTGATCCAGCATAAAATGGGAGGTGGGTATTTACGCTTGCATGGCCGGCTTGAACGTAATAAATCAGGTGAATGCTTGACAACACTTTCTTTGGAAGGTTAGGCCCTTGCCAGGTGGAAATATTGTCTGCAGAACATCCTCCAGATCAGGGGTATGGGGTGGGTGAGGAGGGCTGGAACTGGATGTGTGAATGGGAATGGGGAATGGAAGTTGAATGCAGTTGTGGGCTGAAGATACCTGAACCAGTGAATGTTGCTGGTTTGTCCTCAGCTTTCTTCTTGTTGCCAGAGACAGCAGTGTAACAGCATCCTGTCCTGATGAGGAACCCTGCTTATATTCTCTTCTCAAAGAGTAAGGTTTATCTAAAGTCCTGGAAGTTGCTGACAGTGTTTTTACAACTCTCTAATCTGAAGGGATGAACCAGTGACCTCCAATAGCCTGTTCCCTTAGCTAGCCCCTTTTTATTTAACCAGTTTGACACTCTAAGGATGCAGGTAGGAACTACATCACAATCACTGAGAAACATAATCAAGTTTGTTAATCAACAGGTTGAGAGGTGATCTTACAGAGGTTTATAAAATAATGAGGGGTATAGATAAGGTGAATGACAGGTGTCTTTTCCCCAGGGTGAGGGATTTCAAGACTGGGGGCATATTTTTAAGGTGAGAGGAGAAAGATTTAAAAAGGACTTGAGGAGCAACTGTTTTACGCAGAGAGTAGTTCGTGTGTGGAATGAACTGCCAGAGGAAGTGGTGGATGTGGGTACAGTTACAATGTTTGAAAGATATTTAGATTAGTAAACAAATAAGAAATGTTCGAAGGGATATGGGCCAAGGGCAGGCAGATAGGACAAGTTTATTTTTGGGATTATATTCGACATGGACTGGTTAGACCAAGGGATCTGTTTCCATGCTCAATGACTCTATGACTCTATGATTAATTTCAAAGCATCCATGCAAAAAAAGAAACAATAATGATTGTAAACCATAACAATATGGCTGACTGTAGTATGGTCTATTATTCTTCGTGTAATGTGGACATGAGACAATGTTCCCAGTGGAATAAGTCTTAGAGTTGCACAAGAAGGTTATTTTGGCTCTTGGCTCAACGTCTTTGTTGTAGAAGAGGTGAACAAAACTCTCATTCCACAAAGATCCATTGTAGCTGCAAGATGATTTCGAAGGGATCAAGGCCCTCAGGAAGAATTGTTTTGGGCATTACATCGAAATACATGCTCAAGAAACAGGTCATTCAGCTGCCCAAGCCTGGTCCACTATTCAATATAATCATGGCTCATCTTGTAACCTCAAATTGCCATTCCTGTCTACCCCTGGTAACCTTTCACCTCTTTGCTTAATAAGAATCTATCTACCTCTGCCTTAAAATATTCAAATACATCGCTTCCAATATCTTTTCAGGAAGAGAGCTCCAAAGACTCACAATCCTCTGAGAGAAAATAATTTACAACAGCTCTGTTTTAAATGGGCCAATGCTGTTTTTTTCAAGCAGTGACCCCTAATTCTAGATTCTCCCTTAAGAAGAAACATCACCTTTGCATCTACACTGTCAGGACTCCTCAGGATTTATGTGTTCCAGTCAAGTCATTGCTTTGTTTTAAGTTAGTCTATTAACCTTGGCACTTATGTGGCTGATCCTTTTGACTTTCTCATTCGCAGTTGTTATACTGCTCATCATCCATTTGCTAAAGCCAGAGGCAGGAGTCAGTCTGTCTTCCGCAACTATTTATTTCCATTCCAGCTCCAATCTGTTCTCTCCCCTTCCCAACCAACTCTCCTTACTGAGGAAAACCAACCCTTAAGTATAGTCTCCAATGCACATCAGCTGCACCCGATTATCTCCGGAGCAGGTCTTGCCTCATTCTTAAAGGGAGTAACATTTAAAAGAACAATTATTTTTGTTGCCAAAATATACTTTGTTTGTAGAAGGAAATCTTTATGTACATGCACAGTTAATGAAGCTGTTCAGATCTATACTGTCTTTATTTACAGAGAAGAAAACACACATTGGGGTTTGGCTTTCTTTATACCTACAATTAGACTCTTGGCTTTTGGCTGAGGCCTCAGGGAGGGTTCCATTACTGGATTGGCCCCCATTATGCTATGGCAGAAGGACCTTATATGGTGGTCTTTCCCCAAAGCACCTTGGCGGCAGCTGCCCCAAGCTTTAGTGTGTCCCTCGACACATAGACCTGGGCCTTCGAATATGCCAGTCTGCAAAACTCACTTGGGGTCAACTGTTTCAACTGGAAGGCCAGCAAGTTTTGGGCAAGCCAAAGGGCGTCTTTCACCGAGTTGATGGTCCTCCAGGCACAGTTGATGTTTGTCTAGGTGTGCGTCCCAGGGAGCAGACTGTATCGCACCGAGTCCAGCGTCACAGAGCTGCTCAGGACAAACTGCGACAAAAACCATTACATTTCTCTCCAGACTGCCTTTGCATAGGCACATTCCAGAAGGAGGTGTGTGACAGACTCGTCCCCTCCGCAGCCACTTCAAGGGCAGCCTGTGGTGGCACACATAGTCTGGGCGCGCATAAAGGATCTCGCTGGTGGAACATTTCTCACCACTAACCAAGCAATGTCCCGGTGCTTGTTGGAAAGTTCTGGTGATGAGGCATTCTGCCAAATGCCTTGGACAGTCTGCACAGGGAACCACTCGACAAGATCCACCGTCTCCTTTTCCCGAAGGGTCTAGAGGACGCTATGTGCTGACCACTGCCTGATAGCCTTGTGGTCAGAGGTTTTTTTCCTTTACAAATTTCTCCACGAGGGACAGGTGATATGGGACGGTCCAATTACTTGGAGGGTTCTGTGGCAGCGAGGCCAGTCCCATCCTTCGTAACACCGGGGACAGGTAGAACCTTAGTGTGTAGTGGCACTTGGCGTTTGCATACTGAGGATCAATGCGCAGTTTGATGCAGTCACACACAAAGGTGGCCATCAGGGTGAGGGTAGCATGGGGTATGTTTTTCCCTTCTTTGTCCAGTTCTTTATACATAATGTCCCTTTGGACTTGGTCCATCTTCGACTCCTAAATGAAGTGAAAGATGGCCTGGGTGATTGTGTTGACACAGGTTCGGGGAATAGGCCAGAACTGTGCCACATGCAACAAAACTGAGAGTACCTTACACCTGATGACCGGGTTTTTACCCTCAATGGAGAGGGATCGCTTCTCCCATCTGCCTAGTTTCTGCCTCACTTTGGTGACACACTCCTCTCAAGTTTTAGCGCACGCCCCAGCCCCTCCGAACCAAATGCCCAGCCCCTCAGGTAATCTGACCTGACGGTCAAGGGGAGAAAGGATTGGTCAGTCCAGTTTCTAAAGAGCGTGGCCTCGATTTACCTTGGTACCCAAGGCCTTGTCAAACTAGTCGCAAATGCTCATGAGTCTCTGCACTTACAGTGGATCCAAGCAGAAAATGGAGACAGTAGGAACTGCAGATGCTGGAGAATCTGAAGAAGGGTCTAGGCCCAAAACGTCAGCCTTCCTGCTCCTTTGATGCTGCTTGGCCTGCTGTGTTCATCCAGCTCTACACCTTGTTATCTCAGAAAACGGAGATGTTATCCATGTACAGGGATGCTTTGACCTGCAGGCCTCCTCTGCCTGGAATAGTCATCCCTCTTAGGCTAGCATCCTTCCTGATGGACTTGGCAAATGGGTCTCTACAACACACAAGCAAGGTCAGAGACAGTGGGCAGCCCTGCGTGACTCCAGATCCGATTAGGAAGGTTTCAGGTTTCCACCTGTTGATTGAGACTGCACTAACAATGTTGGTGTAGAGCAGTCGGATCCAATTGCAGATTACCTCCCCAAAGCCCATTTTGGAGACCACGTCCCACATGTACGTGTGTGATATCCTGTCGAAGGTCTTCTCCCGGTCCAGGTTGATGAGGCAGGCATCCACTCCCCTGTCCTGCATGTAGGCGATCGTGGAGTGTGAGGATGTCAGTGATCTTCCAGCTCTATACAGCACAGGTTTGGCTGAGGTGAATTACAGATCCCAGAGCAGACCTGACCTAGTTGGCAATGATCTTAGACAGGATTTTGGAATCCACATTCAACGGTGAAATTGCTCACCAATTTCTAATTCCCTCCCTCTCCCACTTCCGCTTGTAGATGAGGGTGATGATCCCTTTCCTCATGGATTCACTCATGGTTCCTGTCAGAAACGCACAATCATACATCTCCAGCAGGTCCGGACCAATCAACTCCCACAGAACAGAATATAACTCGGCTGGAAAGCTATTACTTCTGGGAGTTTTATTCTTTCCAAAGGACTTGAGGGCCTTTGTCAACTCGTTCAGATATAACAGCTGGTCCAACCTCTTCCCCCATGCTGTCATCTCCATGATAGAGGACAGGAATGACTGGGAACCCGTGCTGTCTGTGGGCTTCAAGTCATACAGTCTGGCATAAGAGGATTTGCTGATCCTCAGGATGTCAGACTGAGATGACGTTACTGAGCCATCTTCTTCTTTCAGGCTGCTGAGCGCAGAGTTCCATTTGTGCACCTTCTGGAAGAAGAAACACAAACACATCTCGTCCTGCTCCATGGTGTGGACCCTGGACCGGAAGATTATCTTGGAGGCCTCTGAGGCAAAGAGCGAGGCTTGCTGGCACTTCTCCTCCTGGAGATCTGCTGTGACATCCACCGCCATCGTCCGCAGAAGGAGCAGGTCCTGCATGCTTTTCTGGAGTTTTGACAGTTCTCCCCACCTCTCTCTCATCTCTGAACACCTTTGAGGATAAAGAACAAGAACAATGAGTACCTCAGGAATGGTGTTGTTGGCAGATTTAGTGATGGTAATAGCATTGAATTTCAAAGGGAGGTGGTTACACTCTCTCTTCTAATAAATGGTCATTATCTGTGTAGAATAAATGTTTCTCACCACTTATCAGTCAAAGTCTTCACAAAGTTAAAAATGGAGTTGTAAGTGTTGATGAATATCATGATAAACTACATTGTGATGTTTGAAATCTGTTTGGAGATCAGGAGATAGTAGGAACTGCAGATGCTGGAGAATCTGAGATAACAAGGTTTAGAGCTGGATGAACACAGCAGGCCAAGCAGCATCATAGGAGCAGGAAGGCTGACGTTTCGGGCCTAGACCCTTCATCAGAAATGGGGAAGGGGAAGGGGGTTCTGAAATAAATAGGGAGAGAGGGGGAGGCGGATAGAAGATGGATAGAGGAGAAGATAGGTGGAAAGGAAACAGACAGGTCAAAGAGACGGGGATGGAGCCAGTAAAGGTGAGTGTATGTGGGGAGGTAGGGAGGAGATAGGTCAGTCCAGGGAGGTCAAGGGGGCAGGATGAGGTAAGTAGGTAGGAAATGGGGGTGTGGTTTGAGGTGGGAGGAGGGGATAGGTGGGAGGAAGAACAGGTTAGGGAGGCGGGGACGAGCTGGGCTGGTTTTGGGATGCGGTAGGGGGAGGGGAGATTTTGAAGCTTGTGAAATCCACATTGATACCATTGGGCTGCAGGGTTCCCAAGCGGAATATGAGTTGCTGTTCCTGCAACCTTCGGGTGGCATCGTTGTGGCACTGCAGGAGGCCCAGGATGGACATGTCTCCTGAGGAATGGGAGGGTGAGTTGAAATGGTTCGCGACTGGGAGGTGCAGTTGTTTATTGCAAACCGAGCGTAGGGGTTCTGCAAAGCAGTCCCCAAGCCTCCGTTTGGTTTCCCCAATGTAGAGGAGGCCACAATGGGTACCGCAGATGCAGTATACCACATTAGCAGATGTGCAGGTGAACATCTGCTTGATGTGGAAAGTCTTCTTGGGGCCTGGGATGGGGGTGAGGGAGGAGGTGTTGGGGCAGGTGTAGCACTTCCTGTGGTTGCAGGGAAAAGGGCCGGGTGTGGTGGTGCTGGAGGGGAGTATGGAGCGGAGGACATGAGGACGAGGGGGATTCTTTTTTGGTTGTTATTGCGGGGACGAGGTGTGAGGGATGAGTTGCAGGAATTGCGGGAGACACGGTGGAGGGCTTTCTCGACCACTGAGGGGGGGACGTTGCGGTCCTTGAAAAACGAGGACATCTGAAATGTACAGGAGTGGAATGCCTCATCCTGGGAGCAGATGCGGCGGAGGCGAAGTAATTGGGAATAGGGGATGGCATTTTTGCAGGAAGGTGGGTGGGAGGAGGTGTATTCTAGGTAGCTGTGGGAGTCGGTGGGCTTGAAATGAATATCGGTTTCTAGGTGGTTGCCCGAGATGGAGACAGAGAGGTCCAGGAAGGTGAGAGAGGTGTTAGAGATGATCCAGGTGAACTTAAGGTTGGGGTGGAAGGTGTTGGTGAAGTGGATGAACTGTTCGAGCTCCTTGTGGGAGCACGAGGCGGCGCCGATACAGTCATCAATGTAGCGGAGGAAGAGGTGGGGTTTAGGGCCAGTGTAGGTACGGAAGAGGGATTGTTCCACGTAACCTACAAAGAGGCAGGCATAGCTTGGGCCCATGCGGGTACCCATGGCCACCCCCTTTGTCTGTAGGAAGTGGGAGGAATTGAAGGAGAAGTTGTTGAGTGTGAGGATGAGTTCGGCTAAGCGGATGAGGGTGTCAGTGGAGGGGGACTGGTCGGGCCTGCGGGACAGGAAGAAGCGGAGGGCCTTTAGGCCATCTGTATGGGGAATGCAGGTGTATAGGGACTGGACGTCCATGGTAAAGATGAGGTGTTGGTGACCGGGGAATTGGAAGTTCTGGAGGAGGTGGAGGGCGTGGGTGGTGTCACGGACATAGGTAGGGAGTTTCTGGACCAAGGGGGAGAAAATGGAGTCGAGATAAGTTCAGTGGGGCAGGAGCAGGCGGAGACAATGGGTCGACCAGGGCAGTCAAGTTTGTGGATTTTGGGAAGGATATAGAAGCGGGCTGTGCGGGTTTGGGGAATGATGAGGTTGGAGGCTGTGGGTGGGAGGTCACCTGAGGTGATGAGGTTGTAGATGGTTTGGGAGATGATGGTTTGGTGCTTGGGGGTGGGGTCATGATCAAGGGGGCGGTAGGAGGAGGTGTCAGAGAGTTGGCGTCTGGCCTCGGCGATGTAGAGGTCAGTGCGCCATACTACAACTGCGCCTCCCTTGTCCGCGGGTTTTAAGGTGAGGTTGGGATTGGAGCGGAGGGAGCAGAGGACTGTACATTCTGCGGGGGAGAGGTTGGAGTGGGTGAGAGGGGTGGAGAGGTTGAGGCGATTGATTTCTCGACGGCCGTTGGAGATGAAGAGGTCGAGGGAGGGTAGGAGGCCTTGGGGTGGTGTCCAGGAGGAGGGGGTGAGTTGGAGGCGGGAGAAGGGGTCAGTAGAGGGAATTGTTTTTCCAAATTTTGCCTCAGGAAATTCATTGCTTGGAGGAGAAGGTATAATAGACGTACTTATGCATGGTTTGTGAAAGTAAGCTAGATAAACTGTGGCCTATACTTTAACGGTTTGGATGAACGATAGGATGGTTATTTGATTGACTATAAATTATTAAAAGTTTACAAAACTTCATGGAGCTTTCCCCTGGGAGGTTAAATAATTGGGACAATGTACAGTAAAGGATTGAGCAGAATAGGTCTGGTGAATTTGTGCTTGAAATATCATGTGGAGCATGCTGATCTCTGCCCATTAATTCCCAACATGAGTTCCAGGTGTATGCAGCTTTGTGTCAAAAGCGTGTTTGTGAAATCTGCCTTATAATAATTGTTTGAATACAAAACAAGTACTAAATATGGGATAGAAATAATAGGTACTTGTGGAAGGGGCAACTTATTTGTTGATACAGTAGCCAATTCAGTGTCAGTGGTTGCTGAAATTCACTAATGATTATGGCCCTTCAGGACTTCCTCTCCTTTCTGAAGGACTCATGAGTGGTGAGGAGGCTTTTATGTCAGCAAGAAAGCAACAATAGCCATGACTTCTCAGTGAATAATCCCAGTTTAATACAGGACCAAACCTTACAGTCGCCATTTGATTTTATTCAGCGGACTTGACAAAAGCAGCCATCAGAAAAACAAATTAGAGTTTTCACGGAAATTATTCAGAGGGCTCGTTACTAGAATTTGGAGAGAAATTTGATTTCAACTCTCTGCATCGTAAAGTGCAATCATCCAAAAAAAAAATGTTAAATTGCAGTGGCCTCCTACATTTTCTTTCCCTCTGTGATTATAATTAAGAACATATAAAGATAATCAAAAACAGAAAGCACTGTAGCAGCACACCACAGCAAAAAAACAGTGATTTTGCAGGTGTTAGTTACAATTCCTGTTACCAGTGTTTGCTAAAATTGACAATAATTGGTCTAATAAATTGAATTTTACTAGTCAAACTGCATGGGACGAGAGATATATTAGCAAAGGAAACACAACGAATAACCTTGTCCCATCATCCACATCTTCTCACTTCCTTCAAGAAATTTTAGAACATCTGTTTGCACAAATTAAAAAGAGAAGTCTGTTTTTTTTTTAGAAAGGAGAAATGCAATTTCTAAGAAAGGAGGACGCAAATGTGTACACAGAAATTCTATTAAGCAAAAGCTTTTATTATTAATTAGGATGTGGTTTGAGTACTTCCGATGAAGAAAGTGATGTAAATGTTATGGTAAATACTCCACTCCTCTTCTTAGCTGAAAAGGTTATTACAAAATAAGGCCAAGCCTGTTTCCTTTTTTATGATGTGCTTGGCCACTCGAAATTTTTTTAGAGAGTGACATGTTCTCAGGTTTGTTTATGGCTCTCACTGTTGTTGTTTTTTTCACTTTATCCCCTTCTGTTAAGTGGGTACTGACTCCTCATTGGTTTGTTTGCCATGTGCTGAAGTCATCCTCTGATAAATAAGTGTGTGAGCCTAGGTGATGGGTTGTTCATTGCAGGAAAGTATCCTACAGAGCTCAATCCTACCCCAGCACAGCAGGCACATCTTCTTATAGGAATCACTGAATAAGGAGCAGGAAACCTAACTGTTTTTTCCTTTTCTTGCTGGGATGGGTGCGGAAAGGGAATGGGGGGGTGGGAAGTGTGGGGGGAGGTGGGGTTGGTGCTGATGCCAACTGGTATAACCATCTGTTGCCCTGTTGTGATCAGCTAGCTCAGCAGACAGTGAGGATCAAAACATGGATCTTCTTATCCATATGGCATCGTACTGCACTACGACCAGATGTCTGTACTTTCTGTGCCATTGGGGAACTTACAGAGATTTTAAGCCAGAATAAATGGCAGCAATTACTTATCCATCTGATATATACAGTAATGAATATATGCCCTAATTAGTATTTGTTCTGATTAATATATGCTCTGATTAAAATATACCCTGTCTAACATATACGTGGAACAACATATGGCTTGATTAATGTATGTCCTGATTAACACATGTACAGATTAAAATTTGTCCTTATTAATATATATCTTGATTAATATATATCTTGATTCATTTGTATTCTCATTAAAGTATGTCCTGACCAACACATTTCTTGATTAATATATTTCCTGATTAATACGCATTCTGATTAATTTATGCCTTGATTAAGGGATGTCCTTATTACTGTGCGTCCTGGTTAATAGGTAGCCTGTTTAATAGATATTCTAATGATTAATATGTACCTTGACTAACATACATCCTGAGTGATATATATTCACAGTAGTGTTGAACCTGGTAATGCTATCAGAAATTGGTTGGTGCTGAGATTCCGTTTTCTCATTTCATCTAAATACTTTTGAGGCTAAATTTTTTTCATGGGCTGCAGGAATTCACTATCAACCTCAAATGGGTGTCAGAGGCCCACCCTGTGTAGGAACAGAGACTGGCTGTGTTTCCCCAAGTCAGTTATTGAATGATCAGATAGCAGGTTCACTGTTTAACTGAGGGTGGTGGTGATATGCAGGCCAAAAAAGCTCAAGAACCAATAGAAGGGCCTCCAACACTGACGAAGTGAAGTTAGTCTTCCAGGGTATATGAGGGAGAGGGCATCTTAGAAGTGGGGTGTGGAGTGGGGAATGTGACAGCCTCTAAACAGGGTGACATCGAGAAATCCTAGTCGTCCTCCAACAATAGAGCTAACAGGCCATTACTAGGGCCAAATAATAACCTATTGCATGTGGGTGGTAGCAATGATACACAGTATCAGGACTGAGAAGAAAGGATGGAATACCGCATACTAGAAAGCTATGTAACAGAGATCAGTACTATGTATAATAAAGCGTAAATAACAGAGTTTTCTGGAACTACCGAGTGGTCACTGTAAGGTAAGGCATAAACCTAGATATTGGAACAGCAAGAGTGGAGACAGTACAGTCTAAGGGAGCAGTATCTCAGTAGTCAAAAAACCAAAATGATTGTGAATGCTGGAAATCTGAAACAAACAGCAGAACTTGCTGGTAAATCTCAGCAGGTCTGGCAGCATCTGTGGAAAGAAGTCAAAGTTAATGTTTGGGGTTTAGTGACCTACGGAATGGGTTCTGAGGGATTTGAAGAAGGGTCGCAGGACCTGAAATTTTAATTCTGATTCCTCTCCACAGATACTCACAGACACGCGGAGATTTTCCAGCAATTTCTGTTTTTGTTTCAGTATCTTCACTTCACCTAATGAAGGAGCAGCGCTCTGAAAGCTTGTGATTTCAAATAAACCTGTTGCACTATAACCTGGTGTCGTGTGACTCCTGACCTTGTCAACCCCAGTCCAACACTGGCACCTTCATATCTTGAACACTCATGGCAGCCTATTCCATAGGGACAGAGCAGTAAAGACAGATCAAACCAACTTCTGTGTTTTGAACTCTTGGCTAATCCTGGGTTCTTGGTTTGGTCAAAGACAACTGCTACTGATCTGGATTGCACAACTGAGAAAGATTCTGCTGATCACATTGATGTAGTGCAATAAAATCTATTAAAGAGGTTGCTGAAATTCTGTATGCAGAGATAATAAGAACTGCCGATGCTGGAGTCAGAGATAACGCAGTGTGGAGCTGGAGGAGCACAGCAGGCCAGGCAACATCAGAGGAGCAGAAAGTTGATGTTTTGGGTCAGGACCCTTCTCCAGAAAATTTTCCGGAAAAAACCCGAAACGTCAACTTTCCTGCTCCTCTGAGGCTGCCTGGCCTGCTGTGTTGCTTCAGCTCCACACTGTGTTACATCTGTATGCAGTCATTTTGTTTTCAAATTAAATCTTTGAATAAGAATTTTCAAAATATTTCTTGCAAGATGTAATCAATGATGCACCATGATTCACTGCTGTAATCGGATTATCAGATAACCAACCATCCAGTCATGGTCCTGTCCATAATTGCTCAGGGGTCTCTCGAGTCAACCACACTGCGGTTGGCCTGGACTCAAGTGTATCAGGCCAGGTAAGAACGGCAGGTTTCCTTTCCTGAAGGGAATTAGTGAACTGGATGGTTTCTATGGAAATGAACAATAGTTATATGGTCACCATTCTTTGGATTCAACTTCCACCATCCACCATGCTGGGATTTGAATCCATATCTCAGGACATTAGCCTGAGCCTCAGGATTACTATTCCAATTAAACTTACTGCACTGCCACCACCGCTTCCCCTTAGCATGATTTCTGTCACTGATACTGATAATTCTCTTTTGGCAAATGAAGAATTAAAATATTCTTTCTGGGCTTGTGATCTGACTTCATCTGACATCACCTTCAAATCTGCCATAATGAATTGTTCACCAGGTAGTGTTACTGTCTCAACGACTTCAAGTAAAGATTTATTGATGGGGTCAAATGGGCCATACTGCCAATTATCTTTCTCATCGTTTGCATCTTTTAGAAAACTTCGATCTCTGATATCTGAACTCTCTTCAGTGGTGGTTGGAGGGGAAAAGATTTACGCCAACCCTAAGTAGTCACACACTTCCATCTTGTTGACTGTATGAAACAGTTCTGTTATGCCAACATAGATAATCTCAACTTTTTTGGGGTTCCACCATGGTCTAGGAGGCCAACGAAATCTACTGATTATCCCTTGACCTGTTCTTTAGCAAGTGTTTGTTCAATAACTAACATTTCTTTGACGTGTGGTTTTGTAACTGGCTGCTCATTGGTCAGCAGTTGCCTGACCAGCATCTCTCTGAACAGACTTGGCATGGTTGGTTGCTTTTGACCTCCCAAGTGTAATTAGTTGAACTCCTTCTGCCGTATGAATAAGGTTTAGGTCAAGACATGAGCACAGGGAAGTAGTATTTAGTCATTAAACAAAAACAGAAATTGCTGGAAAAGCTCAGCAGGTCTGTCAGCATCTGTGGAGAGAAATCAGTGATGACATTTCGGGTCCAGTGATCCTTCCTCAGAACTTGTGTTCAGGGCTAGTAGTTAGTCATGATTGTTTGCTACCATTGTTTGGGGCAGGTCTGGTGCACAGCTTGCTCTCTCCCTGCCTGACAAATTCCTCAATTGCTGTCAACTAAATAAGTCTGTGATTGAAAGCAACACTCGTAGAGAAGCCTGCAGGATATCCATGGGAATGATAAACTACAGGCAGAGAACTAGCACAAATTCACTCACTAAGACAATTGGGCGAAAAGGAAATTGTGATGTATTGGGATCTCACTTTGTGATCAGGCTATGAGCAATTTTTATCCATTGTTGTTTTCTGATATTTAAGGTAGACTCTTGTGGAGGAGATAAGTGTCCCAGCTGCTGGCTGGAGAGTCAGCAAGAACCCTGTGTCACCTCTTTTCAAGAAGGCCCTCCACTGCTTGTGCCACACTAGCACTAAACAGCTGTTTACCCCAGCTCAAAGGTCAAAGGTGCAAAGTGCCTCCGAGAGCTCCCTGACAGGCAATGAAATGCTGGTAAGTTCTCCTGTAATTAGTTCACCAAAGGATAAAATGTGGCTGTAGAGCAGAGCATAGAGGACATAGAGCCAAGTCATCACCTTGAATGTGTAGAATTGTCCCATTGCATCCAAACAAAAAAGTGGAAGGTGTTTGGATGCAGCAAGCAAAATCTACTGGATTTTTAGACCTAAGAGTGCCTTTTGAGCAAGTTTTCAGGTTATTCAATGTCCCAGTCAATAAGGTATATTAGTAATCTGAACAAGAAATAATTTAGAGATCTCTGATTTTTCTCTGAACAGCAAAACCAGGATAAATGGTCTTCCATCCCCAGATGTTCTTCCGCCTGGAATATAATCAGTAGTCCACCACCAGACTCAGTAGCCCTGAGCCACAGCTACACTGTTTCAAATGGATGTAATCCAAATAGAGTTGCTATCCATTTCTCTAAATCCTGGTTCTCAGAGGGCACTTAGAAGAAATATCAGATTTAAAATCAGAAAAAAACCACAAAAATCACAAGAGAAGTAGTGAATCTAAATAACATCTAAATGATAAGGTTCCAGAAGTCTGAAATGATTTTTGTTTTGCAAGTAAAGCTGTAATTGTGATTTTTCAATGCAAAGCCTAAAGTTCTACTGAAGCTAAAGAAGATAATTGTGGATAGAGGATACTCAAAGGATTTAGCTTTTAATGATGAATGCGCTATTCTGCAGGGATGTAAATTTAAATTATGTGCAGTATTCTGCTTATTACAGATGTTCTATAATTATAATGTATTCAGACAGTACTGGAAATTTCTCTGATGAATTTGTTTTGCAGTTCTGTAGCTGCTGCATCTTTCTCATGTCCAACTTTAACTTGACTTTGAGAATTTAGATTTGACTCTTTGAGTCAGACTTTCATTACTATGTTGGAATGGATGGGTGGGATTTAAGCATGGTTGGTGGTTCCTGATTCCAGGTATCCTGTTCTCTTTTGTATTATGCATAATTTTGAAGGGCACGGGATATGGCTGAGAGTATAGAGGTCACATGGAGCAATCCTGTCCTTGCCTACTCCATAGGGAATTTTAAGCATCCTATTATTTCCATTGAATCAGGGCAAAAGTTGTTGAATATAATGTTGTATGATAAATGTTATATATACAGTGATTAATGATAGGCCTTTGGTTAGAAAAAGAAGGGATCAATAAATTAACAAGCATTGTGAAAATGTTCAGATACATTAGCGTACATTATCCACTGAATAATGTGTTCTTCAACGTTCAACAGTGTTGAGTTCAGATCTTAATATATTCATAACTACCTGTGATTTAATCTATGTATTGTTTGAAAGTCCAGTCGTCTGTTCAGTCTTTGAAACAGTGGAAGAAATGAACATCTGATAATCAGCTGACTGCTCTGAGGTTTTGTTGGCAGAGCTGTGCAGTGGAATTTAATTATGAATATTTGGCTGAATTCAAAACTCCTACTACTGGATTCAGATCAGAAGAACTTGATGCATCTATGAACTTTGTTTTGATTGACAGCTTAATAAACAATGAATAGACTAATGTTTGGAAGAGAGTTTTGAAAACCTGCTTGGACCATATAATAGGAGTAACTTTTCAAATGGAATTTCTATGGCTCTGTCGTTTAGTGACTCATAAGTTCTGCATATTGTGAATACTGAAGGGAACAGGGATGGTATTATCAAAGAAAAGTGAACTGGAGGGAGCAGGTGAGTTTATAAGGAGATATGGGGCTTTAGAGAAGGCAAGGGATATGAGGGAGTATGAGAAGTTCTGAGGTTGTTGTCGGTAAATGACCTTGAGCGTCCTTTAATTTGGCTACTTATTAAGAAATCTTATGGACAATCAAGGACTGAAACAATGATTTAAACTTTACTGCATGCAGCAACCGAAATAAGAACCCCCAAGTAAGCAAGTTAGTCCTCACAAAAGAACTTGGTTATTCCACAATTCATAGTGAAATTTAGCCATGATTCCACTACGAAGTATCCAGGGTTCAATCCTTGTGCAGTGTTGTTCTTCGATGTTCTGCCATTGAATTGTTCTGGTGTTGGATTCTTATACAAATTTTTTCATCCTTAATGTCTATGATATGATAATATTGATGATTCTTTAGATTCTGTCATCCACAATATTGCAAGTCTGCAGTTTGCCTTCTTATCAGAAGTAGCTTCTTTGTTCCTTGTTACATTTGGAATGGTCAGTCTGTTTGAAGATACAGCTTTACTGTGATTAACTTCTTAAATTCCTCTGCAGGGCCATCAGTTGTCCTTGTAGCATGAGGCAGCCAGTTATCAAGAAGTTGATAAAAGAGTTTATTTATGCTACTTCGACTCCTTCTTCTCCCAGACATGGTTAATTGATTTCAAACCTTGAATAGGTTTGTCCTTGCCTTTAACAGCTCATTCCAGACAGAGTAGTTGTTGGTTCTTTTCATGTGCAATAGTTTATTTTTGTTGATACATTCAATCCATGAACAGTTATTAAAGTTCTGAAATTTGCACTATCATAAGGTGCATGAAGGCAAAGGAATGGAGAGGGCATAGCAGATTTGAGGGGGTATTGAGCCACAGGAGCATAGAGTGGGGAGGAACATATGGAGATAGGAAGGAGCATGGTGTGTATATAACTGAAGAAGGTGAGAGAAGAGGACTAGGGTACCTAACAGTCATATACAGATCTGGGCCTATCTACGAGCTAACTGAGGCAAACCTTTTAACCTGCTCACCTTGACATTTACCTGGCTTGGTTTCCAACTTAGGCCTGCTTCCAGAAGTGATGGCGCCAACTCTAGTCCAACCCTGCCACCCCATCATGGACATAGTGACTGTGGGCACCGCTAGTCAGGCGATGGGAGAGTGACATCAGGAATTGTATGGCACACAATTCCAGTCTCAAGAATTGAAATTTGCATGTTTGCCTGGATTAAAGTCTTAATTTTCAGGATGTCCTGAAGAGCAAAACTGTGGTGGATCCAGCAGAAAACCACTATTCATGAAATAACACTGGGAACATATTCATGAGAGCTCCACAGCATCTCTGAACTTTTGTTCATTCCCTATTGCATACAAGCGGCCTGGTCATCTTTTTCTTGAGCTTTTCTCCATCTCACTGCTTGTCCCTTTCAACTATATTAGTTGCCATTGTGCTATGTATTGGAGAGTCCTTGTTCCAAGAATCTAACCTGCTACCTACTTCATTGTGAAAGATGCAGTGACAGCTAATCTGATGAAGGAAGAATGAATTTCAACAACTCCCTGTACGGTGGGCAATGATGTATAGAAACCTGTGCCTGTAGCTACATACTAATTGGATATTCAGGAAATGAAATCCCTTTTGGTTGACATTATATTGCAGCTGACAGTAAAGAATACAAGCTAGAGCTTCCAAATGCCATGGAAGCTCCGCAATAAGATGAAAATTAATGGCCCACTTTCTCAATTGTCGTGCTTCTGTGTCAAATGTAATTATTGGGCAAACAGTGTATTATGCGAGAATGGACAGCAAGTGGGCAGAGTGGGTCTGTTATCTCATGAAATTAACCAGTAGCCAAGAAATTAGAGATAACAAGGTGTAGAGCTGGATGAACACAGCAGGCCAAGCAGCATCAGAGGAGCAGGAAGGCTGACGTTTCGGGCCTAGACCCTTCTTCAGAAATGG
>NC_063336.1:102454581-102557474 GCF_021869965.1 Rhincodon typus
CTGTCCGTCCTCCCTGGACTGACCTATCTCCTCCCTAACTCCCCACCGACACTCACCTTTACTGGCTCCATCCCAGTCTCTTTGACCTGTCTGTCTCCTCTCCACATATCTTCTCCTCTATCCATCTTCTATCCGCCTCCCCGTCTCTTCCTATTTATTTCAGAACTCCCTTCCCCTCCTCCATTTCTGAAGAAGGGTCTAGGCCCGAAACGTCAGCCTTCCTGCTCCTCTGATGCTGTTTGGCCTGCTGTGTTCATCTAGCTCTACACCTTGTTATCTCAGATTCTCCAGCATCTGCACTTCCTACTATCTCCAAGAAATTAGATGCAAGTTGTGACTATCTGAGCCAAAGTAACAGCTACCCTGTTTCCTGAAGAACAGTTACAGATCTTTAGATTAAAATTCTCAAGAGATTGAATTGTAGTATGTTTGTACTCAACTTGAGGGTAATACGTAAATACAATTATCCTAATCCATTCACACCAGTATGTGTTGGCATGCATTGATTCACGGATAACATTAACTCAGGGTTACCATGTGTCTTCATGAGACTGAACTGCCTGATTTTAGACCTGAAGGTTTTTGGACACATGGGGCAGAATATCGCTCGAGCCAAGTGGGATCCAGAGCGCCAAATTTCCTTCCTTTTCTTTCCCTCTCTGTCATATCTCATAAAGACAAATAAAAACAGAAATTGCTGGAGAAACTCTGCAGGTCTGGCAGCATCTGCAAAGAGAAAACAGCATTAAGGTTTTGCGTCCAGAGTCTTTATAAGGGAAATTCTGAAGAAGGGTCACTGGACTCGAAATGTTACACTGTTTTCTCTTCACAGATGCTGCCAGATCTGCAGATACTCCCTAGCAATTTCTGCTTTTAGCTGTTACAGATTTCCAGCATCCTCAGTTCTTTGTTTTACTTCATTTTATTTTGTTATTAAGACATTTTGATTCAAAGTATGATTCAGTTTGATGGACAAGTTGCAGACATTTTGAACAATTTGTAGCGGGTTCCTCCAGGTTATTAATGTTGAGCCTCTGTGATTTAAGGAGAGCTTCAGACAATCTTTGAAATGTTTTCTTTGACCTTTTCTGAAACCTTGGCCACTTGAGAGTTGGGAAAATAGGACCATGTGGGAGAAATGCTGTGTAGCCATCCAGACACAGAGTCCATTCCATCATAGTTGATTTTGCAGGAGTTTTACCTGAATTCTATGTAATTTGTATATTTGAATGCTAGTATGTCTGGGAAGTTTCTGAATCTCTTACACCGTTATCATATAAACATAACCTCTCAGTTCCTGCTCTTTCTTCAGAAATCTGTCACAAAGAGAGGAAGACCACAAACCAGTTTCAACTATGGCTCAATTTTAACTTTCCAAATATCTTGGGTTTGGTGGATTAGCTTTGGCTATTTGTAGAGCTACCTCCATTGTAGCAATGAGTCTTTCATTTAATTATAGATACTAAAGCAGATGGCATGTCAATTTTCAAGCTTGAGGGGATGAGGGAAAGGAAAATGAAACAGAGTGAGGGAGGTGACAGAGGCTTAGTTGTAATATCACTGGACTAGTAAGCAAGAATCACAAGATTCAGCTTTGGGGGCATGGGAATCTAGATTTGATCAATAAATCTGGAATTGTAAGCTAGTCTCAGTGATCATGACCATGGTGACAATCACCAAATTGTTGTAAAACACACTTTTGGTTCAGTAATGTCCTTTGAGAAGGAAATCCATTAACCTTACCCAGTCTGGCCTGGTGTCGCTCCATGACCCATGACAACGTGATTGATTCTTAACTGCCATCTGAATTGACTCAATTAGTCTGAGGGCAGTTAGGGAGGGGAAGCAAATGCTGGTCTTGCCAGGGACACTCACATCTCATGAAAGAATAGACTTTCTCCCAACTGGAGAATCTCCAGCAATTTCTGTCTGGATTCAAGTGTATCCTAGATGCCTCCTGTCAGTTTACAGTAAAACTATATTGACGCTGTTCTTATCTCTTGTAGCCACATGTACACTTCCAGGCACCTTTTAGCTTGACAGGGAAGTTACCAACACTTCCCAAACTGGGCAAGAATTAAAAATTAAAGTTTGGCTACAGAGATATGGAGGGTTTGAGCTACAAGGAGAGGCTAGATAGGCTGGGGCTTTTTTTCACTGGTGTGTAGGAGGTTAAGGGGTGAGCTAATAAAGGTTTATAAAATCATGACGGTATAGGTCAAGTGAATAACAATGCCTTTTCCCTAGAGTAGGGGATTTCAAGACCAAGGGGCATATTTTTAAGGTGAGAGGGTAAGGATTTTAAAAAGACAGAAGTGGCAACTTTTTTACACAGAGTGTGGTCCATATGTGGATTGAATTTCCAGAGGAAGTGGTGGATGTGGGTACGGTTACAATATTTAAAAGACATTTAGATAAGTACGTGAATAAGAAATGTTTGGAGGGATATAGGACAAGCGTAGGCAGGTGGGACTAGTTTTGTTTGGGATTATGGTCAATGTGGACTGGTTGGACTGAAGGGTCTGTTTCTGTGCTGTCTGACTCTATAATAGAACTCAATTTGTGTCTTTCAATGTATCCTTGCTTTCTTGCAATCGGATAGGTTGGGATGGGCACCCAATGGGTATGACCAAATTGCCTTTCAACTATCCCTGTCAGTTGGGGAACTGTTAAAATTCACCCACCTCCAGAAACTCTGCCTCACGTTAAACTATACTCCAAACATTTTATGAGTTATGGGAAAAAAGAAGTTGCATATATTTATTTTAAATGCCTTTACTTTACAAATAGGATGATTCAGCTGGTGGACCTCAATAAAGCTAGTATAGCCCAATATTTTCACCAGTGTTCTTAACCACACCTGGACTTGTACCGTTTCCTCCATCTGAAACTACATTGTGTTCTTTGCTCAATGAATTGAAGACCCATGAGAAAAATGTAACACATTAAACAGTGTAAATAGCCCAAAGTCGGCTTTGTGAATTCAGCTGCAAATTTGGTTCACAAATCGTGAAATGGAGCTGGTCTCAAGTGAAAATAACTTATGGAGTCCCCATGAAGTATGAGAGGCTGTTGGTGGTAATATTTTTCTTCACTATATATTCACATACATATATGATCAGTGTAACTAAGAAATTTTACAAAAGCCTGAAGGAGACTTTCACTTTACATCTCAGTATCTTCGATCTTCCATCGCTGCGTCTGAACTCCTGGTCCAGGGCTTTGCTTCCTTTTGATTTCTTCGTTTTTTTTTTACTCTTGGTCTGCTTCCTTCTCGTTTGTCTTTTTTTCTCTCCTTAAAAACCTTTTCTGGTGTCTTTGGTGGGGCAAGAGCGGACCCGGCCTCCTGAGCATGTGCGACAACAGAGTCAGCTCCTCTCGCTTCGGTGAGGGCAAGTCTTGTGGAAGAGGGCGCAGGGAAGTCAGACCCAGGCCAGAGGAGAAAGTGAGCCCAGCTCAGGAGAGAGCGAGCCCAGAGGCAACATTGGCAAAGTAGGCCCAGCGGCGAAAAATGGAACCTTAGGATCGGCGACGTTGTCGTTGGCTGGGTCTGGCACTGGTGGCAGTGAAACAGTGGCAGGATGGCGCCATGGCAACATCGACCACGATGGTTTTGTCTCCGCTATTAGTGTGCCCGGCGCAGGTGGTGGCGAAGGTGAATCGGCCCAACAGTGAAAGATGGTTCCCGATGATCAGCAACTTTGATGTTAGTTGGGTCTGGCAAGGTCATGGTGGTTCTGAGCCAGCTCAGAACTCGTGCATAGATGGACTTCTTTTTAATCTGCAACTTTTCATTTTCTCTTAATCTTAAACTATCAAATTGGTGCTGAATTATGGCGATAAACGAAAGCTTTTTGCTGTATTTTATTTTGTATTTCATTTTAAAATGCACATGACAATAAATTATTCATTCATTCATCATTTATTCATTCGGTACTTCCCATGCTGACTAAATGACCTGGAAATCTTCTGACATCCAAATATGTCAAATTCCTCCAAATAGGAAGAAGGAGGCTTATGTAAGGTTTAGGAAAAGAGGAACAGAAAAGGCTCTAGAGGGATACAAGTTAGCCAGGAAGGAGCTGAAGAAAGGGCTTAGGAGAGCTATAAGGGGGCATGAGAAAACCTTGGCGGATAGGATCAAGGAAAATTCCAAGGGTTTTTACACGTATGTGCAGAACAAGAGAATGACCAGAGAAAGGGTAGGACCGATCAAGGATTGTAAATGGAATTTGTGCACAGAACCTAAAGAGATAGGAGAGGTCCTTAATGAATACTTTTCTTCAGTATTCACAACTGAGAGGGACCTAGTTGTAGAAGAGGAACAGGCAGTTAGGCTAGAGGAGGTTGATGTTAGTAAAGGAGATGTGCTAGGAATTCTGAGGAAGTTGAAGATAGATAAGTCCCCCAGGCCTGATGTGATTTATCCAAGGATTCTATGGGAAGCGAGGGACGAGATCACAGGGCTTTTGGCAATGATCTTTTCGTCCTCACTGTCCATGGGTATAGTGCCAGAAAATTGGAAAGAGGCAAACGACATTCCCTTGTTCAAAAAAGGGAACAGGGATAACCCTGAAAATTACAGGCCAGTTAGTCTTACGTCAGTGGTGGACAAATTATTGGAAAGGGCTCTGAGAGACAGGATTTATGATCACTTGGAAAGGCACAGTTTGATTTGTGATAGTCAGCATGGATTTGTGAGGGGTAGATCATGCCTCACAAACCTTATTGAATTCTTTGAAGAGGTGACCAAACACGTGGATGAACGTGGAGCAGTGGATGTGGTATACATGGATTTAAGTAAGGCGTTTGATAACGTTCCCCATGGTAGGCTTATGCAGAAGGTAAGGAGGCATGGGATAGGGGGAGCTGTGGCAGATTGGATTCAGAATTAGCTGACCCTTAGAAGACAAAGGGTGGTAGTGGACGGAAAATATTCAACATGGTGCTCAGTTACGAGTGGTGTACCACAAGGATCTGTTCTGGGTCCTCTTCAATTTGTGATTTTTGTAAATGATTCGGATGAAGGAGTGGAAGGGTGGATTAGCAAGTTCACGGATGATACGAAGGTGGGTCACGTTATGGATAGTACGGAGGGCTGTTCTAGGTTACAAAGGGACATTGATAGAATGCAGAGCTGGGCTGAGAAGTGGCAGATGGAGTTTAACCCTGAAAAGTGTAAGGTGATTCATTTTGGAAGGACAAATTTGAAAGCAGAATACAGGGTTAAAGGAAAGATTCTTGGCAGTGTGGAGGAGCAGAGGGATCTTGGGGTTCATGTCCACAGTTCCCTGAGAGCTGCCACCCAGGTGGATAGAGTTGTTAAGAAGGCGTATGGTGTAGTAGCTTCCATTAATAGAGGGATTGAGTTCAAGAGCCGTGAAGTTATGCTCCAGCTGTACAAAAGCCTGGTTCGGCCACATCTGGAGTATTGTGTCCAGTTCTGGTCGCCTCATTACAGGAAAGATGTGGAAGCATTAGAAAAGGTGCAGAGGAGATTTACCAGGATGTTGCCTGGAATGGAGGAAAGGTCTTACGAGGAAAGGTTGAGAGAGCTAGGGCTTTTCTCTTTAGAATGAGGAAGGATGAGAGGTGACTTGATAGAGGTGTACAAAATGATCACAGGTATAGATAGAGTAGACAGCCAGAGACTTTTTCCTGGGGTGGAGGTAGCTTTTACGAGGGGACATAGTTTTAAAGTGAAACGAGGTAGATATCAGTGAGACGTCAGAGGTAGGTTCTTTACTCAGAGAGTGGTAGGGGCGTGGAATGCATTGCCGGAGAGGGTAGTGGAGTCGGCCTCATTAGGGGCATTTAAGCATCTCTTAGATAGTCATATGGATGATAGTATAAGGTAGCGGTGGAGGTTAGATAGACCTTATGTTTAGGGTAAAAGGTCGGCACAACATCGTGGGCCGAAAGGCTGTACTGTGCTGTATTGTTCTATGTTCTATGTTCTATGTCAGGAAGAGATAGTGGTATGGTCAGTTTGACCTGAAGGTAGCAGAACTTCCTGAAAAAAAACATAGTGGTAACTAATCACATTTTAAGTGGTGTGTGCAGCTGCGTGATCTATTTTAGTGAGTCAGTCCTCTTAGTATGATTTAAGTAGAGGGTTTGTTAAGCAGTAGGCATGATAATAGTAGATTTGTGGAGGACATTTGTCTGGCATTCGTGGCTATCTAGGATAAGCTGGGACAATCTGAGTAGGAGGGCTCTGCTTGAACCCTTCCCCACCTTCCAGGTCTCTCAATTCACAAAGCCTGAGATGGCATGACGTCTGGATAGATGCAACGTGGTTGTATTATCGTGCATGAGGCATTCAGAACTGTTTATCCTTTCCTGCATGACATTTTCACTTATTCACATATTAATGCACATAGACCGACATGAAAAGTGGACACACAAAAAGCGAAATCATCCACGGTATAAGAAACCTGTTAAAGGAAGACATAGAAAGTTCACAAAAAACAAATTTATGTGCGAATGAAAATGGTGAATTAACAGTGACATGGTGGCACTGTGGTTAGCACTCTGCCTCACAGCGCCAGGGGCCTGGGTTTGATTCCTCTCTCAGGCGACTGTCTGTGTGGTGTTTGCACATTCTCCCTGTGTCTGTGTGGGTTTCCTCCAGGTGATCTGGTTTCCTCCCACAGTCCAAAGATGTGCATGTTAGGTGGATTGGCTATGTTAAATTGCCCATTGTGTTTAGCAATGTGTAGGTTAGGTGTGTTAGCCATAGGAAATACAGAGAAAGAGTAGGGGGATGGATCTGGGTGGGATGCTTTTCAGAAGTTTGTTGTGGACTTGTTGGGCTGAATGGCCTGTTTCCACACTGTAAGGATTCTATGATCTATAACAGTAAACCGTGATTTAAATTAACAAATTATTTCAGTTGCCAAAATGAGAATGGCTGTCCTATGTGTCAGACCCCAGGGAAGTATCCGCAAGTTAGAACATAGAACAGTACAGCACAGGAATGGGCCCTTCAGCCCATGAAGTTGTACCGAACATGACGTCAAATTAAATTAATCCCTTCTGCCTGTCCTTGGTCCATATCTCCCCGTTCCTTGCATATTCATGTGCTTATCTAAAAGTCCCTTATACGCCTCTATCATATGTGCCTCCAACACTACCCTGGCAACGTGTTCCAGACTCTTACAACTGTGTAAATAACTTGCCCCTCATATCTCCTTTGGACTTTCCCCTCTCACCTTAAATGTACACCCCCTAGTATGAGACATTTCAACCGTGTGAAAAAGATTCTGACCATCAACGCTTTCTATGCATCTCATAATTTTATAGACTTCTATCAAATCTTCCCTCAGCCTCTGACACTTCAGACAAAACAACCTGAGTTTTTCTGTTCGGAGGAAGGGTCACCGGACCCAAAATGCTAACTCTGATTTTTTCTTCACAGATGCTGCCAGACCTGCTGAGCATTTCCAGCAACTTCTGATTTTGTTCCTGAGTTTTTTTAGCCTCTCCTTATAGATCATATCCTCCAAGTCAAGGCAGGATCCTGGTAAATCTCTTCCACACCCTCTCCAAAGTCTCCACATCCTTCCTGTAATGTGGCGACCAGAATTGAATGCAAAATACTCTAAGTGTGGCCTAATGAAAGTGTTGTAAAAGCTACAACTTGACATCCTGACTCTTGTGCTCAATTCCCTGACCAATAAAGTCAAGAATGCAATATGCATTCTTTAGGCAGCCATGGACTTGAATCCCAAGACCCCAAGTTATTATGGTTTCAGACAAGGTACCCGAAATTATCAAGCCATCAGGGGAAGAGGGATGAACTGCCTTCGATTTTTTATTCACTCATCTGTTCACTTCATCGCAACAAGATTAATTTACAAAGCATCCCCTCCCTTGTGCCAACCTTTCTCCCAGACCAAATGAATAGTGTTTTAAAAGGAGCCAAGTGGAGGAGACTTTGTTGAGTTAACAAAGAATAACTTTATTAATTACTAAACAGGAGAAGAAATAATAATGCAATCTTCATTCACACAGTTTAGAAATGAGAACTGAGTCCAAAAAATAAGAGAAGTTAATTCAGATCAGTCTCTATGCGTCATTGTGAAGAATTGATAATGGAAGGTGAATTGTTGAACAGTCAATTTTGAGATTCTTGGCTTTGCAGGTCAGTTGAAATCCTTTTGTTTTGTTTCCTTTTGATGGCAGCTGGTTGGCAGCACTCAGGATGAGATATTATTTTTGTGTCTTATTTCCTTTTGACGGTCTTGTACCTGACTGGTGTCTTGAACTCAGGATGATAGGATCCTTTACCTGCAATGCAGGAGTGGCTGTTGGGTGGTTTTAGGCCTCAAGTCCCTATTCCAGATAGACCACAAACTATTGATGACCCTCCTTAACATCACAGAGCTAGAACAGATGCCATCCTGAACCCACCGTGGAAAATGTCCAAGATAAAGTCCAAATCCTCAACAAAGCCGACATTATTCTGTATAGGTTTCTCCACAGGGATGCAGGAAGAAGTGTCAGTCATGGTCTGCAGTTTTACTTGGATATATTCTGTGGGACCAAAACTGACTTGACTGAATCTTGAGTTCTTTTGTTCGACATTGTTCTTACTTTGTCACCACCAACGAAAGCATCCTCAGATGAAGCAGATCAGTACTGGCATCGAGCAGCAAATAGCCCTGGCTTACCTGGATTGAAAGCCCACCCATGAATAGAAAGATAGTCTGTGACATCACCTGAACCTCTTTTAAAGTAGGCCCGAACCCCTGACTTTTGATGATTTGCATTGACCATAATGGGCTTCGCTTGTAAATATTTAATTGGCTGCATGGGTGATTACTGGTGATGGTTATTAGATAATGAAAAAGTGATTTTGGTGATGGGAATGTCATTCAGTTCTGCTTAATAGCACAATTGCGTATATATACAAAGTAAAGCAGACCCAGGGATGAGTCTGTAGAACTCTCTGTCTTGCCCACAACTAGCCTAAGTATGCCACAAGAAGTGGCTCTATTTTGATGTTCCTTTCAAGTCGCGCTTCCTGAGTTACTACATACCCCAACTACCACAATGGACTGTTCATATCCTCCATCACAAGGTAGATGTGTTCCTACTACTGCTCTTAGAAAAAAATGGACACTGCCGGGCATATTAGTCAACTCACCACAGTATCTTTTCTTCTGATTCAGAAGGCCTGACCATGACTCTTGTTGGGTGGGGGGGAGCAGGAGTAGAATGAAAATGTAAACATTTTAAGTTGTAAATAGCTAATGGGCAGAGTGCAAGTTCTGGGGGTGTGGGGAAAGGGGAAGAGGAGCACAAGGAGTTAAAAGCTGTTATTGCTCATAGCTAGAAGCTCAGTGAAATCAGGTGATGCCAGGTCAGATGTAACTGGGACTGGGACTGGGACTGGGACCGGGTCGGGGGGGCGGTGTAAAAGATTCCAATGGAGTCTTGCTGAACCCTATCTCTGCAATTAGTGTAAACAGTGCCAAAAAAAATCATGGGCCCAGTTATGATATTTATGTGCAATATACAGTGCTATTTCTATTATGAACCTCAAGGGCTTCCACTGTGTAACTATCCAAATGGTGAGTGAGACCAGAGGTGCAGCACAAAAGTGTGCCGTAGGTGGATTGAAGATGTGCCATGAGGGATTTTTGAGGCTGGCACATGTTGCAAAACATTTTCTGTGAATGGGAGGTGCTTGTGGCCGGTGCCCATAGACCGTACCCTGAGATGATGATGCGCAGTGTTCAACATGGAGGTCCTTCAGAGTGAGCAGTGAGCTGAAAATGTGAGGATTTCCATGTTGATTCTATCTGATTTCCATGTTGAAGATTCATACATGTATAACTTATTCGGCGAGTTTGTTGAGATAGGAACTTGAATACAACGAGACAAGTTGTCGTGTTTAACAAGCTATAATCTGCCTTACTTGGCAACTCACCACTTCTCAGCGAGAAACTCACCTCACTATGCGGCGAAGGTACTGAGTTCAAGGTAGGTCACACCAGACTTTGTGTCCAAATCTGCTAGAAATCTCATCATGGCCCGTATTGTTCAAACCACTTTAAGAATCTGCCCTCTGTTTTTACCCTAATCCATTCTAAAAAGCATCAACATCCTTGTTGATTATCCAGACACTCATATGTTTAAGACTGCTCCAGCCCGTTAGGTAACTGCAGAGGCGCTGGCTATCCCACCCTATGAGCTTCTGAGCTCTGAATCGCCAATTGATTCCCTGTTGGGTACATGCCTGAATGACTAATAAGGTAGAAAACAGGAAGTTAGTGTGGGAACAGCTGTGTGCAACTCTGGTGTGCATTGATCCCATGATCAAGTTAGTTTGTTGCTTTATATTGGTGACTGAAATTGTTCTAAACAGCAACAACCTATTTTGTTATAAATTGAACAAACCATAGATTGTGGATATGTGAAGCCAAGATTTATAGCCTGAAATAAGTATTCCTATGTAAAGGTTTTCTTCCTCTCACAGGAGCAAATCTGTCATTGTTTAGATAATAAGAAACAACTAAGATTCGATTTGGATATATTTTTCTTTATTTTGTAGATCATGGCATATAAGTTGACCTTAGATATAAGATGTCCCTATTTCTTCTGTTACAATTAAGCCCTAGGAAAGGATCTCCCAAGTTATTCTGGTTTCAGATGGATACCTCAAATTGTTAAACTCTGGATTGACAAGGGATTATGTGGCTCCCTTTCTTTGTTCACCAGCCCCTTGGTTGGCCACAACAAGATTAGTTTGCAAAGGATCCCTTGGTTGTGGATGCCTTTCCCCAAACAAAATGAATTTGTGTTTTAAAAGGAGCCAATTTAGCCAGGCTTTCTTTAGTTAGAAAAAAGACTGAGTTATTAATTGCCAAACCTGAAAAGAATTAATAATACAGCATGCACATCGGCTAGATTGAAGAAATGAATCCAAAAATATAAAAGTCAAAAGATATACAGATCAGTCTCTCTGAGTTGTTCATGAAGAGTAGATAGTGGAAGGTTGATAGCTCAGCAGTCAATTTGGGTATTCTTGTTTTTTGGAATTTGGTATCTCCTGTTTACCCTTTTATCGTGTTTCCTTTTGAAGGTGATTGACTGGCAGCTCTCAGAGCGACAGAGTGCTTCTGTGATCCTGTTTCTTTTTAACTAGCTCATTAGTTAGCTGGCTTCTAGCATACAGAGTGAGAAGATCCTTTGCTACAATGCGGGTGAGATGAGTGGGTGGTTGTTCAACTGTGACCTACACAACACACTAGTACTCGATGAAAACTAAAAGATCTGTGGATGTTGTAAATCAGAAACAAAAACAAAAATTGCTGGAATAGCTCAGCAGATCTGTAGAGAGAAATCAGAGTTAAGGTTTTGGGTTGAGTGACCCTTCCTCAGAACACTAGCACTCAAACCGAGGCTAGTATACATGAAACTCAGTTAATTAGCACACCTTCTTTCACTTGCATACTTTTTCTCATTAGCACACACAGACCAGGGTTGCAGTTAGTTTTCAATTCCCTTTAATATAGGTTCTTGGAAGACAAAACAAGAAAAATGTTTGGAAGAGGTGGCCTTCTGCTGACAGTCTGCCTCATCATCAACTGTCACTGTTACCCTTTCTCTCTGAAGTTTCCTTGACATTGAACAGGTGTGACTTTCCATGGGTCCCACACAGGACTTTGTTAGACAGCACTGAATTGACATCCACAATTTTTTTTATCAATGGAAGTAAGGGAGGAAATTGTGAGACCCCTTGCAGAAATATTTGCATCATCTATAACTATGCGTGAGGTGCCTGATGACTGGATGGTGGCCAACATTGTACTTTTGTTTAAGAAAGGTTGTAAGGAGACACCGCGGAACTATAGACCTATAAGTCTGACTTTGGTTGTGGATAAATGGTTGGATTATAAAAGGTAGGACTAATGGACATTTAGAGAGGCAAAAACTGGTTAGGGATAGTCAGCATGGTTTTGTGCAAGGAAAATCATGTCTCACAAACTTGTTTGAGTTTTTTGAGGATATTACTAAAACTATTGATGATGGCAGCACAGTAGACATTGTTTATTTGGATTTTAGTGAAGCTTTCAACAATGTTCTACATGGTAGACTACTTAATAAAGATAGGTCACATGGGATTCATGGTGGGCTTGCCAATTGGATACATAATTGGTTTAATGGCAGGAGACAGAGAGTAATGGAGGAGGGTTGCTTTTTGGACTGGAGGCCTGTGACCAGCGGTTTCCACAGGGATCAGTCCTGGGTCCTGTTTTGTTTGTTGATATATAAATGATTTGGATGAGAATGTAGAAGGCATGGTTAGTAACTTTGAGGGTGACACCAAAATTGGTGGCATAGTAGACAGTGAAGAAGGTTTTTGAAGGTTACAAAGGGATCTTAATCAAATGGGTCAATGGACTGAAAAGTGGCACTTGGAGTTCAATCTGGATAAATGCGAGGTATTGCAATTTGGTACAATAAACAAAGGTAGGACTTACACAATTAATGGTAGGACTTTGGGTAGTGTTGTAGAACAGAGCGATCTAGGGATGCAGGTACATAATTCTTTGAATTTTGCATCACATATAGACAAGATGGTTAAAAAGGCATTTGGCACACTTGCCTTCATTGCTCGGTCCTTTGAGTAAAGGAGTTGTGAAATCATGTTGGGGTTATATAGGACGTTGGTGAGGCCTCTTCTGGAATACTGTGTTCAGTTCTGGTTGCCCAATTATGGGAAGGATATTATCAAGCTGGAGAAGGTTCAGAAGAGATTTACCAGGATGTTGCTGGGTATGGAATGTTTGAGTTATAAGGAAAGGCTGGATAGGCTGAGACTTTTTTCACTGGAGTGTCGGAGGTTGAGAGGCAACCTGATAGAAGTTTATAAAATAATGAGAGTTATACAAAGAGTTAATGGTAGCTATCTTTGCAGGATTTCAAGACTAGGGGGCACATTTTTAAGGTGAGAGGAGAGAGATTTAAAAAAGACATGAGAGGCAAATTTTTACACAGAGGGTGGTTCGCACGTGGAATGAACTTCCTGAGAGTGTGTGGATGTGGGTGCAATTACAACATTTGGATTAAAAGACATTTGGATAGATACATGAATAGAAAATGTTTGGAGGGATATAGACCAGGAGCAGGCAGGTTGGAATTGTTTACTTTGGGATTATGTTCAGCATGGACTGGCTGGACCGAAGGGTTGTTTCTGTGTTGTATGACTCTATGACAGAGATCTGCTTTAAGATGAAAAATTTTGGAATAAAAGTTTAAAAATGGTCATGGCACTTAATGTTTCTGATCTTTTATGATATCCTGGTGCCAAAAGTCATGTTAAGGCCTGCACTTGGTTTTCTATGTTAAAACTTCCAATTTTCTGCACAATGTTGTGCTTGCATTAGGACTTGACAACAACATCAGAAATGCATGTTTTACTTGTCTTATAAGGCAGCACATGTGATCAAGTAGGCAATACACACCATGGAACCAAGAAGATTCATGGGAGTTTTAAAACATGCCCACACCACCCATGACAAACAGTGAATAGGGATGCGTCCTCAGGAAGAAAAGAAAGAAGTACAAAGCTGGTTTCAAACTAAAAGTTGCAACATTTGCTATAACTCATCAAATAATTGTGTTGCAATGAAAGAATTTGCTGTTACTGAGAAACTGTTGTGACAATGGAAGACGAAGGAATTTACCTTGAATAAGAAGCCCAAAGCCAAATGCTGTATGAGAACAAGGAGTGGATACTTGTCTGAACTTGAGAAGCATGTATTAGCGTGTGTCCTTGAAAATTGTTAAAATGTTGACATTGTTACTAGAAATGTAATATGTATACATGCACTTAAGTAGGCAAAATCAAACTCTGAGCCCAGCAAACATTTCAGAGCAAAGGGTAGTTGATATAACCACTTCATTGAACGTAAAGTAGCCCATCCATCAAACAGAAATGTCTACATTTTCAGCAGAAGATTGCCAACGGATGTTGTAATCAAAATGACGAGTTTCCAGTGAAACATCATCAGATAATGGTAGAAGAATGAGTACCCGTGCTACATCAGCAATATAGATGAACTGCACATGAATTTTAATACAGCTAGCTACCGAACTGTGGAAGAGTAAAGTATGGAAACAGTTCCAGTAAAAACTGGAGAACATAATAAAGCAAGATGCGCCTCTATAAAAAAAACCAAAGAACTGCGGATGCTGGAAATCTGAAACTAAAACAAAAAAGCAGGAACAGAAAATGTTCTGAAGCAGGGTGTCTGGCCCCAAAACGTTAAAGTCTGTTTCTCTCTCCACATATACTGCCGAGATGCGTCTCTCGTTGCTGTAAGAGGGTTTGACATCACCATAAAGCTTACAGTCACTTCACTGGGCAGCTATGAGTCAATCATGTTGATGTGAGACAGGAGCTACATAGAGTGAGACTGATTTGCCTTTTCTAAAATACTTTAGTGAACCATTTGGATTTTTTTGTAACTTTCCCAACAACTTCATTGTCAATTTTAGTGCTGCCAGCTTTTACTATATTTTGAGATATTGATTTTCACTACAGAATTCAAACTCTCAAACTGCTAAAGTATCAGGTACTTAAAGTTGTTTGATTGATGACTTAGTAGTTTGTTTAACTGACAGTTTGATAGCTTGTAGGACCAGAATTTTTTTTTCAAAGAAATGCAAATGAGTGTCGATCTGGACAGATCAGGTAAGTTTATATAACTTCTCACCTTCTCTAATTGTTATCATATAAATTCACCATTCTTGAAAATATATGAATCCAGGCATGCTTTGAACCTCTGACACCACATCCAGATGAAGATCTTACTTTAGGTATTAACAATTCATTTCTTGTTAACATGTTATTGATTTGTAAATGCTTCTGAAATTTGTAATTACATCCGCAGAACTGCTGGGGTAATTAGCATTAAGAAACAGTATGCAATATAATAATTAGTAAATACTGTTCAAAATATAAACCAGAAACATTAATTATAATGCCAACCCTCAAAAGAGTATCATGGCTGTTTTGTGAGGAGTAAAGGCCCAATTAAACACAACGATGTTTATGTCAGAATAACTTTTTTTTGGTTACTGCACCTGTTAGTAGAGGCTCAGAACGGGTGAAAAAGGGCTGGAAATGTACATACAGATCCACATGACTGGATCTACATTGGTACTGAGCAGAATCAACTTCTTAGTCTTTGTAGGATGTAGCTAAGTATGTTGACCCAGGCACATGACTTGTTAAATATAAAAGCAAAATACAGCAGAGACTGAAATCTGAAGTAACAACAGCAAGTACTGGAGAAAGTCAGAAAGTCTAGCAGCACATGTGGAGAGAGAATGTTGCCCCTTTGTCTTTTGTTCTGTGACACCTGTCATCTTTCATCTCCCTCATCTTCTAACCTTCTCTTCTGTTCCACTTGCTCCTTGCTCTCTCTTTCTATACAGTGTAAGACCTATCACTTCTAATCTTTCTCTTCAGTTTTGGAGAAGAATCATACCAGACTTGAAATGTTAACTTTGTTTCTCTCACTGCAGATGCTGCAAGACCTGCTGAATTTTTTCAGTGCTTCCAGTTTTCATTTCTGGTTTAAATATGATTCAGTTAAACTCAGTATAACCAGATATTCCAACATTTCAAGATGGGATTGTGGTTTGAGCCAGCAAGGAACATTAAAATTGATGCAATTCTGAAAGCATCACAAGCTTTAGATGTTCAAAGCATGGGCCTTTCCCAAGCTCAAGGTGAACAGCACCCAGTCTGTACATATTTCCTCTGTTATTTCTTACACAGACATGCACATAAACACCAGACAATCAGCCTCATATAATATAAATGCCATTTTACAGGTAAGGTTTGAACCAGTATTTTGTTATTCGTTCCTTCTCCATCACTGTAAACCTGGTTTATCGGTGCTCTCCCTGCCACAGTAGCTGACAGCCTTGGTGTTGCTTTCATCAAGACTTCATCAAGACAAGATTTTGCAATTTTACAGTATAGTTTTGAAATTGTCTTTTGTTAAAGTCATTTGGACATTGTAATCTTTTGTTTTACTATTGCAGGATGGGGAATTTAAAGTAACCAACTGTACCATGTGTCTGCAAGGATTACGCCCTTGATAGCGTTCCATAGTCTGCTCTCACCTCGGTATTTCTGCTGATGATTCCTCCCAGCCTTAACACAGGGATCAGCAGCACAGTCACTCACTGTTCTGTCTATACGTGCATCAAACATTTAACTGATCCCTTTACCACATGGCCTAAACTTTTACCTCCCTTCCCGATGAAGGCAGCAGAAAGATGGTAGAGCCAAGGCAGTGCAGTGTATTTTCTGCAGTAGAGTTTGTCATTACTGGTAGTTTAGAATAGCTGGCTTTCTACTTCTCCTTTCATACCACCATATGATCTTTCTCCCTTGAGCTCTGTGACTTACCAGGTGTGATCTCCTCAAATGCAGCCTCAGGAATGTGTGTAGCTGAGCTAACACTCACAAGCCTTGATGAAAGCAACACCAAGGCTGTCAGCTACTGTGGCAGGGAGAGCACTGATAATCCAGGTTTACAGTGATGGAGAAGGAACGAATAATAAAATACTGGCTCAAACCTTACCTGTAAAATGGCATTTATATTATATGAGGCTAATTGTCTGGTGTTTACGTGCATGTCTGTATGGGAAATAAACAGAGGAAATATGTAAAGACTGGGTGCTGTTCACCCTCAGCTTGGGAAGGGCCCATGCTTTGACCTTCCCTACTCCATCCATGCCTTTATAAACAAAAATATCTCAAATATCAATTAAAATTTGGCACTGCTGTATACCTCTCCTCTCTTTTTTAAATTTTTAATCTTTTTTAAAGTTTTATTATTGTCACGTGTACGGAGATACAGTGAAAGGTGTTGTTTTGCATACCATCCAGGCAAATCATACCTTACATAAGTACATCAAGGTAATAGAACAGAATGTAGAAAAGCTGCAGAGAAGGTGCACAGAAAGATCAACTTTAGTATATGAGAGGTTTGTTCAAAAGTCTGATAACAGGGAAGAAGCTGTTCTTTAATCTGTTAGTACTTGTTTTCAAACTTTTGTACCTTCTGCCCCTCTAAGTCAGTGCTTCCTTAAACAGTTTGAGCACCTTACAGTTGACTTTCAGAGCCTTATATATGTTTGTGTGATAAGACAACTCGAGGAGTAGCAATATATACTTTTGTCTTTGATATGTTAAAATTTCTTAACTCTCTTTGAAAACAGACCATGTGAATATTTGATGCCACAAGACTTTTGTTTATTCTTTCATGGGACCCAGGCATCACTGGCAATGCCAGGATTTGTTTCCCATTTGTAACTGTCCTTTGAACTGAATGGTTTGCTAGAAGAGTCAACCACACTGCTGTGGTCTGGAGTCACATGTAGGCCAGACCAGGTAAGGACAGCAGATTTCCTTCCTTAAAGGACATTAGTGAACCAGATGGGTTTTTAAAACATCAATGATAGTTGTCAAGGTCACCATTACTGAAACCAGTGTTATTTTCCAGATTTATTAATTAAATTCAAATTTTACCAGCTGTCATTTGAACCTGTGACCTGAAACCATTACTGTGGGCCTTTGGATTACCGACTCAGTGATGTTCCCACACCCTTTGATATGAACATTATGTAGCTTTATTTGCATCAGATGAGCATATGGAATAATGTTATAATTGAATCTGCACAGATTGACTTTAGACAGTGTAAAGCAATGAAAATGTTCTGCGTAAATGGGTCATCTTACTTGACTTAAAGCAATTTTTCCATTCCATTTATATTGTGCTCTTCATCTGTCTCTCTCTCATTTTAAGGAGTCTGAATCCAGTTTTTGCTGTTAGTCAAACCAACAACATCATCTCTAGAGTGGAATCCACTAATCTTATTGCTAATGACACTATTTACATTGGAATGAATAGAGTTGTCACAGCAGCAACGAGTGCACAATCCCTGGAATGTTGAACTGTTTTCTAATGTCTGCAGCACCTTGAATCACATGCCCTATCTTAAAGCAGACTTGAAAGCCCTCTCTCTCAGTGAAATGTAATTGAGAGCATAACTCAATAGAAGGCATAAAACACACCTCAAATGTACCAGTTGTCTCCTCAAATAGAAGTCGTTATTTGCAATTTCTTAGACTCCCTTGTGTTAATTACCATCTTGGTGTGCAGGTAAAGAGGTGCTGCTTGTATACTATAAATGGGTGTAAGGTGACAAATGTCACCAACCTCTATTTTGTGTGTGTGTGTGTGTGTGTGTGTGTGTGTGTGTGTGTGTGTGTGTGTGTGTGTGTTGTGGGGGGTGGGGTCCTTTACCTGGAAGTGGACAGCCACCCGTTTATTAAATTAGAAGAGTCTTATTGAGTAAATAATATGAGATCTATTGCATTACCGCAACTATTTACAGAGTATATGGAAAGGATCAACATTACCACAGAGATTGTCCGGACTGGCCTCATGTCTGTTTACTACCGGATTCTTCTTTACTTTAATTCCCAATGACACCACCACTGTGACTGGCGCATGCAGTCAAATACTAACCCTTTCAGATCCTGTCAGAACCATACACAGTAATCAGCCAACCTGCTTCACTTCAATATGTGTCACATCCACTCCATTCACCACCGATGCTCAGTAGCAGCAGTGTTTACTATCCAAAAGATGCACTGCAGAAATTTACCAAAGATCCTGAGACAGCACCTTCCAAATCCAAGGCCACATTTATCTAGGAAGACAAAGGCAGAAGATACATGGGATAAACTTCACCTGCAGGTTCCCTTCCAAGCCATTCGCCATCCCGACTTAAGATAGATTTTATTGTCATGTGTAATCAGTGTATAAAGTTGCTATTCTCTGGTGCAATCTTAGAACACAAAAGATAGGATTGAAAACCGAAGCAGAAATAAAAGAAACAGCCCAAAGAAAAGGAAATGTCCAGATCATTCCCCTGCCTCCGCCATGAGTCCTCGCCATCAGAAAAACAAAGCAACAAAGTCCACCCCTCAGGTGCCCCAAGTCCCCCCGACGCTGATGCTGGTCTGCTCCTTATCCTGCACTGGATGGTTCACATTTTAACCCCTACTCTTTGGCCATTGTTTGACCTTGACTGCAGGAACCTTGTTAGAGTGGAGACATGAAAGTCAAGTTTGTTTGCATACTGTTTCCACACCTTCCCAACTGTTTCTCAAATAGTGTGGAATTTCCAAATGTGATGGTATCATGTGACAAGGTCATGAGGGTGTGTGGTTGTAATGACTTCTGGCACTGGCCACCCTAAAAATAAGAGTTGGGAAGTTCACAATTTTCCAGTCCTTTTGATTTTCACCTGGCAATGTGATCCCCACAAATCCGTGTTTTCCCAATTGCTGAGCTATTAGGAGTGACCAAACATACACTCGGAACTTCATGGTGTAGAGCTGGATGAACACAGCAGGCCAGGCAGCATCAGAGGACCAGGAAAGCTGACATTTCGGGTCTGGACCCTTCTCCTCTGATGCTGCTTGGCCTGCTGTGTTCATCCAGCTCTACACCTTGTTATCTCAGATTCTCCAGCACCGGCAGCTCCTACTATCTCGGAACTTCATGTTTCTTCAGCAAGTAATACCCATACCTACAAAACTTTATTTACGATGGAAATCAATGTTTGTACTTTCATTTTATTTTCGAAAATTAAGATTTTTCACAGAACCCATTGGAGAATTGTGACTGTAGGGTTAATTCAGCAAATCCTTCTCCTACAGAGACATCGAGAAAATTGTGACCCTGAATCACCAGCTAATCAGCCTGTTCAACGCTATTGCAGCAAAAACAAATCTTGGATCTGTTAGACATCTGAGTTCCCAGTATTTAAAATGAGGAAAGGAGAATACGGAAGTGGGGGGCGGTGGTGGTGGGTGCTTGCCAAGGATAGGGAGCTTGAAATCTTGGATCTGGAGCTCCAGCCAACTTGAACCACTGGACCTCATTATTGTTACTTTAATGGTTCCATTTTCCACTCTCACACAGTCAGCCAAATTGACATGTTAGAATCATTGAAACCTTACAAATTGGAAGCAGGCCATTTGGCCCATTGAGTACATACCGACCCTCCGAAGAACATCCCATCCAGACTTGCGGCCTACCCCATCCCTGAAACCACGCTTTTGCCATAGCTAATCCACCTAGCCTGCACATTCTTGGACATGATGGGGCAATTTAGCACGGCCAAGCCACCTAACCCATACATCTTTGGATTGTGGGAGGAAACAGGAGCGCCCGGAGGAAACCCATGCAGGCATGGGGAGAATGTGCAACGGACAGTCACTCAATCGTGGAATCAAACCCTGGTCCCTGGTGTTGTGGGGCAGCAGTGCTAACCACTGGGTCACATGTTGACCAGGTGTGGACGCCTGTGATAGTAGTTCTTCAGCAATTGTGAATGAAGAGTTCTCAGTGGAACGTGTATCAAAGGCTGGAAAATGAAAGGGATGAAAAGATTGATTGAGCAAAGTTGATGGAAGTGGGGACAAGGGTGTCAGCAGATGATAGGGCAGGGACCTCGAGATCAGGAGTTGCCAGGAAACATCAATAGATTGGAACAGCAAAGATAGGTCATGGAGAGAGGGGAACACTTCTGCCCCTTCTGGCCCCCATGCAATCACTTAAAAAAAAATTGCCTCCTTCAGCTGGTGGCTCTGTTCTCTAACTAGCTGTTGGTTTTCCTGGGAAAGGTGTCCAACAACCATTACATTTAAATCAGAAATGAGCACAGAGATTGCTGGAGAAATTCAGCAGGTCTAGCAGCATCTGTAGAAAAAGAAAGAGAGTTAACATTTTAAAACAAAAAAAAACCAAAGAACTGCAGATGCTGGAAATCAGAAACAAAATCAGAAACTGATGGAAAAGCTCATCAGATCTGGCAGTATCTGTGAAGAGAAAGCAGAGTTAACATTTCGGGTCCAGTGACCCTTCTTCAGAACTGGTTGTTTAACCTTTTGAAACTGACCTGACTCTTCTTCAGAACTGAATGGTGCTGGAAAATAGTTTTTTAATATTTTTGACAGGGACAAAGAAGAGCAAGACAGCAAATGGCATAGAGGCCCAGTGTAAAAGACAAAGGGGTTTACAAGAGAGCAAAAAAAAGTTTAACTCAGACTCCCAATAGGGTTGGGTAAATTGATCTGATATAATAGTATCAGCTTCTCCAAGGTGTGATGTAGATGTGCCACATAACCCACTGTCATAAAAATGGGAGGAGTCACATGCATATTGGGTTGGGTTTGCTGTTTCACAATTTTAGATTTTAACTCATGGCCCATTGTTACCCCTGATAAGAGTCATAGAGTCATATAGCATGGAAACAGACTCTTCAGTCCAACACATCCGTGCCAACCTGGTTTCCTAAACTGAACTAGTTCCATTTGCTTGCAATTTGCCCATATCCCTCTAAACCTTTCCTATCCAGGTACCGGTCCAAATGTCTTTTAAATGTTGTAATTGTACTTATGTCTACCACTTCCTCTGGCAGTCCATTTCATACATGCACCACTCTCTGTGTGAAAAAGTTGTCCCTCAGGTCCCTTTTAAATCTTTCTTCTCTCACCTAAGCCCTTTCATTTCAGGTGCTCCTACCCTGAGGAAAAGACCTTGTCTATTCACCCTGTCCATGCCCTTCATGATTTTATAAATCTGAGGTTACCCCTCAGCCTCTGACACTCCAGTCTTCCCAGTCTTTCCAGCCTCTCCTTATAACTCAAGCCCTCTGGTCCCGGAAAGATCCCTGTAAATAATTTTTGGACCCTTTCCATTTTGATAACAACCTTCCTATAGCAGTGTGGAATGAAATATATGGAAAAATGGAGTATATTTTAAGGCAAAGAGACTGAGGAATAAGTCAAATAAGCTGACAGCACAGAGAGGCATGTGGGAATACGCTATTGTAGCTGTGACTGAGACTCAGCTGAGAGATGGGCGGATTGGTAGCTCAGCGTTCCTGGATATTATGTATTCAGTCAAGTTAGAAATGGGGCTTGAAGAGGATTGAGGGTTGCAATAAATTCCTACATACATATTTCAGATGTATTCTGAACATTGGAAAAAAAATTACATATCAAGCACACATAGAGTCATACAGCATGGAAACAGACCCTTTGTTCCAACCAGTTCACGCCAACCATTTTCCCAAACTAAACTAGTTCCACTTGCCTGTGTTTGGTTGTCATTGTCTGTTGTACTCTCAGGAATCTAAAGCCCTCCACCTCTCCAGTCAAGCTTTCATCCACTCTATCCTTGTATTCCTATAACATACCACTTCACAACACTGGGAGTAACATGGACACTACTACCTTTCATATGCAGTTAACCTACACATTTAAGTAAATTCCAAAATTGCATAATTTAATTTTATATTTTGTCTGCTTAATAAAAAATATTTGTTCCCATTGCTAAAGAGAGGTGTCAAATAGAGTTACCACCCAGTACAAGTCAAAGGAAACTCTCAGCTGGTATAGAACATCTGGGTCAAAAACATACATTAGGCGTGGAATCTTCATCCAAATTTAACACAGCCTGTTTTATAGAATAACTGGCTGGATAATTTCTAAAATGTAAGCCATACATTTAAAGTTTTATTTGCAAGAAATACAATTGGATCTTTTTTGATGTCTTTCTGGTTGCCATCATAGCCTTCAATTGGACGCAATGAATCTCATAATGAATCTTTTGCTGTGGTAGAGTCATTCATTGCTATAGATTAAAAATTCTCATGCTTACCTTAATAAAACTGGAAGAAATAGGAGCAGAAGTAGGCCATTTGGCCCCTCGAGCCTACTTTGCTCTGACTTTCCTCATGTCCACTTTCCTGCCTTTTCCCCATAGCCCTTGATTCCCTGACTGATCAAGAATCTATCTCAGCCTTAAATGTACACAAGGACTCTACCCCAACAGCTTTCTCTGGCAAGGAATTCCAAAGACTCACGACCCTCTGAAAGAAGAAGTTCCTCCTCATCTTAGTCTTAAATTGATGCCCCTTTATTCTGACACTATACCCTCTGGTCTGAGACCCTCCCATAAGGGGAAACATCCTTTCAGCATTTACCCTGTCAAGTCTTTTAAGAATCCTATATGCTTCAATGAGATCATCTCTCATTCTTCTAAATTCCTGTGAGTAGAGTCCCAACCCTTTGAATATAAGACAATCCCTCCATACCAGGGAATATCTGAATGAATCTTCTCTGAACTGCCTCCAATGAAAAGACATCTTTCCTTAGATAAAGGGGCCAAATCTTCTCAGAATACTCCAGATGTGGTCTCACCAGCATCTTGTTCAGTTTCCCTACCCTTATACACTAATCCCCTTGAAATAAGGGCCAACATTCCATTAGCCTTCTTGATTACCTGCTGTACCAGTGTGCTAGCTTTCTGTGTTTCATGCACAAGTACCCCCCAGTCCCTTTGTGTTGTAGTTTTCTGCAGTTTCTCTCCCTTTAAACAACATTCTGTTCTTTTGTTCTCCATAATGTAGATCAAGGTATGTTGACTGAGGATTCACATTCCTGGGATGTGGACCCACATTCTTGGGATGAAGGCTTGTTAAGCAGGAATGTGGGTTTGAGTGTTGGAGCTAACGTTATAGCCTTAAGACAACCTGCTCAATCTAACCAATCCTTGTCTATTACCATATGGGAGTTTTTGAATAAGGCGGGAACTTACATCTTCTAACGTAATGGAGAAGGTTCCAGCAGTCTATTGTAATGGAATTTTCGACAATGTATATGGGGGACTTTAATATGAGGCAATTTTAAAATAACCGCCAACATTAAAAACCCAAGAACATTCTTGTGTTTAATGCTCAAATAATTTCTATTGGTTGCTGGAATGAAATTTTCCCCATTTTTTATACTCTGTACAACAATGACTCCCAGATCACTGGATGAGTCCATATTAGTTCCAAGCATCATGACAGAATATTTTGCTGCTCCCAAGCCATTTAAATTTTATAATATCAGCCCCATTAGGTTGAGTGTGATAGTTTAATATTAATTTTTTTTTAATACCAAATTATTGGCCATTTTGTGCCGTTCTGCTGTACCCATTCGGAATTAGATTAATAGTGGCTGAATTTATTTAAAATGTGATCTGAACAATCGCAACTAGAAAGAAGTATTCAGCGGAACATTCCCTGCTCCCAAAAGACATGGGCCTTTATGAGAAATTTGGCAAAATTGGGTGAGGTGTCCAATGAGGGCCTTGCTGACATTGAGATCAAAAGTCCCATTTTCCAACCAAGTGTTGAATGGTGAAATGAGATTTTTGCTGAAGAGTGATGAGGGGCCAATTTGCATGGATTATCGCCCATTATCATCCTCTAATTTCACCTTATTTATATGCTGTTTCCCATTCTCTACAAAACTCAGAGAGAAAGTAGATGCTGAGAATGCCTGATGTGAAAGTCTGAGGAGGTATCTGGTGATTTCAGCTCACTGTTTGCTCCTTTGGATTTCCAACGGGCACCAACATCTCAGGGCACACTTTGTGGGCAGCAGTTGCTAAACGCCACTTCCACAGACATTGACATCTGCCTCACTCCCATTATCGTGGCCCATCTCTGAGCCATTTACTGTTCAAATCTGCACTTCAGTGCTGCATTTTGGAATGCACTGGCATCTTTCACTGTAATGCTGCTGCCAGGGCACTTTGCGCACAGCAACGGGCACACAGCTCATGATGTGCACCAGGCTGAATCTCAGGACTGTTTACCCACTTTCCTACCCCTCACCAAATTTAGCGTGCACAGCATCCCTGCCTTGCCTTGCCTTTTGCTGTACCTTAAAAGCTCACAGTACTTCTGCCTCGCCTTGCTGTTTAGTGCAGATACAAAGCCGGGCAGCTTGTCATTGTTGTCAGCGGGCATCAGTTAAGGAGCCGTACAGCACTGTGCTGTCTCAGTAACACACCTACAGCATGCACCAGCAACAGTGCATCAAGCACAGTGCATGTGCTTCAACAAAATGACAATGCACCAAAATTAACAGGGTGTAGCCCTCAGTCAGTCAAGGGGCCCTCATACAGTCAGTCATAAGCAGCATCTGTGATCAGTGCAGGGACGTGGGCACAGTCGGTTATACACTTGGGGCTATCTCACTACAGTCTGGGGAGTGTGCCGCAGTCAATTCTGCATGTCCAAGAGTGGTAGGGGATGAGCAGTAATTCAGTTGGGGAGCTGCTCTAAGATCAGTCAGGGGTCAGCTTAGTCTTCATTCAGGGCTATCGATCCAAGTTGGCCTTGGTAGTGGCGGTGATGGTTGTGGTGAGTGGGTTATCCTTGGTCAGTCCTAGGTATCAGCTCAGATCAAGTCAAGAGGTGTTATCCAGGGACATTGCTCTGGTGGGAAAGTGGGGGCCGTACACTGAGAATTGGAGGCAGCAATCTGCGATGAAGGAGGTCAAGGATCGAGAAAGGGGGAAATTTAACAAAGAAGGGGTGTAGGCAGTAGTGATTGCAAGGACACAGGATTATTGGGTCATTAGTGGTCACCACCACTGTAGCCTCGTCAGGGTAGTGTGCATCATGATGGTGAGCAAGATGAAACTCTAGTTTTGGACCTCAGGGTGTAAGGATGAGAGGTGAAAGATTTAAAAGGGACCTGAGGGGCAACTTTTTCATGCAGAGGATGGTGCACGTATGGAACAAACTGGCAGAGGATGTGGTGGAGGTGGGTACAATTACAACATTTAATAGGCATCTGGATGGGTACATGTTTGAAAGGGTTTAGAAGGATATGGGCCAAATGTTGGCAAATGGGACTAGATCGGTTTAGGATATCTTGTTGGCGCAGATGAGTTGGACCAAAGGGTATGATTCTGTGCTGTAAAACTCTATGAAAATGACTGTGTGAGAGCTGGGTGCAGTGATCATTCATTGACTGAAAATTTGTTGTTGCTTGGAAGGCAAACAGCCTGTTTTCACTCTAAGAGGCAAATACAGCTTCTCTTTGTTTGTTTTTTCTTAGCTTTTGCTGCTGTTGAATAAAAGTGACTGGTTGCAAGTGTTAAAAACTTTTCTGAATGTGACGGACCCGCATTGAGCAATAATAAGATTTTGGGAACGATTGGGAGTGAATTAGACAGGAATGTAACAGGGTACATGGCTAAGGACAGGTAAAACGTATGGCTAATGCTTAAACAGCGAGTGGTAGAAGGGGCTGGCATTGGATGAGTGGGACAAATGGGTGAGGTACCTAATTAATGAGGCAAATTTGGAACAATCGCCTGAGAAAATATGCAGGGCTTCGCAGAGCCAAACCTCATGAAACTCAATGGAAATCACATTTAGCTGATTTCTAGTAAGGTTGAGCTCTTTATCTCCTTCAGTCTGGTTTGGATTCAAATCCAAATTCCAACATATAAAAGCTGTGCTGTACCTCTCTGTCACCCAGTACTCCTAGAACTTTTTTAATTTTAAATGTCACGAAGCAACGCACAACTAAATCCAACAAAACATCAGGGTCCCAAGAACTTAGTTTTTAAAATAAAATTCCTGAGTTTTTTAAAGTGTTAACGTGTTGTTTAACTGGACAGGAATGCTTGTGGGTAACTCTTTGCCTAATTATAGTTATTAACAGAGAAGTGTTGGGGTATGAAATGGGAATCGCCTGCCATTGCAGCAGTAAATTGTGGGCCCCGCTCTGTACAACTGCGCAGCTGTTGAGAGCCTCATTCTTGTGAGAGTGATTCCTCTTTAAATAATCAGTGCCAGCTTAAGGCCTTGCCAATTCCTCTTCGAGATGGACCTTTTCTGTCTTTAATAACGCTTCTGGCTTATTGTTTTATTCTCTCTGCCCAAGTTCCTAAGATAAAAGCATTTTCGTGTTATTAAAAATGCTTGTGCTCAAGTGACCCAGTCGCTTGGTAGCTAAGGTGCTTCTTCACATGTTGCCTGCAGTTGTGAATTCAAGTTCTGGCTGCTTTTGTTTCCAACCTGCTAACCATATGTGTATGAGTTTCATCATTTTACAGCTGGACTGCTGAATGGGTTTTTCCAATGTGATATCAACTGACAGCTGGTGTGTCTCACTGCACGCAAACATATCTGCTAAACAACTCATCAGCAGTGTATCCTCGATAATGGATGCCATGAAAGTGTCTGGCATTCTGCTGTCTGTCCTACCCACTTAAGGTGGTAGATAAAGAAAGTAAAATGGCTATTGAAATAAAGGGGGTTTGGAGCTGAGTTATAATTCGGTTTAATATTTGATAGTTCAGCAGATTGATACCAATTGTTAGACATATAAATTACTAAGACAGGCTATAATTTGCCTATAATTTGTATTCCCTTGAGTACAAAGGATGGAAAGCAGATTTGATGAAAGTATTTATATTGTTAAAAGGATTTGACAGTGTACTTATGGAGAAACTATATCAAGAATGTATAGCCTTAAATTCAGAGCTATGCCTTTTAGTAGGGAAATCCAGAAGCCCTTTTCCATATACAGGTTAGTAGAAGCCTTCTTTTCCCCGAAAAGTCTATCAATTGTCGGAAAAGCTCATCTCGTTCACTAATGTCCTTTAAGGAAGGAACTTGCCATCCTTACTGGGTCTGGCCCACATGTGACTCCAGACCCATAGCAACATGGTTGACTCTTAACTGCCCCCTGGGGATGATGGGCAATAAATGCTAGCCTAGCCAGCAATGTCTTCATACTATGAATGAATAAAAAAAATTGGAACTTTCAAGACTTAGATTGATAGATTATTTTTGTTTGGTGAGGGTTTTCAAGAAATGTGGGGTGAAGCTGGGTAAATGGAGTTGAGGTACAAATCAGATTCATCGAATAGCACAGCAGTTTTGAGGGGCTGAATGGTCCACTCTGATTCCTAATATTTCTATAAATTTGGCTCACTTTATTGCAATCCCTATTAAACTGTTCAGTAGCATAGCTGATGCAAGATAATATCAGCGCAGATGGAAAAAAAAACACAGCCACACTGAAGGAGTTAACTGATAACTAATACTTTTGGTAGGGTTTGATTGTTTGCAGTTAGTATCTTTTTAGTTGATGAAAAATTGCAATAAGGATAATCTGGAGATCAGAATTGATATATGATATGAATTTAATTAGTCAAAGTGTGCTGCAAAATTACACATTAGATGACATTCAAATATAATGCTTGAGCTAGAGTGCCAAAACCTTTCTTCTAATATTTCCACCAACCGCAGGCAAATGCCAAAATGTTAGAACACTCATGATAACAATAACAGTGACTTCTATGCTATGACTAATTCTCAAAGGCAAGAGGGAGAGAAAAGAAGATTGTGGGAAATTCTCACACTGGAACAACTGTATCTAATTCTAAAGTTATTACGTAAAACCCATTAGTGCCACTTGGATTTACATATATTTCCAACACTGTCCATGAGAAGACAGATTATCTGTATCACATGCTTTGCTGGAAGAATGGCTCACAAAGAAGTCCTGCTCAACCGTATGTGCCCTCCCCCATCTCACCCTTGAAAACAGCTGGCTGACTCAACAGTAAAGCACACAGTGTCTTTAAGAGCCTTTATTGGCCTTATGGTTTTCACAGCCAAGTTAGAATAAAATACAATCCACTTCCTGTATTCGGGATACAAGTAGCTTGTAGATGTTTTGAAACCTTGTGCATTCTGCAAATGTTAGCTACTTAATAAAAGTTACGTTTGTTTTTCACCTGCAAACTGTTTTCTACTAAGCTGGCTTGGACTGGGGGGTGTTGGGAAGTGCTGGTGGTGCGGACGGCACTTGTTTTAAACCTCACTAGGCAGTGCTGCAGATATACATGTATAATTGATCTTAATGGGCAAATATGATGAGCATAAGCCTCCGGGCAAATGAGAGTAAGGTTTAGGGAGTGAAAATATTAAGTGAATGGAAGGACTTGTATAACAACTATCTGAACATCTACTCTAATGTGCTAACTCATAAGATCTAGCAGCAGGAGTAGACATTTCAGACCTTCAGGCCTGCTCTGTCATTTAATATGATAATGGCTGAACTCATCATGGCTTCAACTTAATTTCCCTGCCTGCTCCTTATAATCCTCTAACCCAATCTTAATTAAAAATCTATCTATCTCCTCCTTAAATTTATTCAGTGTCCCAGCATCCACTGCAATCTAGGGCAGTGGATTCAACAGATTCATGATGCTATGAGAGAAGTAATTCCTTCTCATCTCCGTTTTAAATCTGCTATCCCATAGTCTAAACTCACTCAACACCAATATGTGACATAGGATTTCTTAGCTCAACATTCAGTAAACTAGTTTGCATAGTGTTACATATGAATCTAGAGCAGCCTTCTCCATCATTATACATTTTTTTTTCTTAAGAAGATTCATTGATTTACCAAATCTGTCTTTACTGGCCTGATTCAAAATGTAGTGCATTGCTTTTTGAATTTCGAACTGCACACAAATAGACTTCATTCTGTTGACAGTATCTGTTCCAGGTTCTAATTGCTCGGATTTTAATAAATATTCTTCAAAAATAACAGATTCTAAACCATTTCAAGTCTTTAAAAACCTCCTTTTTAAATGAGGCCCACACAGCCAGAATGGTGAGACCATTCCCCCGATTGTTACATTGAAGTAATGTGTGATTTGGACCAGACCATTTAGTCTTTAAGAGAAGAATTTGTGCTTTGAAGAAGGAATGAGGACTAAAGGTCCCATTTGATTTATTCTAGAAATTCCAATTTGCTCATTGCCTGCAGTATAGTTCATGGTGTTGAGGATTTTAATAAATTGCATTTCATTCCCTGTCTTGGGAATAAGAAAAATAGAATCATCACTGATACAAACTACAATGCACATTGTTTTGTAGTTCTGAACAATTAGCATTATATATCAAATAAGAAGAGATGCTTAATGTCAGCAGTGTACAAAACAATTCAATAAACCAGGGACTGGGTGGTACAGCTAGAAAGCTATCCTTTGACCCCTAGCACCTGGCTTTGAATCCAGCCGTGACAGATGGGATGAAAGTCTCCCCCCACGCTCCCCCCTCCCCCCCTCCTCCCCACCCCGACCATAATGCATGCTAAGGGCCTTAAGTGTTGTGAATATTGACAGCTTCAAACTAATTCCCAGAGGACGACTCTGCACTGCAGAAACACTCTCATATCTACTATAACAGGAACTCGTCCATCAAACATGCACAGCCTGTTCACAGGGACAAAGCAGCTTGGGTAATGGAAAAGTCATGACGCTGAAGTAAAAGTTAATGTTTAGGCAATAAAATGCTCTTGACTCATCACTTTTGATCTATCAGAAGAGATTATTAACAATGAAGAAGTGGAACTCACCTATTTTGTGATGCTGTGTAAGTGTCAATTTCTCCCTGCTCCATTCTGTCTACACAAATTACATCCTGCTTTACTCTGCCTTATACTACACACTGCTCCACTTTATTGCCAACAAGCTACTCTCTGCTACACTCTGCCTCAACAAACTACTCTCTGCTAAACTCGCCTCAACAAACTACTCTCTGCTTTACTCTGCGTCAACAAACTACTCCCTGCTCCACCTTGTCTCAACAAACTACCCTCTGCTGCATTTTGTCACAACAAATTACTCCCTTTTCCCCACTCTGTCTCAAAACCTGACTCACTGTTCCACTTTATTGCAACAAACTACTCCTTGCTCCACCCTGTTTCAATAAATTACTCCCTGCTCCACTTTGTCTCTACAAATTTCTTCCTACTCCATCTTCTCTCAATAAGTTACTCCATGCTCTACTCAACAAACAACTTCCAGAATCAGAGAAGTATTATGGCACGAAAGGATGCCAGTTCATCCACCTTGTCTATACTTACTCTCCAAATGATCATCATGATTTAGTATCATTCCCTTGCCTTTTCCCTCTATCCTTACACATTCTTTCTGTCCAAATAATCATCCAATGCCTCTTGAATGCCTTAACTGAACTTGCCTCCACCACATTTACAGGCAGCGAATTCCATACCCAAACTACTCATTGTGTGGAAAAGCTTTTATGCTGACAAAACATTTACTCTGTTTGCCAATCACTTTAAATCTGTGCCATCTCATTCTCGATACTTTCACGAGTGGGAACAGTTTCTCCCTGTCTGCTCTATCCAGATCACTCACGATTTTGACAACTTCTATTAGATCTCCTCTTAGCTTTCTTTTCTCCAAGAAGAATAGCCCTAACCTCTTCAAACTATCCTCATTGTTGACAGTTCTCATCCCAGGAATCAATCTTGTAAATCTTTCCAACCCTCTCTCCAATTTGTTCACGTCCTTTCTGTGTGTTGGATCCAGAAGTGCATGCAATACTGTGCCTGGAGTTTTCAATAATTTAGTCCCTAGGTGAGATCCTGCAATTACTTACAGTTTCAGGCAGGATATCTCAAATTGTTACACTCCACTGTGAACAAGAATGAATTGGCTTTCCTACTTCATTCACCCAGCTTTTCAGTTGGATACTTCCCTTGTGGATAGTTTTCTCCCAGACAAGTGAATTCATGTTTTAAAAAGGAACAATTTAACTTGGCTTTCTTGATTCAAGAAAAAACTACAAAATGGAAAAAGAAATAGAATCACAGCATGCAGCCACACAAATAAAATCGAGAAGTGTGTCTATACAAACTGATTGTAAAAAATTCTTTAGGTGGGGGAGAGTAAAAATGAGTGAAGAGAAATGTAGGTCCTATGTCTTACTGGAAAACAAGAGGTGGCAGACCAATTGATTGCATATTTTGATTCTGTCTTCACAAAGGATGACATAAATAAGGTTCCAAAAATGTTGGGAATGCATGGCCTAGTGAAAGGGAGAATTAGCAGGAAAAAGGTATCGGGCAATAGGATTAAAAGCCAATAAATCTGCAGGGCCTGATAATCTTTATCCTAGTGTACCTAAGGAAGAGGCCCTAGAAATAGTGGATGCATTGGTGGTCATCTTCCAATATTCTTTTGTCTCTGGAATAATTCCTACAGATTGAAGTGTAGCCAATGTAATCCTACTATTTAAAAAGGGAACTATCAAGGATTTTATATCATTGCTCTGAGAAAACAATATTAGACGCAGACATAATCAGCATAGATTTACAAAAGGGAAATCATGCTTGACAAATGTACTGAAATGTTTTGAGGATGTAACTAGTAGAGATGATAAGGAGGAGACAGTGGATGTAGTTTGCTTGAACTTTCAGAACATTTTTGATAAGGTTTCATGTAAGAGATTTGTATGTAAAATTAAAACATCATGGGATTGAGGGGTAGTGTACTGATATGGATAGAGAACGGGTTCAAAGACAAAAACAAAGAATAATAATAAATGAGCCTTTTTCTAAGTGGCAGACAGTGACTCATGAGATACCTCAGGGATCAATGCTAGGATCTCAGGTATTGATAACATATATTTAATGATTTAGATGAGGGAATTAAATGTACCATCTCCAAGTTTGTAGATGACACAAAGCTAGGCGTAAGGGTGAACTGTGCTATATGCAGAGATAGTTCAGTGTGATTTGGGTGAGTGTGCAAATGCATGGCAGATGAAGTATAATGTGGATAAATGTGAGATTATCCACTTTGGTGGCAAAATCAGGAAGGCAGATTATATCTGAACGGCGATAGCTTGGGAAAGGGGGAAGTGCAAAGAGACTTGGGTGGCCTCGCCAACTGAATGTAAACATGAGCAGGCAATTGGTATATTGGCCTTCAAAGCAAGAGGATTTCAGTACAGGAACAGGGATCTCTTGCTGCAATTATATGGTGAAGCTAAAGTCTCCATTATCCCAGAGCAACACAAGTTTGTTCTCTCATGGAGAGAGACAACTGGTAGTGAATTAAACCTGAAGGTCACATTGGCTCAGGTGAGGGAAGAGGTTGAGAAGGCAGGACCTCAATGGTAACCACATTTGAGGAGGGTGGGGGTGTGGGCAAATTGAGCCCATGCTGTTGACATCACTCTGTATTTCAAAACAGCTGTCCAGCCAACTGAGCTAACTGACCCCCAAAGGTAGAGTTGCCATAGTTTCAGGGGACTATTGGACTCTTTCTTTCATAAAAAAGAGATGACTGGTGCTGAGTTTAACTTTAAGTTCACCGCGTCTCTGGCAAGGGGGCAATGTTGAGAAGGATTTACATGGTTTCCTCAGCCAGTGCACAAGGCCTTGGTGAGGCCACACCTGGAATATTGTATGCAGTTTTGGTCTTTGTATCTGAGAAATGATGTTCTGGCTATGGACATAATGCAACAAAGACTTACCAGGCTGATCCTGGAATAGCAGGACTGATGAAGAGACACTGGATTGGTTAAGACTTTATTCACTGGAGGTTTGAAGAATGAGTGGACCTTATAGGAGCCTTTAAAATTCTAACAAGGATGAGACAGGGTAGATGGAGGAAGGATGTTCTTGATGACTGGCAAGTTCAGAATCAGGGGTCACAGCTTAAAGAAACAGTGTAGGGCATTCAAGATTGGGATGAGGAGAAATTTCTTCCCCCAGAGAATAATGAACTTGTGGAATTCTCTGGCAGAGAAAGCAGTTGAGGCCATAACATTGAATGTTTACAAGAAGGATTTATATATAGTTCTTAGGACTAAAGAGATCAAAAGGTATGTGGAGAAAACAGGAACAGAGAACTAAGTTGGATGATATGCTATGATTGTATTGAGTAATGGGGCAGACTCGAAGGGCTGAGCATACTCTGCTCCTTCTTAAGATAATTCGATGTTGTTGTGGAGGAAGCAAAATTTGGGAGAACGTTGGTTCTGTTTCATCTTTATGACGGGTCTAACAAGTCTCTTGTATAAATTCAGCATAACCTCCTTGCTCTTAGACCTTATATCCTTATTAATAAAGCCCAGGAAACAGTATGCCATATTAGTTGCTCTCTGTATCTATCCTGCCACCCACATATATACACTCAGATCACTCTGCTCTTGCACTATCTTAAGAATTATGTCATTATTTCTTATTGTCTGTCCATGTTTCTCCTATCAAAATGCATCATCCACGTCACTCAGCTCTGCGCTACCTCAAAAATCTTCTCCCTGCTATACTTTGTGTCAACGAATTACTCCCAGCTCTAAATGACTTTCGCAACATGCCTCAACTGCAGGTTCGAATGACCAATCATCTGCTAAAAAAAGGTAAATGTTTTCCATTACCCACACTGACCAATCTTCTGAGTCAGCCTATCAATTGAAGCTCAAGTGCTAAAGTGTGGGCAGTTGTAGACTATAATGGCTGTGTATTTAATAATGGATGTAATATATTTAGTTCATGTTACATGAAGTCAGTTTGCTGCCAATTTTTATTCATGTGCTAACTTGTACATTATGAATTCATTTGAGAACAGCAGTTTTGGGCTGGCCCCGGGTGTGTTGCAGTTATTTTGAATTTACCAGAAATGGTAATCTTTCTAATATTTTCCTTATTTTTAAATGTGTTTTTTGATTGCCAAAATTATAAAATGAGGCGGCCTTGCAGTGAATCATATTTTTAGTCACATCTGCACATTCAGAACAGCAACTACAGAAAAAAAAATGACAGAAATAGGTTTGCAAGTTGATTTTCCTGATTTAGAACCTTGTCAGATAGGAGTACAGGCCACAGAACAGGCTCCATATAAGACAGTAAAACGCAGGAGCACAAGGAGGCCATTTAGCCCATTGAGCTTGCTCTGCCATTCAATGACATCCTGACTGATCTAATCCTCAAAATGCATGTTCCTGCTTTTTCTCCATAACCTTCAATTGCTTACTGCTTGAAATCTGCCTATCTCAGCCTTGAATATACTTACCAACTCAGACTCGACATCTTCTGAAGTAAAGAATTCCACAGATTCACTAGCCACTGAGGGAAGAAATGCCTGCTCATCTAGGTGTTAAGTGTGCGACACCTTATTCTGGTATTAAGCCCTCTGGTCCAATATTCCCTTAGAGGGGAAACGCCTTTCCGTATTTAATCTGTCAAATTCCTTACTTATTGTAGCGTCAAACTCATTTGTATTTCTGTTCAGCAAAAATTATCCTGTAAACATTCATTGATTAGAACATGGCTTGCAAGCAGAAATATAATATTTGCAGATCTATAATTGATTAACTGTTTTTCGAGTTAATTTGCACTTTGCTTTTCTTTGCATCTTCCTTTCTTTCTTCCTGATTTTCCTCCAGACTTTTCCTCCAGACTCTGTCCCTTATTTCTCAATCCAGGTTCTGAAAATTTGTTTTCTTGCTGTCTCAGTGCTTGTCTGACTTAGAGGCTTTTGCACACATTTTAGCTCCCTTTCTCTCTGCAACCTATTTCCCCCATCTTAAATATTATTTTTATAAAACATCTTTAACACTATTTGAAAATAATCAGAATGGGCATCATCTGGTGGTCTGCACATCATTAATCCCTAAAATAAAATGTTAAATATTTTAGTTTCTTCCTGGTTGTGAAACTTGCTGTGTGCAATTAGCTGTAGTGCTTCCCTCTTCTTCGTATTACAACAGTATGTACACTTAAGAGTACTTAATCGGCTATGAAGCAACATGGGGTATCATGTGGTGAAGAAAAGAATTATATAAATGTATACACCCTTCCTTCTCCTGGGGCCCAGCTCTATCCAAATTACTGTCTTAAATTCTGCTGTGGGAGGGTGAATCCATTTTTAAAATTCATTTATGGTCTTTGGTGTTTCCAGAAAGCATTTATTGCCCATCTCTGAATTCACCTGAGATTATACAACCTAGCCCTTTTAATCCGCCGCATTGTATTAGAAACCAAAAGAGAAAGATGGTCGTTGGAAATCCATTCCCTGATGGGGCTTCAAATGCAAAGCCCCTGGGGGAGCCTGATGTCTGGGCCCTTGGGCATGAAATAGAAATAGAACTCTAACAGCTACTGTTTCCAGAAGGGTTTGGCACAATGAAATTGGCCATTAGATACCAATAAACATCAGCTAGTCTGGCTCCATTCCTGAAGGACAATTTGCAATCAGAATAAGGGCACTGGGCTTTCCAGAATGCTCAGGCTCTTGCAGTCTGTTTGCCCATTTCAGATCCACCAACCTCATGGTAAGGACTAAGGCCTGCCTCTTTGGGACTTCCTTACTAATTGGTTCCTGCCTTGAATTGTGGAGAGGCAAATGAGACAGTCGGGCTATTATGACACCTCATTTAAACTAAATTTGTTTATTACCATTTGTTTCTGGTACAAACGTTTCACCAACACCTTTGAAAGAAGCTGCTGAAATTCCAGGATACGATAAAAGGTGTGGAGATCTAGCATCATCTGTTTTTGCCGCTTTTTGTACTGCTTTGTGTCTTACAACTGAGTGTCGCTTGGGTGCAAAGCAGATGCAAATCCTCCATGGAATCAATGGCTCATGTTTCTCTGGGAACATTGGAACAGACTTGGCTATTTATGCCCCACAGCCTGTTCCACCATTCAATGAGATCATGGCTATCTGTGATCAAATTTCACCATTGCCCCATATCCCTTTCTTTGGTTAACAAAAATTTAGCAATCTCGGATTTGAAATTTGCAAATGCTCGAGCATCAATCTGTGCCTTCTTCTTCAATAGAAGTAAAAAGGGAAGAAGTAACGTGCGTCAAAGCTGTCAATTATTGGATCGCAGAGTGTTGTGGGAAATGCTGCAATGGTGTGCAAAGCCTGTAATTCTGCATGTCGCTACACAGCATCATCCTCCTGTGTGCCAACTGTTTGCATCATGAAAGATGCAAATGTCCGTTTGTCTTCCAGAAACATCCTTCATTTCACAGCTGGCTCCACGAGATCAGAGCCCTGACTGACTCAGCAGGGTGTGTTACAATGCTGCATCTTAACTCAGCCACAAGCAGCCCTTCTGTTGCCTGCACCTTTGCCTTTTCCACACCCACGAGATGTGACTCACCCTGTGCTTCCTCTTCTCAATCAGTACTATTCTCCAGGGTATGTGCCTGTGACCTAGTTGAGGATACTGCTTACTGATGAGACTGATATCGAGTTGGTCCAGCTTGCTTGTTTTGGAGCGCTGACATTTCTGCAACAAGAAGGTTGGCCAATGTATACAGTTGGGCGTGTGGTGCAGCTTTTATATGATTCTTTTGGTGGCACACCACAATCATTGCTTTGCACCTGCTGAAACAGATTTGTGCACATAATAATGATTATAACTATTCAAATTCTCCTCTAGTGTACTAGTCACCCATCCCGGCACAGAATCCAAACTCATTGCCTCCTTGCTAGTTTCTAAAGATGAGATGTTTGGGTTGCTGAGTCAGCACTCTGTAAATATTCTGCATTCTGTAATTAAGAGGACATCTGTGGTTTAAGGCCTTATACCTAGTTTAGCTGATGAAATGTATATTACCTAGATCCGGTTGGAGACTTACAGGATGGTTGACAGCTCTCTAATTCCATAACAGCGGTGCATGTAAATATGTAACTAAATACTCTCTGTGAAACAAAAAAGTTTAGAAACTAAGCGTGTCTATGCCATTCCTCACTGATTTGCATTCTGTACGAGAGTAGGTTCACACTGTGCTGCCCATCTTGGTAACTAGCAGCTGACCTCAGTTCATCTGTTGCAGTGTATTTTGGGCATTATAGATCCAGTGTAAACTCAGCAACTGCATTTCTTTTGTGCTGCTGAGCACAGAGATCACATGGGTGGAGGCATGTAATGAACTGGGGACTGCCCTGCTCAAAACAAACTCAGGGGTAAACCCCAGACACATCCCCCGGAGAAAGGCAGCATTAAAATCCAAAGCTGAGTGACCCTTCAGTGCTGTTGCAAACTTCCCTCATTAACTTACTACAGAGCAAGCTTCCCAACATTCCCAAAAGCTGCTAATGCATTTGTTACAAAGGAAATTTCACATTATAGAATGGGAATGAGGAATTCATTGGGTAACAAGGATCAGCATTAGAAAAAGAATGAGATGAGGAAAGGCCTTGCAGACAAGCAAACCTAATTTCTTTCATGACCTACTGATCATAGACTGTTGTAACTGCAATCTACAGGGGTAACTTACCACAAGCAAAGTTTTCTGAAGGTAACATTCTAACTTTCTCTCTTGTTAGACATGAGCCATTTGCATCCCATACGTTAATCACCTGTATTAATTCTCATCCTTTTTGATCACGAACCTTTGTTTACAGATGTTCATCTCACTCTTTTTTGAAACAAGAGCTATAGGGAAAGGCTGAATAGGCTGGGGATTTTATCCATGGAACGTGAGAGGCTGAGGGGCATAGAGGTGAATAAAATCATGAGGGGCATGGAAAAGGTGAATCGCCAAGGTCTTTCTCCTAGGGCGGGGGAAGATTTAAAAGGGACCTGAGGGGCAACTTTCTCACGCAGAGGGTGGTGCGTGTACGAAATGAGCTGCCAGAGGAAATGGTGGAGGCTGGTACAATTACAACATTTAACAGGCATCTGGATGGGTACATGAATAGGAAGGGTTTAGAGGATATGGGCCAAATACTGGCAAATGGGTCTAGGTCAGAATGGGGTGTCTGGTTAGTGTGGATGAGTTGGACCGAAGGGTCAGTTTCCATGCTGTATGATTGTCTGACTCTATGACTGTTTCTACACTGTATGACTCTTAGGCTCTATGAGTCAGAAAAGGGCAATTTTGACAGAGTTGGCTTCCTACTGAAGTTTTTCTTATTAACATTTGCCCTCCCATCTCAACCAAATCCATCCATTCTGGGATTTTTGGAATTATCCTCAATATGTCTAAAGTATTCAACTTATGCTTCTTCACCTTGTGTCATTTCTTTATCTCATGTATTTGTAATAATACCAATCTCAGCACTTCAAGGATTGAGCGAAAACCCTTCAAATTCAAGAGATTCTGGTTCAAAAATCATTACTTGCTTCTTTTTCCAAACATAAGCTAATATGGACTGACAATTGACTTATAAACCTCACTTGTAGTTCATTTAATATCCAACAGATCAATCCTCTTTACAAAAATGAAATTACTGCATCTAAAAATGCTTTACAGTCTATCCAATTAATCAATTTTCTTGCTCTTTCCACACAAGCCTGTATATTTTTGACTTTTCAAATATTTATCCAACAGTTTCTCCCATTTCCTTTTTTTTGTTAGTATCTCCTTTGCTGGGGTTAGAGGTCTCATTTGGTATCTCATTTGAGTGACCCTTCAGTTGACTATTTAACCATGAAAAGCTTTAGAGCTGAACACAAACTTGTTCTCACCCAAAATCCACACAGAAACACAACTGTGTGTGCTGAAACTCTTTCCCAGAGCGCATTCTCTGCCAGAGATCATGAGACAGTAAGACAAGGACCTAGGTAGTGTCTCCCACCCATCCTCCTCCTCTAACCAAAAAAAAAGGTTCTGAGCGCTGATTTGGTAAGGCTACTAGTATATTTTTTTTTAATTTGTCTGTTTGGGAATTCAGAACAGTGGGAATGGATGTTAGGACAGTTGTATGCTCCTCCTGTAGAATGTGGGAGGTAAGGGTCACCACTAGTGTCCCCACTGACTTCATCTGCGGGAAGTGCACCCAACTCCAGCTCCTCGGAAACCGTGTTAGGGAACTGGAGCTGGAGCTGGATGAACTTCGGATCATTCGGGAGGCTGAGGGGGTAATTGAGAGGAGTTACGGGGAGGTAGTCACACCTCAGGTACAGGAAAAAAGCAGATGGGTTACAGTCAGGGGACGGAAAGGGAACAGGCAGACAGTGCAGAGATCCCCTGTGGCCATTCCCCTCAAAAACAAGTATACCGTTTTGGATACTGTTGGGGGAGATGACTTACCAGGGGTAAGCCATGGGGTACAGGTGTCTGGCACAGAGTCCGTCCCTGTTGCTCAGAAGGGAAGGGGGGAGAGGAGGAGAGCATTAGTCATTGGGGACTCCATAGTTAGGGGGACAGATAGGAGATTCTGTGGGAACGAGAGAGACTCGCGGTTGGTGTGTTGCCTCCCAGGTGCCAGGGTCCGTGATGTCTCGGATCGTGTTTTCGGGATCCTTAAGGGGGAGGGGGAGCAGCCCCAAGTCGTGGTCCACATAGGCACCAACGACAGGTAGGAAAAGGGATGGGGACGTAAGGCAGAAATTCAAGGAGCTAGGGTGGAAGCTTAGAGCTAGAACAAACAGAGTTGTTATCTCTGGTTTGTTACCCGTGCCACGTGCTAGCGAGGCGAGGAATAGGGAGAGAGAGCAGTTGAACACGTGGCTACAGGGATGGTGCAGGAGGGAGGGATTCAGATACCTGGATAATTGGGGCTCATTCCGGGGTAGGTGGGACCTCTACAAACGGGATGGTCTACACCTGAACCAGAGGGGTATCAATATCCTGGGGGGGAAATTTGCTAATGGTCTTCGGGAGGGTTTAAACTAATTCAACAGGGGGGTGGGATCCTGAATTGTAGCTCCAGTGTACAGGAGGTTGAGAGTAGTGAGGTCATAAATAAGGTTTCAAGGTCGCAGGAGTGTACCGGCAGGCAGGAAGGTGGTTTGAAGTGTGTCTACTTCAATGCCAGGAGCATCCGGAATAAGGTGGGTGAACTTGCAGCATGGGTTGGTACCTGGGACTTCGATGTTGTGGCCATTTCGGAGACATGGATAGAGCAGGGACAGGAATGGTTGTTGCAGGTTCCGGGGTTTAGATGTTTCAGTAAGATCAGGGAAGGTGGTAAAAGAGGGGGAGGTGTGGCATTGTTAGTCAAGGACAGTATTACGGTGGCAGAAAGGACGTTTGATGACAACTCGTCTACTGAGGTAGTATGGGCTGAGGTTAGAACCAGGGAAGGAGAGGTCACCCTGTTGGGAGTTTTCTATAGGCCTCCGAAAAGTTCCAGAGATGTAGAGGAAAAGATTGCAAAGATGATTCTGGATAGGAGCGAAAGTAACAGGGTAGTTGTTATGGGGGACTTTAACTTTCCAAATATTGACTGGAAACGCTATAGTTCGAGTACTTCAGATGGGTCAGTTTTTGTCCAATGTGTGCAGGAGGGTTTCCTGACACAGTATGTAGATAGACCAACAAGAGGCGAGGCCACAGTGGATTTGGTACTGGGTAATGAACCAGGCCAGGTGTTAGATTTGGAGGTAGGAGAGCACTTTGGTGATAGTGACCACAATTCGGTTACATTTACTTTAGTGATGGAAAGGGATCAGTATATAAAGCAGGGCAAGAGTTATAGCTGGGGGAAAGGCAACTATGAGGCGATGAGGCAAGATTTAGGATGCATAGGATGGAGAAGGAAACTGCAGGGGGTGGGCACAATTGAAATGTGGAGCTTGTTCAAGGAACAGCTACTGCGTGTCCTTGAGAAGTATGTACCTGTCAGGCAGGGAGGAAGTGGTTGAGCAAGGGAACCGTGGTTTACTAAAGAAGTTGAATTTCTTGTCAAGAGGAAGAAGGAGGCTTATGTAGAGATGAAGCGTGAAGGCTCAGTGAGGGCACTTGAGAGTTACAAGTTAGCCAGGAAGGACCTAAAGAGAGAGCTAAGAAGAGCCAGGAGGGGACATGAGAAGTCTTTAGCAGGTAGGATCAAGAAAAACCCTAAAGCTTTCCATAGGTATGTCAGGAATAAAAGAATGACGAGAGTAAGATTGGGGCCGGTCAAGGACAGTAGTGGGAAGTTGTGCGTGGAGTCCGAAGAGATAGGAGAGGTGCTAAATGAATATTTTTCGTCAGTATTCACGCAGGAAAAAGACAATGTAGTCGAGGAGAATACTGAGATACAGTCTATTAGACTAGACAGGATTGAGGTTCATAAGGAGGAGGTGTTAGCAATTCTGGAAGGTGTGAAAATAGATAAGTCCCCTGGGCCGGATGGGATTTATCCTAGGATTCTCTGGGAAGCTAGAGAGGAGATTGCAGAGCCTTTGGCTTTGATCTTTATGTCGTCATTGTCTTCAGGAATAGTGCCAGAAGACTGGAGACTAGCAAATGTTGTCCCCTTGTTCAAGAAGGGGAGTAGAGACAACCCTGGTAATTATAGACCAGTGAGCCTTACTTCAGTTGTGCGTAAAGTGTTGGAAAGGATTATAAGAGATAGGATTTATAATCATCTAGAAAGGAATAATTTGATTAGGGATAGTCAACACGGTTTTGTGAAGGGTAGGTCGTGCCTCACAAACCTTATTGAGTTCTTCGAGAAGGTGACCAAACAGGTGGATGAGGGTAAAGCGGTTGATGTGGTGTATTTGGATTTCAGTAAAGCGTTTGATAAGGTTCCCCACGGTAGGCTATTGCAGAAAATACGGAGTCATGGGATTGAGGGTGATTTAGCGGTTTGGATCAGAAATTGGCTAGCTGTAAGAAGACAGAGGGTGGTGGTTGATGGGAAATGTTCATCCTGGAGTTCAGTTACTAGTGGTGTACCTCAAGGATCTGTTTTGGGGCCACTGCTGTTTGTCATTTTTATAAATGACCTGGATGAGGGTGTAGAAGGATGGGTTAGTAAATTTGCGGATGACACCAAAGTCGGTCGAGTTGTGGATAGTGCGGAAGGATGTTGCAGGTTACAGAGGGACATAGATAAGCTGCAGAGCTGGGCTGAGAGGTGGCAAATGGAGTTTAATGCGGAAAAGTGTGAGGTGATTCACTTTGGAAGGAGTAACAGGAATACAGAGTACTGGGCTAATGGTAAGATTCTTGGTAGTGTGGATGAGCAGAAAGATCTCGGTGTCCATGTGCATAGATCACTGAAAGTTGCCACCCAGGTTGATAGCGTTGTTAAGAAGGCGTACAGTATGTTAGGTTTTATTGGTAGAGGGATTGAGTTTCGGAGCCATGAGGTCATGTTGCAGCTGTACAAAACTCTGGTGCGGCCGCACGTGGAGTATTGCGTACAGTTCTGGGCACCGCATTATAGGAAGGATGTGGAAGCATTGGAAAGGGTGCAGAGGAGATTTACCAGGATGTTGCCTGGTATGGAGGGAAGGTCTTATGAGGAAAGGCTGAGGGTTTTGAGGCTGTTTTCGTTAGAGAGAAGAAGGTTAAGAGGTGACTTGATAGAGACATACAAGATGATCAGAGGATTAGATAGGGCGGACAGTGGGAGCCTTTTTCCTCGGATGGTGATGGCTAGCACGAGGGGACATAGCTTTAAGTTGAGGGGTGATAGATATAGGACAGATGTCAGAGGTAGGTTCTTTACTCAGAGAGTAGTAAGGGTGTGGAATGCCCTGCCTGCAAAAATAGTAGACTCGCCCACTTTAAGGGCATTTAAATGGTCATTGGATAAACATATGGATGATAATGGAATAGTTTAGGTTAGATGGGCTTCAGATTGGTTTCACAGGTCGGCGCAACATCGAGGGCCGAAGGGTCTGTCCTGCGCTGTAATGTTCTATGTTCTATGTTCTAAGTTCTAAAGTGTGATCATTCCTCGCTGCAGTGCATTGGGCATTGAAGCAAATTGCACTTCAAACAGGGCGAAACAAACTGACAGACACACAGCCAAGCCCTGGTGTGAACAACAGAATAATCCATTCCACTCACTATGCCATTCCACAGCATGTTAAACCGCCCAACCAGCCCCGCCAACTTCAAGATCAGTTGTGGTCACCATTATTTGAAGTCCCTTGCATGGCTTGTACTTGGTGTTGGATGGGTGCTCACTCCCTTCCACTGCCTTAGCTCCTATTGCAGCTTTTGTGTGTGACCCCTGCCAGTTTTCCTTCTGCACTGGTACAGCCACCTGTGCCCAAGGATCATTCAGTTAACAATGTCCATTTCAAAAGTTTATGACATCCCTTTGTCCCTTCTTTTCTTGCTGCCCGGATTTCATATCTAGAAAGAGCTAGCAGCTTTACCATGAGATGTAGTTTAATGTTGGTTCGGGGGGACCTGATGGTGGACCCCGGAGCTAGGCAGATTTGCCACTAGGGATGGAAATGGGCGGCTGAACACAATCACGCAGTGGCTAGCAATTGATAAGTTAGAGTCACAGGACGAATCCAATCAGGTGTTGGGGTGTGGGCAAGAAAGCAGGAATCCAATGAGTGTCCCTGCCTATCTCCAGACTAACAATGGGCCTATGCTCCTGAATTACTCTGACAATGCTTTGATATCCACTACCACTGGTATTGGGTGCCCCCCCCATCCCCTACCCACAATCCCATTAGTCTCAGGTCATTCTACATCATGATGTAGGGGTTAATGCCAATCTCCCTTTGAGAGGCGCAGCCTTTGCTATCACTGGCACCCTGACACCTGCAGCTCATTTATGTGACTTCTGAAGATTCTGGTACATGGCATCAGCCATCTGTGGCCACTTTCTTGCTGCTGCTCCCCATGTATGTTGGTGTGGCCTACTCAATGGTGTGCCACACATCCTATCACTCCCGCTGTCCCAGTAACGGTGGATGTAGATCCTGGGGGACTCTTCCATTACATCTCTCCTCTCTCCAAGGTTGTGTGGATGAGACATGAGCTGATGATAATCTCTTCATTGGCGGCTGTCCTTGGATGCAGCATTCAGCTTTTGCTTCTCAGAGCTTCCCCTTCCCTTCACACTCTCCTCGGCCTTCTATTTTGGAGAGAGATTGCATTCTTCATGAAAAAGGCCGTTGCCTGGATACCATCATTATTAAATGATCATGGATTGGAAAGCCTGTGACTCCTACTCACCATTAATTGGAGACCAATATTTAATACTTCCGCATGTTAATCACCTCACGTATTTTTCTGCCACCTTTTTCACACCACCTGTGATTCGGACCAAGTTTCCAACTTTTGGCACATGGTGTGGATTTGAATACCCTCCCACAATCCACATTCCTGCTTTCAAAGCTGTATTAAATTCTGCCTACAGCTTCTAACATCCCCTTCTGCATGCTCCAGATGTTCTTTTTCATTGTCAACATCTTGCAGCTGCCTTTCTTGTGAAGGTTGAATTTATCACAGAATCCTTACAGTGTGGAAGCAGGCCATTTGGCCCATCAAGTCCACACCACCCGTCTGCATCCCACCCACACCCCTACCCTATCCCTGAATTTTCCCATGGCTAATACACCTAGCCACACGTCCTTGAACACTATGGGCAATTTAGCATGGCCAATCCACCTAACCTGCACATCTTTGGACTGTGGGAGGAAACCAGAGCACCTGGAGGAAACCCATGCAGACACCGGGAGAATGTGCAAACTCCACACAGACAGTCACCCAAGGGTGGAATCAAACCCAGGTCCCTGGGCTGTGAGGCAGCAGTGCTAACCACTGAGCCACCGTGCTTATCACTTTTGAATGCTTGTGTTTTTTTGACCAGGATCCCAAATTGTAGCATCTGTTGGTTTGTTCAGTTGCTTGCTTGTTCATTTGTACACCTGCTGTTGCTGATCCCTTGCTGACTTACTTTTGCTTGCTGGAGTTCACACTGGGACTGGAAGAGTTGCTAATCATGATCAGCTCATTCAGTTGTCTCTTGATTTCACCTACAAGCATAATGACAACTACCCACCACGGGCTATTCATTTTCAATCTGCAAAATGAAATTGCAAGTTTAAATATGTAAATTACACTTACCACTGGCCTGTCTATTTTCTGATGTACCCTATCACCTGTGTTGATAACTGTTTGTCCTACAGCTTCACAGGAAACTAGATGCAAGGGAAGAAAGTCACTTTTTCTAATAATTGAGTCCAAGGATTGGAGGCAGAGAATACTGGCTTTCAGACTGCTGACTCCTGCATTACACAAGTAAGAAAACTCCAATCTGTTAGAAAATCAGAAACCACAGAAAGTAATCATGATAGCATTGCAACATTTACCTTGGCTGTGTCATGTCATTGAGGCCTATAGTTGTGTTCACAGTACTGAGCAGGAAATAGTAAGAGGGAAAGTAATTGCAATGGGAACTTACCATCAGATTTTGATAGAAAATGTATCAGGTCTTGTATGAAAACTGCTGACTATTTCAGAATCAGCTGGAATGTAAGGGGAACTGCCAAATTCTTTTCTCTAATGGAAGCTGTCTCCTTAACCTCCATTTCCCTGTATTTCCATCCTCTCTTCCAACAAGAGTGTAGGGAGCTCAAAATTCTACACTGTTAACATTCAGACTCTTCAAACATTTGCCTCAGATGCTTCTCTTCATTCCTCAGGAGCCTACAGGATCAAAATTCCTTTAAGGTTTCCCCCTTCCCTCGTCTTAAACTGACATATTTCTCTTCTCTTTTTCCTAGCTCTGTCACACCCTTGACAAATTAATGCAACCATCAAACAGAACTCATGCTCTCTCAACCCTATTCCTGGTAAGTTTACTGACCACCCAGTCTAGTTCCGACATTAGCTGACATTACTAACAGTTCTCTCTCCTCAGGTTCTGTCCTTCTTCCATTCAAATCTGATCTTGTCACTCCTGCTGTTAAGAAAAACAACCCTTGAACCCCCTCAACCTTGGCAAACTATCGCCCCATTGTCAACCTCTCTTTCCTCTCCAAAGTCCCTGAATGTGTTGTCACTTCCCAAATCTGTTCCTCAGTTTTTCTAGACTTCCATATATGATACCCCCAGTCAGTGTATCCACTGCTGCCATGGCAGTAAAATCCATTTTATCAAAGTTAAAAGTTGTCATTTTCATCCTGCATGCAGCTATTAACACAGTTGCCCATACCATCCTCCTCCAGCACCTCTTCACTGTATCCAGTTGGGTGCAACTGCACTAGCTTGATTCACTCTTATCTATTTATTTCTAGTCAGAGAATTACCTACAATGTTTTCTCTCTCTACTCCTGCACCTCATGGTGTCTCCATGAACAAGTATTTTAAAAAAGGATATGCTGTCCCTTGTTGACATCATCTGAAAACTCAAAGTTACTTTTCATGTATCTGTTAACAACGCCCATCTCTACCTCACCACTATGTCTTCATTGTTTCTTAATTGTCAGACCACTTGCCTGACCTCTCGTACTGGATGAGCAGAAATATCCTCAAGATAAATTTTGGGAAGAGTGGTTATTGCGTACAATTCCTCCCGCAACTTCCTTAGCCACAGATTTCATCCCTCTCTTTGCCAACTGCCTGAGGCTGAAGTAGACATTTCACAATCTTGGTGTTATATTTGAGCCAAAGACAAGTTTTTAACCATAAATTTGTGTCATCACTAGGGTCTATTTCCACCTCCATACCATAACCGATCTCACCCAGCCTCAGCCTTTCTGCTGCTGAAATGCATGATTTCATCACCTTGATACTTGACTATTCTCATGCACTTCAGACTGGTGCCCCACATTCTGACAGCTGTAAACTTGAGACCATCCACAGGACATACTGTCCATGTCTGAGCTCACACCAGTCTCCATTTGGTTATCACTCAGTGCTTGCTAACCTACATTAACTCTCAGCATAAATCTTCAATTTTAAAATTCTCATCCTTGTTTTCAGATCCCTCCACGGTGTTGCCCCTCTTTATCTCTTCAATCTTCTCTAGCCCACAACCCTCTGGGATATCTAAACTCTACTAAATCTGGCCTCTTCAGCATCCTGATTTTAATCGTGAGAATAGTCCCAACTTCTTCAATCTATCCTCATGGCTGAAGTCTCTCATCCCTGGAACCATTCTTATAAAGTTGCTTCTGCAATGTGTTCTCTCCAATGTGTTCACATCCTTCCTATAATCTGGCACTCAGACTGTACGCAGTTGAGGCCTGACATGTATCTTATCAAGGCAACAGTAAAGTTTCTGTGCATTGTCAAATATTGAAGGGATACAGTTGATGGAAAGATCAAAATAAGCTTTCTGAGGATTCATGTGAACCTGGTGGCTCTCATGAGGGATAGGACTGTAGTTACTCATTTGCTATATTCTCATGGATAGCTTCAGAGCTGCACAACTTTATCAACATGTGATGTGGTGATGCACATGTCACCATATCACCAGCACTTTCACACTCTGCCTTTTCCCTCACGGTGATGTAGGGCAATGCCTGTAAAGTTACTTTACATTTGGCTCAACTGAAGATACCATTCCCACTTTAATGCGGAAAATGTAAAATCTAAAAAGTGAAGAACAGTAAATCAATAAGTTAGCCACATCCGAGCATGGGCTGTTCTCCAGATGAGCAACTTAGAAACAAGCTTTATTAAAGTCTGACCCATGCTCAGTCATCCTGGACGTGGCTGACAGTATGGTTGTCCTTGGTCTCTCAGCTTCCATGAAATGTTGTGCTGTCATAATCTTGTGAATGGCCTTTCTGGCTATTGTCCTGATTCTCAGCCTCATCTTCATTCTCAAAAAATTCATCTGGTTCACCTATTTGTACACATGCAAGACACCCACCCCACCCCACACTCCCCACTCCTTTGCGCACACTATGAAGGGCACAGTATGTTTACAATGATGCAGGAAATAATTGTCTGGGCTACACTGCAAAGCCCCACTGCAGTTGTCCAGACATCAAACCTTATCCTCGAGAGGCTTATTGTCTGTTCCATGATGATGCTGTGAGCAGCGTTGTATCTTTAGATCAGCCACCTTCAGTGCATTTCCTACTGGTGTCATGGAACCATCCTTGAATGGGCTGAGGACTGTGGAGAGAAACAGGTACCTGTGAGTGCTGCAGTAAGTACAAGTCATGGCTGCTCCGAGGAGGTCTGGTGCAAACCTCCCAAAATGTGGCTTCAGTTGTCAGAAACTTGTTGAACCTTCAGGGTGTAGAATCCTGTCCTATTCTTCAACATAGCAATTTGGTGAGAGGGTGCTCTCAAAACAAGGTGGGTACAATTGGTTTTCACCCTGTGCCTGGGGGAAGCCAGCAATGGGGGGAGATACCTCATAGCTTTGCTGTCAGTTCTTTTTAACAAGGTTGAAGGTGAAAAAGAAGTGGGCTTTTGGGAGAGTACATCAGTGATGTCCTGCAGGTACTTATTCTGCAGATCCCACAGATTGAATGATTGGGAGATGCCATAGAGATCTCCAGTGATCTGTGAAATTAGCTGTTAGTGCAAACAAAAAGACATCCATGATTTTGACAGCCACCAGGATGGGACTGACTCACAGTCCTTGGGAGTACAAATCCTCACTCAGCAGCTGGCATAGCTCTGGGATGATGGATTGGGACATCCTTTATCTCTGTCGCTTTGACATTCAATATTTATAGGTTACTGCAAAGAAGCCCACAACCCAGGTTCTCACCCTTCCTCTGGGCCTACTTGGTGACTGAGTTAGGGTTCGGGTCCTGCTTCCTCTTCAGGAGGCTGTATCAGAGCTATTGGATGTTGCTGGGCTTCCTGAAGATCTCATTTCCACTGTTTCCTTCTTCTGTTAGTTATCAGCTGGAGCAGGGCCACAGGAATGGCTGAAATGGCTTCTGATCTTTTAATGCAGTGAGCAGAAAATCTGTGGGGAAAGTCAGAGAGATTGTTTATTGTTATTGAAGGGACTCCTTCATTGCCTTAACAATCAAGCTAAATATTACTTTCTCACATTACGTGACATGGGTAGTTCTGAAGGAGCTCATTGTCATGCCTCAGTAAGTGGCTCTGAGGTACGTGACCTTACCAAATGCATGGTGGACATGCAAAGTGTCTGTGGTCCATTGAGAGTATGCTCCTATCAGTAGCTCCCTTGAAACTCATACCCACCCCTCGACCTCCCTTTTATGTCACAGCCCAAATATTTCTGTGTGAGGATATGGCAGATGCTATGCATTGTCTTCCAGTACTTGCCATTTCAGCTAATTGGTTCAGCTTTTAAGTGTTTTGTTTGAGACAAAGGGTCACTGGACTCAAGACTTTAACTCTGATTTCTCTCACCAGATGTTGCCAGACCTGTTGAGTTTCTCCAGGACTTTCTGTTTTTTGTTTTAGATTTCTAGCATCACAGTTCTTGCTTTCATTTCAACTTCAAAGTTCCTTGCTAAAGTAAGACTTGGCTTACAGGACAAGGAGGCAATCAGTAGGAAATGTAATATTCATGATTGCTTGAGGCCATAATATGTTATCTACATTCTTTGATAATTACTGACTGCCAAGTAAAATGAGAATTGAAGGCACAAAGCTGCCATTACCTAATCAGTGAAGACAAGATTATTGCAATTCACCCTTGCAGGGTCTCAAAGTAAATGTTGCAAACTTTGTGCTGTAGATAAAAACAACAACTTACTCTTCCCACTTGCATACAGTCCCAGACATTTTCTGAACTTGTTGCATTGTTGACTTTCAATCCAATATGGCAACGTTCCAACGTTGTGCTTCACCCATGACCCACAAATTTCCTTCTATTTTGCATATTCCCTTTCGTGTTGCTGTCGCTTTGGCCCTGATGACTTTTCAGCCTCAACCCTATTTCATTTGAACTCCTTCATATCGCTAATCATTTCCTGGCTTTACCCACATAGCTCATGACTTGGAGGCTCCTATGCCTATCTTCCCATTGGGAGATTGATGTACCTCATTTCACTTGATACACCATTATGATCCATGTAGAAACTGTCACGTGGAGGTGTCGGTGTTGGACTGGGGTGGACAGGGTCAGAAATCACATGACACCAGGTTATAGTCCAACAGGTTTATTTGAAAACATAAGCTTTTGGAGTCTCATTCCTTCTTCAGGTGTCGAGGAACGAGACTCCCAAAGCTTGTGATTTCAAATAAACCTGTTGGACTATAACCTGGTGTTGTGTGATTTTTGATCATGTAGAAACTGATAATTTTTGAAAAGATATTTGGGATTTCCTTCTGGCTGACTGGAACAGTCACATGACAAAAGTCAAGTTTTAAGAATTTTACTGCAATAAACTGTAATAATCAAGATCACCATTGTTTAAATACTATTCATTAGGTAACTTATGCTGTAAATTACAGAACAGTCTTCTCATTTAACTTTCAAAGCATCTGAAAATCACCCTCCATGGTTATAATTTACTCTGTCACTTAAGTGGATCCTACATTTTGCAGGAGCCAGTACAAAGCTATGCTCAGCTCCCAATGGCTGGCTTCCTTTTTCTTTTTCCAGCCACATATCTTCCAAACCTCTAACTAACTTTCAAGGTCAGGGCAGAATTGGAGATTCTTCCATCTACTTGTCCATGGGATTCATGACAGTTCTGGATGAGATACCCATAAACTTATACTCTAGTTATAAACTGTTATAAACTGGCTCAACTTCTTAATTCAGCTCCTCTAAGTGGATTGCAACAAGTTTAATTTAGAAAGGACTCCTTCCCTGATGGATACCATTGGAACTAATATACCTGTAACATTCCATGGTTATGATCCACAGTCATGACGCATCTAGCCAAACTAAGTAAATCTTCCAATCTTGTTTAAATCCTCATGAATTCAGTTAGCATACAAACTGCCACTATGATTTGCATAGTGACTGGCCGAGTCAATATTTTCACTGTCTAAATGCAGAACTCACTGCCTCTATCTTTGTGTTCCGTCTTTCTTTTGGATTCTTGCAGACTGGTCTTTCTGTGAAGTTCAGGGTTTTTACAATACAATATAAGCCTGATAATAGTACACAGGCTTGCTATGGTCTGTTAACTTCTCAAAACTCGTGACCATGGCAATGTGAATCAGACGGGTTTTGTATCCAGGTAGAAATGCTGATTGACTGGCCCAGACCTTGAGGTCAGCCGCAATATTGAGCCAAACATCACCCTCTGCGAAGATTACAATCCCTGACATTTTACCCTTGTTTGAACTGGGCTGTCCTAACCCTGCAGCACAGCTATCCATAAACAGGAATAATCAAAAGGAGCAGCACAGAGGTTTTACTTTTTTAAAATGGCAGCTGCTGTATTTAGTTAAGTTTTTAAAGATCTCATAAGTTTTCAGTGCGTTAGTGGGCTGATAAGTGAGTGATTGAATGGGCTGTAGCTGAGGTGCATGTGTGATTAGGTGGGTAGTCAGTTCAGGGGAATACGGTGTCTGGATAGATATGTGATAGTAGTGGTAAGTTGATTTGTGCTGTTAATCAATGAGTTACATCAGAAGTTAAACAGTGCAGCTATTCCCAGATATGTATCCAGGTAAGTAGCACATATCTCAACATCTAGCTCACTGTATGTGACATTTGCAGTATAAGTTAGAAATTTAAACTTCATGGGCAACTGCACTGCATCTGGACTTACTCAGGATCTGAAAGCACTGTAATATTCCTCAGAGGGTTTTGATGCTTTTAAGTCAGTGTTTTGCAAGGTGAAAAGTTCTCACTGAGCTTTCAGTTTTCTTGTGGTTGAATTTTTAGGAGATTTGCTCTCAGTTGCACTTTAAACTGCAGCATCTAGGTTACATACCTTAGCTTTCTGATATTTTGTGGTTAATTTCCAGTTTGGTTCACAGACTGGCTGATCTTGTGCTTCTGATGATGTTGGTGGAACTTCTGGAAATAGATCCTAGATGATCTTTTAAACAGACAAAGATAAACACGGCTACCTCTATGTCACTTCTTCCAAGTTCTAAGTATTTGTCCAAATATGGTAGGACAATCATATTGATTCCATATCCTGTGGACTAACACCTCTGAAGATTTGAGGTTGTTATCCTGGTAGAGTAAGACATTGATAAGGGCCATTCATTTCCGATTGCCACCAAATAATTTTTCATCTTCCCTTCTGTTCTGAATGAAATTTGGAGGCAGGCATTCTCGTGATTCTACTGACTTTTTGTTTTCTTAAACAAACTGATGTGCAAATTCCCTAAATGGCTGGGAACATTTATATGTAGTTAAGATTTCCTTGGGACTGACTGAACTCTTGACTTGTAGCTCAAATTAAAAACGGTCACATGATTTGCAACTGCCATTTTAATTGCCTGCTAATATTCAGGTTTTTGAAAAAAATTGTCCATAAATTCATAACCTATTGGGACAGGAAAGAAGTGTCTCATGGCAGGATGTTGCTCAATTTTTTGCGTTCTCTGATGGTCGAATGTGTTAAGATGCTTGCTGTGGGTGTCTCAGCATCTGAATTGGAGCAATGGATGCAACAGGTGAACTTTGCTGCTATAGCGGCTTGCCAAGGTTGTGAGTTGAGGCGTGATGTGACTTTGAACGTCAGAGACTTAACAGGAGCAGGCATTATAAGACTGGTGCATCATGCAAGGGGGTGATGAGATACGGCAGTGTGTCAGCTTTGGCAGGAAACAAATAATTCATGATGGATATACTGGAAATGGGCAGCATGCAAAGCAACCATGTATCAGTCACAAAAGAGATATATTATAAGTACAGTCTGAGGGTGACAGATCACTTCCAGCAGTATGTCAGGGCTATGTCCTTCTGATCTGTGGGCGCTGCGCTATTTGTTGCTCTTTTGTGAGCAGTGGGCTGGAGGGGACTTCCCTTGCCTTCGACATCTTCTAACTCTCAAATGAGAGCTGGAAGCCAATCGTGACTCACAAGCTGCATCCAGAACTTTCGTCCTGCCTAAATTGATGAAAATAGCATGTGGTTTCGGACAATGCTCATGGGTGCAGTTTGTGAGTCATGAAATGGTCTGACTCTACCCTATAAAGTAGCATGGCATTCATGCCTGTTATCTCAGTTCTATCAAAGCACTAATAACAACATAAGAAGATGCTCCAATGCCATCTTTTCAAGTGCATTTAGGGATGGGAAATAAATGCTGGTAATGTCAAAGTTCTTGGAATTAATTAAACCTTGTTTATGCTCATTAGTAAAGTTCAGCTGTTACTGAATTTAATTAATCATAGAGTCCCTACAGTGCGGAAGCAGGCCATCTAGCCCGACACCTACCCTTCAAAGTGCATCCTACCCAGACCCACCCACTATTGCCCATGGCAAACCCCACCTGAACTGCATATCTTTGGACTGTGGGAGGAAACTGAAGCATCCAGACAGACAAGGGGCAAATGTGCAGACTCCACGCAGACAGTCACCTGAGGGTTCAGCTGAACCCATATCCCTGGCGCTGTGAGGCAGCAGTGCTAACCACTGAGCCACCATACCACCCTGGATAGCAGCAATTCTTCTCTAAAGGACATTAGTGGACTGAAGACTTTTTATCACAATCAACAATGGTTACATTGTTGCTTTCAATTCCAAGTTTTTAAACAAACTCAAATTTCAACAGTTATCTTGGTGTGATTTGAAACTATGTCACCAGAGTATTACCCTCAGTCCTTGGATTACCAGTTTAATGACATTACTACAATGCTATCACTTCCCTCACTTTACCTGTGTACACAGCAACCCTGGAAGAATGAGGTGAGATATTGTCACATAGAGCTTGTGTAACTGTTTAAAGTGAAGCAGCTTTCTCCAACCAGACTGAATGTGATATGTCATATGGAGCCACCTCCATGCTCAAGAACATTAATAAGAAGTGAAATGCATTGTGTTGAATAAAGCGAGTGTAGACGCTCTGAATATAAAGTTGTGAGAAATCGGCTTAACAACATTGATTTATAATCTACTTCAAAAGAACAAGAAACAATTAACAAAGCACACTGCTAATGTAATGAATATCATTAGATGATAAAGATCATGCGTGTTTTTAACCAGAGGAGACATGACACAGAAGATATTTACACTTACGCTAAAGGAAAGGCAATGATCTGGTTGACCAAGAAATTAGCAATTGAAGTGGAGCATTTGTTTGGGACAAGTATTTAGTTATAATCTCCCTGATTGTGTTCTACATTTTCAAACAAGATCCACTGTTAAAGTTACCTGTTAGAGATCAAGAATCTGATTGCTTTTCTTCAGCAATTTTGTGATACTTCTTGAAGACTTTAATTGCGAGCTAGGATACTGCTCTTCTGACACTGTGTTGTCAGCCATATAGTTGCTTCAAGACAAATTCTGTTTTCACTTGGCACTTTCCCCTTGTACTTCCAGATTGTGAGCAGGGGCAGGAACATGGGGTTGATTTTCTGTTCACTTACTTAGTGGCATGTCTCTGCTCCTCTGGATAAAGACAGATAGCTCATCAAAGATTAGGCCACAACTTGGGGCTTTCCCTGGAGAATCTCTGACATAGATATGCTAATACAATATGCCATGCTCCAATAATTTTAGAAAGGCATCAATGAAAGACTTCATGACTATTAATCAATAGTGAGCATGAGACAGTTTATATCCACTAACCAACATTGCGTCAGACAGTGTTCATTAGCCCCATGCATTTGAAGGGGAAGCATTTTAGTTTTTAATCTATCCTAGCAATGCTTTATTGTTGGTGATTAAGGCATATTAATTTATTCTGTTGTTTAGGATTACTTAGGGTTCTCAAGAGCAGGTAAGATTAGCCAATAAATGCTGTCTTGGCCAGTGACGCCCTCATCCCATGAAATAATACATGTTTAAAAAGAAGGTATACTGCACAAAAATAAGGCTTTCAGCCCAGCCAATCCATGCCAAACCTTATACACCACTTGAATCTTCTCCAATTCTTATTCAGGGAAACAGTCTCAACCTAACCCTTTATTCCTTTTTCCTTCAGTTGCTGCATCTTTACTCTTCACTCACTTCTTTTGGTATTGAGTTTCACCCGCTCACCGGTCTCTGCCGTATGGATGAAATGATCCATTTCTAGACTGACTGTTACTGGTGGTTGTACTGACTGTTTCTTTTCGTTATGCTGTGACGTTTCAAATAATTCAACAGAGGATGAGAGATGGTTCAAGCTTTAATCTGTTCTCCCTGTTTTGGTACAAAAAAATTCCTGAATGTTCCCAATGACCACATTAGTTGGCAGGTTTTTGAATTAAGCTAATCTATTTGGCTGACAGAGCAGAAAATATTGCACCGTGCGTGCTGCATTCTGGAAATGAAACAGCACCTTGTGTTGTAAGCAGTTTATTGTCCAGTACTCCAGCACAGCACACACTAATCACGCATTACAACCAGCTCACTCAATGCTCGCATTAAGCCCTATGTTGTTACTAACTGTCCAGTTATTTGCAAACATATTTGCATTTATGAACTGAGTTCAAAATTCTCAAACTGTCAACATAGCTAAATAGAACAGAAACGTTACTGGGTAAATTTAAAATGTCTCAATATCAGCAAAAAAAAGCTGAACCCATCTTTTAAAAGTAGAATTCTAGAAAATAAAGAGAAAAAGCAGTAAAGTGCAAATTATAATGTGGAAGCATTGATATAAATTCAGGATTGAAATGGTTGATCCAGATTAGTGGCTAAATGGATCACATGTTAGGTACCAGAATACACATCACAAGACACTGGGTTCAATTGACTTGTGTTAAATTGGCTGATCCCAATTTAATGCAGAAGCAAAGATGTCATTGTAAATCTTGGTAACTCTGAGTGGTGTGGAGGGGTTGGAGTGTGGTCTGTGGCAGGGGATTCAGATTTTTGCTCCTGATTCGTCTTCAATGTCCTCTGAAGGAAAAAAAGTATGCCTGCGAACAACAACAGCCAGTATTTATATAGCACCTTTAAAGTACTGGAATATCCCAAGACATTTCACAGGAGTGTAATCAGACAAACATTGACGGAATTTTAGAGACAGAGAGAAAGAGGTGGAGAGTCAACCTGATTTGACTGTGAATTCCTTTGTGGTTGCATAGCCTGCTACTACTGTGTAGCTACAAGGAAAGGATAGCCACTGGGGGAGGGACGCTTGCCGGTGGAACTGTACCATGGCAGGAGTCAGTACCTGAAGGATTGAAGGGAAGAAGTAGTCATGGCTTGCAAAGTAATTTCTTTTAGGAAATGTCTGCAGCTGATGCATCTATCAATTGTAGTAGTGAATCGTCTGCAGATCTTTCTACTTGAATAGAAGTGACTGAGCTAATAAAGTACTCGGCAATCTCCTCAGTGTTTTAATTATCTTGCTGTCCCCCATGTCACAGAGGCTTCTGGATTATTTGTTAGCACTAATGCACCTCCTTTCACGTTGGTCCGGAAAAGACATTTCAGCAATCATGGGAGATGCTGAGTGGGACCCTGATTGGATGACAGAAATACTGCCAAAGACAACTGAGCTTGTATTCTATCGCAACAAAATGGCTATGATTTCCTAGGCATTATAGACAATAAAAGTGAGAGTAAGCATTACCCAGATTACACTGTAATTGTGGATGCAGGAGTCCTGAGAGCAAGTGAAAGGTTTCTTTTGCATTCCACTTCATCGTTTTTCAACCAAATAACCCTCTGTATTTTCCAAGAACACAACGCTGATCACTCTCGCCTGTACTTTTAAAGCATTGCAAATCAAATTGTGGAAACATGGTTGCTGGGTTATAAGCTCAGTGGCTGCTGTAGCCTTTTGCTTTTGTTACTTGATTATGTATCTTGAATTGTAAAAGAATAGAAATCCTGAGAACTTGAGGGGAACAGACACCAATGGTAATGGGCAAAGTAACTTTGTATGGAAGTAGACATAAAGACCAACAACTAATCCATGTTGATTTTTAAAAAAAATCCAGTTGTAAGAGGCCAGACAGTATGACCTCCAATTACAAGACAACAAGGTGCAGGGCTGGATGAACACAGCAGGCCAAGCAGCATCATAGGAGCAGAGAGGCTGACGTTTCGGGCCTAGACCCTTCATCAGAAAAGGGGGAGGGGAAGGGGGTTTTGAAATAAATAGGGAGAGAGTGGGAGGCGGATAGAAGAGGGATAGAGGAGAGGATAGGTGGAGAGGAAACAAACAGGTTGAAACTTGTGAAATCCACATTGATACCATTGGGCTGCAGGGTTCCCAAGCGGAATATGAGTTGCTGTTCCTGCAACCTTCGGGTGGCATCGTTGTGGCACTGCAGGAGGCCTAGGATGGACATGGACAAGTTTCAAAATCTCCCCTCCCCCTACCGCATCCCAAAACCAGTCCAGCTCGTCCCTGCCTCCCTAACCTGTTCTTCCTCCAACCTATCCCCTCCTCCCACCTCAAGCCGCACCTCCATCTCCTACAGACCAACCTCATCCCGCCCCCTTGACCTGTCCGTCCTCCCTGGACTGACCTATCCCCTTCCTAACTCCCTACCTACACTCACCTTTACTGGCTCCATCCCCGCCTCTTCGACCTGTTTGTTTCCTCTCCACCTATCCTCTCCTCTATCCCTCTTCTATCTGCCTCCCACTCTCTCCCTATTTATTTCAAAACCCCCTTCCCCTCCCCCTTACCTGATGAAGGGTCTAGGCCCGAAACGTCAGCCTCTCTGCTCCTATGATGCTGCTTGGCCTGCTGTGTTCATCCAGCCCTGCACCTTGTTGTCTCAGATTCTCCAGCATCTGCAGTTCCTACTATCTCAGACCTCCAATTAGTTTTGTTATTTAGTAAGACTTTATTTGCATAATTCATTCAGGTGAGGGGTTACAAGGTTCGTTTCTGACTTTCCCCTTGCAGTTGCCCAATATAGCTCTGAAAACAGAATATTTTAGTCATTCATTTGAACTTTTAGTTGTGTGACTCACGGTAAACATCAGAAAAATCTTGATTTTAACATTTAACTTTACATATGAGGGACTTATAACAGGCATGTGCTTCTCTCTTCAGTTCACCATTTAGTAAGCTTTCATGGTAATTTAAATAGGGTTGTGTCTTTGTTACTGGCATTAGGCATTTAAAACACATCCAGAATAATATGCAAGTAGACAGCTCTGTACAATATATAAGTGATTTGCTAGTTAAAAAAAATTGTGGTATGTACTTGATTTGAATGTTCTTATTCAATCATTCCTCAAAGAATTTTCACAATGACAACCAAACACATTGTTGAGCACTGCTTCTCATTATGCCATGAGATGCATTAAATGCTTACAGGAGTTGAACATAAAATCAGACCTAAATCAGAATAACTTTAATGACATCAAAATACCATATCTGTGGAATAAGTTGAATAAATGATTGCAAGTTGCTTTTATGGAACTTATTTCTTACAGAGGAATAACATGTCAGAATCATTCTCATTTATATCACTTGGGAAGGATTCAGTCTGTTTTCCTCATGGGACCAATGTTATCTTTTGTTGCTTACCATGAGGACCCTTCACATTGTGAATATTTCAAAGATGACAGAAGCAAGCAGAAATAGTCAATTGCCAGAAATTTAGTTAGTTACACGTGGAATATGATCACCCAGATTTGGCAAAGGTAAAATTTTAAGCAGCTTAGATTACAGGATAAAAATGCCACATTTACAATTTGTCACAAAGTTCTCTTTGTGACTCCTCATCAAGAGGTTCAAGTGAACGGAAGTACTGGATGATTAAATATTTTCTTACTTAGATTGATACCAGCCCTGAATCACCAACAACTATCACCTGTGTAATTTAGTGTTGTATTAAGAATGCATTGTAATAAAGTTAGCTTGATAAATGACAAAAGAGTTGCAAAAACAACTTCTCCCCTAAGAACCATCAGATGAACACGCTGCTGGAGAGAAAAAAAGAACCGAAAGAACTGCGGATGCTGTAAATCAGGAACAAAAACAAAGTTGTTGGAAAAGCTCAGCAGGTCTGGCAGCATCTGTGAAGGAAAAAACAGAGTTAATGTTTCGGGTCCGGTGACCCTTCCTCAGAACGCCGCTGGAGAGTTTTTACTCATGACAGGAAAGGACTCATTTTGGAAATCTGTTCATTCCAGTGAGGATGGAGATCTTAGATTTAAATTGATTTATTGGGAGTTTGTTTTCCCTCATTCTTTTCCACAAATTGAAATAAAATTACTTGATTTGCCTTAACCAACGTTATGGTTCTATTTCCACCATAAGCACACACTTTCAATTTATAATTGTGTATATCAAGGGTAGAATATTCCAGTTCTGTGGAAAAACACAGCAACATTCTCTTTTGAATAAACAGTGTGTACAAAGTGAGTAATTTATATCGAAAGTACTCCCTTAGGCTTTGCTTCTCCTCTAACGACAAGAAATGAACCACTTAACCTTTGCTAATGAGCCTGACTTAGTTTCCGTTGGCGCTAAATATTGCAAAGGTGAAATTCTATGTCCCGAGAGATTGGGCCTGACAGCAGTGCAATGGACCTCATTTCCCACTGCTTGAAGGATAAACAGACTCAGTTAACTGAATTCTCTGCTTCCAATACTTTCATATCAGATCCTGTCACTTACTCCATACAGATGTCAAATATTTGCAAGGTTAAATTTTGAGAGGGCGCACTTGCAGTAACGGGCAGATGGATCTGAGAGTTGAGCACAGAGATCAGAGGTGGGAGGGTGCTGGATTTAACTCTGGCTGCAAGGGGGCTTGGTAACACAAGGAGAACCCGAAAGTTTGTGCAACATGTTTGACAGTAGCTCATTTGTCCAGCCACTGTATTCAATTTTAACATCTGGGCTTCCTGATCCATCGGTATCAGCAGGTGTGCTGACAAACCTGAGAATCTTGCACAGACGTACACAATGATCTTTTTATGGTTGGATACTGTAGTGATTGGAACAAGGTTGGCCAGGTGGATCTCATTGAATACAAGTTCCCTGATTAGGGCTGTTAACCTGGACCAATCAGAGACTCCTGACTGACAGATATAAACACGAGTCTCAGGGATTCTCCCCACTCCAGGGACTGGCTCTGAGCCAGATGGTCAGAGTCCATGTACTGTGCACGTGTAAATAAAGGGTGACTTGGTGATGGGATACCAGCCTCTGTGGAGTTATTTTAACCACAACCTACACATTAATGGAATCAAAGCCTTTGTAACTGATGATCAGGGTTGTTCTGGGCAACTGCTTGATTGTCACATGTCTGCAAGTGATGATCCCCTAGACCTGTGGGAAACCAGTCAGAGCTGCAAATCTGAGCATCAATAATTTTGACTTGCCTCATCAACTGAAAAGTGCACAGAGTCTCTGACCTTGACAACTGTTGCTCAGTGACCTGTGAAATACATTTGTGGGTAGCAGATTATGAGATTTTACAAGTGACTACTGTAGTCTACTTGGAGGAGAGAGATCTTCTTCCAGGAGATTGCCAATGTCAGTGCCCATACAACGTGATACCTGTACCTCTTAAGGAAATGGCACTTAACACTGCCTTTGAGTCCAGTGTCAGGGATTTCGCTGTGTTCAGCCCCTCTCACCAGTGTAATGGAAGGTCAGTGAGGAGAGCGCTGCAGCTGGTGCTGACACTGGTTCTGTTGTTCCTGATGCTCATCCTGGTTCTCATCTTGGATCCAAACAAAGCAGCCTGAATGCTGTCCATGCAGCAGTGGTCCTTGATCGATCAGATGCACTAAACTCCAAGGTCATAGAAATGGCCTCCAAAATTTTGGAAATCACCTAAAGTTGTGAAAGCACTTGATCAGAACAAAGCCACTGAACAAAAGCTTCCACGTGAGGTCTCAGGGAAGGTCTCAGGGCTCGAAGGGCTTTTTGCCTGTGATTTCTTCAACCCCTCAAATCCAGCTGGATTTCACTGAAGATTTCCACAAAGCCTGGGAATCTACTGTATACACAGTTAAAGTTCAAATTCATAGTCAAAACAGCTCCGAATGAATGTGTTACGTTATCAATGATAACCTACTCCTCAACAGGGCTTCCTGAGTGCAGCAGATTGTATTGAAGTTTAAGGGTGGCAGTTTGTGGCTTCTGATGCTATACCAATTTCAGCCCTTTTTTTCATCCACTTTCTCCCAAACCCACTCGCTTTTTCATAGAATCCCTGTAAGGTAGAAGCAGGCCATCGATTCACGCCGACCCTCCGAATAGCAACCCACCCAGACCCATTCCCCTACCCTATTCATTTGAACCTGCATTTCCCATGGCTAATCCACCTAACTCAGACATCCCTGGACACTATGGGCAATTTAGCATGGTCAATCCACCTAACCCACACATTTTTGGACTGTGGGAGGAAACTGGAGCACCCAGAGGAAACCTATGCAGACACAGGGAAAAATATGTAAACTCCACACAGACAATCACCTGAGGGTGGAATCAAACCCAGGTCTTTGGTGCTGTGAAGTAGGAGTGCTATCAACTGAGCCACCGTGGTTTTCCAGGTGATACTAAAAATACTCCCCAAATTGGATATTGGATTTGCAACACTTCTGATTTTATTTAAAGCTAAAAAGCCATAAGTTGGGAATGAATTGGGAAGACAATTGCCACCAGAACCATAGCTACTTGAGAACGGGGGAAAGTCACACTATGATCCTGGGGAATGGGGTGAACAGGTTGGATACAAAGGGGAGTCATAAGGGCACTGGGAATAATGGGAACTGGCATCTAGATTTCTAGATGGAGAATGCAATGGAGTATGTTGGTGTGCCAGGGAGGGAGAAAGAGCATTGGATCTGAATGTGGGCTGCCTGGGAATGAGTAAGTGAATGAGATTGGGATCGGGGGAAGGGCAGGAATATCCAATGAGGTAGTAAAAGGGCCAATCGTCAAAAAGGGAGAATTGAAGCAGGACAAAGGGAATGGGAGACAAGCGGAGAAGGCCATCACACGTTATGAGGGAGGAATGTATTCTAAAAGGTGACGGCAGTGTGTGAAAAGCTCAAACAGAAGGTTTAGATATGGGTCATGGTCTCTCTGTGTAGCCCCAAAAGGCTTTGTTACAGCATCCAGTATCACCTTATGGTCACGGACGATGTGCCATAGTTGGAGGTCTGTGCTGAGATGATGCTGACACCTTTGGTCCTCCTCGTGCAACATCACTATTCTTTCACAGCCTCTGTGCCCTGAAGTATTGCTGGCAATGTCTGTAACACACAGAGGTAGGCAATGCTTTAGGATGGCCAGGGAATAATGAACTCCTCAGGTCTGTGTCCTGTATGTCCCATGAGTCTGTGTGCAATGTTCTTTCCCTTTAAATGCCCTATGATCATTGGGGGCTGCATACCCCTCCCTCACAGGTCGTGTCACATACCCGTCCCACTCCAAGTACAGCTGCAGCCATTGGGTGGAAGGTGTCAGTGAGCATTCCTTGGAAAGTGCCTTACAGCCTCCACCTGAATACACTGGTGAGCCCCTGAACATCCATATGCCCTCCCTCGTGGCCCAGCCCATAAACCCGACAGGATTCACTTTCCACAGGTGCCCACCCAATCCATCGACATGCCCATCTTTCCCACTGGCATGTGAGGTAACCATGTGGTCATTCACTTTCTCCCCTTCGAGCCAGGGTGCTCCAAGTGACTCCTCCTCTCACATAAGCCCTTTCCCAGCCCTACTTTACCAAATCCATTCCCTTGCAGACACAGGTTCTCTATTTCACGACTGTAATCCTTCCTTCTCCAGAACTCCCCAAAGCCAAACTTTACTGAGTCTCGTTTCCAAGGAAACAGCTGCCCTCCCCACTCAATCCCTTTTCTCTTTAGTTTCTATGGATGGATTGACCATGGCTCACCCCTTTAGAGACCTGACTGAAGAGTCCCAGACCTCTGATTGACAGTTGTATATTTCCTCAATTGCTTTAAATTGTGATTTAGCTGGTATAGAACCACAGGATTGACTATGACCCATTCCCTGAAGCTGCTGGCATGTATTGCATGGTGTGAGATTGACTTGGCACACTGCCGTAGGGCAAGATGTCTGCCCCCTTGACTGAGGCCTGCTGGCTAACAAGGGAAGTGGCCAGGTTGTGTGACTCTGCTAGTAGGTACAGCAGGTAACCACTAAGTGACGGAGCACTGAGGGAGCAAATGAGCAACCCTGTGATGCTGCCTGGTCCAGTCCATGAACTGGGTACCTGTCTGTTCAGCAAAGTGTCCCTGCTGCAGCTCTCCAACACTAGCTGCCATTTTTTATTATTCGTTCACTGGATGAGGACATCATTAGCTGAGATTTATTGTCCATTCCCAATTGCCCAGAGAGTAGTTTGGAGTCACATGTAGGCCAGACCAGATGAGGACATCGAATTTCCTTCACTTAAGGACATTAGTGAACTAGATGAGTTTTTCCTGATAATTGACATGTTGTTAGAGTCTTAATTCCAGATTTTTAAAATTGAATTGAATTCAAATTTCCCAATCTGCCACAGTGGGATTTGAACCTGGGTCTCTAGAACATTATTTCAGTCTCTGGATTAACAATCCAGCAATAATACCACTAGGCCATCACCTCTCCACCCCTACACTGTGTGTCCTGCAATGAAAATCTGTGCATCTAGAGTGCACTGCCAGTGTATTGGAAAGGTGCCACAATGGTAGTGAGCAAATGTCAGATGCCAATGTCCATAGATGAGTACCATGTTTGGCTGGTGCCCATAGATCATGCCCTGAGATGCACCTTGATCGTAAGCAACATGGAGGCTGTTCTGAGGAAGCAGTGAGCTGAATCCAGCAGGTATCCACTCTAGTTTCCAAGTTGCAACATGTGGCTTGTTTAGTGAGTTTGGTAAGATAGGAGGCCAAATATCAATGAGGTGAGTTGTACCATTAACAAGGCGTTTAACAACAATAATACTTCTTTAAGTGGCTGTTCGCTGCTGCCTAGTGAAAACCTTGTTGCGCTGCTTGTGAAAAGCATAAATGATGGTGTGATTTGTCCCAACTTTGAGGTACACCTCACCAGGCGTCTCATCCAGTTCTGCCACAGATCTCACACACTCACTCAGGCTCCCACCTTATGTCCCCTGGTTGAGGTATCCACACGAGTGAAAGCAACTTCATTCAAAACATTCTTAGCAATTTTGAGTTAAAGAAGTTTCTTCTCAATTTGTTATTTGATTTCCTGGCGAATTTTAAGCCTGCAGTTTAATTACTCCCCTGAACCTTGGCAGGTTTGGTGGGCCAAGGGGCCTGTTCCTGTGCTGTGTTGTATATATTGTAATGTATTATGTTAACCTGCTAAACCCAAGGGAGCAGAAGTTGACTTTATGCAAATTGTCATCATAATTTAACTCTTTAACTCTGAATATGCAGTGACATGGTGACAAGAACAACAAACCTGGTTGTTCTATCTCCTCTCTTGGCTGGAAATTAAAGGAATATTTTCTCTTAAAAAGAACTCTTGACATTCTGACTAGTATATGCTGAATCAGTACACTCACAGTTTAAATCTAGATAAACCGAGTCCCACATGTTATAGTCATGATTGATTCAATCACTTCCTGATTGGTGAAATTCCATATGCTATTTTTGATAGCACTTTTTGAAAGCTAATATGGTCTTATAGTTGCATTATTGTTTCAAATATGAGGTGTTAATTATTCACAAAGCATCTTGTAGGCATACATTTCGTGGAAAGGAAGTTTTTCTGCATTCCTAATTCAATTTCTTGAACTTCAAGCATTTTAAACTCAAGGAAGCACAAGTCATGTTTATTCATTACATTAGGAGATTCGAAGTAAGTGTTTTTCCCTTTTTATTCCCATTAGCTTTTTTTTCAAAATAACTTGGGGCCAAGCAACGTCATGAGCGATGATACATTGCAGTAACACTGTTAAGCTCACCACTTGCTCCAGTTAATGGCACCATGAGCAACATAAAGAATGATTCTGAAGGCTGAGCAATGGGTGAACTCAACATTATAAATGACTGTCAAAGGGTGTCAGCTAGCTTTGCTGCTGAGTCGTGCTTGACCAGGACATGCTCCTAAAAGGGAACCCTTTCCACTGCAATATCTCCAGTGATGCAGCTGAGAGGGAACTAGTGCAGGAATGGAAGCTGGTGAAGAGCAAGCAAAGGGAGAAAAGCAATGTTTAATGGCATGGTTTTAAGGGTGAGGGAACATTTTATCGATACATACAGAAAAACAGAGGGAGTAGGTCATTCAGACTCTTGGGCCTGCTTTTGCCATTGAGTAAGACCATGGTGATCTGATTGTAGCCCAACTCCACCTTGCTGCATGCCGCCATAAACCATGACTCCCTTGTCAATCAAACATCTGCCTAACTCAGCCTTAAACATGTTCGGTGACCCAGCTTCCATTACTCACAGTAAAAGAGAATTCCAAACTTTCACAACCATTTAAATATAAACAAATAAATTAGAAGACAAAGAAATCCACTTAGTCCCTCAAAGATTAAATGAGGTGATGGTTGATTTGATTACCAACAGCCTTATTTACCTACCTCAGATAACCTTTCATCTCCTTATTTATCAGGATTCGCCTCCACCTTAAACAAGGGCTCTACTTCCATTGCATTTTGAAGAAGAGACTTCCTAAAGCTCTTGACTCTTTCTAAGAAAGAGTTCTTATCTCTTTCTTAAATGGGTGATCATTTATTTTTAAACATCGAACCCTATTTTGAAAATTCTCCCATAATGTGAAACATTTTATCCACTGAGGAAGGGTCACCGGACCTGAAACATTAACTCTGTTCTTTGCTTCACAGATGCTGCCAGACTTGCTGACCTTTTCCAGCAAATTTGTTTTTGTTCCTGATTTACAGCATCCACAGTTCTTTCGGTTTTTATTCTATCCACTGTTAGGATTGTGGATCAGAGCCTTAAAGTATTTATCGAAATTTTTTGTTTTTAATTTCAAAGTCTGTTTTTTTAAGAGTGCTGCAGATTTAAATTCAGCGACTCTAAAGCAAATTCCTCTTTGATAGCAGTGGAATATAGCACCTATGAATTATCAGGACAACTGGGGAGACTGGAGAAGAGGTGTTAACCTGGGGGCCCTCTCCAACAGGCAGAAAGCCACCTCTTTAAAACATGTATGTTTTACCCTCAAGAAATATACAAGATTAAGGGTTAAAAGTAGTTTCAAATTTACTGGAGTGGTCCAGTGGGACTGAATGCTGTCATCTGTTCGAGTGTTTTGAAGAAGGGTCACTGAGCTTGAAACGTTAACTCTGCTTTCTCTCCACAGATGCTGCCAGACCTGCTGAGTTTCTCCGGAATTTCTGTTTCTGTGTTCGAATGTTAGTGTGCCGTGAAGGTTACAGTCACAAAACTATCCTCTAGTCGCTCTGTGTTGCACGTGTCTCTCATTCCAAGTGCAGCAAACTAGTTAAAGAAGGAAGTAGGACAAAATAAAGACTCTCGCTCACCCCAAAAGCTGAAATTCAATTACAGTTGAAAGGTAACAGAACATTGAACATCAGAATCTCAATCAGCCTGCAAAACTAAAGATCAAGAAGCAGACTGTTTACCTACCAATGTCAACATTATTGATAAAAACCGAAAGAACTGCAGATGCTGTAAATCAGGAACAAAAACAGAAGTTGCTGGAAAAGCTCAGCAGGTCTGGTAGCATCTGTGAAGAAAAATCAGAGTTAATGTTTCGGGTCCGGTGACCCTTCTGCACTTCATCCCTTACCTCTTCTCTTCCCTCCTGCAACAGTGATAGGGTTCCCCTTGTCCTTACCTACCATCCCACCAGCATCCACATTCAGAAGATCAGCAGGCGCCATTTCCACCACATCCAGTGAAATTCCACCACCAAACACATATTCCCCTCCCCTCCCTTCTCCGCCTTCCAAAGGGCCTGTTCCCTCTGGGACACCATGGCCCACTCTTTGCTCCCAGCATGCCCCACTGCCCCACGGCACCTTCCCCTACAACCGCCAAAGGTGTAACACCTGCCCATTTATCTCCTCCCTCCTTAGTATCCAAGGGCCCAAACATACCTTCCAGATGAAGCAGCACTTTACCTGCACTTTGCTGCTCACAATGTGGTCTCCTATACATTGGGGAAACGAAGCGTAAACTGGGTGATCGCTTCACAGAACATCTAGGTTCTGCGAAAGACGCTGAGCTTCCAGTTGCCTGCCACTTTAACACACCACCCTGTTTCCTGGCCAGCATCTCTGTCTCAGGCTTATTGCAGTGTTCCAGCAAAGCTCAGCGCAAGCTGGAAGAACAGCATTGCATTTTCCACTTGGGGATCTGCAGCCCTCCGGACTTATTATTGAGTTCAATAATTTTAGGATCTGAACTCTCCCATGTCCTAGCCGCCTACCTCACACACCAGGCCTTATTGTTACATAGTCCGCCATTACAGACTACCTATTATAAGCCACTAACAGTCTCCATTAACAGCTATTCACCCTCCCAGCCAGACTGTTATCAACTCCTTTGTCTGTCCAACTGTTCTTCTCTCTCTTTGGGCTCTATCCCCACCAATCATTTACTCTTTACCCCTCTCCCCTCCCTATCTTTTGCATATAAACCAACATTTTCCTAGCTACCACCAGTTCTGAGGAAGGGTCACCGGACCCGAAGTGTTAATTTTTCCTGAAATGTTAATTTTTCTTCTCAGATGCTGCCAGCTCTGCTGAGCCTTTCCAGCAACTTCTGTGTTTGTTCAATACTATTGATAACCTCCACAGTCACAATGTTTGATTGTCCGCACTTTGTGAACAATTCCAAGGCTGACCTCTTACCTCTTTTTTTAAACTTTTATCATTTTGGACTCACCTTAGATTTAATCTTTGTGTATATGTATTGTTTTATTATTTCTTCTCATGCTTAGTAATGGTAAACTCTCTCTTTCTGTTAATTCTAGAAAATAGGCATAAAATGGCTCCTTTTAAAACATGAATTCATTTGGCTTTGGGAGAAAGGTATCCTTTGTAAATTGACTAAGCTGCGACTGATCAAGGAGGTGTGTGAATTAAAAAAGGAGCCTGTTCATCCCTCCTCACCCAGGAGCTTAACCATTTGAGGTATCCGATCTGGAACCATTAAAAATTGAGGAGCTTCACCTAGGGTCTGTTCATAACACCATATCTACCCCATCCAAGACTCATCAGGATCTTATATGTTTCAATCAATCTGCCTCTTACTCTTCGAAGTTACAATGGATACAAGCCTAACCTGTCCAATCTTTCCACATAAGACAACCCAGCCATTCCAGATAGTAATCTTACAAACTCTCCCTGAGCTGCTTCCAACACATTTACATCTTTAAGTAAGGTGATCAGTACTGTCCACGTTCTCCAAATGTGGTGTCATCAAAGCCCAGTACAACAAAAACGTGAACTCTCTACTTTAGTATCAATTTCTCTCACAATAAACCACAATATTAACTTTCCTAATTAGTTGCTGCGTGCGTAAACTCACCTTTTGTGATCCATACATGAGGATTCAGTGACTTCTGCACCTGGAATTTTTCATTTAACTAATATACCGATTTTTTTGTTCTTGCTGCTGAAATAAACAATTGCATATTTTTTCCACATTATCTACATTATGGAACATTTGCAAAATCTTTGCCCACTCACTTAACTTTTTGGAGCTTCCTTAGATCCTCTTCGTAGCTCACATTCCTACCTATCTTTGTGCCATCAGCTAATTTAGCATCCACATCTTCAATGCCTTAACCGAAACCATTGATGAGCTTTTAGTTTCTGCGATAACCTTTGATATGGCACCTCCTCAAATGCTTTCCAGAAATCCAAGATCCGGTTGATCCACTAATTCCCATTTGTCCATGGCACATGTTACTTCCTTAAAGAATTCCAATAATTGATTTCCCTTCCAAAAAAGCTTTGCCTGATTATCTTAACCTTTCTAAACTCCCTTGCATAACATCTTTAATAATAGCCTTTAATATCAGACAGAAGCAATTCTTTTTTACTTCCATTTAAAAAGGAGACCCTCATGCAAAAACTGTGCTTCTTCATTCTAGATTCCCCAATATTATCCCAGCATCTATCCTGTCCGGTTGGATTTATGGCTGCAAATTGGACACAGTACCCCTTTCCACACTGAATATAAAATAGGGCATGATGAGGTTGTGCGGACAATGCAGTGCCATCATGCCAGACTCCCAAATGGCAGAAGGTTGGCATGCAGATGCAGCAGGCGGTGAGGAAAGCTAATGGCATGCTCTCCTTCATAGTGAGAGGATTTGAATATAGGAGTAAGAATGACTTGCTGCAGTTATACAGGGACTTGGAGAGGCCACACATTGAGTATTCTGTGCAGTTTTTGTCTCCTAGTCCGAGGAAGGACATTCTTGTTATTGAGGGAGTCCAGCAAAGGTTCACCAGACTGATTCCTGGGATTACAGGACTGACATATGAAGAAAGACTGGATATACTGGGCTGTACTCACTAGAATTTAGAAGAATAGAGGGGGATCTCATAGGAACATAAAATCCTGATGGGACTGGACAGGTTAGATGCAGGAAAAATGCTCCTGATGTTGGAGATGTCCAGAATTGGAGGCCACAGTCTAAAAATCAGGGGTAAGCCGTTCAGGACTGAGATGAGGGAGAATTTCTTTCCTCAGAGAGTTGTGAACCTGTGGAATTCTCTCCCACAGGAAGCTGTTGGGGCCAGTTCATTAGATATATTCAAGAAGGAACTGGACATGACCCTTGTGGCTAAAGGGATCAAATGGTATGGAGAAAAAGCGGGAATGGGCTACTTAAATTGCATGATCAGCCATGATGATATTGAATGGTGGTGCAGGCTCAATGGGCAGAATGGCCTACTCGTTCTCCTATTTTCTATGTTTCTACATTTCTATGTTTCTAAGGTGAGTGGCCACAGAAATTGACTGCCTGCCCTCCATTTCGAAACTGCCAATTAATAAAAATTTGAACTTGCTAATGACCCCTCAATCTTCAGCTGTCAGATGATAAAAGGTTCAGGACTATTTTATGTCAGCTGCAATGAGACAGCACGAGGCAGAGGAAGATGTCTGCCATTGATCCTTGGGGTGAACGTACAGCAGATTCTGCTGGAGAAGGTGACAGTATCTGGGTGACTTCTTTCTGACTTTGAAATGAGATCATTTGCATTTTCATCACTGATGCTGAGAGAAGGAGGCCTTTACAATTCCAGCTATGACTGACTTCCTGTTTGTGGCATTATTCATCTGCTACATGATGACTGGGCACAGATACATCCCTTTGAATGATAAACTGAGATTCATTGGGTGGCCAGGGTGTTGGTGGAGGTGAGATGGTGCTGAAGAGTGGCAACTTTCATTCCCGCAGCAGTGGCGTGGTGAAGGGGTCTCGTGGCTGGCCACCAGGCCCATGGCCCATGACGGAGCACTTAACAAGAAGGACTGTAAAGCTGAACACTTTTTCTTCATTTCTTCATTTTTCAACCGTTATATTCCATATTTTGGTTTATTTTTCTGTGTTTTAAGTTGGCATCGGAGAGTGGTGACACTATACAACGCTTATTACTGTATCCTGTAACAAAATACACGTGATATTAATTACACCAAATCAAATCAAATTGGCTTCCTTCCAACCAGCTGACATTTGATTGGACATGCAAAGACCTGGGATGGGGCTGCTGTGGACAAAAAAAAAACTCTCAGGAACCAATTCTGAAGAAGAGTCATACTGGACTCAAACATTCACTCTGTTTCTCTCTCCACAGTTGCTGCCAGATCTGCTGAGTTTCTCCAGCATTCTCTGTGTGTTTGTTAAAAAATATGTCAGTCTATTATTTGAAATGTTGAACTAGCCTAGCCTTCTTGGTGAAAAGGGTTCCATATTTCCACTACCCTTTGTGAGAAGAAATGCTTTTCTGAAGTGATCCCTGTAAGGCCTAACTCTAATTTTAACATTCTGCCTCCTTGATCTGAACTCCCACAGAGGTAATAATTTCTCTCTGTCTGTCTCATCAAATTCTTTAACAATCTTCAAACAGTACAATTAAATCTCTGCATTATCTTCTAATTTCAAAGGAATTCAAGTCAAGTTTATATAATCTGCCTTCATAATTTAAACCTGGCATCATTCTGGTGAATATATTCATCCTTAGGTACAGTGATTAGAATTAAATGCAGAATGCCAGTTAGGTCTAACCAGAGCTCTGAACTTCTGTAACAAAGATTTCACCTCTTTGCCGTTCACCCCCTCTGGAGTTGAAGGCCAACATTCCATTTACTTTGACGTTAATTTTTATACTGATCCACTAGACTTTAGTGATTCCTGTGATTGGACCTCTTCATCTCTCTGCTGCTCTGTGTTATCATAGAGTCCTAAGGCATGGAAACAGGCTCTTCAGCCCAACTCATCCATGCCAACCAGATTTTCTAAACTGCACTAGTCCTATTTGTCTGAATTTGGCCCATAATCCTCCTAAACCTTTCTTATCCATATACCTGGGCAAATGTCTTTTAAATATTGTAACCGTACCCATCCCCGTCATTTCCTCTGGTAGCTCGTTCCATACATGCACTGCCCTCTGTGTGAAAAAAATTGCCCAGCAGGTCCCTTTTAACTTTTTCCCCTTTCACCTTAAACCTATGCTTCCAGTTTTGGACTCCCCTACCCTGGGGAAAAAGACCTTGGATGTTCATCTTTTCTATGCCTTGCATCATTTTACAAACTTCTACAAGGCCACCCCTCAGCCTGCTATGCTCCAGGGAAAAAGTCCCAACCCATCCAGCCTGTCCTTACAACTCAAACCCTCCAGGCCCAGCACGAACCTGGTAAATCGTTTTTGCATCCTTTCCAGTTTAGTAATGTCCTCCCTATAGCAGGGTGACCAGAACTGTACGCAGTATTCCAAATATTGTCTTACCCATGTCTTGTACAGCTTTAACATGATGTACCAACTCCTGTACTCAATGCTCTGACGGATGAAGGCAAGCAGGCCAAGTTCTGAGCTTCTTGTCATTTATAAAATACGTTGATGTATATTTTCTCTCTAAGCAGATGACCTCACACTTTCCTACATTAAACTTCATCTGCCACAGTTTTGCCCACTCATTTAATCCATCATTTCCTCCACTGGAACTTTCTTCTCCTATCTAAACAACTTAATGTACCACTTAGTGTCAGCAGCAAATTCAGATATGTGGGTCTGTATTTTCTTCCTCCAAACCATTTATAATGAGAGTGAAAAAGCTGAAATTTAGCATAGATCCCTGGAGGACATGACCAGTCAATCCTGCCAACTTGAGCATATACCCATTATCTCTGCTTTCTGTTACCTCAATCCTGAACTATTTTATACCCTAACCAGATAGACTTGATTGAAGAAACTGTGGGGAGTTACTTTGAAGGGAAAAAAGGTAGATTTAAAAAATTAAAGAGCACATTAGGTTTAATGAAATTATAGCTGCAAAACTTTTTAAGACCCATTTACAATTTTGTACTTTGAAATGTAAGCAAAATACCTTGAACGTCATGCAAAGGCTAAGATAAGTAACAAAGAATGTAGTGCAGGCTCACTGAGATTGTAAATACAGCCTACACAGGCAGACAATAGGGATACTTGTCTTACTGAACAGGGTTTATACATAATTGCTAGTTATTTTGAATGTTGAGCAATAATGCCACACTGCAATCTGTAAAAACACAACTGGCAACATGGGGAGGGTTGACCTTTCTTAATTTTATTACTATTTTTTTCACATCAATGCCAAAATTGTTTTCAATGTGGGTACATTATTTAGAGAATCAGTAGTGGGTGGAAGGTGTGTTCATGTCTGTCTACAGATAGGTCAAAGGTCACGCATCATTTCAAAGGGGAGGGGGCACAATTATGATGACATCTAAGAACAGCCTGAAACATTAATGTAACAGTGGGCTCCAGAAAAAAAATTCATAATACTGTTTCATCTGTAATCTTCAGAATAAAAAACATTTGCAGTGTGAACTGGATAAAATTTATTGTATCACATTTTTATCATGGACTTACTCCTAATCTTTAATATTTTCAATGTGCTATTTTGTTTGTAAAATTGATTTTTTCAATATTTTTTAATATTGAAATTACCCCCAATAAAATGGAACCTGTAAAATACAATGATTGATTGTTCCAGAAAATTTATTTGCAACAAGTGTAATTGGGTGTTGTAAAATAATTTTTTCATTACAAATTAAGAAAACTCACTTTAATGGATAACACCTTCCTTTCATTTTCATCATACTCAATCCTTCTCTTTGTTTAACTTTAGGAAAAATGAGCTCATAACTAGCTTATGAGGGCAAAACTTGCAAGTGGATAATGGACATCAAACTCCTCACTTTAGAATTGGATGAGAAGAGCACAAACACTCAGAGTGACCTCAATATCTAACCGACCCAAAGACTTCAGTTGATTCCTTTACAGGCATTTGTTCTACACCTTTTCCTCATTTTCCCTGTTTTGAACTTGTAATATCAACTGAACATTATCTTCATGATGCAAAATGATGAGACTGAAGGGAGAGCTGGTTGGAAGGAAGCCAAGATATCACAAGATATTTGGGGAGAGTACATCAATATGACCGTGTGAGTACATCAATATGACCGATCTTAATTCATCTAGCACTTATTGTATTATTTGTTTGGTTTCTTATGTGGCTCTTGAGTTTTTGTCATTTGTCATTTAGTCATTTTGACATTTAAGCAACTTTTGGATAGGCACATCGATGATAGTATAATGTAAGGTATGCAGGATAGTTTGACCTTAGTAGGATATTAGGTCGGCACAACATCGTGGGCCGAAGGGCCTGTACTGTGCTGTACTGTTCTATGTTCTATGGATCTACATTTGTCTTCAGTGGACCAGATTCTTAGCAAGTTTGGGAATGCGTACAGGCCTGATTTAAAAATTATGCTGCCAGAAGTCTTGAAGGGCCTAATGGCCTACTCCTGCTCATATTTTCCTAAGATATCTCCAGATTCTAAAGCCTCTAGGGTGCACTGTATTTTCAAAGTGTGTCTGGGGGAAGGGAGGAATGACCCCTCTCACCTTTGCCTAATGGTCTGTGAAGCAAATCGAGGAGCTTTTCATCGGGTCAGAAAGGGTGAAAAGAATTTTCAATCCAGCCGAAGCTGTGAATTATCTGGGGCATGGAAGTGATTAGTTGTTAGGAACAACTCAGTGAACAGAGTTTGTTTCATCTGGATAATGATTCAAGTTGAAGGAAAATACAGTGAATGAAACATATTGATTTTCCTACCTTCCAGGTGAGCATTGACCATTTTTCTTAACTCAGAAGCGCTCAGCAGTTCCAACAGACATTTTCCACTGCTTTCCTATAAGACACATTTAGCAGGACATAGAAAAACTCTGATACCACTGCCATATGTTTCAACATTGTACTATAGAGTCACTTCCCACCTCTGGGTGCCACAGCTTGGGTACCACATACCTGCCTAACCCAATTTGTTGATTTAAATTTGAAGGTTGTGTTATGTCATTGATTTGAGATGCGCTGTGGAATCTGATTCTGGAAATTATTTGGGCATTGGATTCCCAACTCTAGTTTGGAAATCCATCTTATTATATGTAAATATAAATCTATGCTGGTTGCACTTGGATGTAAATGATATTTGTCCCACTATAGTTGGTGAGTGGTAAAATGAGTAGCAGTAAGGCAGGAGGTTACCATGTATTGTCATGGCACAGCGGTATAGCACTGCCATTTTATCTAACTTAGCAGGAGACAATCAAAGTGACAAATGAATAAAAGATAATTAGAGGGAAAATAGTGAACAAAAGAACTGATAAAAGATCAGAAATAGATGAGGGATGAAAATCTGTGTTTTTGAAGCAGCAAAATCTGTTGAAAGACAGATTCTGGCCTGGTATTGACTCTTTCTCAATACGTTATCAGCAATGTCTTGATTATCATGACAAATGATTAGTGCTATTTAATTGACTTAAATAATTGCCTGTGATGAACATGGATTCTGGTCATGTGATTTCTTCAGTTAATGCTGCCCTGGACAGTTTATAGAAGTGTTGTCCTTTATTTGAAGATGTCATTAGCCTTTATGCACATCACCTTGAATTGTTCAGTGGGAAACAGCTTATTTGTAGATGTAGTCAAACCTTTTTGGGTAGTTGCCAATTTGGAGCTGGGCCAAAGCCACTGAACTAAGCCTCAGGTCACAATCAGACATGTGGACCTTATCTGAATGGACTGAATATACTGAATTACCAGTCCTAACTGTTTTCCACTGAGGGCAAGTCTACACCGACAGAACCTTCTGCTACACTTAAGGGGAATGTTTCTGTCTTTACCATCTGCTAGTAAAGGGACAGATTGGCAATGTATTGAAGCACCGAGCCTCTTTTAGTTCCATTGATTATTGGACAGGTGGTAACGATGGAAATTTACCCCAAGGTATCAGATAAATAATTGTTTATCATATCCACTGGTACTCTGAAGTATGGTTCTGGTTGCAAATTCCTATTAATGTTTAATCCAACTCAAACATTTTAATTGGTTAAGTTAAGCAGCCGATCTGAAATCCTACACATGGACAGATGTAATGTGGAAAAGAGGTGGTGCAAACATGTACATCCTTTATTAACAAGGATAATTAAAACAGGCTTGTCTTAATTTAGAAGCTAAATCTCAATAATGTAAGTAAAAACAAAGATCTTGGAATCAACACTGCTTTAAATGGATCTCTGTCAATATGAAATGGATTTCGCAAGTATTTTTAAGGTACTAATTGTTCAGAGTGAGTTTGTCTCATTCAGCACGCATTACTTAATCCTCTTCAATGGTCTATGGTAGGAAGAGTTCATTGGAACTAGTCAACTATTTAACATTTATAAATGTCTCTTTACATTGCTTACAAATGGGTGCTTAATTAGAAAGAAGCCCAGGGGACAAAAGAAAGATCTTGCATTTCCTACTTGATTCCGGGCATCTGATTTAAAACAAACATAAATGTTCTGATTGCATTGATAAAGATACTGATAAAGATAGAACATTTTACTGACTTGCTACAAGAGCTAAGGATGATTTTTTTCAGGAGAGCTAAAAGAAGGAGGGTTTGAGAAATAAAAATGGACACAATACAATAATCAATAATCAATGTCATTTTAATTCAATTGCTCCAAGCTCCTAATTATTAAATTGGCTTCTCCAAAATTAGTTCTGCGTCTTCCAGCTATTTGAATTAATCATCAAATCTATTTTCATGAAGTCAGTTTCACTTCCTCCAAACTTTTAAATATGCTTTCATTCATAAAGTTACTCCTATCCCCTCCCTCTTCCAGATGTTGGGTGAACCAGCCAAGCAAATGATTCAAATATTTACTGTTTCACTTCTCTCCCCTCCCAGCTGCCTGTGAAATATTCAAGGTAAGTATTTTTTCTTCTTCCTCTCCAAATGTTATTCTATTTGATTTTAAAGAAATATTTCCTCCCCCAACTGTTTCTGTCAACTTCTCCTCTCCTCTCTTGATGATGATGTGGAGGTGCTGGTGTTGGACTGGAGTGGACAAGATCAGAGGTCAAACAACACCAGGTTATTGTCCAACAGGTTTATTTGAAATCACAAGCTTTCGAAGCGCTGCTCTTTCATCAGGTGACCTTTATCACCTGACAAAGGGACAAAGGTCCAAAAGCTTGTGATTTCAAATAAACCTGTTAGACTATAACCTGGTGTCGTTTGACCTCTGACCTTCTCTTGATGATGTCATCAGTGCTTAGCACTGCAGCCTCATAGTGCAAGGGACCCCAGTTCGATTTCAGCCTTGGGTGACTGTGTGGAGCTTGTACATTCTCCCATTTCTGTATGGATTTCTGCTGGGCGCTCTGGTTTCTGTGCAGGTTAGGTGGATTGGTTGTGTTAAATTGCCCATACTGTCCAGAGATGTATAGTGAGGTGATTAACCATGGGAAGTGCAAGGGTTGGAGGGGGTGGGTCTAGGTGGGATGTTCTTCAGAGGGTGCAGACTTACAGAGTCATACGGCACAGAAATAGACCCGTTGGACAAACTTGTCTGCACTGACCAGACATTCCAATCTGATCTAGTCCCATTTGCCTGCATTTAGCCCACATCCCTCTAAATCCTTCCTATTCACATACCCATCCAGATGCCTTTTAAAGATAGTAATTGTACCAGCCTCTGCTACTTCCCCTGGCAGCTCATTCCATATATGCACCATCCTCTGCTTAAAAAAGTTACCCCTCAGGTCATTTGTAAATCTTATCCCTCTCACCTTAAACCTGTGCCCTCTAGTTTTGGACTCCTCCACCCTAGGAGAAAGATCTTGTCTATTCACTCTATTCATGTCACTCATGATTTTGTAAACCTCTATAAGGTCACCCCTCAGCCACTGATGCTCCATTGATGAGTTGAATGGCCTCTTTACGCACCGTCGGGATTCTGTGATTCTGAGTCAGGTATGAAGCCATCGAAGGAATAACATCTTGCTTTTTTTTCCTTTCTGCATCATTTCCTAAATAACCATCAACCCTAGATGTGACAGCAAGTGAAGATGGGCAATTACTATAATGTATTGCAACTGAGTTCAATCTGCAGTGTTGGGTGTTGAGAGGGGAAGGGATTGCTGGGAGTTTGCATTTGGCCAATGTTCAACTACAAAGCCTAAGAGTGTTGAAATCCATTGTAACACCTTTGTCATTGTCCTGGTGCAGTTTCTAGCAGCACAGACTGGACACAAACATGATCTTGCCAGTTAAGTTCAGCTCCTTGTTGTACAATCTTGCTGAGAGATCCTACAGTGTTAAAGCACATACAAACATTTGTTATAATTGATGACACACTTACTACAGTCCTTCAATGGAACATAGGACTGAATTTTCTTGGACCTGTGGTGATGGGTTCTGAGATGTAAAGTCCAGGAAAGCATTGGGAAAAGCCTGTTGGGATTGCTATCCGCTTCTGTCTCGCCTCCAGGCAACTATCTCAGGGACAGATGAGTGGGTTCAATGGAAATCTGGTTGACAATGATGAGAAGCCAATTCAAGCTGGCAATGAAGTACTTATCTGGGATTTTCCACACCACATGAGAATTCCCCTGGGACATACTGTCTGGTAAAAAGCTTTCTTCATAACAATAATTGAGGCTGCATCTCAAATGAGGGTTTATTTTAATTTTCTGGATGTAATTCACAGAATCCCTAAGCAGTAGGCATTCACTAACAGCCACTTTGTAGAGACTATTGTGTCCACCAATGTTTGTTCTGGAAATATCTCCAAACTGCTAATGCTGTTTCTGTTGATGACCCTCACTGCAAAGGGCCTTCAAAAGCTGGAACTCACTCACCACCCCTCAGTGGATGGATCTCCTGGAGACAGCCTGTGGCTCCCGGTAGCTGCTCATCTGTATTCCAGACCTGGAATTCATCCGAAAGTTGGGATCAGTACATTAGCAACAAGATTCAACTCGTGGGAACAGAGTATCCAAGTCATGATGCTTGCTTGTTTTGCTGTTCAATTAGCTGATGGTTGATCTGCATCTTAACTGGGGACAGTTTAACTGGACGGGTGGATTGCAAAGGACAGTGCCACCAACAGCATGGGTTCAATTCCTGCACTGAGGCTGAGGTTACCATGATGGACTCTCCTTCTCAACTACTCCTCTTGCCTGAGACATGGTGACACTTAGGTTTAACCACCACCGTCTCTCTGTCATGAGAGAGCAGCCCTATGGTCTGGCAGGACAATAGTGACTTACCTTTACTGCATTTTGGATCTAGAATCCTCCCTTCACTTGTCTTATAGCAATCTATCAATCTCAATTTATAAATTTTCACGTCAGCCTCAATAGATTTCTGGGAAAGATCCAGATATCCCTTCTGAAGAAGAGTTGCTGGACTCAAAATGCTAACTCATCCAATTGAGATGTTTATGTTGAGTAATGGTTTTGATGCATTATAGAGAAATTGTTTTCTGTGATGTTAGAGTCACACTGAGGGGTAACAGCTCGGCCATTCAGGGGAATTGTCAGTTTTCTCTCTCCACAGATTCTGCTGGACTTGCTGAGTTTCTCCATCGATTTCTGCTTTTATTTCAGATTTCCATCATTTGCAATTCTTTATAAAAACCAAAAGAACTGCGGAGACTGTAAATCAAGAACAAAAACAAAGTTGCTGGAAAACCTCAGCAGGTCTGGCAGCATCTGTGAAGGAGAAAACAGTGTTAACGTTTCGGGTCCGGTGACCCTTTTCTCAGAACTTCAGTTCCTCAGAACCTCAGAAACAGTTCTGAGGAAGGGTCACCGGACCCGAAACGTTAACTCTGTTTTCCCCTTCACAGATGCTGCCAGATTTGCAGTTCTTTGTTTGATTCCAGATTTTCACTGCTGCCTGTGTGAAGAAATGTTTCTGACAATTCCCCTGAATGGCCGAGCTGTTACCCCTCAGTGTGACTCTAACATCACAGAAAACAATTTCTCTATAATGCATCAAAACCATTACTCAACATAAACATCTCAATTGGATGAGTAACAATGTGTAATAAAATGCCCTTAGACCCTTCACAGGAATATTATGAAACAAAACCTGACACTGTTATGATCCCAGCTCCTGAACAAATCAATTCCAGCTTGATAAGTCATGTTTAATTTTTGCTGTTGTCAATCAGCTAATAGCTGTTAATCACTGAACATAGTCACTCAAGGCTGCATATGTTCTTAAATAAAAGAACACAAATTTATTATGCAAAATGTTATACATATATGACAGTTTAGAAAGACAGTTACATAAACAGCAAAACAAAGTCTAATCTGTTTCCCAGCAATATGCTTTACAAATGCTCAATCTCAGTGAAATATCACTCCTATCTTACTCTTACATATGTTATGTAACTGACACTTTCCAGGTTTGATGGCCTGGAGTCTACTTTCTGTTTGGGATCATGTAAAATTCTTTTCAATTCTGACAGCTTGAAAACCTCTAGACAAATCCGTACAGCTTGTAAACTTCACAAATTACAAACCTTCTGCAAGGGTGAAACTGTGCTACTGCACTGAAATCTGATTCTGGACTGAGCTCAAATCACTTCATCTTTGATATACAAGCCACACACGTGTCAAGTTTATGCAACATGTCTTCATACCCTTTTCACCTCACAGTTATTCTAGAAATCTATGCTGTATCATCTTTTGTAGCACCATGGCATGTGCAGAATCTGGATTAGTTCTTGAACCTGTTAATAAGGGAAACTGTAAAGTAATAATGTTATAATTTGATGCACAAATATTAGGTAATGTGATATACTTTTACTTTCACAAATTATTAAATGAGAAATGAGAGAATAGTTCCTTTCTGAGCAGTTGAGTTCTATGGAATAGAAATCTCCACCTGGTATGCATTCAGTGCTAAGATAACTAATTTAGAATAATTCAAACTATCATCTTATTGAATCACGAGGAAAGTTTAAGGAGCTGTATTCTTTAGTCTTGCTTCTATTTCTTATATACTTCCAGATTAAATAATTCCCTCTCTATTATGGTATTTACATCCCACCCTGTGTGTCTCAAGCCCAAATGAAAGAGAGTCTCTGTACAGGTCAGCTCCCTGCTCTGTAAAAGAATAAACTGTTTCCACAGACGTAATAATTAACAAAAAATTGTCAATTTATCGCTAGAATTCTCTCCTGACAAACTAGCTGCACTGGGGCTCCATTGTGAAGTACGTAAGATAAGTTGGGTTACTACTTGTCATTGCCAAGTTTTGCTGGTTCTCTTTTTGAGTAGGTATGTGATTCAGTGTTTACGGTAGGTAGATAGGAATGAGTGGGAGCTATTAGCTCCAATCCACTGGGGGTGAGTGGGTTTTGGGTCTTGGGGTTGGGTATGGCAGTGTTGGTGGGGTTTGTTTTGTAATTCATGGAGATGGACTCCCAAATCCTTTTGTTCTTTAACTTTCTCCAGTCTTTCTCCATTTAGATATTCAGCTCCTCTATTCTTCCTGCCAAAATGCATAACCTCACGCTTTCCCACATTATGTCCCATCTGTAATGTTTTTGCCCACTTGCTTAACCTGTTTATGTCCTTCTTCAGACTCTTTGTTTCATTCTCAACATTTGCCTTCCCATTTATTTTTGTGTCATTCGCAAACTTGACTATAGGACACCCACGTTGCAAGTCCAAATCAGTAATATATATTGAAAATAATTGTGTACTCAGCTCTGATCTCTGTGGCACTTCACTAGAAACAGATTGCCACGCTGAAAATACCTCCCTTATCCAAACTTTCTGTCTTCTATTAGTTAGCTACGAAATCATGAGAGGTATAGACAGGGTGGATAGGAAGAAGCTTTTTCCCAGAATGGGGGACTCAATTACTAGGGATCATGATTTCAAAGTGAGAGGGGAAAGGTTCAAGGGAGATATGTGTAGAAAGTTCTTTACGCAGAGGGTGGTGAGTACCTAGAACGTGTTGCCACCGGAGGTGGTAGAGGCGGGCACGTTAGCATAATTTAAGATGCATCTGGACAGGGAGCAGACGGATACAGATCCTTGGAAAATAGGCGACTGGTTTAGATAGAGGATTTGGATCGGCGCAGGTTTGGAGGGCCAAAGGGCCTGTTTCTGTGCTGTAATTTTCTTTGGTCTTTGTTCTTTGTTCTAGCTAATCCTCTAACCATGCTAATATGGGGGGTGCCGGTCCAACTGGGAAAGGCAGTATTGGGTCTGAAGCAGGGCGGGGAGGAATAAGGTCGTGTTGGGAGAGAACATGTTTCAGATCATGTGCTGGGGTATGTAAGAGGTCTGGGGGAGGTGTGGTTTGGAGCATGTGAGGTAAGTATGGGGTCAATTGATTAGTTACTCAGGAGTTAGACTATCTATTCAATAGTCTAACTTTTCCTAAGGAATAATTTATTTAACTTCATCAGAACCTACTGAATTTCCTGATTTACCTGGTTACTTTTGGAGGTTTCTAAGCATAGTAAAACTACCAAAGTGAACTTTCAATTGCTCAGGCAATTCCTTTGGATTCTGCTGCATTGGGGATTCAACAAGGTCCCCATGTACAACTCCCATCTAGTCTGGAATAATAACCCTGGCCAGAAATCTAAGCCTTTGTCAACGCCTTAGGGCAGCACAGTGGATCAGTGGTTAGCACTACTGCCTCACAGCGCCAGGGACCCAGGTTTGATTCCACCCCCGGGCAACTGTCTGTGTGGAGTTTGCACGTTCTCCCCCTGCCTGCGTGGGTTTCCTTCGGGTGCTCCAGTTTCCTCCCACAGTCCATAGCTGTGCAGGTTAAGATGGATTGGCCATGCTAAATTGCTCATAGTGCAGGCTAGGTGGATTTAACTATGGGAATTGTAGTGGTACAGGAGTGGGGTGCTCTTGGAGGGTTGGTGTGGATTTGATGGGCAGAATGGCCTGCTTCCACGCTGTAGGGATTCTATGATTCTACGAAGAAGATAACTTCTTACCTGTTGTCCTGGCGAATATTTATATCTTAAAGAGCAACTAACAACAAATTATGTGGTTATTAACTCATTGTTATTTGTTCGACCTGCCTGTGCTTAAACTGGCTGACTCATTCCCTACGTTACAGCAGAAAGTACTATTTTGGCTGTAAAGCCCTCTTAGATAGATTTGAGTCCATGGACACAGACTAGCCAAAAGAGATTTACTCGAAAAGCAATAAGGTCTTTGTTTCTCAATAATTTTATTCATTCTGCCTCAATGTTCATGAAGAATTTAGTTGCAGGCAAAAAAAACCCGCAAATGCTAGAATCCAGGGTAGACAAACAGGAGGATGGAAGAGCACAGCAAGCCAGGCAGCATCTGGAGGAAAGGAGCAGTCAACATTTTGGGTATTACCCTTCTTCAGGCTTGGATGTGGGGGTAGGAGGAGCTGCAGATAAAGAGGTTGGAGGGGGAGGAAGGGAGGCCTCCTGCTTGTCTACCTTCACAAAGAATTTATTGTATTGTATAAGAGTACTTGTTTCGGCAAATTAATGTAGCATCAATCTCCACTTTTACCAATGCCGCTAAACAGAAGGGCAACTGAACGTTTAGGTGCCAAATCCGAAATCACATCAAATATTCTATTGTACACACAAGACGTCTGAGGAAAATTCATGCAAGAAAAATTGCACAAGCGCTTGTGGTCTCACAAAGAGCCTCTGGCATATACAATGTCATTCTTTTCTTATGAATACATATATTGGTTAATGCACAAAAGACAATCTTTAACCACAAAACAACACTTTTTACATCCTTCGAAACCACAGAAGCAAACTGCCAATGCAATGACACTGAGTGCAGATTGGTTCAGTTTTCTCCTGATAAAGAGGTTGCATAGTCAATGGGACTAGATCATTTGTTTAACAGATTCTGTCACTTTCATATCTACAAGACAACTTTCTTGTTTTCTAATGTTACTGAAAATAATCTGTTCAAATTGCAACTTTTTCTGAGTTACTGCCTATGTGAACAAATGTTAGAAATCCTCTTTCTAAAGTGCATCCAAACAGATAACCATAAGCTCCAAACACTACTGGAATTTTTAACTGAGGTAATATATTACTGACAGCTTATGTCCCCTTAAACAACTTAAAATGCAGCTCAACGCAAAACTTCCATCACAATTTTAGTTGTACATAATGTAATGTTGCAGTAATGATTTAATTGTGTCCTTTTGTATATATATTGGGAATATTCAATCTATTATAGGCTGAACTACATGGTCCGGTTGAGATTCCCTAAGTAGTGAGACTGAGGCTTGAGTTCATTTTAACCGATATGGATTTTGGCATCCAACACACCTACAATCTTCCAAACTGCCTTAGATTTGGAGTGGCTACAGATGACTGGAAAATTGCAAATATTATATTTTTGTTCAAAAAATGGGTATAGGGACAGCAGGTCAATCAGTTTAACTTCAGTGGCAGAAAACCTTTGAAAAACAATAATCTGAGTTAAAAAGAACAGTTAAGAGGACAAGTGTGGATTAATTAAGTAAAACCAACTCAGTTTTAAAAGCAAACTGTTTAACTAACTTGTTTGAGTTTTTGACAAAGTAATAGGAAGTGTGGATGATGGTAATATGGTGGATGTGGTGCACATGGACTTTCAATTAGTGTTTAACATTTTTTCAACAAAGTTAGAGCCCATGGAATAAAAGGGACAATGTCAGCATGGATACAAAACTGTCTGAGTGACAGGGAAAAAGAAAATAGTGCTGAGTTTTTGTTTTTTGGGTTGATGGAAGGTGTATGGAGGAGGTGGAAATAGGACCCTGGCTTTTCTTGATATAAATCAGTTAAGTAGAGCTGGGTAAACAGGACACAATTTCGAAATTAATAAATGACACAAAGCTTGGAAATATCGTGAACTGTGAACAAGACAATGACAGGCTTCAAGAGCTCATAGCCAGGCTCATGGAATTGGCTGTGCTTATGGTAGGTGAAATTGCTTGTAAACAAGAATGAAGTGGTGTATTGTGGTTGGAAAAATGAGGAGGGGCAATACAAAGGCACAATTCTAAAGTGTGTGCAATAATAGAGATACCTTGGGAAATTGATATAATTTGTTGAAGGAGACAGGCCGAGTTGAGAAAGTGGTTAAATCGGCATTCAAGATTTTAGCTTTACTGTTACAGACCAAGATTAACAAAAGAAGTTACAATGAGCCTTTTAAACAAAAAACATTATTTCAGTCACATCTGGAGTATTGTGCCCAATTCTGGATGCCACACTTTAGGAAAGATAAAGATTGGGAAATATTTAGGAAAGAGGCTTCGGATAAGGTCAAAAAGATGATTTGCAAGAATTATTCTGGGGAAAATAAACTTCTGTCAGGTGGATAGTTTGGAGAAATTGCTATTGATCTCCTTTGGAAAGTTGAGAGCAGATTGGAAAGGAATATTAAAACTCATGAGGAATCTTAGGAGACTGAAGAGTGAGAAACTGTCCCCAATGTCAGACCTAGATGACTGGCAAAGATTCAAAGTCAACATGAGGAAATTCATGTTTAGGCAGCAGTTGGTTAGGATCTAGAATGCACTTGCTTGAAGTATGGTACAGGTAACTGTGATTTTCAATGTACCTGAAGGAAAAACATTTGCAAGCTGCTGGGCAAAGGACAGGATTAAGGATTAGCTGGGTTTCTCTTACAGGCAGCTGCAATGGAAACGATGGGCCGAATTTCCCCCTTCCGGTGCTGTAATGATTCTATGATCCGAGGAATTTCACATGCAGGTGTGGTGTCTACCCATTCTTCCCAAAATCCAAATGGCTTGGCACTACTGCCAAGACATCAGCTCAATGGCAGCAATGTAACATTTCATGTTCTATCATTAGGTAAATGGCATCTTTGAATGAGATTATCACCAATTTAGTACCAAGTCACAGATCATTTTCCGCCACACTCAAGCAGTGATAAAGTTCGATTTCCTGAGTTCATTATATTCCAGGATCCTCCAGTTAGCAGGCAGAGAATTTGATTCCATCTGTCAGGGTTGGATTCAAATTTAGGTCTCGGAGGTGGAAGGGTATTTACTAATGTGCTTCTGTTTTATGGTAGAACACCATATGATTAGATCTGAATGCTATCGTGCTCTAGAGAGTGGTATAACTTAACTCAGTTGGTGGCATGGCTGGTTTGTAATGTAGAATGATGCCAACAGCATGGGTTTAAGTCCTGTACCTGAGGTCACCATGAAGGTTCTGTCTTCTTGACCTCTCTCCTTGTCTGAGGTGTGCTGACCTTTACGTTAAACTCACAACTAGCCATCTCTCCCTAATCTGAGATCAGTTCTATGATCCTCTGAGGTTTTGGAGTCTTTAGGTATAACTTTAAGATGTAGCAGATTTGATCTTCTTATGCATTATGATCCATGTGCGTCAATGTTTGACTGTGGTAAGAGCCCATGGTGTTAGGAGCAAGTACTGGCAGGGATAAAGGATTGGCTGACCGGCAGAAGACAGAGAGTGGGAACAAAGGGGTCTTTTTGAGGATGGCAGCTTGTGACTCATGGAGTTCTGCAGGGATCAGCATTGGAGCCAAAAATATTCACATTATACATTAGTAATCTGGTTGAGAGAACTCAGGGTATTGTTGCTAAATTTGCAGATGTCACAAAAATAAGTGAAGAGACAGGTAATGTTGAGGAGGCGAGGAGACTGCAGAAGGACTTCGGACAGGTGAGGAGAGTGGTCAAAGAAGTGGCAGATGAAATACAATGTGGGTAAGTGTGAGGCATTGAAGTTTGGTGGGTAGACTAGAAACATAGACTATTTTCTAAATGGGGAAAGGCTTTGGAAATCTAAAGCACAGAGGGACTTGAGAGTCCTAATTCAGGATTCTCTTGAGGTTAACATGTAGATTCAGTTGGCAGTAAGGAAAGCAAATGCAATGTGAGCATTTATTTTTGAGTGGGCTAGAGTACAAGAGCAAAGAAGTACTGCTGAGGCTATACAAGTGGTGGTCAGACCACATTTGGAATATTATGACTAGCCTTGGGCCCCAGATCAGAGAAAGCCTCAGATGGGGTCCTAAGAAAGTGATGCAAAAATGCTCCTGGGAATGAAAGGCTTGTCATATGAGGACCAGTTGAGGACACTGGGTCTGTACTCCATGAAGTTTCGAAGGATGAGGGAGGATCTCATTGAGAGGACTGAAAAGAGTGGACATGGAGATATTTCTACTTATAGGAGAGACTTGAACCTGAGGGCACAGTTTTGGAGTGAAGGGACCAACCTTTAGGGCTGAGATGAGGACAACTTTCTTCAGCCAGAGGGTGGTGAATCTGTGGAATTCATTGCCGCAGAGGGCTGTGGAGGTCAAATCATTGAGTGTATTTAAGACAGAGATAGATAGGTTCTTGATTGTTTCGGGATCAAAGGTTATGGGGAGAAAGCAGGAGAATGAGGTTGAGGAACATAGCCATGATCAAATGGCAGAACAGACTTGACAGGATGATGGCCTAATTCATCTTCAGATCACGCAAACTACCCTGTCTGAACTTAGTAGCCATTACTGACTTTGGGTCTGGTGGGGGCTCTGTAACATAGAAAATTCAGAGCAGGAGCAGACCATTCAGCCCTTCGAGCCTGCTCTACCATCCAATACGATCATGGCTGATCATCCCTCCTGTTCTCATTTTCACCACATTCCCCGTAGTCTCTTTAACCCTGAGGTCTCTACCTATCTCCTTCTTAAAAACATACAATGTTCTGGCCTCAATTGCTGTCTGTGGCAGAGAATTCAACTGTCTGGGTGAAGGAATTTCTTCTCATCTCCTAAGAATACCCTGTATTCCTAGACTGTGATTATGTCATTGGGCTTTGAACTTCAATGTAAAGCTGAAAGTGAGTCAGAAGGCTGCAATTTGTGGGGAACAATTACTCTGTAATAGATCATTCCAATGGCAGTGGACAAAGTAATGACCAGAGGGTGAGCTTGTCGTCCAGTTGAGTATGACAAAGAGGGCTTTTGAAATTGGTCGAACAATCAGGAGTCTTCCATCTTGAAAGGAGCTGGAGGTTGTGCTGAAATGCAAGTATAGGGAAAGGATACTTCTAAATGGAAACACCCTCTCTCTAACATTCAATAAGATAGCAGAGGAGTAGGGCTGTCAAGCCTGGGGCTTGTTCGTGGCATCCACTTTTCTTTTCATTTCTTTTCTTCCTCTTTTTTCTCATTTTTCCCCTCTCTTTTATTTAACTTACCCCTTGTTGAAGAGCTCAGTTGTGGTGATGGCATTGGCGATGGCGAGTGGGCCCAGCGTGGGCTTGTGGCGGCGGTGTCGGAGGCGAGTTTGGGCCCAGCACAAGACCCGGCAGCATCAACAGCTGCTGCATTGGTGAGTTGGGCCCAAAACCGGACTCATGATGGTGGCGGAGCTGAGTTTGGGCAGGTGTGGTACCTGGCAGTATCAGTGGCGGCTACATTGGCGAGGTCCAGTGAGGAGTCCTAGTGGTGGGGGCATCTGTGGAGGTGAGATAGTGCCAACATGTGCTAACTTTTGCTCCAGTGGCGCGGTTAAGGGGACTTGTGACTGGCCACCAGGCCCATGGCCCATGGCCCATGGCCCATGGCAGCACACTTAACAAGAAGGACTGTAAACTTGAACACCTTTTCTTTGTTTCTTTATTTCTCTGCCTTTATATTCCAAATTCTGGTTTATTTTTCTGTGTTTTAAGATGGTGCTAGAAGCTGGCGACACTCTACAACACTTTTCACAGTATTTTGTAGCAAAATTCATGTGACAATAAATGAATCAAATCAAATCAAATCAAAGAACACACATTGTACTTCAAAGCCAGGCAACTGTTGCAAGGATTGGGTGGGAGGGAGATGGTGGGAAGGGTTGGGTGGGGTGAGGGAAGGAACTGATCATTCAGTTAAGAAAGGAGGAAGGAGAACTTGTCCCCATCTACATCAATGGAGCAGAGGTTGAGAGGGTTAAGAGTGTCAAGTTCCGAGGAGTGACGATAACTGACAACCCGTCCTGGACTTCCCACAAAGATGTGATGGTCAAGAAGGCTCAACAATGCCTCTTCTTCCTCAGGCAGCTCAGGAAACTTGGCATGTCCTCAGGACCCTCACCAACTTTTACAGATGCCCCATAGAAAGCACACTGTCTGGGTGCATAACGGCCCTGTTTGGCATATGCCCGGGACCGTAAGAAACTACAGAAGGTGGTATGTACAGCCCTGACCGTTACAGAAGCCAACCTCCCATTCATGGACTCCATTTACACTTCTCATTGCCATGGAAAGGCCGCCAACATCATCAAATACCCATCCCACCTGGTAAGCATCTCAAGATGGTGGCAGTGGAGTAGGCAGAATTTGGGCTCCTGTGCCAGGCTTGTCCCCGTCCTCTGCATTTTTCTCTTTCCTTCTACCCCTTCTTTTCTGTTTCCCTGAAACTTACCTGATAAAGAGAGCTCTTCGGCAGGAGGTGGCTTCGATGGGTTTCAGAGGCAGTGTGTCTGCAGAGACAGTGATTTAGCCTGTGAAGCCTGGAGCAGGAATCTCGCTTCCGCGTGGAGTGGGCCCCTAGCGACGGTATGGCGTGGGCTGGTGTAGCCCAGAGCGGGACACTCTCTTCAGCATGGCGTGTGCTGGGGTAGCCTGGAGCGAGACACTCTCTGCGACATAGTGTGGACTGGAAAACCAGGAGCAGGACTCTGGTGGTGGTATGCTGTAACAGCAGAAAAGGAAAAGTTGGACCCTCTTTAAGTTAGAGATAGCAAGAACTGCAGATGCTGGAGTCAAAGATAACAGAGTGTGGAGCTGGATGAACACAGCAGGCCAGGCAGCATCAAAGGAGCAGGAAAGTTGATGTTTCAGGTCGGGACCCTTCTCCACACTGCATTATCTCTCTCTTTAAGTTATCTTTTGTTATTTTATTCAGTGAATGGCGCTTATGTACAAGCAAAGGTACACATTTTTCATGGTATTTTATATTAAATGCACATGTCAATAAAAGAATATTTGTGCAAGATGCTCTCCTAAAACCTCTTTCATCAAGCAGGAGATATAGAAGCTTTATCACACCCACCAGCACATTCAAGAATAGCTTCTTCCCTGCCGTCATTAGACTGATGAATAGTCTCTCTAACTTCATTTAATGCCTCACTCCGTCCAAGTATTTTTCACCCTATGATTTGTATGTCCTTGCTTACTACAATCTATCTGTAATGCTCACAAACAGGACCTTTCACTGTCCTCAGGTTCATGTGACAATAAATCAAGTCAATCAATCAGGTGAGGGATGGCAGAATCCTTTTACATTTTGATCTGCAGCTGCTGGATAGCATCCAGCCAGGAAGACAGGGCCTTCGGATCTCTCTGTAGAACTGTCAGCTGGTAGGAGGCTACCCTCAAGTCTCCAAAACTGGCATCCAGTCAGCCTGCTTTGTGTGGTGCTTCATGAGTTGTGTTGGCTCTCTGCCAACCATCCCCACCACCCCGCACTCCCTAACTTCCCACCCCCCTCTCCCTCTCCCCTCTCGCAGTTAAAATATCCTGGGTCAGAATGGAGCTGGTGAACTGACATGCAGGCCAATGGGGGCCAGTTTTAGCTGGTCCCCTAGCTCCAATGCCCATTGTGACAGGCTATAGCCCAAACCCAATATGCATTTGAAAGTAAAGTTTCAACGTAAATTACATTTACAACTCACAGAAGTGACAACCATCAGAACTTAATGTCAACTTTCTTCATCTCTGCTGGCCCCAAATCATGTGCTGAAGCAGCTCAACAGGCTACCATTGTCCTTGATGCTGCTGCATTTCATCCACGGAGGCAGCGTAGTTGGGGGGTGTTTCGGCCTGTTTTAACACTCTGTGGGCAGGAAGCAGTCGGGAGCAGATTGCGCACATCGACAGCTTTTCCTCTTCACTGAAAGAAAGTCCTGACGCTGTCACTTTTTGTCAGTCCACCATTGTTAACCTGCTTCTTTAATCCAAACGGCTGTTTGTAAATCTTGGCCAGGATTCCTGAAGTAAACACATCAAAGTAAGACAAAATGTTCATTTGCTGAACTATAAAAGAGTTTTTCTTGAGAAGCACCTTTGCTCTTGAGCCTCTGGAGTAAATTGTAGTATGATAGCCCTGACTTCAGCTTCAGCAGTCCTGTGGTGCACTCAGTTATGCATCTGCTAGATCTACATGCCTCATTACATGTGCTTGGTCTGTTACCACAGGTACCATAAGAGGAGTAATAGTCTAGGTTGCAGTTGATACATTTAATCATATTCAGGCTTTTCTGAGTAACTGCAAACAATGCTGTCAAGGTGGACTGATGTGAAATGAACTTGACATGATTGGATATTGCCCTGTGACAGGGATGTTATCCCACAGTGCCAATTGTCACACATGAACTGAATATTGATTGAGTGACAGATCTTCCATTTCATGTCTAGGGCACTCCAATTCACAAATGCACAAAGTTCTAATTGATCATTAATGATCCCTAGACTTTTGGGCATCCAACCATTCATTAATGATTTAGGTTTCTGGCATCCTACTGTATAGTGCCCATGTAGAAAATTATATAGTTCTTCATGCTGTCAACCCAGGCATTCAGTACCAGCTTTGTGGAAAAATGCTATAATGGCTGATTGATGTTAACATCATCACTGGCATACTACTGGCATAGCAAGAAAGTTCAATGTAGATGTCACTTTGAATTGTACTGGTAGCACCATACCTCAATTGGCATGGTTGTCTCACAATTTTCCTTTCTAGCCCTGTAATCAGTGAATCTAAACTTCTGAAGGTGCTGTTTCTCCGAGACATGACTTTGCAGTTTCTGTATTTGTGTGGCAAAATTATGCCAAGTAGCTTTTCTTCTCCAACAATGATATTTCAGTTGTCTGGTACCTGGATATTCTTTCATTTTTCATCTCTTACCTCCAAAAAGCACATGCCCAAAGTGATTTCAAATAGAATCTCCATTATATTCAAGGAGATGTAGCAGGCAAAGACTTTCCCAGCTTTCCTTGGTAACTTTGCCCGTATGACAGTCTGACCAAGAAGATCAAATTGTAAAAGTGTCTCAACACAATGGCCAAAAAACAACTCCTCAAACTGTATTAAATTTGAGGCCCATTTCTATTTATTCTCTATTCAGACGATATAATGGAATAAGTGACAATAAGGTCACAGAATTTAAATGTCGTGTGTTTTATTTTTTATTCTTTATTCATTGTTAACCCTTAAAATGGAAACAATACCTCTGCAGTGATGGTCATCATCAAAATATAACACTGAAATAGTAAATATTCTTAAGAATCATTCCCCATTTCCTGTACTACAATATTTACTTGCTTAACTTGGATTGCACTCTTGCCTTCTTCAGCATTTTTGTATCAGTCTGTTACTTATGGTCCTTCTGCTCTCTTATTAACTCTCTATTTTATTGCCTATTTGCATTCATTATGTTTTGCCCATTGACAAAGTGGCCTGTTCCAGCAGTGTCATTCTCTTTTATCACAATTTCTTCTTCCAATTATGGTTTCATAGAATCTTCCTCTTAGCAACATAGAGGACAGTAGGAGACCATTTAACCCATTGTGCTTTTTGGATAAAGCAGTTCCATTTACATCATAACCTGGTAGGATTTTCCATTCAGTACTTGTTTATTGCTTCTTTACATTTGATCTGAACCTCATTGACAATTATTGTCCATTTCTAAATGCCCTTGATATGATAAGGGTGAGCCACCTTCTTGTACTGCTGGAGACCATGTGATGTAGATGCATCCACAATGCTGTTGGGAAAAGAGTTTCCAGGATTTTGATCCAGTCACAGCTAAGGATATGGTTCCAAGTCAGGAGGGTGTGTGGCTTGGAAGGAACCTCCAAGGTTTTTGTGTTCCCTTGCATCTGTTGACCTTGTCTTTTCAGGTGAAGGATGACTTGGGTTTAGTAGGTGCTGTCGGAAGAGCCTTGCTGAGTTGCTGTAGTGCATCCTATAGATGGCACACAGTGCTGCCATTGTGGATGATGACAATGGGAAGGGATGGTTAATAGTAATAGATGGGGTATTGATCTAACTGGCTTCTTTGTCCTCGACTGTGTTGAGCTTGTTGGGTGTTGTTGGAGCTGCCCTCATCCAGGCAAATGGAGATGATTCCAATTCAATCTTGACTTATGCCTTGTAGGTAGATGGTGCATGGGATTTGGGGAGTTGGAGGAGGTGGGGTTTGAGTTTCTTGCTACAGAATTCTCATTCTCTGATCTGTTCTTCCAGCTGAAGTATTTATATGACAAATTTAGCTCAGTTTCCCATTAATGGTAAATTCAGGAAAGTGGGGCAACCATCAATGCTAGTGGCTTGAAATATCAAGGGAATATAGTTAAACTCTCTCGTTGTATACGGTCAATGTCTGGCAATTGTGCTTCAGAATTGTTACTTTCCATTAATCAGTACAAATGTCAGGGAGTTGTCAGGATCTGTAGACTTTGATTACCCAATTCTGCTTTAATGTTAGTATTTAATCTGCTTCCTTTCAGGTAATGCATTCCAGATCATAGCGACCTGCCCGTTCAAAGAAAAATGAATCCTCGCATTGTCTCTGATTCTTTTACCTTTTCTTTCCTAGGAGAAGGAGCATATAATCTCTCTGGTTTATCTCAAATAACCAGGCTTCATTTGCAAATCTTAGATCCCTTTTTAAATCTTTCCTCTCTCACTTTAAACCTAGGCCCTCTAGGTTTGGACTCCCTCAAACCAGGGAAAATACATTGTCTATTTACCCTCAGGCTCTGATGCTCTAGGGAAAATAGCCTTAGCCTATTCAGCTTCTCCCTATAGCTGAAGCCCTCCAACCTTGGCAACATCCTCGTAAATCTTTTCTGAACCCTTTCAAGTTTCACAACATCCTTCCTATAGCAGGGAGACCAGAATTGCACACAGTATTCCAAAAGTGTCCGAACTAATGCCCTGACCAGCTGCAGCTTGACGTCCCAACTCCTATACTTAATTCACTGTCCAATAAAGGAAAGCATACCAAACGCCTTCTTCACTATCCTATCTACCTGTGATTCCAATTTCAAGGAACTACGAACCTGCACTCCAAGGTCTCTTTGTTCGGCAACACTCCCCAGGACCTTACCGTTAAGTGCATAAGTCCTGCCCTTATTTGATGCAGCACCTCACATTTATCTAAATTAAACTCTACCTACCACTCCTCGCCTCATTGGCCCATCTGATTGAGTGACGCTTTCTCAGAACACTGATTCGTTCCCTGTGAGCATGGTATGGTACAACGCCAGTTGGTATTCTCATTGCCTGCCTTGTCAGGGGAGATATTTTAAACATTTTGTCCCAGTCACTAGAGGCCATTTTATAAAGCACTGGAAAAGCAGAGTAGTTGGCATCCCATCGTGCAGAGCCACAAATAACATTGATACCAGACACTGGGAAATCTGTGGGTTGTGACCTGCCTTGTCACTCAGCTGAAGAAGAAAAGATAGTAGCGAAAGGTATTAATAGGGTAAACACTTGTTGTACAGTCCATCCTCACCCCATGCATTGAGAACTTTGCATTATGTATAAGCAGTCTATTTAATAAGAATTTCCTGTGGCACTATGACAAGTAAATGTCCCTGAGTCAATATGGGTGGCTTAACAGGCATGCCAGATGACATTAATACTCAGCAGGTCTGAATGTTTACAAAACCTATCTGTGTTGCTTGCAAGTGAGATAAGTGTAGCAAGGCATGCTACTTCTGTAAAAATGCTAAATGTCTCACGGTGCGCATGTGTTTCAGTTCAATGTTCTAGACCAGTGGAACACAACAGCACTGGACTTAACTTGGCAGCAAGCACAGTCAGTGCTGTCTGTATACAGATGGCATATGACAGGCAATATGCCTTGAAAGCTGCGAAGGAAACTCAGTGCATAAAGGTGTGACTGATTGCCGTGTCTGTTGAATTTGCAGAAGTCCAAACGAGCTCAGCCATTAAAGCTGCCACACACATTTTACACAGAACTACCTGTCACTTAAAGAAATTCAGAATCAGCTGGCAATCTCTCTCTTGTTTTCTTCCCAGAGTTGTGACAGATTTAGAAACAGCAATATTAATAAAATATAACTAAACACAACAGGATCGAAATATTTTCAAATAAGATAATATTTGAAAAATTATTTAGAAGTGGCATTATCAAGAAGGAAATTGTTGGCAATTAAGTTCTGCTTCTTAAAAATACATTGTGAGAACAGGTTGTCTTTTTGGCCACTTAGTTCTTGGTTTCTCTGAATTTAACTATGTTCATTAATGCAATTGTCAGGAGGAACATTTGATGGAATGTGTGCAGTCATGGTGTGTGTATAGTCTTCTACCATCTGACTGAAAATATCCAACATCTGATATACCTCCATGATCTCTCTCACCAGCTTGCTGGAGCAATCTTTCCATCTGTGGTTTTTTCTCACCTGTTTTCTGCCTCCACTTCTGAATCATGCTGGTACACATTTCCATAGGCAGATGATGGAGAGAATGGACATAACGGTTTATATCAGGGTTCTTGTGTTACAATTTCTACTTGAGAACTGTCCCAATATTTATGCCTTTTGATCTTGCCATTCTTCAAGTTTGAGCCAAGCAAGTGAGATTGACAGTTTGTTTTGAGTTGTTTTAGGAAGTGCATAACTGCCATATTAAGTGCATAGTATAATAATCTTGTAATTATCCAACCTCTGCACAAAGGCAACGTTGCAGTTATTGGGATTGGGAGCCATTGGTAATTTTACAGTGATGCTGAGGTTATTTGTTAATACTCTCTTCATTCTCCAAGTTGAAATTAATGAAGAACATGGAGCAAAGATGTGAAGCAGACATCTTTCCAGTCTCTGCAACTTCCTTCAAAATCCTTGATCCACTGGGACTTTTTTGGATGCATCCTATTGCTAGGAAGCTGTCTAGAAACATCACTGCCTAAAATACAGAAAAAGGTCAACAGCAGCATGCAAGTAACAGAAATAGCACCCTGTTGCATTATGACGATCTCCCTCAAAGTCTAACTCTCGGGACTGACAGCATTTCAAAAATGGAATGAGATAAATACTTTGTTCAGAAGGAGACTGAAGTTGTAAGAACAAGGACAGACATAATAATGAAATGTTTCTTAAATCATGATTAATTATTTTCTACAGGGGGTTTGATGAATATGCTTACACAAGAACACTGACTTAATTTCAAAAAAGTGAAGCACTTGAAAATACTTCAATTTGCTAAGGCACTGCATAAGTGCAAGCAATGAATCCTCTGTGAACTGAAACTGGGCAGGGTTAAAGTTGTATTTGCTGGTTGGTGCAAGTGTAGAATATCTATATTCTTGGAGATTGTTTAGAGTCTGTGAAAAAAACAACTTGCATATAATTTGTAGAGTGAAGAAGCTTAATGCGTTGGGTAACAAATTTTGTTCCTGGTTACCTCACAATTGGAAAAGAATCCTGACCCAATATATTACCGGTATTAAACTTACGGTGATTTTCTTCCCCTTTCCTCCTCTTGGAGGAATTACAAGGTTTCCATGAACACTAATCACCACTGGTGGCCAGGCCTTCAGCTGCTAAACATTGGAATTTCCTCTTTGAATCTCTGCCTCTCCGTTTCTCTCTCCTTCTTTAAGTTGCTCCTTAAAAGCTGCCTCGTAGACCAAGCTTTTGGTCAATTGTCCTGATATTTCCTTGCATGACTTGATGTCAACATTTATCTGGTAGCTCTCTGTAAAGCATGTTGGGATCATCACTTTAAAAGCAATATATAAATGCAAGTTCTCAATGTCTTTATCCAAATGGCCATTAGTGAAGTCTTACCTTTGCCAGTGACCAGAATGAGCATGCTACCTTATACCAGAGACTATCAAAATGGCATTTATCCCAACTCACATGACAGCTTCAAGTGGGACAAAGATCATTTGTCAGAATTCCTGGTTGATTTTTCTTACCCCATCATCAGTCGGGGGTTGATGGCCTTTGGGAGATTCCCTCCAAGCGATTCCTGTTGGAAATTCAGGAGTGAAGCACATTCGAAAGAGAGCCTTGTAATAAATATTTTATCAACTTTCTCAGCATTGAATTTTGATTTAGTACTCTAGTGGGAAAAGCTAGAACAATAGGTCAATAGGTCAGTTTCATGATCGATAATCTCCATCTACATCTCTTATTTATTTGCCTGTGTAATTAATATTTTGAAAATAGTCAAATGTCCAACAAGCCTGAATATGTTGGTTTGGCAACCAGTTCATTCATACCTAGAGCAATGATTTGACATGGCATCTTGTGTAGGATCTGCAGTGATTGTAACGAGGTCAACCAGGTTGACCTCATAGAATATGATTCCCTGATTGGGAATGTTAATCTGATCCAATCAGGGAGTCCTGGCTGACAAACATAAATAGGAGTATCAGAGGCTCACTCTGAGAACTGACTCCGAGGGAGCCGGATCAATGTCAGGGACTCTCCACATGTAAATAAAAGGTGACTTTGTGATGGGGTACCGGCCTGTGTAGAGTTATTTCAGGATCTTTGCAGATACCAGGCGAGAGTCTACTTCATTGTTTGTCTGAGAACATTGACCATTTGCAGGTATGCACAAAGCAGTGGTAATGTCAAAACAAATTGTTAAAAAAAAACTTAGAACCATCTGGCAACATGTTACTCAAAATACTTAGCCATTTACTATCTACATAGTTAAGACAACATACAGCCACATAGAAATAAGATTTTCACAGCTCTGGGGACTTAATCATAAATATGGGACTTGAAGCAGTAAATCATGCCAAAAATTCAGTAGGAAATCACTTGTTCTCTCCAGTACTTATCACTCCTTGTGGCAATTTTGACTTTGTGCCAATTGTAGAGTGGGCAATAGTGAATTAGCAGCCTCTGCTACATCTTTCTTGATTTAATCAGGCTGCTGATCAATTAGCATGCTTTCTGTATTACACAAAGCCAAACATTCCCCCTTGCATTGATCATTCATTACTGTAGTTATCATCCATTATAATTAGTGCGCTCTATGTTTTTCAGTATCAACAATTAACAATGTGATTGTCAATCTTCATTCTTCCATGTAAGATTATGGACATGCAGCAAATCTGATCCATTGTGAGTGCTGGTATTTTGACCTGATGCACATTTGCTGATGGCTGAAGAAGCCATTCTGCAACAGGCAGGTATTGCCACCAGTGCCACACGTGAAGTGGTTTTCAGGTGCCATTATGATTGTTCGATTTGGCGCTTGTGCCAAGCTGATGTAGCCACTGCTCTGATGGTGGTGTGTGTGCCGGTCCATGGGTGATGTTGTCACATCCTTCTGCCACTGATCATTAATATTTACATTGCAGGCATCCTTGAAGTAGGGCTTTGGGCATTCTGCTAGTCTTCCAAGTTTGCCTACCTTGCCAAATGAAAAATCTTGGATGTAAATCTTTCTTCTATTCTGTGAACATGCCCAGGCCAGTGAAGTCACCTCTGCCTGATGACTGTCAAAAACCTGGAAGATTTGCATTTGAGGGGACTGCCACGTTTGTGGTAATGTCTTTTCATGAGATGCCCAGAATGTGCCACAAACAGCAAAGGTGGAAGCTGCTGAGCTTCCTTACTTGATTGCTGTCTGTCGACCGTATTTTACAGCCATCTAACAAGATGTTGAAAACAGATTTTATAAACTCTCATCTTAAGGGTGCGATTCCATGTGTTTCATGAGTCAAATATGGTAGCTTCTACATCTAAGTGAGTATCAAGTTTTTCATCAAGAGTAGGATTAAGCTGTTACATTGGAGACAAGGTATGAGAGTTTGCTAACTGCTTCCATCAGAGGATTGTTTAGTTTAGTCAAGGGTGGAGATGTGACATTTTGCCCCATAATCCCCTTCTTCCTGATGTTTATATTATAGAACAGCTAGCAGACAGGGGAAAAACGATACATGAGTCTTTGCAGTTTGTTTGTAGTTTCTGCGTGATTGACCAATGCAGCATCATTGGTTGCAGCATCATCAGCATAGAGGGAGTCTTTGATTGAGATGTGCTGTATTTTTGTGTTCACTTTCAACCTGGCATGCAGATAAACTTCTTTCAAATCTGTAAGGGTAACCAAAAGTCAAAAAACATGGATTGGAATGTACCAAGCAAAGTGGGCCTGGCCACAATTCTATTTTCACTCTTCACCCTAAATCTGTTGGAAGTGGTGTTGTCAATCAGTACTGTGAGATGCACATTGCTGTGAAAAGAAAGAGTGAGGCCAAGGATCAAATAATTACTATGTCAAGAAATCCAAACTGCCTATGACAATGGAGAGCTCTGACATACTTGGTCATAGCATCACTGAAGTTGCCCCACTGAAATCAGCAGATCGTTAATATCCATGACTAAAAGCAAACAGATGTCCTGCTGAACACTGTTGTGGGATGTACTCCCAAAAGTTAGTGTTTTCCCAGTCTGTGTTTGATGCTGTCGTGCAACTTCCTGTCATGGATGAGTTAGACAAAGAACCCTCACCACTTGAGCTGGGAAAAGCTACCAATTGCTTAAGGAAGAAGAAATACACCTGGCAAGGGTGGAATTGCAGTCAAACTGCTGAAGAATCAACTGACACACTGTCATGATCTCCTGCTTCTCTGTTGGAAGGTAATTCTTTTTATTTATTTGTGGAATGTGGGCATCACTGGCTGGCCAGCATTTATTGCTCGTCCCTAGTTGCCCTTGAGAAAGTGGTGATGAGCTGCCTTCTTGAACTGATGCAGTCCTCTTGCTGTGGGTTGACCCACAATGCCATTAGGGAGGGAATTCTGGGATTTTGACCCAGCGAATGTGAAGCAACAGCGATATATTTCCAAGTCAGGATGGTGAATGGCTTGGAGGGGAACTTGGAGGTGGTGGTGTTCCCATATATCTGCTGCCCTGTCTTTCTAGATGGAAGTGATCATGGGTTTGGAAGGTACTATCTGAGGATCTTTGGTGAATTTCTGCAATGCATCTTGTAGATAGTACACACTGCTGCTACTGAGCATCAGTGGTGCAGTGAGTGGGTGCTTATGGATGTGGTGCCAATCAAGCGGGCTGCTTTGTTCTGAATGGTGTCAAGCAATGGTGTTGTTGGGGCTGCACCCATCCAGGCAAGTGGTGAGTATTCCATCACACTCCTGACTTGTGCCCAGTGGAAGGTGGACTGGCTTTGAGGAGTCAGGAGGTGAGTTGCTCACTGCAGTGACCTGCTGTTGTAGCCACTGTGTTTATGTGGTGAGTCCAGTTGAATTTCTGGTCAATGACAACCCCCAGGATGTTGATAGTGGGGGATTCAGTGATGATAACACCGTTGAATACCAAGAGGCAGTAGTTTGATTGTTTCTTATACTTGATGGTCATAGCCTGGCATTTGTGTGCCGCGAATGTTACTTTCCACTTGTCAGCCCAAGTCTGGGTATTGTCCAGATCTTGTTGCATTTGAACATGGACTACTTCAGTATCTGAGGAGTCACGAATGGTGCTGAACATTGTGCAATCATCGGCGAACATCCCCACTTCTCTCCTTACGATGGAGGGAAGGTCATTGAAGAAGCAGCTGAAGATGGTTGGGCCTAGGACACTACCCTGAGGAACTCCTGCAGAGATGTCCTGGAGCTGAGATGATTAACCTCCCACGACCATGATCATCTTGCTATGTGTCAGGTATGACTCCAACCACCGGAGAGTTTGCCCCAATACCCATTGATTCCAGTTTTGCTCGGGCTCCTTGATGCCACACTAAGTCGAATGCAGCCCTCAAGAGCTGTCACTCTCACCTCACCTCTGGAATTTAGCTCTTTTGTTCATGTTTGAACCAAGGCTGTAATGAGGTCAGGAGCTGAGTCGCCCTGGCAGAACCCAAACTGGATGTCGCTGAGCAGGTGCTGCTTGATAGCACTGTTGATGACACCTTCCATCACTTTACTGATGACTGAGAGGAGACTGATGGAGCGGTAATTGGCCAGGTTGGATCTGTCCTACTATTTGTGTACAGAACATACTTGGGCAATTTTCCACATTGTCGGATAGATACCAGTGTTGTAACTGTCCTGGAACAGCTTGGTTAGGGGAGCAGCAAGTTCTGGAGCACAAGCCTTCAGTACTATTGCCGGAATGTCATCAGGGCCTGTAGCCTTTGCAGTATTCAGTGTCTCTAACCGTTTCTTGATATCACGTGGAGTGAATCGAATTGGCTGAAGACTGGTATCTGTAATGCTGGGGACCACTGGAGGAGGACGAGGTAGATCATCCACTCGGCACTTCTGGCTGAAGATTGCTGCGAATGCTTCAGCCTTATCTTTTGCACCGATGTACTGGGCTCTTCCATCATTGAGGATGGGGATATTTGTGGAGCCTTCCCCTCCAGTGAGTTGTTTAATTGTCCACCACCATTCATGACTGGATGTGGCAGGACAGCAGAGCTTAGATCTGATCCGTTGGTTGTGGGATCACTTAGCTCTGTCAATCACTTGCTGCTTTCGCTGTTTGGCGTGCAAGTAGTCCTGTTTGGTGGCTTCACCAGGTTGATACCTCATTTTTAGGTATGCCTGGTGATGCTCCTGGCATGCCCTCCTGCACTGTCCGTTGAACCAGGATTGATCCCCTGGGTTGATGGTAATGTTTGAATGGGGGATATGCCGGGCCATGAGGTTACAGCTTGTGCTGGAGTACAATTCTGCCGCTGTTGATGGCCCACAGCACCTCATGGATGCCCAGTCTTGAGTTGCTAGATCTGTGTGAAGTCCATCTCATTTAGCACGGTGATAGTGCCATACAACACGATGGAGGTTGTTCTCAATGTGAAGGTGGGACTTCATCTCCACAAGGACTGTGTAATGGTCACCCTTACTGATACTGTCATGGGCAGATACATCTGCAGCTGGCAGACTGGTAAGGATGAGGTCAAGTATGTGTTTCCCTCTTGTCGGTTCCCTCACCTTCTGCCACAGACTCAGTGAAGCAGCTATGTGCTTTAGCACCCAATCAGTAGTAATGCTGCTGAGCCACTCTTGGTGGTGGACATTGAAATCCCCCACCCAGAGTACATTTTGTGCCCTTGCCATCCTCAGTGCTTCCTCTAAGTGTTGTTCAAAATGGAGGAGTACTGATTCATCAGCTGAGGGAGGACGGTATGTGGTAATCAGCAGGAGGTTTCCTTGTCCATGTTTAACCTGAAGCCATGAGACTTCATAGGATCCAGAGTCAATGTTGAGGACTCCCAGAGCAGCACCCTCCTGGCTGTATACCACTGTGCTGCCCCCTCTGCTGGGTTTGTCCTGCCGGTGGGACAGGACATATCCAGGGATGGTGATGGTGGTGTCTGGGACATTGTCTGTAAGGTATGATTCTGTGAGCATGACTATGTCAGGCTGTTGCTGCACTAGTCTGTGAGACAGCTCTCCCAATTTTAGCATTAGCCCCCAGATATTAATGAGGAAGAATTTGCAGCGTCGACAGGGGTGTTTCTGTCGTTGTCTTTTCTGGTGCCTAGGTCGATGCCAAGTGATCCACCCGGTTTCATTTCTTTGAGACTTTGTATCAATTGGTACAACTGAGTGGCTTGCTAAGCCATTTCAGAGGGCAAATGAGAGTCAACCACATTGCTGTGGGTCTGGAGTCACATGTAGGCCAGACCAGGTGAGGATGTCAGATTTCCTTGCCTGAAGGACATTAGGGAACCAGATGAGTTTTCTGATAATCGACAATGATTTAATGGTGATCAGTAGATTCATAATTCCAGACTTTTGTTTATTGAATTCAAAATCCACCATCTGCATTGGCAGGATTCCAACATTAGCTGAGTTTCTAGATTAGTAGTCTAGTGATAATACCACTAGGCCATTGCCTACTCCGATGTGTCCTGTGGACACACATGTCTCATGCATCCTCATATTTTACAAAAACAAACGCAACTGAGGAGGCTGTAACAGCTATAGTTAGTATCACTGGCAAAGTTTTGCTTGAGCTTTGCTTAAAAGATTCC
>NC_063336.1:102557874-102577524 GCF_021869965.1 Rhincodon typus
GTAGTTTTTTGTGGACATTACCTCCTCACATGTCAGCTATAAGCATAACAAATATTGAATTTTGTGAGATGATTATGTTTGAAGTTGATGCTTTAAATCACAACTGAGAGATAATTCTGCTGTGGGTGCAATTGGAATCCACTTAAACACTTCAGTTTGGAGAAATGCCTTTTTCATGCAATGGTCATAGGGAAAAACTCAAATAAAACTCATTAAAGTGTCAGGTGGCAGTTTTAATACCTTTACAAAGTGTCTCACAGAAAGAGGACAGCTGCTGCTTGAGATACAGCAGCAAATAGCCACTGCTGTGGAGAAACAGAGAATTGTTTTATGTGTTAATGGCTAACCAGGATGTAGGGGGGATTTGATTTCTGATCAAAAGAGGGGAAACAGGACAGATGAGGCTCTAACAGATGTAATGGATGAACAGTTGTTACGGTGTGCCTTGCACTCCAAGGAAACTCAGGCTGAGTGGAACGATAGTCAAAGGATTCTGGGAGTTTTGACCTGACATTGCAGGGGGAAGTTAATCTCTGCTTACAAGATGTGAGCGACTGTGGGACAGATCCTGTAGCTCTACATGTGGCCATAAGTGTATTGATGTGTAAAATGTCCTGTAAGATGTATTTCAATTGTGCCAGTTAGTGAATGCAAAACCTACCTTTTTCTTTCATTTGGTACATTAGTTGTCTGTTAGTGAATATTTGAGCTATGTTGGTTTTAGTTTATTTGTTGCAATAAAGGTCAAAAAGTTAAATCTTTTCCACTAAGTTATTTCCATGGTCACTTAGGAAATTCCATTTTTTTGAGAGTTACCTAATCTCAATGGGTTTTACAATGCAAGAGGAAAGTAAAGAACACTTCTTTAGATCTCACAAAGGCATTTAACACTAAATTAGCTGCCAACAAGCATTTGTAATATTTATAGATAATGTTAACTCACTGATTACAGAAGTTACCTTTACTGGTTTAAAATGCCAGGCTTATTTTGTAATTTTCCTGGGTATTTTGTGAAAAGTTAATCTCATTAGATGATGTCAGGAGTTCTCCAACTGTCAGTGGAAGGCTTAACAGATGTTTCTATGGACTCTTTATGACCTAAATGTCAGTGAGGTACCAGCACAGTGATTCATATTTTCCTGGTTCTGCTTCTGATGCAGTGTGTGGCATGGTTCTGTGAAATCCTGGGCTTTATGACACTGTTCATTGCAACATCTGTCTTGTAACTTTCTAAATATATGGCAAAGTAGTGCCAATTAATAATGATTTTATGAAAAAGCATTACTTTCTGATGAGTTGAGATGACGTTAGGACTCATTTTGCAGAGGGCCTTCGACAGTTGTCAAAGGAGAAGGAACTTTTCTGGTGAGTGTGAGAACATCTGTAAGTAGACCACTAAACCCAAAGCACATTATTGAAGGAATTTGAATTAATTCATATCTATTCCCCTTTCAGTTTTGCTCGTTATTTTACTTACCCTTTTTTGACCTCTGTAATTTGAACATGGGTGACGTCTTCCAATACAACTGTTGTATTTAATCCTTGTCAATGAAATAAAGAAATTCTTTGACTATGGCCAGTTGAAGTAAAGAAGGAGACATATTTTGTAGTCTTGATGTATTAGTGAAAACAATGTGATTTATAATGCTGCAATTAATGCTGGAAAATATTTGGATTGAACAATAGATGGCACTTTACATATACTGACATAATAATGGGATAATAAGAACATTGGGCTGAATCTTTTTTTTTGGCTAACTACAAGTTGCACTGAGATTGTTAAGGGATTCTCACAGCCAGGCCCAGCAAGATTTCTTGCTGCTTCTTACCAAACATGCCTCATTAACTACCTCCCCACCCCTAAGGCTTTCCTTACATCCGATTCCAGCCCCATGCAACCATACGTTGTTCCCAGAACAACGTGCCATTCGACTGGATAGCTACCAAAAGACCAGAATCACTTGCATCCACATAATCTTTAATAGCACGTTGTGTAACCGGACATGCACTGTCAGTCTGGAACTGCCTCGCATGCTCCTGCCATTGGCCCAGGATATAGCAAATGGGGGAAATTGGCATTTTGCTGGTAGGGTCTTGAATGTCCTGCTGGATGGGCAAATGTGGGTCTTCCTCTTCCCCCGGGATCAATAGTGGAGGCCATGGTTCCAGGAGATGCCAGCCTGCTCCAAAACAGCACCTGGGTTAGAGCATTCTCAGCCATCTGGAGGAGTGCCCAGCACTGTAGGAAGAAGGTCAATATTCTTCTTCACTCCACTTGGTTAAGTGTCACCATCTGACTTCCAGTACCATGCACTCACTCTATCTCTGCTACTGTATCCACTTGCCATCAAGGCTCATGTTCCACAGCTCTGACCATTGCCTGCAGGTTTTTCCCTTACACCTACCTGAACCTCCAACACCGCCAACTTTGCATGCCCTCTGTACTCTACTCAAAACCTGTACCAAAACTAACAGCTGTGCCACCCAGTTTCATTTCCCTTAATGTCTGCCTCTCTCTCATTCCTGGAGGAAAATAGCCCCCCAGTAGAACAGAAAGAGTCAAAGTGGGAGTGGGTTGCCTGACATTTGGCACACTCCATATTTGGAGAACATCTTGAGTCTGACTGCCCTGAATGTTAGCTGGTCAGGTCCATGGCTCTGGACTGATATTTGAGGCCATTCTTGGCTTACTGTGCTGGCCGAAGGCTATTCCCCTTGGTGACTGATGCCTGCTGACAACCAATTCAAGCTTTCTGGCTCTGTTTCTGTGCTCAACGGCAAGGCAAGACAGCAGTAATATGGACCTGACATGATTCAGACTGCATCATTTTATGTATCATGTACAATCTATCATAACCATTTGATCCACTGAAGGAGTTCTTGTCTTAAGTAAGTGTCTACAATCAAAGATGATTAATTAAAGCTCTGGAATATTAATTCATTCCACACATCTTTTTCTGAAGAAGAGTCATTATCAGACTAAAAACATTAACTCTGTTTCTCTCTCCATAGATACTGCCAGATCTGTTGAGTAGCATTTTCTGCTTTTATTTCTTTTTTGTACATTCTGTTGTCTAGTTGATAATGTCCCCACAATGGCAAATGCAGTGTATTCCATAATACTGAGAGTCTGGGTAAATTAAGAAGGAGGTCCTGTACATCTTTGACATACTGCTAGGTAAATTTTTTCTGGCTTAACAACCTCTGTCTTTTTATTTACCATTTGGATAGTACAAGTCTAGGTAGAGGTAAAGGAAATCTTGGAATGTAATCACTAAAAGTTGCAAGACAGGTTAGTAATAGTCATAGAAAAATAAAACAAACCAAATTCAAAGCTTTATTTAAATGTTAGAATTGAAAAGTAAGAATCTTATGCTAAACCTGTAACAAACCTTGATTAGACCACACTCAGTACACTATCTACAGTTCTAATTGTCATATTATAAAAAGGATACTGAGGACATGGAGACAACACAGAGACAATTTACAGGATCAATACCAGAAATGTGTAAGTGCACATATCAGGAAAGGACTGATAGAACATTTCTTCAGAAATATGTTGACCTGAAATAGGTGTTTAAACTGATGAAACGTTTGATACAACGGATAGGGAGAGAATGTCGCCTGCTCTGGAGAAGAACATAGCCAGAGGCCATCAATATAAAATGGTCAAACAGAAATTCAAAAGCGAATTCAGAAGCAGTTCTTCACCCAAAGTGGAACCTGTTACTACAGGGAGTGCTGATGCAAATAACATAGTTATATTAAAGGAAAAACCTGAAAAACATGATCGAGAAGGGAATAGAGGGTTACGATGGCAGATTTAGATGAGGAAAGATGCCAGGAAGGTCTAGTAGAGCATTAACATAACTCCATGAACTAGTTGGGCCAAATAAGGGAGGCGGTGGCCTAGTGAGATTATCGTTGGACTGTTAATCCAGAGACTCAGGTAATGTTCTGGAGACCTGGGTTTAAATCCCACCATGGCAGACGGTGCAATTTGATTTCAATAAAAATCTGGAATTAAGAGTCTAGTGATGATCATGAATCCATTGCTGATTGTTAGAAAAACTCATTTAGTTCACTAATGTCCTTTAGGGAAGGAAACTGTCATCCTTATCTGATCTGGCTTACATGTGACTCCAGACCCACAGCAATGTGGTTGACTCTTAACTGCCCTCTGGGCAATTAGGGATGGGCAGTAAATGCTGGTCTAGCCTCATCCTTTGAATGAATAAAAAAGCCTATTTCTTTGTCCTATGTAGTTCCCTGTCAAAACTGTAATTGAAGCAAAGACTATAGATACTTTCAAATGGGGGTCATGGCAGAAATGATGTAAGAGAAATATAGAAAGTGAGCATGAAAGTGTGTACTGAATTATCAGATGTACTATTGATGGTTTTCTGGGGTTACACACAGGATGTGTGGTAGTGCAGGGATAAAAATCAACAAGAATAGGGCTAGGGAGGTCCTCCTGAGTTTAATAGCAGGAGTCAGTTATGAATCTATTCTTCCGTTTCTTATCTGGCACCTTGACAAATTGACGGGCTGGTCTACACATGTAGGCCAAAATTTGTGGGAAGTGTAGACAGCTCACTCTCCTCCTGTAACCCGCCCCTGCCTGATAAAAGAGTTGGCAGCCAGCTGGTAAACTGAAAAGGAGCCGGCCCTCCGATCACAATATGCCAGGCCAGGAGACGTTGGTGCAGAGGCAGGGAGTCCCACCCTTAGACCCATCTGATAGGTTGGTAGCTCTAACAGTGCTGGGAATGCCAGCAGCTCAGTAACAACTGCTGCTCAGATTTCTGACATTCCTAGAATGAAAGCCTCAATGGATACCTGAGCTCGGGGTCTTTGGTGGGGAGAGTTTGAGCATCTTAGAAAGGGGGGAATGTGCACACAGGAGGAGTGCTAGGGTGGACTTGAAAGCCCAGGTGGGGTGGATAGAAAAGGATACTATCTACTGTGGTTGTGCTCCCACCCGCAAAGAACACTCTCCAAAGATAGCACCTCCCTTCCTCCCTGTCCTTTTAAAATATTAAAATAAAGCACTTTCAACTGACATCTGCCTGCCCACACCAACCAGACTAGGTATATTATGCTGGTCAATTGAGCTGTTAAAATGGAACTTCCTCCCCAACAGCATTGTGGGCCTACCTACATCAAAAGGACTGCAGCAGTTCAAGAAGGCACCACATTCTTGAACACAACTACTGTTGGGCAATTAAGCTGGCCCAGCCAAAGACACCATGTCCCTTGAACGAATAAAACAAAACTAACTTTTCATTAGGTATTTAAATATGGTGGACGACTGCCTTTCAGATGCCTGTCTAACGCACTTCCCCAAACTATAGGGTCAGCTCGCGGTTAGGGCATGTGTAAGAAGGTAGTGGGATATCCATCCACTCTATTGTACGTGTTCAACAACACCCACCTTTTGCCAGTAATATAACTTGGTGGAGTCACTTTAAGTGAAAACACTTTAAATAGAGATCTTCCTCTGTCTTTGTGTGACCTCCTGACTTGGAATTGTTCATACATATATTGTATCAGTGTATTTTACTTTCTAAGTTAATATTGTCATTGCTTAAGAAAGTTTATTTTTAATTAATGACTAAGTAGTGTCATATATTATTATAAACTCATACAAAAAATGATAGTTTAGGAAAAATAATTTACTGACTTTATACCCCTAGTGCGAAGATACACTTGTCAAGAATTTCTGGGCAGTGCTTAGGACAGTTTTGTGACTCTGTTGTCTACAGGGAAGTGTGTGACATCTCTAATATTTAGTCTTGGTGGATAAGGAACAGCACAAAACACTCATTTCCAACCCATGCTGCAGCATGAGTTTTGATGAGCTGTTGCTGCAGACTTTAATCAAACAATCAAGCACATGATTCCCTTACAACTGCAACAGGGAAATGCCAAGACACCAGGTGCAAAGCCACAAGTCAGGATATTCATCTGTAGTGAAGCAAATTACGTCATTTATAAGTCAGATCTGGGTGAAAGAGAGAATTGCAACGTTCAAAATGCCACACAGACTTTAGGAGTTACTTACTCAACTTCTTAATTCCAGCAGAAATAATCAAAAGTAAGATACAAAATATGCATTTACCATTGCATCTGGTATACGATACATATGTACGTAGTAATTCTAACAAAATTCCGACCAATATTTGATCGCTTGGTAGGAAATTAAAAACAATACTTGTAGTGATTTAAACAAAATGCAGTTGAGATCCTGCCAATTCTTCCACACTGTATTCAAGCTAACTGGAAGCTATTTTGTTTGCCAAGTTATCTGTTGCTGAATGTTACAGCAAGTTACAGCGAGTGCGCAGCACAGAAAGGCCATTCAGCCAACTGGTCTACGTTTCACATGAAATTCATCCATGTCACTTCAAATCTTTCTATCCCTTTCTTCATCATGCTTCCTGTTAAATGTAACTAGCGTTAACTACATTCAACGTTCTTGCCATTCTTTGCCAGAGGAGCTCTTTTTGACATTACTGTTAGTTAAGTATTGACTATCCTTTATTGATCAAATCTAACGTCAGCCTCCCCTGCAAATTGAAACATTTTCTCGACGTCTACCACATCAAAATTGGTCATTATCCTAAAGATTTCTAGCAGTTTACTCTTCAGCTTTGTTTTCTGGCCCTGCAAACTTTCCTGACAAGTATCTGGTATCATCCTTGTGAATCTTTTGTGCACATTCTCCAATTCTTCTCTATCTTATCATAATAAGGAGACCACTAGTGTGCTCCAAGTATGGCTTAAACCAGGTTTGATGCAAGTTTAATGTAACTTGATCCAAGTAAAGATTTTTGTTTTTAATATTCCCTTTCAAAACAAAACCAGCTGCAGCCTGGCACGATTCCAATCTCACAGTGACTGCTCTGTTACCTCTTCCCTTCCTACTGTCCATGGTCCAAACAACTGCTCCCAAGTGAAACAAGAAGTTACTTATGCTTCTTTCAATTTAGTATATGGTATTCGCTGATCAGGATGCAACCGCTTCTACATTCAAGAGACTGAGCACATATTTAAGTTGCAAATGTGACTCTGGGATTCCAGCTGCCTGTTATTTTAATTCTCCACCTCACTTTGACCCCTCTGCACTCGGCTGCGTATACCTTGCTAATGAAGCTCAGCAGCAACTCAAGGAACAGTGGCTTACCTTTTAATTAGGGACTTTGCAATCTTCCACATTCAACATTTAATTTAACAATTTCAGGTCATAAGTATAACTCCCTGTCTTTGCTTTCAGTCGGTTGATTTGGTGATGATTTTGCTTTCTCAATGACTATTTCTCCAGAATCTTTTTTTCCTTTGCCTGTTCCATTGCTACTTCCTTTTGCTTTGTACCATTATTTCTATCTATAGTTCAATGTCTCCTGTCTCCCAACCTATCACAGGCCTTCTTTGTTCTGTTCTCTTCTTGGAGAAGAGGCAATGGCCTAGTGGTATTATCGCTGGACTGTTAATCCAGGGACTCAGATAATGTTCTGGGGACCCGGGTTTGAATCCTGCCATGGCAGATGGTGGAATTTGAATTCAGTAAAATATCTGGAATTAAGAATCTAATGATGATCGTGAATCCATTGTTGATTGTCGGGAAAAAACCCATCTAGTTCACTAATGTCCTTTAGGGAAGGAAACTGCCATCCTTACCTGGTCTGGTCTATGTGTGACTCCAGACCCACAGCAATGTGATTGACTCTTAACTGCCCTCTGGGCAATTAGGGATGGGCAATAAATGCTGCCTAGCCAGTGACGCCCTTATCCTGTAAATGAATAAATGGGGGGTCTTGCCCCCAGTCCCTGCCTCCAAGCTTGTTTAAAATCAGTGACACAGAGTCATAAAGCACAGAAGCAAACCCTTCGGTCAAACCACTCCATGCTGATCTTAATCTCAAACTAAAGTAGCCCCACCTGCGTGCTCCTGGACCATATCCCTTCAACTTTTTCCTATTCATGTACTTGGCCAAGTGTCTCTTAAACATTGTAATTGTGCCCATGTCCACTATTTCCTCAGAAAATTCATTCCACATGCAAACCACCGTCTATTTTAAAAAAAGGCCCTTCATTTCTTTTTAAAGTCTCTCTCCCCTCACTTTAAAAAATATGGCCCCAGTCTTAAAATCCCCCATCCTAGGAAAAGACACCTACCATTAATACAAAGTATACCCCTCATGATTTAATAAACCTCTATAACGTCATCTCTCAACATCCTGTGCTCTGCTGAAAAAGGTCCCAGCCTATCCAGCCTTTCTTTATAACTCAAACCTTCCCTACCTGGCAACATCCTGGTAAATCTCTTCTGAACCCTCTCCAGCTTAATAATATCCTAGCTTTACCCTCCCTAAGGGCACTGGGGGTCAACCTGTAGCACATGGACTGCAGCAGATCAGGAAAGCAGCTCACCACCACCTTCTCAAGGGCAATTAGGGATGGACAATAAATGCTGGTCCAGCCAGCAACGCCCACATCCCACAAGAGAATAAAAAATTGCACGGATAACGTGGAACATATTCATTTTATCGACTGTAATACTTTTGTGCATTTTAACGGACGGGAAACTGGAAGCTGATGAAATTCAGGTGTAATTCTAGTACAAAAAGTGCCTAGCAGAAAATGTTCTCCAGTATTTTGCACCAAGCAAACTGATTCCATGCCTCCCTCCAGTGCCTCGTTCAAAACAACTCATTTAAAAAAAGTCTTGACAGCAGGAACCTGTTGAAAAATCAACCTGTTACAAAGAATTAGGATTAACTTTGATGCCTTTTTTTGTTTTGTTCCTCATATATCTGAAAGTTCTTTTGAATATTGTTATTAACCGGTATGTATAAATGACATCACCAAGGGAACTGACGGAGGGAGTTACTGAGACAGACAGAGTGACAAAGATGAATGAAAATGCATAGTTAAAGCTGAAGCACCCCTGTGATACTGACTCCAACTCTGCTAACAGTGTGCGGAAGCTGAATTAACATCAGTAGAGATACAATCATTAGCCCAGGGTGCATCAGTGAACTTGTAATTTCAGCAGTGCGCGTTAAATCATCCCTCTTCATCTTTCAGACAATGTAGTTCTTCCAAACCAGGTCTCCTAACAATGTCATCAACATCACTACTGAAATAAAATTATTCGAGAGTCAAAAGACGTTCGAATTGATGAACGCCATTTTGGCTAATTTCTAAAACAGGTCTTTATAGTGTGAATATAGAGGCACACTGGTGGTTTGAGTACTGATGCTCTTTCACCCAACTTAGTGGAAATTTAAATTTAAGTTCAAATCATTAACTTAACTTCGTACGTGACATTTCCTTATTGAAGTAACATGAGGCAGACCATATCGGATCACAATCTAACTCATGGACTGTGTGAGAAAGAGAATTGGAAATGACATTTGCCTCTTCCAGGGTACTTAATAATGGCCAAAGAAGCTCATGCTTTAACTGAAAAAAGCTCGTCTCATGTGCCATTTCACACTGGTTAGATATTAGGATAGGTTTTGTGAATTGTGCTCCCTGACGAAGGGGCTACGCTCCAAAAGCTTGTGTTTTCAAATAAACTAGTTGGACTATAGCCTGGTGTCATGTGATTTTTGACCCAGAATGTAGCTTCAAGCACTCGGAATGCATAATGGTAAATTGAGCAACAGTGTTAGGCCATATAGGATTTTCCACCCATTAACATGGAATTGCTCCCCACCTTCCATCTCTACTCAAAGTATCACTGTGGATTTCAGTATCACTGCTGTCATAGGTCCCTTCATCACAGAGATTGAGGGGATGTAAAGAATATTGCTGATAAAATGAAATATCTTTATCTTTCACTTAGAAAGTCATAGAGTCATATAGCACGGAAGCATCATCAAGAAAACTTGCAAGAAATTCTAAAGTAAAGTGAAACCTATGTTTAAACTATATGAGATGATTTATTGGCAAGTGGATTGCTATTGGTCGAGGCACTGCCTTGGAGAATGAGCCAGTTGGTGATGACTGACAGTTAACTGCCATCTTTAAACTAGTTGGTTTGAATTTGTCTGGTTGCAGTATTGTCCTGAGAGATGAAGCTGAGAATGATGGCTACCTGTTTTGTTGAATGGATAAGGCACCATATGTATACATGTTCTTTTTTCCTGCAAAGAAGAGGATCCTGTGTATTAATATATACAGTTTTTAGTAAGTGTGGGTACACAATGATTCCAACTGACAACTCTTAATTCATTGTCAGCATAATTCTTTTGATGCTTAAGATTATTTAGTAAATGTTGTCCAAACAGAATTACATCAAATGTCGGACACCATGATATGAGCCTCACAAGTGTTGACCAGGTGCATAAAGCCAGTATCTTGCGAGAATTGAACAGTTATGTTGTTCGATACAGCTGGCATACTTAGTACCACACTAGCACTGAAATTCATATACTACATTAATCATTTAGATGAGAGACAGAATGTCTTTTTCTCTTGATGCAAACATCCTGATGGTGGCAAACATTACTTGTGCTGCTTCGGCTTAGTAGCAGTGTGAAACAGGTACATTCACCCGCTGCTCAAGATTTTGAGATACTTTACCCTTCAAGGAAAATCTGAGGTGGACCTATGACTGTTCAGGAGCAAAAGTGACAGCTTTAGTCCTGTTCATGGGTTTCCAAGATATACAGAAACAAATGATCTAATCAGGGTAGTTAATATCCAGAAGGATGGCTTTAATGTACCCTATTTCAGCATGAAGCTTACACATGAACAAATGGCTCGGGGTCTATTTATGAGTTTGCTGATAGGACCACCTTATAACGTGGAGCTGTTGGGATCCTGTATTGATGTATGAAGGTAGATTTGTGGTAGACACTAAGAGAGAGGCACAATGAACTAAAGGAATGGATAAAAAGGACCAGGACAGAGAGTAACAGAATGAAGGGTGGAACATGACGAGTCATTTGCACCTCCAACAGGCGGGGGGTGCTACTGAAGGAGCTCGCGCATGGTCTTAGTTGGTACCAAGGCTTTCCAGGTTACAACTGATGGCCTAGTGGCCAAGTGTGAGTCTCTCTTGCTCCATGGTTAAAATCCCATTCATGTTGAGAGGTAGCTGCTAAGCAGCCACTAATTAGCTACTGATGAGCTACAATTTCCCACATCTCTGCAGACTTGCAGGGTTGAGAAGATGCTAGGGATGATGCTATTGGCTTTGCTCCCAATGTTGCAGTCTCCCCCTCCCACTGTGCCATCAGACATCTGACCTACCACCCCCAGGAATGGCTAGGAAATTCTGGCTAACTTCTCAATTAAAGTGTGATAGCTGAATGTTAAAAATAAATAAAAATATTTGTTGCAACTGATCAGGAAGGTATTAGAAAGAGAGGACATAATTCCTCCTCCTCACCTGAGGATCTCTATGACCAGCAGTGAAGAATCAGCTCTGATTAGTGCACCATGTTACATGCGGCAGGTATTTTTGGTAAACTCTCCTTTATTTTCTTGGTTTCTTCCTTGCATTTGAAAGTGCTGCGTTCTTGCTAAGGTGTGGTTCTTTCTTGTTAGCTAGCCTCTGGTCTCCTGTGTGGTTCTTCAGTGATTGATGGCAGACCATTCAGCAGTGGGAAGAACCAGAACAAAACCCATTCCTAGTTCTCACTCTCCACACGGGCCACTGGACTGAAATTCTCCCAGAAACCAGCAAAGTGTTAATTTCAGCCTGTTGCAAGGAAGGTTTCACTCCATGAGCCCTATCAAGTTTTCTCATACTATTCCTTGCAGCTCACCTTATTAGCTATGCACAATTAGTTATGTGGCACCCCACTTGCATTATCTTCCATCTAGTCACAGAGCCATACAGCATGGAAACAGACCCTTCAGTCCAACCAGGCCACAACGACCATGTTCCCAAACTAAACTAGTCTTACCTGCCGGCACATATCCCTTCAAACGTTTCTTCCTCATGAATTTATCCAAATGTCTTTTAAATGTTGTAACTGTACCTGCATCCATCACTTTCTCTGGCAGTTCATTCCACACATGAAACCACTCTCTGTGTAAAAAAGTTGCCCCTCATGTCCTTTTTAAATCTTCCTCCTCATACCTTAAAAAATTGCCCTGTCGTTTTGAACTTCCCCACCCTAGGGAAAAGATCCTTGTTATTCACCATATAGTGATGGTGGAAGTACTTGGCACTGCTGGTACTGCATGGGATTCCTGGCGCTAACACCATTAAAAAACCCCAGCAATGCACCAGGTTGAGAGCTGCAAGCTAGGAGTCACCTTTCATGGTGTAACTGGTGGGATAGGGACGAGAAACATCTTTTTCTCAGGTGACACGGCTAACATTTCATTACAAATACAAGTGCAGATTTGTAAATCAATTGCTACTAAAGAACCAAACTGCACAGGTCACCAGTCCTTTGTGTGATTCCATCTCAGAACCCTGTCTAAGGGAGTGATACTCTTTCCCCAATGTCCAATGTAGCCCAACATCTTATTATTCAATGCGGTAGCATCACATAATGAAATGCCTTCAAACACCTGTATTCACAACATCAAAAGCATAGAAGAAATTCAAACCAAACAGGTTGCATTTGCTTCCTGAAATAAACAAGGGCTGCTCGTCTTTCAAGCAACAAGGAATTTACAGTCAATGAGTTACAGCTGCACCAAGCTCATATCAACTGGTCAGTGTTGATACTCTGGTGATCTGCCTGGTTTTGTGTTTGCGCTATATGGCAGGGCAAGACAGAAGTACTGTGAGGCTGTAAGCTCTGAATGAAGAGGCAAAGTGTAAAGAGGTAGGGCAAAGCAAAGCAGAGAAGCTGTGATCATGCAAGTCGATGCTCGGTGAGTGTGTGTTAAGAGAGGAGCCCTGAGATGAATCCTGGTCCAATCCATGACGTGTGCAGGATGTGCAGGTAATGGCATTACAACAAAAGGCGATGGTGCCCTCCAAAATGCAGCAGTGAGGCGCAGACCTGTATTGTAAGTGGATTGGACTTGTGCCATGAGGATGTAGAGCGCTACATGTGTAATGCCAACCTCCACTCATGGTGGGTTGTGGGTGGTTCCTGCACATGGAGTGTGCTGTAAGATATTGGGAACTGATGTCAAAGATGGATTTCTGAAACAGCAAGCAGCGAGCTTGAGTCACCAGGTTCCCTTTCCAACTTTCACGTCAGTGACTGTCACTGTCTAGTTTCTATCTGGTGTCTGGTAGAATAGGAAAATGCACATCAGAGAGTTGAAATCACTCATGAGATTCTCGACTCTGTTTATAAAACTTGGTTGCAGAATTGGATTCTTCTTTTTCTCTACAGTTAGAATCTCATTTCTTCTGATTTGGTGAGCTGACTCATTGCACATGTTATTCGGGGGCTGGGCAGTATCCGCCCATAGGGTTAATCAGGAGACTGATTCAAGAAAGACTCACATTAACTAAACTATGAAATTGTCTTGGAATAAAAATATAAACCATTAAGGAGAATGCCAGGCCATGCATGAAGATTTTCCAGTTGTCTATTGAGAAAGAAAATATCATATTTGCTTGTAGTCTGAAGTGAGCAGCTGTTTTTCTTTTGATGGGGGCTCAGAATGAAAAAAAATTAGTTCTAATATAGTGCCGAACCTTTCCTCTTTATAAGGGAAAATTGGTTCAAATGCAAACACTTGTTTCGCTGTTAAACTGAATGTCTACGTCTTTGTTCTGCTTCAGTGATGTAATCACCAAGATATTCCTCCTATAGGTTGAAATCTGATGTTCTTCTCCTTCAGTAATGAAACTCCAACTTCTAATTAACTTTACACGACTCAGTTGGTTGTGAGAGTGCAAATGGCAAATTGCCAGGTCATTGACCTGCCCCCTTGTTGATTAGCACATCCCTGACCCTGAATGCTGGCAACAGCTTTTCCTTGCTGATGCAGGGAAGTGGAAAAATAGCAAGCTTGTCTTGAGTGCTTTCTTTGTAATGCTGCCAAGTGCCATTTTAGTACCAGCAGTGGAAGTGCATTGGAGATTATACATCAGGGCTAATTGTCCTCACAGTGTCACTGTAAATCTATCAGAGTGAAATGCTGTCTACCAAGTTGGGAGCTTGAATCTCTTTTAATGAAGTGCAATATTACTGATCTACTGATTTTGCATGGATTACTGTCCTTCTTGCTACAACGACACATTATTATGGTATAAATGTGCTTGCAAAAATCACAACTGACAACTTACAACTTGGCATATCACATCAGTTGTTATGCATGAGAAATATTGAATATATTATTCGAAAAAATGTGTATCACTTTAAGCCATTAACTTCACTGGATTTCTGGTCATTTTTGCAAAACCTTCTTATATTCCTGAATAAAGTACAGCACATTAATTTTGCAAAACCTTCACTTACTTATATGGAGATGCAAATAAAGGCGTGCGCTGGTACTGAGTTTGAGTCGCCTTTCTGACTTTCATGTCAACGATTGTTGCTGTCTAGTTTCTAGAATAGGAAAATGCATATCAGTGAGTCGAGATCACGAGTGAGATTCTCATGTCTCCTTTCAGACCTTGGTTGCAGAATTGGACTTTTTTTTTGACAGTTAGAATCTCTTTTCTACTGATTTGGTGAGCTGACTCACCATTGCACATGTCATTCGGGGGCCGGGAAGATTAGTTAGTAAATTAGTTCTGATGAAGAGACACCAGACTCGAAACACTAACTCTGCTTTCTTCTCGCAGATGCTGCCAGACCTGCAGAGTTTCTCTGGCAATTTCTGTTTTTCTCTCCGATCTCCAGCATCTGCAGTTCTTTGTTTTATTTAACTGAAGTGTAACTTGACAAACATAAAAATTGCTTGACTTAGAGGAAGAGAAAGCAGTGTGACATGCTGATGTTTCCTTCTCTTTTCTGTGGAGATGCTTTGATCTTGCTCTTGTCCCTGAATGCACAGGTGAAATTGTGAACTGTGCACTGGGAAGGTTTGTCCGTGTCTGAAGAAAATTAGTTCAGATCTCCCAGTCTCCGTATCAATGGAGGCCAGATGTACACTGAAAGATACATGTTGGAACCTCTTGGAAATCCCAAGACCCCAACAACTCAGTTGTTGATTTCCTGGGAAAATTAAACTTCCAAAGGGCAATGACTTCATATCTGAAAAAGTCCCCAATTCTGAGTTGGAGTCAGAGTTTTTGGAATGTTCTGACTCACTAACTTGATTAAGTAACCTAAAAATGTTAGAGGGATTAAAACCAGTACTAACTGATGCCCAATCACTCACATTCATCCATCCAACCTGATCACTCATCCTCCACGGCTCCTGTATTGACTGACGCCCAACACAAACTCAACCAGATGGTGACACCAAACCCCAGACCAACTCTCCATCCTCACCCACTTACCTGCCGCCTGTACACCCTCACCCACCTGTCATGCCAGCCCCTACCATCTGACAGCCTAACCTTCACTTTCCTTCCAAACTCTCCTCTCAAACACCATCACCCTATTACCCCACAAACCCGCCATCCTATCTCCCCAATCACCTGGAAGTCCTCAGGCATCTACCATCGCACTTGGTCACCCATCTACCATTTATAGCTCCCACCCACCTACCTCTTTATCCCACATCTGGCATCCTACCCTAACCTTCCCACCAACCAGCCCTGTCAACCACCACCACACTATCCCTCACCCACTTCCTACCCTACACTTCCCCACCCACTTGCCAATATACCACCTCTTTTACTTGTGCAGTTACCGTCTATTGGTAGCTGTCAAAGTGGCTTTGAGACCTTTAAACTGTGCCTGCTTATTGGAATATGATAGACCAGCTATTGCTGTAAAAGGGGGATATGATTTCTGTCTCATTTCTGTGTGGTTTCTTTACAAACTCCAATGCTGCTTGCATGGTGTTGCTAGACTGCTTTTGCTGCAATGGATCCTGAAATGCAAGTCTGGTCCTGATGGTCTGATTGAGATTGGGAAATGTGGTATGTGGGAAATCAAGGGTTGAAGCACCAATTGTGATCTGCCATCCTACTTCATTGAATCCATAAGTCATTCGCTTCTGGTAAAATATGCAGATAAAGTTGGCAAAGAATGTCAATAAAACCTAAACTCTTACCTTAGAAAATGTTAGATTCAACAATACTATGGTTTGTGGCATTATTAAATATATTATGAACTCATGATTCCAAACATCTAACTTTGTCCTCCAGCATCATTAAGTGCAGGAAAGTTTATTGGAGCTGTAAACTCCCATGAGTTGTTCCACATAGGCACAATGAGCTGTCGAGCATACTCACTCTGACACTGGGCGGGTGGAAGGCATGAGGACTGCCCTGATGCTTTTGAGTCAGAAGGTCATGAGTTCACATCCTATTACAGAGATGTGAGAACAGAGTCTAGGCTGATGTTCCATTACATCTCTGTGATTAAACTGTCAAAAGTGTTTCATTTGCGATAAGATATTAAACCCGAGTCCCAACTACACTCATGTGGACATAACAGACCACATTTCATTAATCACAGAAAAGCAATGTAAGTTCTTCATGTTGTTGTGGCCAATATACATTCCTCATCCAACATAAACATTAAAAAAAATCTGGTAATTATCCAATTGCTGATTGTGAGACCTTGCTTTGAGCAAACTGGCTGTTCTGATTCTTAAAACAATATTTCCCTGACTGTAATATGCTTTGGGAAGTTCTGAAATTGTGAAAAGCAAAGACGCAAATTCTTTATTTCCTTCTTATGTTATTTCAGAACATAATAGTAAAGACAAACCATTTATTAGATATGCAACTGGAACTCATGCTGAAGTCACTTCTTGTTTATTAATAGACAAGGGGGAGCACAGGTTCTCTGTGACCATGATTTTTAGTGAAAAAGAAGAAATGAGTATAAAGCAGTGTTCCTCACTAATTAGTAATGAAAGTGAAAATGTATGCTTCAATATTTTCTCAAAGTCTAAATGCAAATGTAAAGGCATTTAGTCTTGTAAGAAAGTGAGAAATGACTTATTGTCTATATTTAGTGCTATTATGATGACTCCTGCCATCTTCAAAAATGACCATGAGTAGGAACGAAGTAAGTTAAGATTTTCAACTTCAAAAATGAAGATCAGGAGGACAAGAGGGTGGAAAAGGAGCACAAAGTAAGACAAGGGCTAAGATGAAAAGGAGAAGGGAAATAAAAAAGGACGTGGGAGTAAGGACAAGGAATGTGAGGAGGGTGTTTGGTGTTGCCCAGAGACTGGGCCACGTTTTTCAGCAGGACCAAGACTGGAGACAACTGGATGTTAATGTAGTACTGTCAGTCGGCACATGGGTTCCCTCGTTCTATCCCAGCCACAGGCGATTTTTGCAGATGCAGGAAGAGGGCTGACAGGTCAACCTGCCTGTATGTGGTGGGAAGCTCATTGAGACCCCAGTTAGACCAAATTACAGAAGGCCAACTGGAATTTTCCAATCCACCTCCAAGATCCCACAGGCGTCGAAAGCTGGTTTAGATGTCTGGTGCCCTAGGTTGACCTCCCTGCCTGGGTGCAGGAGTACCAATAAATTACCCAGTAAAGAGGACACACTAACCTCCACAGTGATGGCCTTACTTCTGAATTGATATTTTAATTAGACAATTTAAAAAGGTTAGAGTGAAGTTACCTCCTCCAAGCAAGGAGGAGGGCACGCCTGTATCTATATCAATGGTGCTGAGGTGGAGATGGTCGAGTGCGTCAAGTTTCTGAAAGTGACGATCGCCAACAATCTGTCCTAGTCCACCTATGTTGATACAACAGTCAATAGAGCACAACTACATCTCTACTTCCTCAGGAGCCTAAGGAAATTCAGCATGTCTGTAAAGACTCTTACCAATTTTTACAGATGCACCATAGAAAGCATTTTATCTGGTACATCACAACATGGCAACTGCTCTGCCCGAGACTGTGAGAAACTACAGAGAGTTGTGAACACAGCCCACTCCATCATGCAAGCCAACCTTCCATCCATTGACTCCATCTACACATCTCGCTGCCTTGGAAAGGCAGCCAACATCATCAAAGGTCCCTCCCACCCCGGTTATAATCTCTTCCAACCTCTTCCGTCAGGCAGAAGATACAAAAGCTTAAACACATGGACCAACAGATCCAAGAACAGCTTCTTCCCTATTAGACTTCTGGATGGACACAAATTTCAAATCTGATGGTGACCCCGCACTTTGTGCACCTTCTCTGCTGCCAAGACATTGTATTCCTTGCTCTGTTCTATTGTCCTTATGCACTTTGTATGGTATGTTCTACCTGTACTGCACACTAAACAAAACTTTTCGCTGTACCTAGGTATATGTGACAATAATAAATCAAATCAAAATACATTTTGAAGCTGCCCCTCTCATATTTACCTTCTACTACTGTCTACTGCTTCTCCCATGCTGGAAGGTCTAATTTGCCCACCAGCTTTGACCATTTGCCCGCTGTCTTTAAATGAATAGTGATCTTTCCTTCAATCCAACAAAGGGGGAAACATCTTTGAGAACACTAATGAGTAACTGTATCCCCCCAGGGGCAGCTCATCATCCAGAAACAGTTCTGACATCTGATTCCCATCCCTGAAGAGCAACTTCAGCCCACTGAATCTGTCATGACTGTAGAGACATGCTCATTACAGCTCTGTGATTGCATTCCATATTGTTGATTATAAACTTCTTAACAATTGCACTCATTAATTAGTTTGAGAATTATAAAGGGGAATACAGGTATGTTATGACCACTATTGACCAGCATCACTAACAAATTAACATCCTTGCAAATATCCATCTTCCCAAACAGTATAGCCAGAATTTTAAACCTCAAGGTGGCTTGCAGGAGTTAGGAAAACTTTGTCTTGGCCTGTCTACCTTGGGAGAAATCATCCAAAAGAATGGAAATTTCATTACAAGGAGTGGAATTGTTGCAGTCATAGAGTCACGGAGTCATACAGCACAGAAGCAGACCCTTCGGTCCAACTAATCCATTCCGACCAGGTTCCCCAAACTAAACTGGTCCCATTTGCCTGCATTTGGCCCATATCCCTCTAGATCTTTCTTATTCATATACCTGTTCAAACGTCATTTAAATGTTGTAACTGTACCTGCATCTACCACTTCCTCTGGCAGTTCATTCCATACATGAATCAACCTCTGTGTGAAAAAGTTGTCCATTAGGTCCCTTTTAAATCTTTCCCTTCTCACCATAAAATTATGCCTTCTAATTTTGGATTCCACTACCCTGAGGAAAGAGACCTTTGCTATTCACCTCATCTATACACCTCATGATTTTACAAAGCTCAATAAGATCACCCCTCAAGTTCCTAAGCTCCAGGGGAAAAAGTTGCCACCGATCCAGCCTCTCCTTACAACTCAAATCCTCCAATCCCAGTAACATCCTTGTTATTCTTTTCTTGCAGCCTTTGCAATGTAGTAATATCCTTCCAATAGCAGGGTGACCAGAAGCCAGTCCAGTCAACTTGGGACAACCACAGGGGCTGCCAAGTGCCAAGCTGGTCTGTTTAAAGGGTCTGTCTTGGGACAACCACGGGGGCTGCCAAGTGCCAAGCTGGTCTGTTTAAAGGGTCTGTCTTGGGACAACCACGGGGGCTGCCAAGTGCCAAGCTGGTCTGTTTAAAGGGTCTGT
>NC_063336.1:102577534-102582093 GCF_021869965.1 Rhincodon typus
ACCACGGGGGCTGCCAAGTGCCAAGCTGGTCTGTTTAAAGGGTCTGTTTTGGAGCTGGGCAAATTAGTGCCAGCAACTATAAGCATCCCCTCCTCCAATTCTCAACTCTTTTACTCCTTCAACCCCCATACACTCACCACACCCCATCCTTGCCATAACCATGCAATCTCAAGCCAGTTTGTGCTCACAACCCGAACCAGCCTGCATACTGAAAATTGGCCACCCATCAAATGGAGCTGGGAATTCCAGAATTAGGACAAAGCTGCCAATTTTTGAAGGGCTCCAAAGACATACTGACTCAAATTCAGGCCTGTGTGCTTGCAATTTTGAGCTTAGTTGAGGAAACAACTGTGTTGAGGACCACCAGAATAAACAAACAGAACAGCGTTATCACTTGCATTGAGCATTTATACTTATCTGGAATCTCTGAATGTTATGAAAGTGAGATATGTTTGCACATTGAGATGTTTCACTCTGCTATCTGTGTATTTATGGGCAGTCTTACATTTACAAGGGAATTCATCTGAATGCAGTTACGGGGCAGTGAAAAGAAAATGAGAGGGGCAGAGTGAGTGTGCACATGTGTGTTCTGATGTCCATTTAATAGCCCATTAACATGGTAAAGTGATTTTAAAATTTGACATTATAGGATATGTGAAGCAGACAGGCAGAGTGCTCTGGGGATGTAATCAAGTGTTTCCATACTAGCAATTTTCAGTGCATGTAGCCCTCTTGAGAAAACGACACTTGTGGTTAATGAGGTGCACAGTCTCAGCCAGGTGGAACTGTTACAATTCAGGCTTTTTCTGAACACTTCAACCGTATGCCCGCACTAGGACGGCTGTTTTCATTCATCTACTGGCATTTTCTTATGAACTGAAACTTTTAAGTGTTATATGAGCAGGATAAGTTATCCATTTAGCATAATTTGCATCAGAAATGACTGTAACACCCCATCCACAGAACTGGCAGTAAAAAAATTGCAGCATTAAATCCTATCACTTGGGCTGAAGCTAATGGGTCATTAGGCAGAAGCAGAAAAATCACAGCAACATGTAATATATACCAAATGTCCTGTGATCACTTAAGCTGCTACATAAATGTAAGTGCTTCTTTGTTCTTAAAGAAAATACTGGTATGCAACTAACTACTGAAATCCTTTTACACTGGTAACAATTATGTCAGTCCAAATGGTTTGTTAAGTCCTAGGAAAGTGTTTTGCAGACTTGAAATGGATGCTAATTTGGTTTCTGAATTCTGCAGTCTCCGCTAAGTACTCCATCCTTTTATTTTAACAGATGGTAAACCTACAAAGGCCCAGGTGAATTCTAAGGTCGTGCTCTCGGCTCCGAGATTGTGGATTACTTATCCGAGTCTGGAAGTTTGAATCTGTGATCGAGGCTAACACTTCAGATACTGACAAAACACTGTGTTGTCTTTTGGATGAATTAAGTTGAGGCACCAATTGCCTTGTTGGGTGTAATGAAGATCAATGGGTAAAAGTAGGGCAAGTGATTTTGCCTGGGTGCCCTGACCAACATTTATCCCCCAACATCTGAATCAGGTTACCTGGTCATTATCTCATTGCTGTTTGCGAATGCTGTGCAAATTGGCTGGCATGCTTCCCACAACAACAAAATTAGTTACTATTCATGGGTCCAGAGTGCATCCCGTGCCAGTTCTTTCATTCTTTTCATTCCTCAGTTCTCAGTTTCTGCTTGTAGCGCCAATAGCTCCTTGCTAGTTTTGGAAAACATGCTGAACAATATCTTGATGCCGGTGTAGTATTTCCAATTTTGAGAGGATTTTTTAAATGAGTTAGTGCCTGTATAAAACTGTGCCTGCAGGAATGAAGTCAAAGAGCGTTTGTATATTTGCATGTGAACGGTGTCCGTTGAAACAAAAACAAAGTTGCTGGAAAGGATCAGCAGGTCTGGCAGCATCTGTGAAGGAAAAAACAGAGTTAACGATTCGGGTCCAGTGACCCTGCTCCTGATTTACAGCATCCGCAGTTCTTTCGGTTTTTATTGTGTCCGTTGGAAGTTTAGCTCTGTTGTGTCAGGCCCTGGGATGCTAGATAGTCACCTCGCTGAAGCCTCTATCTTTTTATGTTTTTAGTTTCCCGTTCTGAGCTTTCATTATCTCATCAATCATAATTAGATAAAGCCTTTTACACTCCCACCCTCTTACCTTTTTTCTCCCACTCATAATAGAACACAAAAGAAAATTTTTTTCTTGCCTGCAGTTATGGTATTTCTACCCACCATCATCGCCTAAAGTAATAATATTGTTCAGATTAGAACATGAAAATCAATAAAATCACAAAAAGGTTATAATTAAACCATCTTGTACTTGCTCCAACCTGCTCCCTTTTACACATGTGATGCAAAATAATTCTTAAACATCAACCGTCTTCACCTTCCTTTTGACTCCCTCACTTCAGGGAGCTCCTGCATTTGTGCAAGTTGGTAAACTCTGGCCCAGCCCAACTCATTGTATGAGGTTAGAGTTAAGGAGTATAGATGCCCATGGGGCATAACAAAGACATGAAAATATTATATATTTAATATGCATACTTAGTTTCAAAAAGTAGTCTTTCCTATGTTGAGATGAGACCTGTTTGATTCTGTACAATTCGAGCTTTCCACAAGTGGAGTGCTCTGGGCCACAACTCCATGCGTTCAGTTGAGTCTCAATTTGGGAAAAGTGATATTTTGAATCAGCCTGATCAAAGATGTTATGACCCAACTTTGGGGCTATTGGGACCTGAATACAAGCCTCCTCTCTCAAACAGTGCACCAAAAGATCCTTTCAATAAAAAAAAACACCAAGCACTTCAATCAGGATTTACTGTGGAACCAGTTCCAATATTCCATTTTGGTCTTTTCCCATGTGACGCAGCACCACCACAATGCTGATTGATCAACCAACATTTTTTTGGATTTGGTGGGTGGCTTTAAAGCTGCAAGCCTTTCCTGCTATTCAGGTTGAGGTCCTGCACTGATATACTCTGGATTACCAGCACCACATTCTTTAAAAGGCAACATATTCTGGACTGGGACTTAAACCCAGGCTCCCAACACCTCCTGAACTGAACTCAGGCCCTTCCAGTTCAAAAGGAATAAAGCTATTTGCTGAACCACTCCATCTCCCTGCAGCCCCGACTTGCTATTTGATGAATCTACAGTCACAGTCCTGTAAATGCATGCTTCATGAGCTCTAGATCTTTTAGCTTTGTTCCAAGGCCCATCTAGGCCTATCATGCCAAGTGACCAGTTTTCCTCTAGTTCCCACTATGCTGTTTCCGATAGCGATCACTCCCAGATCCAAGTCAAAGACACTTTATTTTGAGTCAGACCCAGTTTCCATCTAACAAGTGTAATAGGTTGATGGACTATGCAACCTGCTTTTAAGCTGTTTGAATTTCTTGGAGTATTTCATTGGTGCCATGATAATCAGGCCCAATAAGAATGCAAGTCAGGAATAATGAATAGTTTGGAAGAGCTGTGGTTTTGGATCAGACGGTATTAGGCTTGATAGTTTGTTCAAGAGGTTGAAAGGAGACACACACACACAGATGCACAGGCATACATGCACGCAAGTATACAAACACATTAACACACACATGCACAGGCATACATGCACGCAAATATACAAAAACATTAACACACACACGTACAGACATACATGCACACAAATATACAAACACATGCACACATGTGCACGTGCACACACACAGACATACATGCACGCAAATACACAAATACATGCACACACACACACACACACACACACAGAGACATACATGCATGCAAATACACAAACACATGCGCACACACACACACACAGGCACACTCACACACACAGACACACACATACACACACAGACACACACACACAAATCATCACCTTTTTTGTTCTGTCTTTCATCATCTTTTTAAACTGACAGTATGCCTCTACGTCACCTTGCCAGTGTTTTAAAAGAGAATACATTAGGCTTCTTCAATGGCATTAGAGGCTGATGCTATTAATCATTCAGCTGGGACAGTCAGAACCAGATAGGTTGGAGAATGTATCAGAGATAGTAGGAACTGCAGATGCTGGAAAATCTGAGATAACAAGGTGAAGAGCTGGACGAACACAGCAGGCCAGACAGCATCATAGGAGCAGGAAGGCTGACATTTCGGGCCTAGACCCTTCATCAGAAATGGGGGAGGGGAAGGGGGTTCTGAAATAAATAGGGAGAGAGGGGGAGGCGGATAGAAGATGGATAGAGGAGAAGATAGGTGAAGAGGAGACAGACAGGTCAAAGAGGCGGGGAAGGAGCCAGTAAAGGTGAGTGTAAGTGGGGAGGTAGGGAGGAGATAGGTCAGTCCAGGGAGGACAGACAGGTCAAGGGGGCAGGATGAGGTTAGTAGGTAGGGAATAGGGGTGCAGCTGGAGGTGGGAGGAGGGGATAGGTGGGAGGAAGAACAGGTTAGGGAGGCGGGGACAAGCTGGGCTGGTTTTGGGATGCGGTAGTGGGAGGGGAGATTTTGAAGCTTGTGAAATCCACATTG
>NC_063336.1:102587093-102605703 GCF_021869965.1 Rhincodon typus
CCCATGCGGGTACCCATGGCCACCCCCTTTGTCTGTAGGAAGTGGGAGGAATTGAAAGAGAAGTTGTTGAGGGTGAGGACGAGTTCAGCTAAGCGGATGAGGGTGTCAGTGGAGGGGGACTGGTCGGGCCTGCGGGACAGGAAGAAGCGGAGGGCCTTTAGGCCATCTGTATGGGGAATGCAGGTGTATAGGGACTGGACGTCCATGGTAAAGATGAGGTGTTGGTGACCGGGGAATTGGAAGTTCTGGAGGAGGTGGAGGGCGTGAGTGATGTCATGGACGTAGGTAGGGAGTTCCTGGACCAAGGGGGAGAAAATGGAGTCGACAGAAACTAGTCAGATGTTACTTCCTCTCAGCATGTGCTGTGGACAAGCTTAAGGGTAAAAAGAAACAATGAGCTATTGATTGTAATACAGGCTTGTTTGTTTCATGTTTGTCCTCAACTAAGTTATAAACGATAAATAAACTGCTGAAGTACAGCTTCCATATTTAAAACAGTTCTAACGTGCCTGGCTATTAACTTATGTGAAATTTTTTTTTAAGGTACTGGTTGCTCAACAACAGAAGGCGAACACACCCTGGTGTGAAGGCACTAACTGGTTTTATGTGATAATTTCTATCATTGTGATGATAGAAAAGGCCACTGTTTGGAAATAATAATGAATGAGTTTGGACGAATGACATGCTTTACTTAATTAAAAAATTACACTATAATTCTCATTCGGAATTACTGCTGGCTCCAAGGTGATAATAAATACATTAAATGAGGTGTCAACAATCTGAATATTCTGTAAGTGAATGTCCTAGAAAATAATTTTGCCATTTTTGGCAATAAATATCCCACTTTAGTAACTACTGAATAACCACTGTTCCTTACAGTGTACTGTAACAAAGAAATATCTGCAGCGTAGATTAAAATAAGGCAACGTTTTATGGCCTTCCTTCTTTTACAGTCTCACTTCTTAGCTTCACCTGCTGTAATTCTATATTCAGTGCTGCCTTTGTGAGCAGCCAAATTTATTGAAGCACTTGGCTAGTTGCAAACTAGATTGAGAGAGAGAGAGAGAGAGACAGACTGAGTGAGTGGAAGACAATACGAGAAACAATGTGAGGGAGACAGAAAGAATCAGACTGGTAGAGATAGACAAGGAGTCAATTATAGGATGGGAACTCGCAACTTTCTATTTGAAAGTGAAGCGAGCTATCACTGAGCCAAGGCTCATACCCTCTAACAAAACCGAGGGCATCAGTTAAATAACGAAATTCAGAGCAAATACATTTTGCTATGGCACAAAGAGATAGTAAGAACTGCCGATGCTGGAGTCAGAGATAAGACAGTGTGGAGCTGGAGGAACGCAGCAGGCCAGACAGCATCAGACCCATCTTCAGAAGGGTCCCGAACCGAAATGTCAACTTTCCTGTTCAGAAGGGTCCCGAACCGAAATGTCAACTTTCCTGCTCCTCAGATGCTGCCTGACCTGCTGCGTTCCTCCAGTTCCACACTGTGTTATCTTTTGCTATGGCACAAAATGTGCCAGACTAACAAAATATTGCATACAGTTCTGGCCACCGCACTACCAGAAGAAAGGTTGGATAGACTGAGTTTGTTCTCACCGGAACGCAGGAGGTTGAGGGGTGACTTGATAGAAGTTTATAAGCTTGTGAATGACATGGATAGAGTGGAAAGTAGGAGGCTTTTTCTCCAGGGTGGAGGGGCCAATTACAAAGGGACACAGGTTCAAGGTGCGGGGAGGTCGGGGGGGGGTGGAGTGCAGGATGTGGGGAGAGTGAGGGCTGAGGTTTAAAAGGGATATGCAAGGCAAGATTGTCATACAAAGGGTGATGAGTGCCTGGAATGCACTGACAGAGGAGGTGGTGGAAGCAGACACAATAACAGCATTCAAGAAGCACCTGGACGAATAATGAATGGGAAGGGAATAGAGGGATACGGATCCTGTAAGGGAAGACAGTTTTAGTATGGAAGGACAAAATGTGACTGCACAGACTTGGAGGGTCAAAGGGCCTGTTCCTGTGCTGTATTGTTCTTTGTTCTTTATAAAACAGCAACACTGGTACAGTTACAACAGGTACTGAGATTGAGCTCAATTAGTAAACTCCTTTCGTTTGTAATTTTAACTCTCCACTTTGCTCCCACTCTGACCTCTCTCCCCTTAGCTTTCTACAATGTTCCAGTAAAACTCAATGCAAGCTTGAGAAACTGCATCTCATCACTAACTTGGCACTTTCCAGATTTCTGGACACAACATTGAGTTCAACAATTTTTGATTGGGAGCTCTGACTCCAATTTGTATTTTTTTTTGCAGGTATGATTTCACTCATTTCTTTATGCATTCACTTTGCATTTGGACAGCTGCTTTTCAGCCTTTCACACCTTTTTTTTCTTCACTTTTACTTATCACTGTGCAATTTTTCTCTGTTAATCTCTCCCAGCTCCAGTTTATCACAGACCTTCCCGTTTCCTCCTTTGCGTGATCAGTTATGGTGCAGAGGTACCTCTTATCTCCCAGTAGCTGTCTTTGTAAGGCATCTGACTCTTAAAACAAAGCAGAAATATGAGAGTTTTTGAGGACATAGGTATCATGGCAGCTCCCAGAGTACACAGCACAGACTTCTATGGTACAGATGATCTTAGATGATTTGCACATTAATGAAATTGAACCCTTTTCTATCGATGCAGTCAATAGGATATGCTGCTCTCAATGTAAAGTGTGTACAGTCTACAGCACCTTGCACCTAGGGGAAGGCAGCTATATTGGAAAAACCTCCTGCCCAGGCTGCAGCACTGACCTTGTCACAGGGAAACGAGATGAAGTGTGTGATCTGTCACAATTTGTATCAGCAACAGCCTTGCTGCACTTGTGGGTCGAGTATTGTGAGATCCTACACAGGTCCTCAGTGGATCCTTGGAAATAGCCAGTTGAAGACCAAGCTAGGGCAGCTGTCACTTTGAAGACCTCTGGGGTAGGATGGCCACTCAGCCTTCAGGTGACAGGTCCTACTCCAGCAGCTGGGTTCAGCGACAGTGCCCTGGAACATCCCCTATCTGTGGCAGCACTGCTCGCACTCATGTGGAGAAAATGGCATCAAGGACAATAGGGTCTGGACCTCCTCCATGTCCTGAGGGGAACATCGGCTGACACTTCTCCCTGTAGAGGCTACTCTGTGTCCACTGCAGATTGCTGCCCTTCCTGGGCTTGCTGTGGTATCTGTCCCTCGACAATCCCTCCAATTCTTCATTAAACTGAGGTCACAGCGATGATAACCAATGCTGTGGTCACGGTGAGCCTGTGTGGAGAATATCAGGCACAGGCCAGGCCCTCAGTAATGTCAGCAGTCAGCATTCACATCACTCACAAATGACAGATTAGCACAGACCTCCATACATGGGACATGCTGGACTCTGACAAGGAAGACATGGAATGCCTTTGTCTTTGTGGATGTTATTCTGATGAATGCAACACAAGGGATGCTGAGCAGGTTTAGTAGGAGATTGTGAGTGCTTAAGGCTTACTGAAACCTTGACTTCCCCACTTCTATCACCCGAAAAAGGCAGTAATGAATATTAGAGTATGTTGGTGAATATTTACAGATGAAAGTGATAGGAAATCAGCTCCATGTCCTTGTGCAGTCTGGCACAGTGTTCCCTCTAATTTTCCTTCCAGCTGTGTTGCCCTCTGAGGTCAGCACCGAGCAGCAACTTCCAGAATCAAAATTAGAATGAGTTTCAAAATTAGGCTCAGTGTCACAAGTACTCAAGTACAGAAGTAGAGGAGTACAATGAAAAGTTTACAATGTCGCCCCCATACCAATCAGAAGTCAATGCTGGGATTGGCGTACTGATGTGGAACCTTGGAGCAGAACAGCTTACAGAGAATGATGCCTAACTCATATTCCGCTTGGGAACCTTGCAGCCCAATGGTATCAATGTGGATTTCACAAGTTTCAAAATCTCCCCTCCCCCCACCACATCCCAAAACCAGTCCAGCTTGTCCCTGCCTCCCTAACCTGTTCTTCCTCCCACCTATCCCCTCCTCCCACCTCAAGCCGCACCTCCATCTCCTACCGACCAACCTCATCCCGCCCCCTTGACCTGTCCGTCCTCCCTGGACTGACCTATCCCCTTCCTAACTCCCTACCTACACTCACCTTTCCTGGCTCCATCCCCGCCTCTTCGACCTGTTTGTTTCCTCTCCACCTATCCTCTCCTCTATCCCTCTTCTATCCGCCTCCCACTCTCTCCCTATTTATTTCAAAACCCCCTTCCCCTCCCCCTTTTCTGATGAAGGGTCTAGGCCCGAAACGTCAGCCTCTCTGCTCCTATGATGCTGCTTGGCCTGCTGTGTTCATCCAGCCCTGCACCTTGTTGTCTCGGATTCTCCAGCATCTGCAGTTCCTACTACCTATGAAATCTTAGATTGTTTTTGTGAATTGTAGCCCTGGGTGCAACTTTTAAGATCATCTGTGATTACTTCTGCTTCAATGGTCAATTTGGAATGATCAATGACATGATCCTAGCTTGCTTGTATCCCAGGGTCTCTATCTCGCACAGTTGGACAGGGTGCTAAGGTTACAGATGACCCGTATTGCGAAAGTCCCTGATTAATACAATCACTCAAGGTCCTCACAAGTGCAGTCCATGTGCTCAGACAGAAATAAAACATTTACTCCACTCACTTTTGCTATGGTGGCAGCCATTTTTATTTCCATTGTGAATTTATGATTTGGATGCCATGATGTGGGGGTGCCGGTGTTGGACTGGGGAGGATAAAGTCACAAAAAACACGACTCCAGGTTATAGTCCAACAGGCTTATTTGAAATCACAAGCTTTTGGAGCACAGCCCTTCGACAGGTGCACCTGCTTTCTTTTAATTTCAGATCTCCAGTATTCCCAGTTCTTTGTTTTATTTGAGACTCAGATTCAGCCTGGTAATTACATACACTCCCCAAAATCTTCATGTACCTTTTGTCCTTGTAATCCCTGTTAATGCCATGAGTTCTGAGCTTCCAGATGTTCCCAATCAACTCTTTCATTTATATCTTCCTTTCTCCACATTACATTATGAGCCTTGGACCCCATAGAGTAGTCATTTCATCCATCATGATGCAGTATCCTCTCTATCAAAGTCAGCCTGGTTGTGACAGTCCCAATATGAATTATCCTGCATTTTCCATTGCATTACTGTCTCTCACCTTTATGATTTGTCCCCTTCGACGTCGTTGCCCCCTCTGCAGCTCAGCATCCTGCATCATAACCTCTCTGTTGATATCAACATCTACGTCACTGGTAACCCCCTTGGATGTTCGGGACAGCATCCCAGGACTGACTTTAAACACCATGGAAGGACAGACCTGGGTAATGAGTGGTTAGACACTGGACTCAGACTGACTGCAGTGGACCTGCAGGACTGACCATGGCCCATTCTCCAAACTGTAATGTTACAGACCTCCTGACCCTGAGACCTCTCCCCTCCAAAGCGGCAAACTGACCATGTCCAAGCCCCTGGACTGATATCAGACACTGTTCTTCAATGTGCCAATATCCCCCAAATGAAAACCATCTCCTGGAATTGACTGAAGATGACTCTCTACAGAAATTGAGGCATTTCCATTTGGATGGAGCACGTGTTTGCTGTGTAATTTGCTGACAAATGGTGTTAGTGGAATATCTTTGTAGCATGGTGCCATATAGCCACGTGTCCACTCCCTTCACTGATCACTGCTGATAACCTTGACAACTACCTGGCTTTGTGTCTGCTCTAAAAGGCAAGGCAAGACAGAACTACTGTGGACATGTAAATTCTGACTGCTGTGGCAAAGCTCAAAGAGACAGGGCAAGGTGGAGATGCTGCCAGCATGCAAGTACATGCAAAGTTAATGAGCGCTAAGATAGCAAGTGAAGAGCCCTGAGATTCACCCTGTCCCAGCCTGGCAGCATCATTACAATGAAAGGTGCCAGTGTGCTCCAAAGTGCAGTATGGAAATGGAGAACTGAATTCTCAGTGGGTCAGTGTTGTGCCAAGATGATGTGGTGATGCCAGTGACTGTCCACTGTCAATCTCCATGGACAAGGGGAAAAGGTGGTTGCTGCACATAGAGCATATCCAGAGATGTATGGGGACTGTTGACGAGAGATGGATTCTTGGAAGATCAAATGCTAAGCTAGAGCCTCCAAGTACTCACTCAGATTCATGTAATAAGTTTCTATCAGCTACATGGAAGAACAGTGCATGCCACATAAATGATGAGAGATTAGCTACTAATGAGATGTAAACGGAAACAAATAGGGCTCTCGCCACTCACCAGTGAGATTCCCATCTCACTGTTCAAACCTTGGGTGGAAATTCGGACTCTCTCCTCTACATCAAGAATCTCATTTTTCTGATTTCATCATATTTTTCCTGCATTGCTCATGCCATTCAGAGACTGGGAAAATTTAGCCTATTAACTCTATGTCTTTCCCCATATGCTGCCTGACCCATTAAGTATTTAGGGGAGGCAGTGGGCCTAGTGGTATTATTGCTGGACTGTTAATCCAGAGACCCAGATAATGTTCTGGGGCCCTGGGTTCAAATCCCACAATGGCTGATGGTGGAATTCGACTTCAATAAATATCTGGAATTAAGAATCTAATGATGATCCTGAATCCATTGTTGATTGTTGGGAAAAAACCCATCTGGTTCACTAATGTCCTTTAGGGGAGGAAACTGTCATCCTTACCTGGTCTGGCCTACATGTGACTCCAGACCCACAGCAATGTGGTTGACTCTTACCTGCCCTCTGGGCAATTAGGGATGGGGCAATAAATGCTGCCTGGCCAGCAGCACCCTCATCTTGTCAATGAATAAAGAAAACAAAACGCAGCATTTTCTGTTTTTATTATCATAAATTAGACTACCTAATTTAACACAGTTTCCACTTCATCTTGATAGTCTGTGGAAAAACAAACGAAAATCATGAATGCATATAGACATCCCTTATGGGTTGCTGTTTGTGCCAGTCAAGATATTTAGAACTGCATTTTATTACTGGCTGGGAATAATCCATCTCATAACTTTGTTTCATCGCCTCATTTTCTCTTGCCTGTTATTATGTATCAAGTGTGTGATTTCTAGGTCAAGCAAGCTTGCTGATAGGATACTCAGTGACAAAGTTAAAAATTGTTGGATTTGCAAAGGAAATTGAATACTCAGAGAATGTTTGCACAAAGTTTCAAGTCTTTCTGGCAAAGCCAAGTAAGGTCAAGGCTTCAGTGTAACAAAAACATGAGATTTTAAAAAATTCAGTTGAGAGATGTGGGCGTCCTTGGTTAGCCTGGCATTTCTTGCTCGTCCTTAGTTGTCCTTGAGAAGCTGGTGGTAAGCTGCCTTCTTGAACCACTGCTGTCCACATGTTGTAGGTAGATCCACAATGCCCTTAGAGAGGAAATTCCAGGATTTTGACCCAGTGACAATGAATGAATGGTAATATATTTTTGTCAAGATATTGAGTGGCTCAAAGAGGAACTGACAAGTGGTGGTATTCCCATATATCTACTAATCTTGTCCTTCTGGGTAGCAATGATTATGGGCGCTAACTTTCAAAGAAAAGGTTTAAAATTTAATTACATCCAGAGGAACTCTGCAATTACAAAGTCCGTATCTGTTCCATTCTTGAACAGGAGGACATAATTGGAAAACTTCAGGCTTGAGTTGCAAGAGCCAAATGAAACAGTATGGAGAGAGAGATGGGTGATTCACAGGAAAATCATAATGGCAAATGAGTGTTGCTGAGTTTAGAGAACAGTTGGAAGTTCTATACTCTAGGAAGCAATGTCGGCACCATTTTTATTCTCCTTAGACCTATGTCTCCCAAACCTTTTCGTCCTGTGGCCTTATTTGAAGCTTGAAAATTATTGTGAGTTCTCTATGAGAGAAGGGGATGGGCAGGGTGTGAAAGCAGGGACATGTTAGATCAGGAGCACAGTTGTTATAACTTGGTCAGAGCTTCATGGCCACAATTGCTTCTTCAGAGCTTATGACCCCAAATGTCTGATTGTGACCGTACTTGGGATCCTGACCCCCATTTTGGGAGGCTCTGCCTTGGATTAAGACAACCTTGGGAAACACAGTCTCAAATTCACTGAGAATGTGAAGAGGGATATTTGATTAAAAGGAAAAGAAATTGACTATTTAGATCCATCAGCTTTGTTACGAAGGCTTCATATTTATTATACTCTATGGACTTGATCTAAAGGATTATGGATAACTGGATTGTACATTTTTAAAAAGCCATTGAAAAGATATTGGAACATTTTTTAATAAAGGCTTTTGCTGGAAGCCACATAATTCGGAATAATGGCTTCTCTTTTCTGCTTGAGGTCACTTCCAATTCCACTGCTACACATGGACTTCAGAGCTCCATGCAAAAGAAAATAAAAATTATGGAGACTGCTACATAGTGTGTATGTCTGTGTTTGTGTGTGTTTTGGGTTTTGGAGTTGTAATTATTTATATGTTCATATTACGAGCTGTGCATTAGCTAATCCTGCAGAGGTTTATAAATAAATTTTGTTTATAATAAAGCAATCATTTTGTTTTTATTCTAAAAAAGCATATATTTGGCCACTTTGTGAAATGGGAAAAAATAATTAAAGTTATGTTGTGACTCATGGAGTATTGGAACTGAAGAGAGGCAGTGAGCTCCTCCCATCTCAGTCATTACAGCACGTTCTCTAATTCAATTAGATCATGGTTGATCAGTGTTTTAACTTCATCTAGCAGATACAATCTTTGTCTGTGCAACTGGTCTTCATAATTTAAACCTATCAGCTCTGACATAATTCAGGTGAACCTACACTGCCTCCAAGGTCAGCATATCCTTCTTGAGAGGAGATAACCAGAATTCAATGCAGTATTCAAAATAGAGTATAACCAAACATTTACACTACTGTAGAGTTAACTTCCAGCTTTTTGTATTCCTGTCCTCTGCAGACAAAGTCAAACATTTCATTAGTTTTAAAATTTTTGTACCTGTCCACTAGCTTTTACTGTTTGAATGCCTTAATTGCTCTTCTCCCCTTCAGTTCCTGGCATTTTGCTGATTTGAAAATACACTGATTTGTCTTTTTAAGGTCTAAAGTGACCTCACATTTCCCTACATCGAAATCCATCCGTTACAATTCTGGTCACACACTTAATCTGTCAATGTCATTTTTTGATTAGCAGCTTCCACCTACATTTACTGTGTCACTTACCCTGGTGATGTTGGGAAGCTTGGGTATTCTGTACAGTTCTAATTCGTTTATCCATTTTATGTATAAGCATAGTGAAAAATTGAGATTTCCAGTACAAACCCCATGGTGGACACTACCAATGATGTCCTGCCAATTTGAATATGTACCATTCTTCCTGCCTTTCATCTCCTTTCTCCTACTTAATTCCCCATCAATATCGACATGTTGCCTCCAATTTCACATGTTCTGCTTTCTCTCAATACTTTCTTCTGTGAATATTAGACCTCATTATAATGTACTTCAGTAAGGCACTCAAGATGGCAGCTTCAGCTGATAAGTGGAAGCCATAATTTAATATGGTCAAGGGTGCGATAATATATTTTAGGAGAAGAGCAAGAAATGGAGTACCCAGTAAAAACAAATAAATTGAAGGGTGTTGATAAAGATAACTAAGGGTTCAAATAAGTAATTCTCTGACAGTGTTTGATTGTGCATGAGTGTGTAGCTAAAATCATGAAAGGGTGAATGTACTCTTGGGTTTCTAAATGGGAGCATAAAATGCAACTGTAAATGGGCAATTGTATAAATTCATAGAAAGTACAGATTTTATTAGAGTAGACCAGTATCACATTAGTCGTTATAGAAAGGACATTAAAACCATGCAGGAAATTCAATGTTAATTCACCAAGATGATGACAAGGTTTGGAAATTACAGGTTGGAGCAGAGACTTTCCCCAGGTGCAGAGAATGCCAAGAGGAGAGCTATAATTGTGAAGGGTTTTAATTGAGTGAATAGGGAAAGCTTGTAGATGAGGAGTTTGTGAGTGAGAAAAGACTTTAGGAGAAATTTCTTTCTGTAGGGCATGTTGTCAGAGAGAATGTGTTATGAGGAAATAGCAGACAATTGCAATCTAAAGGATAAATTGAAAACTGTGGAACATATCAAACCACTGTCACAAAAAACTAATACAAACATAAGATGCTGAATGAATTCCTTCTCAGCTGTGTCATGATGATGGATCAGAATCACAAAGTACTATGGGCATTTATAATTTTCAATTCCAAAATATGCTTTTTAAAAAGACAAAACATGATATCTTGCAAAGTTCTGTATGGGAATGTCACACCTGTAAAGTGTCAGGGAAACTTCAGACAGAGAGAGAAAGAAAGTTGCAACAGGAAGATAAAATAAACAGGCTGACTACCTTGCTCTTTTCAGCAGAAACACATGCTTTGCACATTTTTATTTGTGTTTGGTGCCTCAGGAATGTATAAAAAAGGAGTTAAAATGTATTGCAAACTTAGTCACTTTATTTCCGTGGGAAGTTTGCTGATGAACTGATCTACTGTGAAAGTCACAGCTCTTCACCTAAATACGTCACCCCTGCAATGCAGGTAAAAGAATACCTTTATTATAAATGCTGGAAGCCAACCAGCCAGCAAATCAGTCTAAAAGAAATATAATAAGAAGGATTCTCTCACTCTGAGTGCTAATAGTTATCCTTTGTCAAAAAGAAACAGGACAAAAGGATTTCAATGAAACTGCAAAAACTGACTGTTCAGTTATCAGCATTCCATCATTTACTCCTCACAAATGATCAAGAGAGCTTGCTGAGTACACCTTCTTTCTTCTTTTTGGACTCGTTACATTTCTTAATGTGTGTGCGGGTGTAGTGCCATTCTTTATTTTCATGTTTAATAATTAATAAACTCATTCTTTTGTTAACTCAGGAAAGCCTGGTTAAATTGGTTCCGTTTGATCCCTTTCTTGGTAGCCTTTTCCATGAACCCCATATACTTTGCAATGCCCCAGATCTCCACTAAACCTGCAGACATCAGCTGGCATCTATCCACCTTTAGTGTATGAGGTGACCGATCCAGGTGTGCTCATACACTGGCCCCAGCCCCTATTGAAACTAGGAAACTTGACTTTCCTTAAATACTTCTGTGCTTGGGAACATTCCTTTTTCTAACACCTGCACATGTTATCAACTCCACCCCTACTCCCTTAATACATACTTCCCACTTCAAAAGGACAGTTCTTCCCCAATATCCTCAAGATCACCCCTGCCATTGTGTTGGGTCCTATATTTTCCAGCCAAACTCAGTCTTTTAGTTTTAACATAACTACAGTGCTCTGGAAGGTAATCAGAGGAAGTTATTTTAATATAATACACACATAAATGTCACTTCACCCACTGACTGCGTGAAACACTGCAACAATAGAAATACATATGCTGCAAATACTGGAATGTTTTATCTGATACCTATCATATTATAGCATAGATACTACTAACTACATAATTACTAATTTATTTAATCATATGTTAGGTTTCAAATCTGGCAATATTGTACTTATTGCTCCAAATTACACCAAAGTTTGTAAACGCATCTTCAGGTTCCTGGTGCTCTGAGCTCTATCGGCTCCAAGCAACAATTCCATGTCTGCTGCTCGAAGGATTCAATTCTCCTGTGGCCATCTCATCTGCACTGGGGGAGTTGTCCACTATTGGTCTGTGCCTTGGCAGTAGCCTGGACCAGAAGTGAAAACAGACAAATCTGTCGTATTGTTTGGAGTCTATGCTAAAGAGGTAGAGTTCCAGTCTGTGACATGACTGGAATTTCAGTCTTGAATCATTTAATTAATTTTAATAGAAAACTCATTCTGATTCATTTAGATTAGATGTGACTTCTCAGCTTTACTGCTAGCTAGAGTTTGAAATGATTGCTTCCTCCTATTAGTTAATTCAATTGATGAATTTCCATTGCCTAGTCTGGACAGAATCACGACTTGTATCCACACAATAGGGAGATATGCCTTCTTATTTTTCATTTACATTTGCCTCATTCTAAGAATTTTCTTTCTAAACTTCAAACTCTATGTACTGCCCCTCATTAGCTCTGTCCTTTCCACAAGTACACAACCCCCTGAGATCTCTCTGTTCCTCAATTCTGGACTCCACTGGTGGCATGTCATCCAGAGTTCCTCTCTGCCTCAATCCCTTTCTCTCCACCTCTGAGATGCTCTTTAAAAACTATCACTTTGCACAAGATTTTAGTCACCTGATGCATTATTTCTTTAGGTGGCTCTTTCTAAATACATAAGGTATGTACCCTGTATCTGTGCATCCAACAACCAAATGTTATAATTAGAGCTTAAAAATATATTTTGAGATGTTAAAGAACATATCTATTAGAATTTTTATTTAACAGTATTATTTTATGTAACAATATTAGTCAATACTTAAAATGTTGAAAACCATTCATTTCACTTCAATCTCAAGGCACAAATAGAAATACAACCTCCAGGAGTGAACTATTCAGCTGCTGTACCATTTGAAAACATCACGGATGATCATAATGTTGATCAAAAATCAATGACGCAGTGTCTATCGCTCTCTGGGGAAAAGAATTCCACCAACTATTGACCCTCTGAAAGAAAAAAATATTCTATTCGCATCATTCTTGAATGGGAGACTCCTAATTTATAATGTCCGTCCCCTAATTCTACATTCCCCCATGTGAGGTAACATTCTCTCAGCATCCTCCTTGTCAAGTCCTTTCAGTCTTTTATGTTTCACCAACATTAAAAAAAAGACACCCAAACTCTTCTTTTGCAACTTGTGAAATCATCTGATTCTCCATTGTTTGCATGATATCCTGGGGATGTTCCATAAATGGTCAGTGCATGCGAATACTTAAAAAACACTTTACCTTAAAAAAAGATGATAACTTTTATGCAACAAGGAATTGACTGTGTTTGCCATTCATACTCGAGTTGCAGATGGGTAACATAAAGACACAAATTCATGGTTTTCAAAGTGCTTCAGGATGTTTGTAAAATTATTCAACATGAATCACAGCATAGTGATGCAAATGGTGCAGGTGTGAGCTGTTCATGTCAATCCCAGATACCATGGAAGGCAGGATAGGATAGAATGTTATGGAAATGATCTTGCTCTGCTCAAACCTGATTAAAAGGATGACTGAACTATCAAAGGGGCAATAGGGCAATAGGGCAAATAATGTCTTAAAACTGAGAAAAGTAAACTAAATCGTATCCAGCAGCACAAAGCTGCCTGGCATACAGCACAAATTAAAACTGATGTCTTACAAATACCCGCATCTCATAGAATATAGCAGATTTTCCTTCCCACCATGCTCTTCAGTGTTGGCTAACACAATTTTGTGGATAACTTTAAACTGTAAATATTCTTACAGACTTTGAGAGGTTTCTAAAGTAAACTGTCGCTCTCAATGGAAAAGCAGCAAAAGTTTCTCTTCAAAATTCTAGAATGGACTTCTGCAAAAAGAAATGTGCAGCTGCTTCTTTTAAAGCTGTACCACAATTTAAAAAAAAATCTGGTGTCTTCTATATTTCCAAAGATCAAGTTTATATAAGAGAGCAAATTGTATGGCTTGGATTTTCTAGTCCATTTTAAACACAGCCTATTTAAAATAACACAAAAGGTAATACTGCTACAGAAACACAGACTTGAATGCTATGTTTCAGGAACAGCTTCACATCTACAATCTGCATTCAGCTGACACCAAGCGCTACTTTATTTTGAATTACATGTGCAGTACCATCTGCTGCTGACGTCATCCCACATAATCCAGACAGGATGGCACACCCCCACAGTCTTCTCCTCATGTGGATGCAGTTCCAGGAAGGTGCAACAGGCTTTAACCAAACAGCTGAAATCATGTTGAAATGGTGCCCACATCCTGTGTGCCAGCAGGATACGTACATACCTCACGTTCGAGCACCAAGGTGCTACCTCAACATGTTAGAATTAATGCGGATTTTTGTGAAAAAGAATTTCAACAGTTCTGCGAAGTGGTCACAACCACAAAAGCAGCTTATGAATCAGCTACCAGGCAGGGAGGGGGGAGGTGGTAGGGGGAAGGGGAGGGATAGGGTGAGTTTTGCTTTTTGCAACAATTTATGTTTGTTCCTGAGCAAAAGCTTCACGTCCGGGCTTGCATATCATGATGTCACTGCTTCCAGTAAGGCCATCTATGGAGTGCATGTGGCTGCACATGGAACAAAGTCATGAAAAGAAGGTGGGTTATAGTGTTTATTTTGACAGAAAAGTCCATGCCGCGGAGGGGAAACAAAAATGGATTCAATCTTGTGCAAAACATGAATGGCAGTACAGTGGCTGTTGCATGCACCCTTGTCTGCATTATTGCCTATTAAGAACATAAGAAATGGGAGCAGGAGTAGGCCATCTGGCCCATCGAGCTTGCTCCACGATTCAATATGATCATGGCTGATCTTTTCATGGACTCAGTTCCACTTACCTGCCCACTCACTATAACACTTAACCCTTTCACTGTTCAAACATCTATCTTTTCCTTAAAAATATTCAACAAGGTGGTCTCAACTGCTTCCTGGGCAGGGAATTCCACACAATCACAACCCTTTGGGTGAAGATGTTCCTCCTCAATTCAGTCCTAAATCTGCTCCCCGTTATTTTAAAACTATGTCCCCTACTTCTAGTTTCACCCGCCAGTGGAAACAATCTCCCTACTTCTATCTTATCTACTCCCTTCATAATTGTATATGTTTCTGTACGATCCCCCCTCATTCTTCTAAATTCCAACGAGTACAGTCCCAGTCAACTCAATTTCTCCTCATAAACCAACTCTCTCAACTCTGAAATCAACCTAGTGAACCTCCATTGCACCTCCTCCTGTGCCAGTACACACTTTCTCAAATGTAAGACTGGCTTCTTCCTGTTTTCCCTGTTTATGTAGAATGGCTTCTCTGTTGCTATGGGCCTACCTCTGGAGATTGTGTTAATGCAATATTATGTGGGAAACCCTACCCATTATGCTTCAAAACATTCTCATTTGAAATACACCTTTGGAAATAGTTTTGGGTGTTGGTCATTATTTCCACGTTCTCATTCTGAAAAGAATGACAGCTGGAACTTCTGCGTTAAGGGTTGGTTCATCATAAAAGACAACACAATTGTATTTTTCCCAGTATTATTGCTGATTCTTCCTTGCACCTTTACCAGGCTAATTTGTCTGCAAAAACAAATGAAAGCCAAAAGCATCACCCAGGAGGTTTAATGTCACATCTCTCCTGCTCATTACTAACATTATTCTGAGTATTCTGCCTTCAAGGCAAGTCCTCAGCTCATTGGGATAAATTTTAATCTCCTTGGAAGAGGCTTGGAATCTGAGCTGGATGTGTATGGTTTGCTAGCTCTTACCCCACCTTTAAAATCACCAACTGAAAAGTCTATGGATCAATTAGCTGTTGCCTTGATTTTTCCACAATAGATTCATCCCAATGTCCCTCTTTATTTTCAGGAGGACATTGCACATAATGTTTGAGGTAGGATCAGGACCAGAGGTGGTCAATTGAACTTGTCCATTTCCATCCTTCTGGAGAAGGACAGCATACAAAATGGTGTCACCATTGGACGAGGCAAATTTGGAGGTTGTGAATGGTGAGATTCCAAGAGAAGATAGTTCTTTCCTGTAAAGATAGTGTTGAAGGGGCTGGGTGGAGCTAGAAACTGGGCAGGATGACAGGCAAGTAATCGTGATTGGTTTGGACTTTGCAGATTTGCAGACTTGGGAAGGAATGTGTGTTTCAGTATTGAAGGGGCTGTGGTTTAAACCCTGCTTCCCATTTCACAACGGTGCTATTTTCAGGAACTGTGTCTCTCAGATGTTACCTCAAAAGATGACAGTGCCCCTCGTGTTCTTTCTTGGTTTCCCAGAGTGAAACATTAGCAGCTTCAGTCACGGAGTTGGGGGACCAGTGCTAACCTCTGACAAAAAGGAAGAGGAAGTCTGAGAGGGTGCAGTGTCACATCTTTACTCCATACCCAACACCAGCACAAGTCAGCTGCGACAAAAACTTGGCAAATGGAATATAATGTGGGAAAATGTGGGGTTATGCACATTGACAGAAATAATAGAGGAGCAGAATATTATTTAAATGGGAAAGACTGTAGAAAGCTGCAGAACAGAAGGATTTCAGAGTCCTTATCCATGAATTCAACTTCAGCAGATAATAGGGAAGACAAATAAAACGTTAACATTTATTTCAAAGGAAATGAAGTATAAAGGTAGGTAGGTTTTGCTAAATTTATATAAAGCACTAGTCAGACTACAGCTGGAATATGTAAGCAGTTTTGAGCCACCTACCTAAGGTCAGGGATACTGTCATAGGAGGCAGTCCAGAAAAGGTTCACTATGCTGCTACCAAGTATGGAGGGACGTCTCATGAGAGACGTTGAGTAGATTGGGCCTGTAATCATTGGAATTTAGAAGAATGACAGGGAAAGTTATTGAAGCAGATGAGTTTCTTAGCAGACTTGATAGGGTAGATGCACAGAGGTTATTTCTCTTTGTGGTAGAGTCTAGGACCAGAGAGCATAATCTCTAAATAAAGGACCTCACATTTAGCAACATGCCGTTATGCTCATTGGGGTCCCGCTGATTGGTGTCGTTTGTTACCTCAACATTGACAAATGTACAGGTTGCTCTGGCATTGATAAGTAGATGATACCAAGAGTAGGTGAGAGTGGACACGATTGTCTTTTACATCAAATTACAAATTGCTAGTTAAATATTTGCATTATTAACAAATCTCCCTTGCATCTGTGGCATCATGTGCACCAGCTAGGACAGCTGTGGTTCAAACTCCTCCTCATTAAACTCATTCCTGTTTTTTTTATCAGAGGATGGGGATGATCCATTGGATCCTCCTCTGCCAGGGCTTGCCTTCTCTGAAATGCCAGGCTGTGCAAGGCATGTCATAACATCACCGTGAGTGAGCTTCAGGCAGGAAAGTACAGAAGATGGTCACCTAATCTGACCAAACATTGAAATTTCATTTAGATGATCCTGGTAGAAGTATGTTTCTCATTAGAACTCCTCTTCAGTTCAGCACATAAATTATATTCTGGATTCATTAGCCATCTCTTCACAGAGTATCCTCTGTCACCCAGAAGCCATCTGTCGAAGATTTCAGGTCCGCAGAACATCGCTAACACACAGGAATGTCTCAGACAGCACCATGACTGCTGTCACAACAGTGCATACCAGCGCTGTTCTTTGCCTGTGGTCCTATATAAACTGCACATTGATGGAATGGTAGCCTTCTCTGTCAGCCAATTCCCTTGGCTGTCTGAATGGTGCACTTCTATTATCCCTTGCACTTTGAAGATCCTACAATGTTAGCAAAACCTCTGGCTTTTTCTGTCTGACTGGAGTCATTGCTCGTGGGTACACCTGAACACCGTATTTGTTAAAATGATGATGCAGTGATGTGCTCAAAATGTCAACATAATCTCTCAGAGATATCTGGGTGATGCCTACAAGGTCCCCAGACAGGAAACATTGTGCTGCTGTGACCTTCAATGCTATGGTTGTAGGGGTATCCACCAATACAATTTGAGGCAATCTCTGTCATCAGCAAGTCATGCAGCAATGTGACTGTCTCCCTGGAGACACAGTCTTCTCAAGCACTGACTCTCTGACATTTGGAGGCATGTCATGCTTTCACAGCCCACTCTGTTGGCAAGATGGTGCCTTCATGTTCACCTCTGCTTATCTGATGTCGTTGGCTTCTCTGTGCAGGGTCTTGCTCAACAGCAAGTACCATAACTTCCTGAACCATAGAGGGCAGCTGCCTTTGACCAGCTTCAAATCTCCTCCTTCTTCCCTCCTCCCACTCTTACTGAAGGAATCATCTCATCTGGAATGTGATACCCTCACCAGACATTGGCTTCAGGGTCTAATACCACAGCGCAGAAAATTCCCTTTACATCTATTTCTCCGCACACATCCCTCACAACAGCTGATAGTGAAGGCTCAACATGATTATTAACTAACTTTGCAGCAGCAGCAATCTCTAGCGTCATTTGAATCGCCCTCCTGTCAAGTACTGAGAGACTTATCAGCAATTATTGTAATTGTTGATTTTTTTTCCAGTTTGAGTTCAACAGTTCATAGTCTTCGTAACTGGAATAACTTCTTATACTCCCCAGAGGGGTGAATACATTTTAAAAGAGGTCTGGATTTTTCAATGGAAAGAATCACATGACAAGATTTCACCTGTTAAAACTTACTATAACAATCTCAAATCAACATTGAACAAACATTACTCAATAGACAACCAACACTTTAGATAAAGAATTGGTGCATTCCATTGTCTTATCAATACAGACAAAAGTTCTATACCATGCTTATGCACTACACAGTATTCTCAGCCAAAACGTAGCTTTATATTTAAAAACATAAGCTTCTCCTAACTTGAACAGAATCTGTTCTCCCTGCTCCACTATGGTGAATCTTCCAGTGTCCTTTTAAAAGAAAACCCCTTGGATTGATCTTCTGAATATAAC
>NC_063336.1:102606103-102662307 GCF_021869965.1 Rhincodon typus
TCTGGCAGCATCTGTGAAGAAAAAATCAGAGTTAACGTTTCGGGTCCGGTGACCCTTCCTCAGAAACGTTAACTCTGATTTTTGTTTCACATGTTGCCAGATGCTGCCAGACCTGCCAAGCTTTTCCAGCAACTTCTGTTTTTGTTCTGAGGAAGAGTTACCGGACCCAAATGTTAACTCTGATTTTTTCTTCACAGATGCTGCCAGACCTGCTGACCTTTCCAGCAACTTCTGTTTTTGTTCCTGATTTACAGCATCCACAGTTCTTTCGGTTTTTCTTCCTGAAATGTATCATGCTAAATTGCTCTGGAATCAGCTGCCTCCTCTTTTGTGTTCAGGCTTCAGAACTGCACCATACTCTTATCAGGTTTGGATTTCATTTCCAGAATGTTTGTTTGTATCCTGGCAGATTTTGTAGGAAATCCCATTCCTCTCTTCAAAGGATTGCATTTTACCTTGACATAAAGGGATGGTTTAAAACATAATTGTCTTATAAAGCCATAACATATTTTCTTTGAGAAGTGAAAAACAATAAACATTATTATTACTGGTATTGTTTTTATGTAGCACCATCAAAATGTGACTTTAACCATTAATTAGATACAATAGAGGCTATAATCTTTCCTGTTCTTTCACATTTCATCATTAACATTTATGTCACTTGCTCACATCAATACTGAGCTGAGTTTGTATTTCTCAAAGTACAGTCTAATTTGCCTGTTTTACTGGACTAATGAGGCTCATTCACCTTTAAAGAGAAAATTTGCATAACTTCTTATGCTCTGATCAAGTCCAATCATAAGTAGATCTGAAGGAATTGTTTTTTTAAAAAAGGACATTTTTTAAAATTCTCTCATGGCATGTGGGAATTGCTGGCTGGCCAGCATTTATTATTGTCCCTAATTGCCCTTGAGAAGGTGGCAGTGAAATGCTTTCTTGAACTGCTGCAGTCTATGTGCTGTAGATTGCTGTTAGTAAGGAAATTCCAGGATTTTGACCCAGTGACACTGCAGAGAATCCATCCACACCAGCGTTCTGCTTGGTGGTTAACACAAACACAGTTCTTTTCCTCTGCTTGACATAGCAACATAGATTTTGCTCTTCTTCGCCAGATCTCTGTCTGACTGACTCTGAGAGTCTGTGAGTTTGTAGGCAACAAGCCCAGCTGTCTCTTCCTTTGTGATGAGGTTTTAACTGAGGTTTTACGCCTTACTTTTAATAGGTTTTGGTTTGTGTTTCTGTCTCCATAACAACAAAATCATATGGATTTGTTGCTGGGCAGATTGCACAGGAGATCACAGCCCCATCTTCAAACTTATCCATTTTACCTTCAGTTAAAAGATTCAATTTAAAACATGAGCACCTTACATAATCCATTGATCAGAACAAATTTTCCTCGTTTGAAATCCATTGGCAGTTTCAGCAGCTCAGAGACTGAACAGAATTTTCACATGATTTTATTATGGCTTACTGACTGTATTACATGCTCTTATGGAATTACCCTTCATTTTTAAAGGTGATTAAATAAACACTAGACTAGCCCAAAGGTTTTAAACAGAAGTGAGTAAGGAAAGAGAATCAATGACATGCCATAGATTGACAGTGAAATAATGCCATTGTTTACTTGTCTATTCCTCTTGGAAACTAGACTGTGATGCAAAGTTAGGCCACAGTTCAACACTTCAATGAGAAATGCATGAAAACAAGGCTCTGTTTTAACAAACTTGCTCACTCCTATTCCATAAGCCTCAGCCCAATTATTACATGCATTTCTTGATTAAATGATTTATTCTATTGAATCAAACCAGAGTGAGCTATTTTCAGTGTTTCAAAATTTCTCTCAGACTAAGCTCTTAACCTCAAATAGAACACACTCAAGCGGAATATACAAAATGCTTGCATTTGAATTGCCCCCTTCTGTTAGCCACCTGGCACAGATGTAAAGGTCAATTTGAATTTAAGGTACACAATGGGCAGTGACCAGAACAGGCATGTTGTTAGTAATATGAGGCCTGAGCCTAATTTCACACAGCCAGTGACCTCTCAATGCCACACTGCTCACCAGGATAGCTCTCAAGCCTGCTGAAGTGATGCCAGGGCGTGTGCCTTGCAGGGGGCACTCTCAACTCACCATCTGATGTCCAGAAACTCCACCTCAGACTAAAAAGACAGCTAACAGTTCTGCCAGCCTGACTCGCATCCCTCATTGCCTGCACTTACCTCCAGTTTAACCTCATACCCGTCTCCCATTGTCTGCACTTACCTCCAGTTCAGCCTAATACCAAACTCCCATTGCCTGCACTTACCTCCAGTTCTTTAAGCATGGCAGACACATTACCCACAATTCCTGACATTCCACCCTCTTTCTCACATATGCAATATGCGTATTCCACCCATATGTATGCCAGAATTGTCGGGTTTGAAATACATTTACTCCAATTTTTTTGGGCCTGTGGATCAGGCAGAGCCTATGTACTCACTTCTTCTAAATGATTTGGATGTGAACATGGGAGGTATGGTTAGTAAGTTTGCAGATGACACCAAAATTGGAGGTGTAGTGGACAGCGAAGAAGATTACCTCAGAGTACAATGGGATCTTGATCAGATGGGCCAGGAGTGGCAGATGGAGTTTAATTTAGATAAATGTGAGGTGCTGCATTTTGGAAAGGCAAATTAGGGCATGACTTATACACTTAATGGTAAGGTCCTAGGGAGTGTTACTGAACAAAGAGACCTTAGAGTGCAAGTTCATAGTTCCTTGAAAATAGAGTCACAGGTAATTAGGATAGTGAAGAAGACTTTATTGGTCAGAGCACTGAGTGTAGGATTTGGGAGATTATGCAGAGGCTGTACAGGACGTTAGATAGGTCGCTTTTGGAATACTGCCTGTAATTTTGGTCTTCCTGCATTCATCGGAAGAATGTTGTGAAACTTGAAAGGGTTCAGAAAAGATTTACAAGGATGTTGCTGGGGTTGGAGGGTTTGAGCTATAGGGAGAGGCTGAATAGGCTGGGGCTTTTTTCCCTAGAGCGTCGGAGCCTGAGGGGTGACCTTACAGAAGTTTATACAATCATGAGGGGCATGGATAGGGTAAATAGCCAAGGTCTTTTCCCCAGAATGGGGAGTTGAAAACTGGAGAGCATAGATTTATGGTGAGAAGGGAAAGATTTAAAAGGACCTAAGGGGCAACATTTTACGCTGAGGGGAGTGCGTGTATGGAATGAGCTGCCTGAGGAAGTGGTGGAGGTTGGTACAATAACAAGTTAAAAGGTATCTGGATAGATATATAAATAGGAAGGGTTTAGAGGGAAACGGGCCAAATATTGGCAAATGAGACTAGATTTAGCTAGGATAGCTGGTCAGCATGGATGAGTTGGACCGAAGGGTGTACCGTGCTGTACATCTCTATGACGCTATGACTCTATGTTTGCGGTAATAGCTGGTTTGCTGCTAAAACAGACCTCTACTCTTAATGCTGTGGGTAAGCTCTATGCACAGCAGAAGAGCTATGTAGTGGCATCAGTTTTTGAACATGTGGTAGAGGCCGCCTGGTCCCTTGAGCACCCCAATAGACCCCAGGGTCGGTGGCTCACCCCAGGCCTCACCATAAACTTTCAGCCAAGTTGGAACTGGGCCTTCAACTGGATTTTATTGCCCATCGCTTCTCCTGCCATTAGACCCCAAGGTGGGGTTATGATTTTTTGATTTTGGTTTTGATTTTATTGTCATGTGTACCAAAATACAGTGAAAAGCTTTGTTTACAAGCGGTACAGGCAGACCGCAGCAAGCAAAGGATGTACAGATCAAAAAGACTTAGAGTCAAACAGGTTACATTGCAGGTTACATTATTTAAGACTAGAGTCTGTTCAACAGTCTGATAACAGCTGGAAAGAAGCTGTTCCTGAACCTGCTTGTGCGTGTGTTCAGGTTTCTGTATCTTCTGCCTGACGGAAGAGGCTGTAGGAGATCATTACCAGGGTGCGATGGGTCTTTGATTATGTTGGCCACCTTTCTGCGGCAGTGAGCTGTGTAAATAGAGTCCATGGATGGAAGGTTGGCTTCCGTGATGGTCTGGGCTGTGCACACCACCTTCTGTAGTTTCTTACGGTCCTGGGCAGAGCAGTTGCCGTACTAGGCCATTATACACCCAGACAGTATGCTTTCAATGGTGCATGTGTAGAAGTTCATGAGGGACCTTATGGACAGGCTAAAATTTCCTGAGCTGCCTGAGGAAAAAGAGGCATTGTTGTGCCTTCTTGACTGTCGCATTTACATGGAAAGTCCACGACAGGTCATCAGTTATTGTCACTCTGAGGAACTTGATACTCTTCATTCTCTCCACCTCAGTTCCCTTGATGTAGGTGGGGGTGTGTTCTCCTCCTTTCTTTCTGAAGTCAATGATCAGTTCTTTAGTTTTGCTGACGTTGAGAGACAGATTGTTTTCATTGCACCATGTCACCAAGCCCTCTATCTCCCTTCTGTATTTTGACTCGTCATTGTTAGATATCAGTCCTACTACGGTGGTGTCATCAGCAAACTTGGAGACAGCGTTCATTCAGAATTTGGCAACACAGTCATAGGTGTGTAGGGAGTACAGTAGGGGGCTGAGGACACATCCTTGGGGGCGCTCCAGTGTTAAGTGTTATTGTGGAGTAGGTGCAGCTACTTATCCTCACTGATTGCAATCTATGGGTCAGGAAGCTGAGGATCCAGCTGCAGAGGGTGGAACCAAGACCGAGGTCACGGAGTTTTGAGATCAGTCTGGAGGCAATAATGGTGTTGAAGGCCGAGCTGCGGTCAATGAGCGGGAATCTGACGTAGATGTCTATGTTATCCAGATGTTCCAGGGATAAGTGCAGGGCTAGGGATATGGCATCCTTGGTGGACCTGTTACGTCGGTCGGCAAACTATAGGGAATTGAAACAGGCTGGGAGATTGGAGTCGATGTGGGCCATAACCAGCCTCTCGAAGCACTTCATGATGAATGAAGTCAGAGCCACTGGGCGGTAGTTGTTAAGGATGTTCGATCCTCTGGTGGGGCAGGAGATGTGTTGGTGGTATTTTGGCATCACCTGCTTGAGGCTGGATTGGTTGAAGTCACCAGCCACAATGAATAGGGACTCAGGGAGTTTTGTCTCCAGTGTGTTTGTGGCAGTGTAAATCACATCTAGGGCATTCTTCACATCCGCATGGGATGGTATATAGACTGCTGCGGAGGTGAACTCTCGTTGTAGGTAACAGGAGTATAAAATTCAGCCCTATGATTCAAACCTAAGTTTGAAACCTAACATTGTAACATTGATCTCCCCCACCGAGGCTGCCAACTCCAGTACCAGCCTCAGTAATACAGAGCCTTGGTCTACCCCTGTTAGCATACTGCATTCAGTTTTTGACACTGAACCTCAGAACAGACACATGTTGGCTTTTCACAGCATTGCTACTAGAATTAAAGGGTTAATGTATGAGAAAGGTTGCTTCGAGCTCCCTTGCGTTTCCAAGACTGAGGTGGACTTAGTTGATATAGTTAAAATGTTTAATGCATTTGACAGGTAGGTGCGGAGAAATCATTTCCTCTGATGGGAGAACACAGAGCAGATTTGAGCTGGACTTTTTTGACTGAAACAGGAATCACTCTTTACTCAAAGTGCAGTGGAAATCTGGAACTAAGTCTGCTCAAAAAGGCTGTGAAAACTGGGCACATCAATATTTTCAAGACTGCATTTTTGGTTGATAAAACATTGATGTTGCAAAGTTGCTTTATCTGCCTTTGTGACGTTACATCTGCCACTTGAATGGGGTTTCTTTAAGCCATCTGTAGTTTGTGATTGTGTAAATCTACAGTGGCAGGGCAAGGCAAGTAAGGAACATATGCAGGTTAGATTTGAAATGCTTGAGATTGTGAAACCAACTAAAAAAGATAAACTTCAACAAAAAACTGAAGAGGAAAGAAAAGCATGATTCAAAGTAAACAAAGTGTGGGCTAACTTACCACAGACAAAGTTGGACTTCCTTGGAGTTACTTCATCATCCCAGTGACAGCTGTGTCCTCTTGCACATTATCTGGTGGTTCCATTCTTTAAAGACAAGTGTGTGCAAATAGCATATCGCTCAGTGGCCTGACACCTCAACTTCCTGTCACAGAGTCTATCTTCTGCTACTTTTTAAACATCCAACACTTTATCTGCGGCTGTTTCTTCTAGTTATTTCCTGACAGCTGCCACAGGCATTGTAGTCAGTCCAGACAAGCATGCTGACCAGAGTCTTTTTTTTAACCTGTTGTAGTCACTTCAGTTTCTGCGTACTGGTGGGTTATGTGGTGAAGACTAATAGCAACAGTTCTCATTTTTCTTTTACTGTTGTCTGCAAGCTCTGTTTGCAGGCTGCAGATGCATTGGATGGTTATGGTCACTTGAAGCAGCTTGAAAATTACTATTTTACCTGGGGCAAAAAGCAAGGCTGTGTATATTCCAGTATGACTCCTAAATGACAATTTAACTATCCCATTGAGCGCTACATATGCTGGTCCCAGGTCAACATATTGGTGTGTGTGTGTGTGCGTGTGTGTGTGTGTGTGTGTGTGTGTGTGTGTGTGTTGTGCATGTGTGTGTGTGTTGTGCGTGTGTGTGTGTGTGTGTGTGTATGTGTTGTGTGTGTGTGTGTGTTGTGCGTGTGTGTGTGTGTGTTGAAACACTGACAATGTGACTGGGTACATTCTTCCAACATTGTAGATTTCCAGCCATTAGTTTGAGGCCTGCAAATAATGGTCAAATCTCATTGTCCTGAGAAAATTGCAAATAATTGCCTAATTATTAAACTCAATTGGCTTCCTATTGCCTTTGGAGAAGGCAGTATAAATTGGGATCAGTGTAGCCTTTTTTGCATGCATTTCCTAGACTGCCAACTCCCCCTTCCTAAGTTTGTCTCAACCCCAGGAAAATTCACTTCTTTGGTGTTGGTCCTTTAAGTATCTTCATCCTGGAATAGAACAGCATGTTAGAATAGAATAGTCATTTATTGTCACTTAAAAATAAAATGAAAAAGTGATAAATTTGCCAAACTCTAGCGCCATTGTAATCACAAATTATATATATTAAAAGGAAGAAAAAATGAAGACAAAAGTCTATCTTAGTTCAATTCACGGCTCCAGGGCTCCTGAGATCAAGGAAACCCGATAACAAAGCCGCTGCAGGTAATCCTGGGCCGAAGCCAACACCCAAGCTGCCTCAAGGAATCCTGGGTCGGACCAACCACAATGCCAAAGAAACCACCCAAGCCACTGCCTGTTGTTACATTTAATAACTTCACAAACAGATAAAGGGGAAAAATAAATGGTACAAAAGTATATTTTTTTTTATTCACTCACGAGATGAGGGTGTTGCTGACCAGGCAGCATTTATTGCCCATCTCCAATTGCCCAGAAGGCAGTTCAGAGTCAACCACATTGCTGTGGGTCTGGAGTCACATGTAGGCCAGACCAGGTAAGGATGGCAGTTTCCTTCCCTAAAAGGACATTAGTGAACCAGCTGGGTTTTTCCCCAACAATTGACAATGGGTTTATGGCCATCATTAGATTCTTAATTTCAGATATTTTTATTGAATTCAAATTCCATCATCTGCCATGACAGGATTTGAACCTAGGTCCCCAGAATGTTATCTGGGTCTCTGGATTAACTGTCCAGTGATAATACCACTAGGCCATCATCTCCCCAATATTATTTTACTATGAATGGTGACTGAAGTTAGGCAGGCCCTTTTCTACATTCAAGTTATTTTGGTTGAAACTAGGTTAAACTAGCAAAGCACCCTTGTTTCATCTTGATTTAAGAAGTGTCTTGCTGCAATACAGCTGCAAAATCTAATGATTTGATTCTGAATTGTATGCCATGGCATTGCAGTGCATCATAGCAACGCTGTCAACATTGGACAAATTCAAGAAATGCAGTTTTCAGTTGTGAGCTGTGTACTTCTGGTAGGAATGTATACCTGAAATGTAAAGGTGACCAAAGGTGTCAGAGTCCATCATTTGAGGGGTAAGGAGTAGCCCAGCAGTAATCATATAGACTTCTATTCTCCTTCTTTCACATGCTTTCGTTCAGGCTATGACATTTATAATCATTTTCTCTTGTTGGATAACAGAAGATTCTCAAGTTGAGGCTATTCCAGCATTTTGTGGATAAGTTCAAATGATCAACTATTAAAGCTGGGAGTAGAAAAGTGACAGAATTCTTTAGCAGTTCAGACACATCTGAGGTCATGATGCCATGAGTGAGCATCCTGCTAAAATGCAGGACTGTTAGTTGGCCTGAGTCTAAGGCAACCAAAATTATGTGACAATAGTTTTAATGTTAATAAGATAATTCTCCAAATTTTTAAAATCAGACGCAGAAAATGGGCAACATTCTGGACTCCACCAAAATGTGTAATTCTGCCTCCAGTTTATGGATTTGCTTTTCACGAATATAATTTATCTTCAGATTCCTGAATTCAAGATATTTTTCACTGTAGAGCTGCAGGAACAGTATGTATCTTTAGGCCCTTTTCACTCCATTGTGTTTCATAGGTATAGCATTAATAAACAAAATCCTGCCACAGCCTCAATTTTTTATTAATTTAACAAATATCCTTAGCCCTAACAATTGAGAAATCGCTTTATTGCTTCAACTTATAATTTCAAGCTCTCCAAAAGCTCACATATGGAATGGTAACTTTACATTTTGTTGTTAAACAGGTTAATCAAATCAAATTCCAGCTTCTTCCATCGGCCAGAAGATACAAAAGCTTAAACACACGTACCAACAAATTCAACAACAGCTTCTTCCCCAATATTATTAGACTTCTGAATGGATCTCAAATTTTACGTTTAATGTTGATCTCACACCTTCTCTGCAGCTGCAACGTTGTATTCTTTGCTCTGTTCTATTACCCTAATGCAATCTGTATAGTATGATCTGCCTGTACTGCACTCAAAACAAAACTTTTCACTGTATCTAAGTACATGTGACAATAATAAATCAAATCAAATCAAATCAAAACTCTAACTTTTACTAAATGGATGTTTTCTGCCAATTTGGCTGAGGTTAAAATATTGCTTTCAGACCGTATGGATTGGGATGAATTAAATGAGAGTCATATTGACGCTTCCTCCGATACCCAATCCTCCACGTTAAAGTGTTGATCCATTGATTGAAGAATGTTCCAACGTTACTATACAGTCCAAGCTGAATGGCAGACTGCAGTCGGTAGCAACTTACAGCCAACCATTATGTCATATTCACCAATTTAGTTTTCAGCAAGAGTGCATAGATCCAAGCTGAGAAGCAAGCAGGTGAACCAACAACTGAGAATTAGATTGCTTAAACACGGGGGTGTCAGAGCAATAAATGAATACAAACAATCTTTTCAATCCTGGAACTTTTGCTGCATTGGCAGTGAGTTGTGGACCCTATAGTTTTCATGAGGAGATGATACCCAGCTCTCCCTCACCACCACCTTTTCCAACCCTCTCACTGTTGCTAATTATCACACTACTTATCTGATATTCCCATAGTGGATACCTAAAAAAAGGTTTCCTCCATTTAAGTATTGAGTGGATAGAATCCATTGTTTTTGGCTCCTACACCAAGCACCATTCCCCAGCTACCAATATTACAATGCATTTCTAGTTAGGTCTTCACAAAAGAAAAACTTGCCAAGCTATTTTTAAACTAGTGTTTCTTTAGTTCAAACTTTGGGAAACAAATCATCTGTCAACCAGCTCAACTGGTTCTTGAACTAAATCCACTGCACTGACTCCGAGAGCGGGAATATAGAGCGATTTTTCTGTGGGACCACAATTCTGCCATGAGAATAAAGAGATCAATTTAAAAGCACAAAGGCTAGAATCTGATGCAAACAAGCGCCAGCAGAAAATGAGCTATAAATAGGTTAAGTGGTCGGAAATACTTAGATGAGCAATTTCTTCACGTCCCCCACTACACCTCATGTCCCTCACCATGGAGACGATCATTGCTGGTTTCTCTCTTTGCAAGAAAAACCACACCAAGATCAACCATTAGAATCATTTAAATGAATGACTTCACTGTAAAATCCTCCTGATTGGCTTCTGGGCTGTCCTTGCATGCTCAATTCATGTCCTCCCCCATGTGAGTTCACTGCTCTTCACTCTTCCCTAATATCTCTTCCATAATTCCACATGTCTAGCTACAAGCTACCCGTTTTGACTGAGATAACAAGGTGTAGAGCTGGATGAACACAGCAGGCCAGGCAGCATCAGAGGAGCAGGAAAGCTGACGTTTCGGGTCTAGACCATTCTTCAGAAATTTTGACTGAAATCTCACCTACTCTCATAATGCCAATCACTGATAAGGCCATTCCTGTATTATATCATTTTCACACAGAGCTGTCTTCCCCAAACCCCTACTTCCAACTTTAAAATCCTAGTCACCATTATGAAGGAGGAGGGTGTATACAGCAGGTCAAAAATATATTTTCTACTGTGTAGGAAATTCCATTTTTATGGTTTGCCCCCGACTCCCTGAGTCATTTTTGCTATTCTGTTGAAGAATTAAATAAATCAACAAATCTGTTCTGGGGACATTGGTTTAAATCTCACCATGACAGATGGTGCAATTTGAATCCAACAAAAAATCTGGAATTTAAAAAAATCTAGCCTAACAGCAACTGTGGAACCATTGTTGAAAATTCTTGCAAGTTTAGATTATTTTGGATAAATAATTATTCTAATCTCCTCCCCATACTCTCAAGCATACAATTGCTTTGTAAGGAAATATACAAGGGTTCTGAGAGAAAATAATAGGTGAAGATCTTCTATCCTAAAAAATACCTGGAAAAAAGATGTTTTTGTATAACAGGTTGATTTTGGAATGGATTTGAATGATAAATCTATGTAAAATATGGTATGTATTAGGGGAATGCTAGGATGGTAGTGGAGGGGTGTGGGATGTAGACAGAAATTCCATCATCACCCAAGACAAAAACAGGAAAACTCTCAGGCTCCTCTTCGTGGCTGATAATTGCTTTGTCAGTTTTATATATAATTTTCTGCACCTCCTCCATTGGTACCCCTGTTGATTTGTGTTGGATATAATCCATTTCTCAAGAGCATGTAACGCCAGTGCAATTTTGGGAAACTATGCAGTTTAATATTACTCATATTAGGGAAGCAATGGCCTAGTGGTGTTTTTCCAGACTGTTAATCCAGGGACTCCAGGTAACGCTCTGGGGATCTGGGTTCGAATCCTGCCATGGCAGATGGTGGAATTTGAATTCAATAAAAATCTGGAATCAAGAGTTCTAATGACAGTGAAACCATTGCTGATTGTCAGGAAAAAAAACCTATCTGGTTCACTAATGTCCTTTACAGAAGGAAACTTTACCTGGTCTGGCGAACATGTGACTCTAGACCCACAGCAATGTGGTTGGCTCTTAACTGTCCCCTGGGCAATTAGAGATAGGCAATAAATATCGGTCTAGCCAGCAAATCCCTCGTTGAATGAATAAAAAAAATCAATAAAGTAAAATTCTACTCATAATACTTTGGCTAAATTGGCACAATTCCAAGATTCAACTTGTGCTTCAGAAGTGCAGTACAATGTCTTCAAAGTTGAAATGGTTTGGTGTTACCATTTTATAGAGAAGTGTACAGGTTACTGATGTGGATTGGTTTAGTTATAACTTAACAGTGGATTTATGATCACATCCACATTCTGAACTGTACAATACTTGTGTATTGATTGCATTATTATAGCCAGCTGTTTTTACTTGTAATCCACTTGTAAAACCCATAGTGCAGGAAAAGGGAATGAGAGAGTTGACTACTTGCAGACGTTTTCAGCGATCGCCAGGACAAAAGCAAACTCATCACCCACCTGGATTGTGCTACTCCTTGCATTGTACGAACTTTCTGGCCAAACCGAAACAAAGGTCTGGCAGACAAGATGTCTACATCAGCTAGTTCCAACCAAAGGATATCATTGAAATTGATTACTGCTTAACTTGACGTAAATTACTCCCCAGTAATCTGCAACAAAACAATGGTTTTTCATGAGGGGATACTACAATTCTCCTCATTGGCTGAGAATCTCACCCAAAACCCCAGATACGTGACCAAAACTGCTGGTTTGTTTGAATCACCTTTAACTGTGTAGCGTATATGTTTGTGCATGAATCTGTTTGTAACACCAGAACAGTAAGCAAATTGAGCATTACATACACACTTGCCTCTTATCTCTGCATCTTTATGTTTTGCCTGTAATCCCTAGTTTACACTACTACACTGTCTCTAACAATTACCCTGCAAAAGAGACTCCTGTGCACAGCCATCTGAAAGAACCTCAATTGGACATTGAAATACTGAATCTAATTCACATGAACTAATCCTGATATCCTTGATTTTTAAGTAATTTGTTACTTCTCTCCTTTCCTTTCTCTTTTCTTTCTTGGATGCACATGCATGTACATGAGTGTTATATACTGGTTGTTGAGTGCTGTAATAAACCTTTGTTTTCAGTCTAAAGAATTTGCCATTGGTCATTTTTGACTTGGATTCACAAATAGAATTTGAGAAAACACACAACTGCTTATTTTCAAATAGAAAAGAAAATAAGAAATTAAAACCACCTCCATTACAGATGAAAGAGATCAGTAAGAATAATTCAACTCACTTCTTCCTCCTGTTCATGTCATGCATTTTCTCCATCGATAGCAGGTGTGTTGAAATATATTCAAATGCAGAAAATAAAGGTCAGTGCTTGATATCCAATAAATCAGTATCAATTCCACAAAAGACATTTCCTGTAATTTTCTCAGACTTTTAGATCTCGCTTTATTAGAGACAGGCACCAACTAAAACTCTTGGGTGTTACTGTACAATGGGAGCTGAAGGGCTGACTCAAAGCATAGTACAGAGAAAATATATGGAAGGGTGCACAACTCATGGGCATGAATCTCGCTCATGGGACTGTGAATTTGGGTTGTTTGTTAGAAAAACAAAAGAGTAGTCAATGCTTTGGGAGCAGACTTGGAATGAGTGTACGGATGTGACCAGAAAAACAACTGCGTAATATCCCAGAGAAGACTACTAAATATTTATACCACTTTACCAGAGCAGTAAGTGAATGAGTTGAACAATTTATTTAAAAACTCTGGTTTAACAGTCAGCATTCCAAGGTCAGCCCTGTGCCTTGAACGTAGAAGTGTGGTAGCAGGAGTACGCTATTTGGTCCCTTGAGCATGTATCATCATACTAGCCCATGCTTGAACATCTATCTCAACAGCAATCTCTCGCGCTATTCCCATTATCCCTTGATATTATTAGTGTCTATTGATCACTGAGTGTCCACCGTCCTCTTGGGTAGAGAATTGCAACACCTCCTGAGTGAAGAATTTCCTCCTCATCCCAGTTCTAAATGGCTTGTTTTGTATTCTAAAGCTAGGCCTCCTGGTTGTGAGATCCCCCGGCCAGTGGAGAATTCTTTTCTGTATTGACCCTGACCAGTTCTTCAAGTGTTTTGCAAATTTGGTACAGCATTTTGCTGACCCCACATGCTGGAATGAAAAATTAAGCATGTTCCCATTGCTTCTTCATCTAAGCAAGGTCCATATTATAAACTCGTATATAAAATACGTTGATTATCTGAAAAACCCATCTGGCTCACTAATGTCCTTCAAAGAAAGAAATCTGCTGTCCTCACCTGGTCTGGTCTACATGTGATTCCAGGCCTACGGCAATGTGGTTGACTCTTGGCAGCCCTCTGAAATGGCCTTGCAAACCAGTCAGTTGTATCAATTGCTACTAGGGACAAAAAATAAAGGCTGGCCAGCCAGAGATGTCCATGTCCCATGAGCGACTGAATAAAAAACACAGGCACAGAGATTCTAAAGGAAACAAAAATGAGTCAGCCTGGATCATTGTGGCTATTTGCAGAGAAGACCTTGAGTGAGAGAGTTTAGAGTAAACCACTTGTTTTATCCTTGCAGTCAGAATTCATTGTAGCATTGGGGTGAGAGGTGAAAGGAATAGGTCTAACGGAAAGAATGAACTCTCGTTATACTTTACTTATTAAAAATAGATTTTTTTCTCAAAAAATCATTAATTTTTAAAAATTACAGCAAAAGCTATAGTGGTCTGATGTGGTGCTGATAAGTATGATCCTTATCAAGGAATAGAGTTAACTGAACGTTAATATATGGGTTTAGGAGAACAGCTGCGATACCGGTTGCCCAACTTGGCTTCCGATTTAACTGCCGATGAATCTGGACACAGCTACAGCCGTCGCCAGTGATTTCCTGCTGATGGCGAAATCATCAAGTTAATTATGGTAAATGGATGATACCCGTTCTTTGGGATAACAAAATAGTAGCTAACTCATGGAGTCAAAATCCAGCCACCAAGAGTACAAGATTTCGTTGGAAGCCAGCAGACCTTTCATATTGTCATCTAAAACAACTTTGTATAAGTATCAGTTCACCCTCAGTGCTTGCCAGGGAAGTGAATACTTCAAATTCAGATCTTTGGGTGAATATTGACTCAAAGAACAAACGAATGGAAGATTGTTGGTGTTTTGCCATCAACCTTCTTAAGACAATGGCTTCCAGATATTTTGTTGCCTTGTCATTAGACCCCAAAAGAAATCATTATTCAGAGCTAAAGAAATGTCAGAATTTACATTTTCCCAAAAACATATGTCCAGTAATTCTTGTCTCCAATGCATTTAATGTAAAATTTATCCTTTGTATTGTAGGACAGTAGCTCAACTGGGAGTACCTCACCTATGTGATAATTTGGAGAATAACATCCAGCCTGAAATGCTCCCTTAACACTTTTCAGTGCCATGGTGCAGGCCTAATATTGTATAGTTGTTTATCTCCCATGGTATTGCTTTTGAGACTTCACTTTTGAGTCTCTTTGCTGGATTATTTCTTCACCAGAGATCCATTGACCTAGTAACCACCTCATTTCAGAGTGGTGCATAACTTGGGTGATTATGTACAAATGGAATAGACTGCCTGAAAATGGGATATAAATTTAAGTTACACTAAAATGTAATAGAAATGGGGTCAAGTCATTGTTCCTGACAATTTCTTCCATGAATGCTGATTGTTGGTAATCTGACATCCATAGTTATTAGGCAGCGTCACAGGTCCATTAAATGGACCAGCAGATAAAATATGTTTTGCTATAACTCATGTGGATAATACTGAAAGTTGGTGTTTGTTCACTTATGTCTCAAAATCAGTTTCTATAAGAGACACAGTATGTCAGTATACCTTTAAGAAACATGGACACCATTGCTGTGTTACAGAACGGTGTAAAGATCTCAGACTGTGTCTTAACTCATATCACTTGGGGCATGATATGCTACTAGAAGCATGCTGCTCAATGTTGTTCTGTTGTAATATAAAGGTTTAATACTAGCTCAGAAACTATGTGTCTGTAAATGTAATATTTGCACTCAATAGTCAATTCTAATAGATGTCTATTGGGGTCTTCAATGCCACACTATCCATGCCAGTTTCTTAGGCCATGAGGGAGGTACAAAAAAAAATTTGCTGGAGGCAACACCCACATCAGTGTTTACAAGTGTTTCTGGTTATTGTAAAGGAATGTGCCTCTAGGGCCCACAATAATAGTATTGGTCACATTGCCTGAAATCCCCAACCACCTCCATTGCCCCTCCTGTGACTCACCTCTATTATTCACCTTACTGGTGCTTGCACTGTTATCTTCTCAGCCCTCAATCGAGTGAGCACCACTTAGATCTCTTTGGGAGTCCACAGCTTGCCTGCCAGATTTTAAAAAGACCAGAGTTTCAAAATTGTAGATATCTGGTCACTGGTGGAACAGGTGTCTGACCAAAAGTCAAAATAAACCCTCCTGTCTTTTCTTCTCGTCAAATGTATTTTAGCTTAGATCCTGTTTTATATCTCGTACTTCTCTTTTATTTCCATCTGTTACTTGTTTCTTAAACTCTTCCTCTTAATTTGTGCTTCAAATGTTAAAAGATAGGATGTATACTCATTGCAAAGGATCACGTAGGAAAGAAACAACATTACGGTTCACCCACGGTTCAGAAAATACCCTCTGCTTTTTTTTAGTCTTATACCCACTAGGCTGAAAAGACTATTGTGCCCATTTTCATATCAAAAATTCAAAAGAAATATTGTGCACAAATCACAGCTTCAAATAACATGCTGTGTCAAATGTCTGTCCAGTTCTCTTTCAAATCTGCTGTTGCCTTTTACCTTCACTTTCTGTATTTGCAATCTGTTCTATTTAATCAGACAAAATAAAACCAGCAAAGAGTGTAACTATGTGGAAGGTCTGCCAGAATTTGTGGAACAGAAACAAAATTTACATTCAGGGTTTGGTAGAACTTTGAAAAGTTAGAAACTTAATAGGCTTTAAACAAGGTAAAGATAATTTATTTTCTTTATTCACAGACCTTCCCTTTTATTCTTCTTCCTACCCCCATTCCTTTACTTGTTCAAAATGTAGTACATTGATTCTGCTCAAAGGTCACATCAGGAATAATGGACCTGATTTGTTTCTCTCAATGGAGGCTGGAATGGGGACAGGAAAGTTAAAAATAAAATAAGCCTTTTGACTAAAAATTCCTGGCCCTGCACTATTTTTCTTTGAGTTGGGAAGGCCTTAAATGTGAAGATCACCTGCACTTTTTCCGAGATCACGGCTGACATTGTAAGAATCTTAAGAAATTTAAATTTCCTTCCCCATCATTTTTCAGTAGGCTGGTTTGGGGTTTGGAAGCTTTTAAAAAAATGCCCATAGAGTTTGAGAGTTTGTAACCACTGAAGGAACCAATTTGTAGGGTCTGGAACATTTCGAAAGGTAATGAAGAATTTTTTTAACTGCCCCACCCCTCCCATTAAACCTCGTTGATTCATCAGAGGGAGGTATCCTGAAAATGTGAGTTTACTGTTACTTTGATCATTGTTGTGTAAGTGTTGATTGGATTACAACATTTCTTGAAATGGAAAACAGAGTGCCATAATGCATTCAGAACTGTCGATAAAGGTGCTGGGAAATGCTCCTGCCATGTTTTGCATGGAGATTTAAATGTTAAGCAACCTGTAATTGACACAAAAAAAAGTGATGCTGCAGAAGGTTTTCTAAAAAGAACTAATCACCTGCACTATTCTATTATTTGACAGGTAATTTGCTATGGAATGGAAATGAACATTGTTTATAGCTTGCAAATGGCTTTCTTGCATTTCAGTTTTCACGATCTCTATTGTTGATATGTCCGATGAGCCTTTTGAAGTCTTGAATTATTATGAACGCTTGGCAGAATTGTCAAAAGTTCAGTGCCACCTAACTTAATGGGACAATGCTATATTCATGTTTTGATTGACAGCTTTAAGAGATCATTAAAGCCCATCTTTAATATTGTGAGTGAATAAGTGATTGATTTTATGACAGATTAAAAAGTTGAAGGAGTTTTCATATTTTGAATGATTTTCATGGGTGAGAGATAGCTTTCAGCATGAATATGTCAGCTGTATTAGATTGATTGGGGCTTCTTTTTAAATGTACATTTCGAAGCTCTCCTGAGATCTGCTCATAGGGTATATTGGATGAATGAAGGGTAAATGGGCAGCATAGTGTCATCTCAGTGACTGTTAGAGGACATGATGGGGTGTCATGACCAGTCCTGGGGTGAGGTTATCCAATTTGTTATAGTTCCAAATGGGACTGGAGGGGCTTGTAGGGCTAAATGGCCTATTCCTATTCCTATGTCCCTATGACACCTCAAACCATTAAGCATGAACAGGGCAGGGGTGAACTAGCTCTCTTTCATCATTTACTCACCTCCTTGGTTGGTCACAACAAGGTTAATTTTAAAAGGATTCCTTCGCTTATTGATCTGTTTCTCCCAGACACATACAGAATTCTGTTTTCAAAGGAGTCAATTCAAGGAAGCATTTCTGAAACTAACAAAACGTTTATTAATTACTAACTGCAAGGAAAAATAGTGGTGCTACATATAGATTAAAAATAAGAGGTGGGTTCTAAAAGATAAATGTTCTTAAAGAATGGATCCATCTCTGAATTGTTTGTGAAGAGTGCATATTTCAATGCTATGGCCATTGTAGTGGATTTTTCTGGTAGCATTGATATTGATAATTGAATAGTCATTTTTCAGATTCTTGGCTTTGTAGGTTGATTGAATCTTTTCTGCCCTGATTCCTTTTAATAGTGACTGATTGATACCACTCAAGGTGAAAGAGATTTTCCTTCTTTGTTACCTGCAATGCAAATGTTTTTAAATAGTTGTTCTCAGAGTTGTGAATCTCAGAGCCAACAAATCCACAGATAAGGACATCAAGTCATTAATATGCACAGACTATTCAGTTTTTAACCTCTTTTTTGCATGTTCCAGGATGATCAAAATGAAGAAAGTTCTGCAAGAGGTAGCTTTCTGCTAATGGGGAAATGTAGTGAGCTCCCTCATTATCTCTTGTTGTTTTGTTTTTCTCTCTAAAATTTCCCTTACATTCTGTTCTTCCCACTGATGCCACTCAAGACTTTGGCAGACGACGGCTAGGTTTATAAATGTAGTCATTTTTTGGCCGTATCAGTCAAAACACACATTTTGGAGTGCATTGTTACATTTGGAGTTCTGATAAGTCATCATTACAGGTATACGGGTGATCAGTGAGGATACAGATGTGGAATAAAGGATGTAAGGGACATGCAGTGGGCATAGGAAATAAGTATAAGTGAGCATAGAAGGTGAATGTGAGAGATGTGGGCTTGGGGTCATAGGTCAACAGTTGTGGGCCTTCGAACCAGCCTTCTCTGGGCACATACTCCTGCCACTCTGCCTTGGAACTTGAAAAACCTGAACCTTGCTTCTGGCTCCAGACGGTTACATGGTGGCGTGGGCAGAGGTGATGGCCCCAGGTTTCTGAATTTGAACTTTTCATTAATGCAGCTTGGACATAAAGCTCACTACTCCCACTCATCTGTCCACAGATGTTTGAGTGTTCCTGGCATTTTCAGTTTCGGATTTCAGATTTCCGGAATCTGCAGTATTTTACTTTTGTTCAAATTAAAGCAAATCTGATTTTTTTTCTTCCACTGAGCCGAGGTCTACAACCTTTCAGCTTCCTTTTTTAAATTGTCATCTGGCTGATTTATCCAAATATCCTCTTTTTATCTCTTTTTCTTTTGATTCAATCTCCTGGTCTTCAAGGTGTGCATTTCCACTTCTTCCTTATTACAAAATGCAACGTTGCACTACCAACAAATTCTTTACTTCATCCTTTCTTACATGCTTTAGTTTCTTCCTCATTTTGTCTTGTTTATTGCTTCTTGACATGCCCTACAGTCCAAGCATTTTAAGCTTCATCCAGCAATATCAGTCCATTACAAGAATGGAAGTGAAATTGTGGGCTCAACTTACTTTGAAGAAATTCTCATGCATTTAGATTACAGCAATTCTTTTTAGATCATTCACACTTCTGAAATGATTATCTATTGTTGGTTTGAAAGACATTTTCAACCCTTTATTTGCCTTTAAATTATTTTGGCTCCTGTACTTTAATTTCACCAGGTGCTGGGAAATTTTAGTATGAGGAGAAAATTGTGATTCTGCAAAGCAGGGCTACAGGAGAGTTGTGATAGAGTAAACATGGAAGGACAATTAATTTAGGGCTGACAATGGGCTATGAATTGAAATGAATTTCTAAATGGGTGAAAAGTCAGGAGACATTTCTTTATGCAGCAGCTAATTGAAGGCTTTGGCACATGGAACGGCTGAGGTAACAAACATGGTACATTTTAAGAAAACCTTGGATAAATATTTTAAGCAGTGGGAAATGTAGGATCAAGGGGAGAGAGTGGGGCACTGGAATTTGTTTTAAATTACTTTGGCAAGGAGTTGGTACAATTACGATGGTGATCGTTCAGTGCTATAAATCTCTATGGCTCTAATCTGGGAGCATCCCATCTTATAATGCTTTGTGAGTGTTCATCTTCGTCTTGAGTACTGGGTAAGCTTTTCGTAACATGCCTGGGAAAACAAACAACAAACTCTTTCTGGTAACTTAGGGAGGGGTAACAAATACTGGCTATGCCAGTGATATCCACATTCCATGAAAGAATAAAGAAAACTGCTCTTAGTGTCTGGATGAATGCCTCCTTAAGATTTCTTTTGACTTCTAGAAGGCAGTAGAGCTTTATGTCAGACCCTTTCAATCCCTGATGAAAGGTCATCGATACGAAACATTGAGCTGAATTTCACAGCAGGTTGTGTACTGCATGCCCTCCAACATCTGCCAGATGAAAAGAACAGACTGACCTTAAACAAGGACCCGGTCTATCTAGTCAGCCCTTCAGGTGGCCTTAAAGAGGTTAGGGTCGGACTTGTGCCCCTTAGTGGAGGGAGGTCTTGCCCGCAAGAGCTAGTGCCCTACTTGATTGGCCACAATTCTAGTAGACCCCGTAGCTCCAGCACTTAGTAATGCCCCCTGCTGGGACTGCGCTCACAAAAATCAGAGCCTCGTTGGGCAAGGAGGTACAGTGGAAGGGGAGAGGGGTGCACTAGGATGCAGGGGTGAAGGAGGCACAGATTTTGGATGCCAAACGGTGTGGCTCAAAGTGGTGTTGAACTCTTGGGATGGGTGCCCCGATGCACACAGGGCACCCTGAAAGCAGGTACCTCCCTCCGGTCCCACCTTTCAACCAGTTGTTTATTGAAAACAAAAGCCCACTGTTGCCCACCTTGTACTGCTCAGTATTTTGGCAGTGAAGGTGGAATGAGAGCCTAGGGGGGCAACCCACTGGGTGCATTACCCATCCCCTGGTACTGGAACTAGTTTGGTCACGGATGGGAAGGTGGTTCTTAAACCACCTGATGGATTTTATGTACGTTTCCTCCCATATCCCGGCTGAAATCACACCAGTGGACGGCCATAAAATTCAGCCCACTGACTGTTTTCTCCTCTCAGCTGCTGCAGATTCAGAAGCAAGTTCAGATTTTCAGTGTGAAATCCACAGAGATTAATCTATTTAGTGCAGTGGTTAGATAATTAAAATATTTCCACCACTTTTTGTTATTACATCAAATTTTAGCTCATGTTCAGAATATCTAGTAAATTTACTTCTGCAAAATAAGGAAGTTCATAAGTAACAGTCATATAAGTATTTCTCTATAGTCACATAACTCCATTAGCTAAGCAAATAAATTGGTGACCCTCAGAAGCTTGTTCTTTGCAGGTAACTTCCCAAATGCACAAGTGGGTTGATGCTTGCTGAACAGATTATCCATCCTTTCTTGAACATTACTGGTTACCATTTTATTGAGCAGAGAAAACAAAAATCTACCCTTGTATTATAGAATACAGAATACAGAATATATAGAATACACCTCCTCCCACCCACCTTCCTGCAAAAATGCCATCCCCTATTCCCAATTCCTTCGCCTCCACCGCATCTGCTCCCAGGATGAGGCATTCCACTCCCGAACATTTCAGATGTCCTCGTTTTTCAAGGACCGCAACTTCCCCCCCTCAGTGGTCGAGAACGCCCTCGACCGTGTCTCCCGCATTTTCTGCAACTCATCCCTCACACCCCCTCCCCGCAATAACAACCAAAACAGAATCCCCCTTGTCCTCACGTACCACCCCACCAACCTCCGGATCCAACGCATCATCCTCCGACACTTCCGCCACCTGCAATCCGACCCCACCACCAAAGACATTTTTCCCTCCCCACCCTTATCTGCTTTCCGGAGGGACCACTCTCTCCGTGACTCCCTTGTCCACTCCACACTCCCCTCCAGCCCCACCACACCCGGCACTTTTCCCTGCAACCACAGGAAGTGCTACACCTGCCCCTACACCTCCCCCCTCACCCCTATCCCAGGCCCTAAGAAGACGTTCCACATCAAGCAGATGTTCACCTGCACATCTGCTAATGTGGTATACTGTATCCGCTGTTCCCGTTGTGGCCTTCTCTATATCGGGGAAACCTAGTGGAGGCTTGGGGACCGCTTTGCGGAACACCTACGCACGTTTCGCACTAAACAACTCCACCTCCCAGTCGCGAACCATTTCAACTCCCTCTTCCAATCCTCAGATGACATGTCCATCCTGGGCCTCCTGCAGTGCCACAACGATGCCACCCGAAGGTTGCAGGAACAGCACCTCATATTTCGCTTGGGAACCCTGCAGCCCAATGGTATCAATATGGACTTTACAAGCTTCAGAATCTCCCCTCCCCCTACCACATCCCAAAACCAGCCCAGCTTGTCCCCGCCTCCCTAAACTGTTCTTCCTCCCACCTATCCCCTCCTCCTACCTCAAGCCCCACCCCCATCACCTACTAACCTCATCCCACCCCCTTGACCTGTCCGTCCTCCCTGGACTGACCTATCTCCTCCGTAAGTACCCATCTGCACTCACCCTTACGGGCTCCATCCCCGCCTCTTTGACCTGTCTGTCTCCTGTCCACCTATCTTCTCCTCTATCCATCTTCTATCCGCCTCCCCCTCTCTCCCTATGTATTTCAGAACCCCCTTCCCCTCCCCCATTTCTGAAGAAGGGCCTAGGCCTGAAACGTCAGCCTTCCTGCTCCTCTGATGCTGCTTGGCCTGCTGTGTTCATCCAGCTCTACACCTTGTTACCTTTACCCTTGTATTTTCCTTTTCATACCATGATCTAAAATTAACGGAACTGACTGTTTTCCTTCCTGAGAGTTCAAGCCACCTTTGTAGGATGTTCAACTACCTCCATTTTAATCAAAGGAACATCTTAATTCTCCACAGAAAGGAGGAACTGGGACAGCCAGGATTTTGAACACCTGATCTCAAATTCAACAGGAGCTGACAGTGATAGACAAACTAATAGTACCATATAAATTTAAATTATATATCTATTAATCTTGTAACCAGGACAATTTATGAGGTTGTGTGAGGTCCTCCTGGGGCACTAGCCTTTCGCATTAGCCTCCAATAATTATCTCAGATACCAAGGGTGTGTAGAAACTAAAATTTAATCAAATTGATATATCATTTTTAATACAGTTTGGTTTTAATCTAGGGAGAGGCTGAATGGGCTGGGATTATTTTCCCTGGAGCATCAGAGATTTAGGAGTGACCTTATAGAGGTTTATAAAATCATGAAGGGCATGGATAGGATGAATAGCCAGGGTCCTTTTCCTAGGGTAGGGTAGTCCAAAGCTAGAGGGCATAAGTTTAAGATGAGAGGGCAAAGGTTCAAAAGGGACCTGAGGGGCAACATTTTCACACAGAGGGTGGTACATGTATCAATTGAGCTGCTGGAAGAAGTGATGGAGGTGGGTACAATTACATTTAAAAGGATCTGGATAGGAAGGTTTATAGGGATATGGCCCAAATGCAGGCAAGTGGGACTAAATTAATTTAGGATATCTTGTCAGCATGGATGAGTTGGACTGAAGGGAATGTTTCCATGCTGTACAACTCTATGATTCTACCTGTTACTAAGGTTCATGCAAGCAGTTGACTAGATTCAAGCTTTCTTGAGCTAGTGGTCAAAACAATATCTTAAACGAAGTGGACAGTTTGCTCACTAGCAAAAGCACTTTGTATTTAGTGACTATTAAGGAACTGATGGAGTGCATCACACGGGTTAGCCATCCAGCCATCATTGGAAAACAACTGACCGTATTCTATTCATCAGTTACTAAACAGAACATGAGACTTTACCTTTGGCTTTCAAAGTCCAACCGGCTGTTAATATGGTAAGAGCAGTGCTATTACTTTCATTAGAATTGTGAATATTGCTTAACTCCCTACTGTTTAATTAACTTTGGCTAAGCAGATGAGAAGTTGCAATAAGGACTATTGTTTGCAAAGACATCTCACAAAGTGAGCTGAAAGAGAAGCAATGAATCCGAAATTGATTAATGCTAGATCTCTCCATTGATAATGCACAAGAGTTAGATTTATTACAGCAATTTCATTCTACAAAATCAGCACATCTCCTTATACATTTATTTATGGATCTAACACTGAGATTATTGATTTTAGCATCTACCAAGATCATTTGTCAGAAATGATTCAAATGCAACCATTCCCAAACTTTACAAGGTCGGCATGGTGGCTCGCTGGTTAGCACTGCTGCCTCACAGTGCCAGGGACCTGGGCTTGATTCTAGCCTCATACAATGGTCTATGTGAAGTTTGCACATTCTCCCTGTGTCTGAGTGCGTTTCTGTCAGGTGCTCTGGTTTTTCCCGCAGTCCACGTTAGGTGCAGGTTAGGTGGATTGGCCATGCTAATTGTGGAACTACAGGGATAGAGTCGGTCTGGGTAGGATGCACTTTGGAGGTTCAGTGCGGACTTGATGGGCCAAATGGCCTCTATCGGCACTGAAGGGAGTCTACGATTCTCAAATCTGGCAGTATCAATGGTGGAAAGATAGCACAGTTGGCAGGAGAGTTGAGGGGCTGTTGATTTCTTGCCCAGGATAAATGTGGGAGAAAATAGGCTGACTGTATCTCCATCAATTAATAGATGTGATAAACACATTTCTTCATAGAGGATTTACTTTTATAAACATATGATCATTGTTGTTCTTGTTGAAATCAAAAAGACAAGTCATCACAATATAAGCACCTACATCCCATCTACACCAGCTGAAGGGAATGGCTGGCAAATCAGCAGCAAACCCTTAAGGACATCTAATAGCAATTACAAAGAGCTCTCTGACTCAATTAACTGACGTTGGGACGTATACAGAGAGAGCACAATCATCTTGCTTCTGGGAATAATGCCTGAACACTAGAAAAAATAATGGCACCCTTTGTTCATTTGCTGTTATTGATCCAAACAGAAAAGAATTTGTAAGCTTAGAAACCAAATGCCAACCAGTAGCTTCATTAGATTCAGTCTGGTTGGGACTCTTTGAATAACTCTCCTTTTAGAGGCCATAGAAGCTAATAGTTTGGAGAGGTGAAGAAGCCTTACATCTTTGAGTGTTGTATGGTTTGTGGAGTACTCCACACTTCTAGTGTAAGTTTCAATTTATTCCTGCTGCACGTTCACTGACTTATAGCTCAAAAGGATGTTTTATCTGATCATCAGAAGTTTAATTCTTATTAAATCGAATTACAAACTTTATATAAAGATATATATTTAACTTCAGTCAGTTAACGATGAACTAATAAGTTTGATTAACTACACGAAATAGTGGAATGTTTTAACTATGTACTACATATTGCTTTATACAATGAATTTATAGAGACAGACAGCCTAGCAGAAGAGACATGCTGATCCCATTCATCAATCTTACTAAAAATGAATGACTCGCCTCATCACCCTGGCCAAACTCACACTGACATTATATAGCCAAACGCAGTTTGAACTCAGTGGCAAACCAGCAGATTTCTTTTGTTAAGATCCCTCTGTTCAACCCTTCTGACACCAGCCACTATGATCCAAGTAGCTAACATCATATTCTGTCTTGAAACACCAGTAAAAACTTACACCATCTGACCTCTACAGCATTGGAATGAAAGCTACATTGTACACGTAACATGGAAACATAGAAAATAGGAGCAGGAGTAGGCCATTCAGCCCTTCGACTCTGCTCCACCATTCAATATGATCATGGCTGATCATCCAACTTGGCGCCCCTGTTCCTGCTTTGTCCCCATATCTTTTGACCACCTTGGTCATAAGAACTGTATCTAACCTCTGCTTGAAAACATTCAATGCAGCAGCCTCAACTGCTTTCTGTAGCAGAGAATTTGATGGGCTCCCCACTCTCTGTGAGGTGAAGAAATTTCTCCTCATCTCAGTCCTAAATGTCCTTGGGGTGTTAAACTTTAAGCTGAGACTACAATTGTTTGATTTTTGACTGGCATTTTCAACAGTGGTGAAATTTGACTCATCGGTGACCAATTGTTTTCCCAGTTTATGTTTACATTGGACATTGTCTTCTGAGGTTGAGAAAAGCAGGGAGAGTGAGAAACTTCCAGTTGTTACAATTTTTTTCCTTCTTTTTCTCTGCTGCTCAAAAACAGCTACTGAAATATGGTTTGTTTGTTAATTCCCAAAACTGCCTCCATGTCTTTCCAAGCTGAAAAGTTGCAGACAACCTTTTATGTCCAACATGTGTACTAATCATACAAATTTGAATTAAAACTGGAAATATGAATTTCTTGATACAGGGTTAGTTGCCTGTTTTCAGTGTCTTCAGATAAAATGAGAATTTCGGTATAGACGGTTTTGCTTATTCCATACTGGTGTCCTGCAGATGCCTTAATCTGTGGTCAAGTGATCATGGCAGCCATCTTAGATTAGCATATGCCCTTTATTTAAAAGATCATTTAAAATCGTAGAAGGCTTCAAGTATAACAATCAGATAAAAGCCAAAAGAACTGCGGATGCTGTAAATCAGGAACAAAAACAAAGTTGCTGGAAAAGCTCAGCAGGCCTGGCAGCACCTGTGAAGGAGAAAACAGAGTTAACGTTTCGGGTCCGGTGACCCTTCCTCAAAACAATCAGATGTTGGAAATTAAAATTTTATGTTCCATTTTACCACTGTCAGAACACTTTGGATGTCTTGCCTGAGCAGAATTGTTCCTGGAACATTTGCATTAGGCGAAGAACCTATCACCTATTTCAGGCTAAGACCATCAACGCCTTTTTTCTGCCTTTAGCAATAGGGAGGGCAATGTACTTGTGTGATGAATATTGGATACTTCACTGCCTGGTTTATGAGTGGAAAAGGATGTGGCTCAATCAAATTTCTGGATTAGTGTATTCTCATTTTCCTCTCTACTGACTGCTTTGGCTTTCCATCACCGGGGTCTGTGTTTCTTCATGCAGTGTCTTGGCATTGTTGTGGTCAGAGTGATTCATCCACAAGCGTAAAATGAAATACCAGTGGCACTATCTCAGGTACCACATCAGTACTGCCTTCAACCCTGCCGCTTTTCAAATCAGGACCTGGTGTAACTAACAACCACATTGTTAAAACGGAGAGCAAACAAGACTCCCCGGATCTACACTCCTCAGAAGGAATTATGTAAGCTTCAAATTCCACTGGCAGCTCAAGAAACTATCTCCCCCATGGTAACTATTGTTCCAAGTTAAAACTTTCACCAGAATTAAACTACCCCTTTATCTTTCCCATGCAAAATGCCAGATTGCTTTTCAACATTTTGGTCGCAAAGGTAAGCATTTCGGGTTCAATTCTGCTTTCATCTGTAACCTATCGACCCTCTTTAAATTTGACCTGGTATCAAATTAGATTGAATTTTTGTTCAGCTTCAGTTTTGCATAGTTTAGTTGTAGCTCAGTTTCCTGCTCCTGCCAGCACAGAAATGAAATGCTTTTTCATTGGCCTCTTGACAGGTTCCCTGAAGGCAGGACTTCATTCCAGCAGTGAGAGGCTGCTCAGCAAGGAATGAACAATAGACCCAAGGGTGATCACCTGTAGCAGGCAACAGTGTGCCAGTAAGAGTGGCATGCCAAGTTCACACACTAATAATCATTCAAGAAAAAAAAACACTTCTTGTTCAATTATTTTAATATCACACTAGTTCTGAGTAAACGTATCTATCCTTTAACTCAACTGCCATGTTAATGCTTTGCTGTTTATAACAAACTATTTTCACATGAATAGTTGAGACTGTTCCCAAAACACCTTAATTAGGTACTTAACATTAATTGGTCTTGTTAACAGGTGAGTTGATGGTTTGAAAGGCAAGCATATGTGAGCAAGGTCTTTGGAATAAAATGTATGTGGTGTTAAATTTGTTTAATGATACTGTGATAACTTAAGCCTTTTTGTCAGCTTTCAATGTTACAGCATTAGAACAGGCCATTCAGCCTTCAAACGTGTTACTGTTTTATTCTCCACTTGCTGTAAGGAATCTCATCCCTCTCCCACTCACCATCTATATCCTTGAATGTTCACTCATGAGCAGCTACCTCATTCTAAATACTTTCTAATCAACCTTTAAAGGAATGATGGGCTCCAATTATAATGGGCAGGTGTAATGGTGTGGATAGAAATGAAAGTCTCTGTGAAATTCGAACTGGGCGCTTTTCTTCAAGTTTTCAATGAATTTAATGAATGGAGCTTTTTGTTTTAAAAGTTGAGAATTTTGTGCCTGCAGTCAGCTAGATTACAGATTGACTGGATTTTGGGAAGTATGTGGTTCCCAAAGTGCAGTGGGCTCAGATCATGGACAAAGTTAGAGAGCTACAGCCCAGACTGTAGCAGGTCAGGTCACAACCTACTGGTGGTAAAAACAAAGGTGGTCAGATTGTAGTGGGGGAGGGGGACAGATTGTAGTGGGGAGGTGATGACAGTACCTAGGGGGGCACAGAATGTAATGGGGGGTGGTGGGATGGGTAAGGACAGTGCCCAGAGGGTACAGATTGTAGCAGGAGTGAGGACAGTACCGGGAGGGGTACAGAATGTAATAGTGGGGTGTGGTGGGTAAGGACAGTGCCCAGAGGGTACAGGTTGTAGTGGGGGGTGAGGACAGTGCCTAGGGGGGCACAGAATGTAATGGGGGGGGGTGGGGGGGGTGCGGCTGGGGGGGGGGGGGTGGGGGTGGTGGGGTGGGTAAGGACAGTGCCCAGAAGATTGTAGTGGGGGAGTGAGGATAGTGTCCAGGGGTACAGATTGTAATGAGGGGGGAAGAGGACAGTGCCTGGAGGTACAAATTTTAGTGGGGGGGGGAGGTGGTGGTGAGGACAGTGCCCATGGAGTTACATATTGCAGTGGAGGGGCTAAGGAAAGTGTGCAGGGGTACAGATTGGAATGTGGAGGGTGAGTACAGTGTGCAGAGGAGTACAGATAATAATGGGGGGGTGAGGGCAGTGTGCAGGGAGGTACAGATAATAATGGGGGGGTGAGGGCAGTGTGCAGGGGGGTACAGAAAAAAAATAGGGGGTGAGGGCAGTGTGCAGGAGGGTACAGATATATAATAGGGGGTGAGGGCAGAGTGCAGGCGGGTACAGATTGGGAAATTTTGCCTGCATTTTTTAAGAATAAAAGAAGAAATAAAGTGGATGTGCACTGTCTCTTTAAATATTGTAAATGTAAGTATTTCGATCTCACTCGCTCTGTTTTTTTTCCTTTAATTTACTGACTGAGGAAAATACCAAGCCTTTCCTCAATGTACTGCTCTGTGACATTGGGTTGTGGCAGGTTGGTGAGAAAATATGTGATCCCTGATTTCTGCAGAGCATTGGAGATGCTTCACACATTTAAAATGGTAGGCAGGGCCTGTTTGTGACATGCACATTTTCATCGCTAGAGGAATGGGGTGGGGCATGATTTAAACATGGATGAAATCCACAGTCAGCAATACCTCTTGCAGTGAATGCACCGAGTGCATCTCCGCGCTGAGTTTAATTAAACCTCATTTTCATTGCAGAAAGGCCAAAGAAAGGAATGGTGGACGTCTTAGCATGGGAATGGGCAGAAATACGAGTCAGCACCGAAGGTATGAGGAGCAATTGGGGGTAGGTAGGGGTTATAGTTTGGCATAAGGTGGCGTGGATAATGGATGGGGTGGTGCGGGGGAGTTGAGCGTCACTGTTAGGGTGCCTAATATTGAATAAAACAACTGGATATAGAGTTCTGAAGTTGGCCTATTAAACTGCCTTTTCTGCATTTCCTGAAGAAGGGTCCTGACCCGAAAAGTCAGCTTTTCTGCTCCTCTGATGCTGCCTGGCCTGTTGTGTTCCTCCAGCTCCACACTGTGTTATCTCAGACTCCAGCATCGGCAGTTCTTACTATCTATTAAACTGCCTGCCTTGCCACTTGACAGAACCTGTGTCCACCTCCAATCTCCATTGAGGGTTCGGAGACCCAGCTCCTTTCTGTACACACTACCGCAGTGGAAATTCCACCACCGAGTGGCAATTCTCTGAAGGCAAGTGCAACAAGCTGGGTCAATTCTTATCTCCTGCTATCAGACCAAATCCAGGCCATTGTTAACAACTTTGCAGTTTTTTTTTGTTTGCAATTATCTTACATTGATGTTCTGTCATTCTGACTTGCCTCTAATGTTTATTAAGAAGATCAGTCGCTATCAAATTAGAAAACACATTGGAAGGTAAAAAGTGTGAATGCCTTAACATTTCTGAACCCTTAGGAATATATAACCTAAACAGGCATTTGGGTGGGGACTAACTTAATGGAGGATCTTAAGACCTTGAGACACCAGATCTCTCTGTCTGTCAAGAGAAGGCACATGTCATATGCTCTCCTCAGCATCATCCTTCGCCCCACTGTGTTCATATGTCACTAAAACAGATAAGATATTATCACCTACCAAGAGTTGCAACAATACTTTTCCTCTCCACCATGTAGACTGGCATCAAATTGAGTAGTGAAGACATCTTTTCAAACATGCCAAAGTTACAAGGATAGACTTTTACAACTAGCAATCCTAGGTTCCTAACAAGGGTGGAAACAATGTCTCAGTCATCTGCAGACCTGCATTCAGTGTCACCTGGCGAATTCACCTCTGTTATTTAAACCTGGGCATAATAAAAGATTTGATTTAATTTATTATTGTCACATGTACCTAGGTACAGTGATAACACAGTGTGGAGCTGGAGGAACACAGCAGGCCAGGCAGCGTCAGAGGAGCAGGAAAGTTGACGTTTTGGGTCGGGACCGTTCTTCAGAAGTTTAGGTGGTGTGCAATACAGGCAGATCATACCACACAAAGATCATAGTGTGATTGAACAGAGCGAGAATACAAAGTTACCACCGAAAGAAGGTGAGTAATTGTAATAGACTTAAAATTGAGGTTTAAAAGTGCAGAACAATTGCAAGAACTGTGATAATAAGATCTGCTGTAGAGAGCTCGCAAAGAGCCACCCTGTTTTGGAACCCTCTTGAAACCAACAGAGGCTCTCTGAAGGAATTCCCAACATTTTTCATGCCTCAATGTCAATTGCGATAGCAACCATTGAAACTGGGGCTAGATCCTGTAATATAGAAAAGTTCTAATACAGAAACTATGTCCTACCCAGGAACAGGAACTAAAACAGGCAGCAAAATGTGACAGAGTATCACTGCTTCTTAGAAAACATAAGATTATTCACTATTGGCTCTTCATTATCTGGAGGTGTTATAGTTCAGATTAGACATTAAACTGAGCGCAATCTTTTTTAAAAAAAAAATCCTTCAAGCCATATGGATATCACTGGGATCATTGCTTCCTATCCCTAATTGTCTTAGAGCTGAGTGACCTACCAGCCCTGTCCAGGGGACAATTAAGAGTCAGGCATATTACTGAGGGTTTTGAGTCACATGTAGCCCAGACTGAGTAAGGATGGGAGATTTCCTTCCTTATTCATGAACCAGGTTAGTTTTCATGACAAAAATGATAGATTCATGATCACTATTGCTAAAAGTTTGTGTCAAAACCCACTTTCTTCATGTATTTTCCTGAGACTGGCATGCAATTCCAGATCTTTTTTTTATAAATTATATTTAGATTCCACCAGATGCTTGATGTGGAATTTGCACCCACATTTCTAGAACACAACCTTGGTTTCTGATCCAGTGGATTACCATCAACTCTCCTTATTTAAATATCTCTTGCCATTGGGAATATTTGAAAGAAAATTAGGGGAATTATGGCCAGGCTCCTGCTGAAAATGTATCCTTTAATCAATATCAGCAACAAAAGATTACCTCACCACTATCACATTGATGCCTCTGGGATCTCACTATTAATGCGATTTACATTGCTCTTTTCACAACCTCCAGATCTCCCAAAGTATTTTACTGTCACTGAACTACTTTTGAGATGTGATCACCACTGTACAACAGCCAATTTTGGCATAGTAAGATCCCAGAAACTTCAATGTGATACCGATGAGGTAATGCCCTCTCAAGAGCTGCCCCTCTTAAGAGCTGTTTGTTTACACAGAACACTGTGTTGCTCTACCAGTTGTAGGCTGAACCTTAAGTTCTGTTTTCTATCCATAACCAAAATTATTTACTTTTGCCTCAACAGCATTTTCTGAATTCTGCCATTACTTCACCTGTATATCGGAGGCTGACGGGTGACCTTTATACAGATTTATAAATCATGAGGGGCATTGACAGAGTGGATGTCCAAGGTCTTTTTCTCAGGCTAGGGGAGTCCAGAACGAGAGGAGATATGTTTAAGGTGAGAGGGGAAGGATTTAAAAGTGACATAAGGGGCAACTTTTTCACACAGAGGATGGTGCATATATGGAATAAGCTGCCAGAGGAAGTGGTGAAGGTTGGTACAATTACAACATTTAAAAGGCCTCTGAATGGGTACATGACTAGGAAGTGTTGAGAGGGATATGGGCCAAATGCTGGCAAATGGGACTTGATCAGTTTAGGATATCTGTCGGTTTGTAATACATGGACTGAAGAGTTTGTTTCCATGCTGTACATCTCTATGACTTTATAAAAGTCATATTTGACTCGAAACGTTAACTCTGTTTCTTTCTCCACAGATGCTGCCAGACCAGCTGAGTCTTTCTGGCACTTTCTCTTTAAGTATTTCAGATGTTCGATATCTATGTGTTTTGCTTTCAACAAACATTAGTTTCTGTATCCAGATCATTGATGTATATCAAAAATAAGCCACTGGAATGAATGAATTAATCCATTAAACTGGCAATTAAAAAAAAAGCAAATGAAACTGTATCAAGTTGAACAGCCAAAGCAGCACAAGGACACTGGAAAGTGCTTGATTAAGCTTAAAAAAAAAGACATTATGAAGCATAAAGGGAATTTTCAAGATGAGTGTAGATAAAGAGATGAGACATTCTTTCAGTATCAGAATGGCTAAAGAGGAAGTGAACATTCTAACATGGCAGTGAAAGGAGGTCATTGAAATATCAAAAGAATGTTTTATAGATTTACTGTAGAAGAATAAAATGAAAGTATTGGGGAAACATTGAGAAAGAGACAAAAAGAGAACCAGAGAGATGCAAGCAATGGCAGGAAATAAGTTGCCATGTAAACAAGACTTTGAAATATGAGGTTGTCCAAGAAAAAGCAACAAAATTTGCAGTATTTCCAAATGTTTTTAAATGACTTTCAAATCTTGAAAGACTGACATTATACACCACAAAATGTACATTCACAAGAATTGTCTAAATTAGCTGATGAATGTAAAGTTGAAGGAAACCAATTATATAATTTAATCAATTCAGAACCTCAGAATTGCCATGGTAAAGAAGGAGGCCATTTGGCCCATTGTGCTTGTGCTGGCTGTTCAAACAAACTTCATTACCTAGTGCCTACCTCCAGTTTTTAATCCCTATATCTTTGCATACTATGTCTACGCAAATAACCATCCATTACCTGCCCTTTGAAATGCAGTATTGCTGGAAAAGTACATAACACAATCTTTTCTGCAAGAAACAGTATGAGAATTACAATGGACCAGGGCATCAGCCCATTACCCAATAAACTTAGAATAGGCACTAGGACATTTCCTGGGGTCGGTGTGTTTTAAATATTTTGGGCAGGCCTCTCACGGTGATCCTGCTTACGCAACAGAGTCGGCTGCTGCTGGTGTAGGAGCTGCAGTGAGAAGGTTGAGGGGCACAATTTGGTAGCAATGTGTGGCAAGTGAAAGCACCAACCTTCTCCCTTCTGCCCTTTAAAATAAAACTGTGGGGTGTGGGCTTTACTGGTATCCGCTGCCCACCCTTAATTGCCTCGGCGAGCTGCCTTCATGAATCACTGCAGTCCCTGCGTTTCTCTTAGGAGGAGAGTTTCAGGATTGTCGCCCAGTGACAGTAACGGAATGGTTACACACTTCCAAGTCAGGATGCTGTGTGATATGGAGGCGAATGTGTAGATGGTGGCATTCCCATGTATCTGAGCCCCTTGTCTTTTTCTTGTAAGTGCTGTGATTGTTTCAGCTTCCTGCATGATTAGAGTATTGTGCTGGAGATGAGCTTCCCATTTCAGCAGTAGTCCTCTCCCTGCTACAGGAACAAGCAACTGATAGAGCACAGAACAGATTGCAATGGGAACCATGCGTCAGTTCTCAACAGTGGGTACAGGAGTAGGAAGAATGCAGCTCGATACAGAGTAACTGATGATACAACAGATCTACACGTTGCAGGTACCAATCAGCCTAGAGACTGGAGGAGGGGTGGGGGTTGGAATGCAACTGGTATCTCTTTTCATCATGCCCCAAACTGAGCAATTACCTTAATAACCCCAAACCCAGCCACACCGAAGTCAACCACAGCCCACAAATATCGAGAGAGATAAACTGGAAGAATAAGGAAAGGGAAGAGAAAAAATCTTTCATCTGGGGGCCATTTGCCAGGTATATGTTGCCCATCCCTAGCTGCCCTTGAACCAATTGATTCTTGGCGATTGTAAACGAGCCAGGAGTCACATGTAGGCCAGACCAGGTAAACATAGCCTGTTTCCCTCCTTAAAAGACATCAGTGAGCTATCAGGGTTTTTACAACAATCAATGACAATTTCACAGTCACCCTGACTGAAGTTAGCTTTATAATCCAGATTTAATTAGCTGCATTTAAAATTCAGCGAATATAATGGTGGGATTTGTATCCATACCCCAAGAATATTAGCCTGGGCCACTGGATTGTCAGTCTAGTGACATGACCACTATGTCACTGTCTATTCAAAAATAAAACAGCAGAGTGGGTATGAGACAGAATCAAAAGAGCAAGGAAGCAAGAAGTGAAGGACAGTGAATATTTCAAAGTGGATCGCAGCAATATTATTGCCTTGAGGTAAAACAATTTCCATTTGATACCCATACTGAAGTTATAATGCAAGTGGGCCCTCATGCATCACAAGAATCTCGCAGGCCGATCCAGAACAATCCACCTGCCTTACACATAACAGCAGGTGGTGATGTTGGGGGACAGCCCATCAATTCTTCTGGTTCCTCCATGGAGGAATGTCTTTAACGAGCTGGAGAAGATAGAGACAGAAGTCATGGACAAAGGATAAAGAAAGAAGGAGCAGGTGTCAAAACTTGTGAATAAAAAGTTTCTGACGGTGGTTAGGGAACCAGGATGAGGTATTGGAGCAAGAACACAACTGCTGGATATCTGGCTAGACTGATTGGTAGTATACTTGGGCTGGAGAAGCTTCATAGACAAAGAGAAAGAGAGAGAGATGGAAAGAAGAGCAGGACAGGGTAAGAAAATGAAGTTATGGATCAAATTTCCGGACTGATGCATCGGCATAGAAGAGCAAGGGCCACAAATAGTGCAGACCATAGCCACTGAGATGAGCTAGGAAGCTGGAAAGTGGCAGGGGATTGAGCTGGTGATCTTGGCAAAGCAGAGTTTGAGAGATTACGAGGAGCAAAAGATCCCCTGTCTGTCTGGGATGCAATGTAATTAGTGTGACATGGTCATGGGAAGTTAGCAGTAGGACCACCTTAACTGAACTTGGTCTCCAGCATATTAGAGATCAGGAGTTTTATTCCAAAAAAGCTACACTTTTCTATCAATGTTTATACAGATTTGTTGACAGTGTTTAAGGAATCCCTCTGTTATAATCTTTGTGCAGTGATTATGTTTAAATGGATGGTTAAATGCAGATAAAATTACATCTTAACAGACGAACCTTTTTAAAATTCATTCATGGGATGTGGGCATCACTAACTGGGGCAGTGTTTATTGCCTATCCCTAGTTGCCCCTGAGAAGGTGGTGGTGAGCTGAATTCTTGAACCTCTGCAGCCCATGTGCTGTAGTTTGACCCATAATGCCCCTAGGGAAGGAATTCCGGGATTTTGAGCCAGAGACAGTGAAGGAACGGTATCTATTTCCAACTCAGAATGATGTGGAGATGCCAATGTTGGACTGGGGTGGACCTGAAGAAGGGGTGAGGCTCTGAAAGCTTGTCTTTTCAAATAAAACTGTTGGACTATAACCTGGTGTAGTGTGATTTTTGACCAACTCAGGATGGTAAGTGGCTTGGAGGGGAACTTGCAGATGGTGGTTTTCCCATGTATCTACTGCCCTTGTCCTTCTAGATGGAAGCAGTCATGGGTTTGGAAGATGCTATCTGAGGATCTTTGGTGAATTTCTGCAGTGAATCTTGTAGACAGTACGCACTGCTGCCACTGAGCTTTCGTGGTGGAGGGAATGGATGCTTGTGGATGTGGTGCTAATCAAGCGGGCTGCTTTGTCCTGGATGAAGTCAAGCTTCTTTAGTGTTATTGAAGCTGCACCCATCCGGGCAAGTGGGCAGTATTCCATTACACTCCTGACTTGTGCCTTATAGATGGTGGACAGGCTTTAGTGAGCCAGAAGCTGAGTTATCACTGCAGTATTCCTTGCCTCTGACCTGATCTTGTATCTATTGTATTTATATGGTGAGCCCAGTTCAGTTTCTAGTCGATGGTAACCACAGGATATTGACAGTTGGGAATTCAGCAATAGTGATCCCATTGAATGTCAAGAGGAAGTGGTTAGATTATCTCTTTTTGGAGATATTCAATTTCAAGCATTTGTGTGACATGAATGTTCCTTGTCATTTTTCAGCTCAAGCCTGGATATTGCCCAGATCTTGGAGCATTTGAACCTGGACTGCTTCAGGATCTGAGGAGTTGTGAATGGTGCTGAACATAGTGCTATCATTGGCAAACATCCCCACTTCTGACCTTATGATGGAGGGAAGGTTGTTATTGAAGCATCTAAAGATTGTTGGGCACTACTGTGCACCAGATGGGCTCTTGTGGCACATTGGTAGTGCCCCTGCCTCTGAATGACGAGGCCCGTGTTCATGTTCCACCTGCTCCAGAGGTGTGTAATATCTCACTAACTCCTTTCTCATGTAAGGTTCCCACGCACTGGCCAAATTTTCCGTATGAGCTTCATAATGGGGCCAAATCTTGAACTGATCTGAAGTTCAGATATATTTCTAACTGGATTGTCTAAGGATCTATCTATTTGATAAATATCTACCACGGGAACCATCACCAAAATCTGATTCAGCCAATGCCTGATTCCAGTTTTGCGTGATTTGGTTGACTCTTAATGTTGTTATAAGCAGCTAAGGATGGGCAAGAAATACAATCGCCAGTGATACCGACATCTTGAGAACAAATTTAAAACAAAAACGTGACTGAAACCTACAATTATTAGCAAGTGGTGTTTGAAATTGGCTAGAAGCAAAGAAATGAATGCGCAATATATAATGTTACCATTTGCATCATTAGTTTTGACAAGCCATCAATAGAGAGTATACATTCTCAAAGAAGTTATTCCTTTGTCAGCAACCTTTCACCATCTAGTCTCAGCATGCAACTGCAGAAATAAAACTACTAAGTTCCCTCTATGGGCTCATTTGCCAACAGTATTTTGTATTTTGCACGCACCTGATGCATGCTTCAAACAGGTTTATCAGCACACACTTGGAATTGGAATTGGAATTGATGAAACTGGAGAGGAATCTAGCACCAGATGGTAAGGTCGCTATTTATGTCCCTTACGTAGCCATCATTAGGTGCAGAATCAACCGTGTGCAGGAAAATATGACCCTGATTTTCTGAAGAAGGATCCCCACCCAAAACATCAGTTTTCCTGTTCCTCTGATGCTGCCTGGCCTGCTGTTTTCCTCCAGCTCCACACTTTGTTATCTCTGACTCCAGCATCTGCAGTTCTTGCCATCTCTGTGCAAAAGTGCTATTATTTTCTGTAGGTTTCAGCCAAGCTTTCCATATTCCCCAATGACAGAAGATTCAGCACAGGGAAGATTCTTGTCCAGACACACAATGTAATCGACATTTTCCCCCACACTATACACACATACAGTATCAGCCCCTCTTTACTTTCCTTCCTAGATGATAATCAGGTCCTGTCATGTCTTCATACAGTCATCAGCTTCTCTCCCACCCAGACACAGTGATCAGCTTGTCTCTTGTCTAGGTACAGTGATCAGCCCCTGGCATTCCATTACCATCTCTCTCCCCAGTTGCCAACAAATGCTATAAGCTTTTGAGAAGATTTGTAGCTTGGGTTGTGGATGAAGTTGTAGACTTGCTCACCGAGCCGATGTGTTTGATTGCAGATATTTTGCCACCCTGCTAGGTAACATCATCAGTGCACCTCCGGTGAAGCATTGGTGTTCTCTCCTAACAAGGTGTAGAGCTGGATGAACACAGCAGGCCAAGCAGTATCAGAGGAGCAGGAAAGCTGACGTTTTGGGCCTAGACCCTTCTTCAGAAAAGGGGGAAGGGAAGGGCGTTCTGAAATAAATAGGGAGAGAGGGGGAGGTGGATAGAAGATGGGTAGAGGAGAAGACAGGTGGAGAGGAGACAGACAGGTCAAAGAGGCGGGAATGGAGCCAGTAGAGGTGGGTGTAGGTGGGGAGTTAGGGAGGGGACAGGTCAAGGGGGCAGGATGAGGTTAGTAGGTAGGAGATGGGGGTGGGGCTTGAGGTGGGAGGAAGGGATAAGTGGGAGGGAGGACAGGTTAGGGAGGCTGGGACAAGCTGGGCTGGTTTTGGGATGCGGTAGGGGGAGGGGAGATTTTGAAGCTTGTGAAGTCCACATTGATACCATTGGGCTGCAGGGTTACCAAGTGGAATATGAGGTGCTGTTCCTGCAACCTTCGGGTGGCATCATTGTGGCACTGCAGGAGGCCCAGGATGGACATGTCTCCTGAGGAATGGGAGGGGGAGTTGAAATGATTCGCGATTGGGAGGTGCAATTGTTTAGTGCGAACCGAGCACAGATGTTCTGCAAAGCGGTCCCCAAGCCTCTGCTTGGTTTCCCCGATGTAGAGGAGGCCACAACGGGAACAGCAGATACAGTATACCACATTAGCAGATGTGCAGGTGAACATCTGCTTGATGTGGAAAGTCTTCTTAGGGCCTGGGATGGGGGTGAGGGTGGAGGTGTAGGGGCAGGTGTAGCACTTCCTGCTTTATCTCAATGTTCTGAATGTAGACATTGTCGCGGTTGGGGCCAAATTGGGAAGGCGTAATTGTGGACTGTAGTTCATTGGGGATGATTTGGTTCCGTAGGCAGGTACTAAGACAGGTAATGTGGTTGCTTCAGGACATGGTCGAGCAGTTTCAGGGCCGAAGAGATTACGAGAGAGTTGCAGTGGAAGAGAGTTCTGTTCTGCTTGTTATTAATACGCCTTGGTTTGCTGGGGTGAGTTGGCATCACTTCCAGTTCTGTTTTTCAATGGTTTGTATTTCGGGTCCAGTTCAATGGGTTTGTTGATGGAGTTCCGGTTGGAATGCCAGTCCTCCAGGAATTCCCTGGCAGGTCTCTGTTTGGCTTGTGAAATTATGGATGTGTGTCCCAGTGGAATTTGTGTCCTTCTTTGTCCGTGTGAACTGAGACCAGTGAGAATTGGTCGTGTCTCTTGGTGACTAGTTGGTGTTCATGTATCCTTATTGTCAGTTTTCTTCCAGTTTCAAAGGGTATAAGCCTCAGAATTTAAGCACAAAATAACAAAAACATCTGCATCTGTTCCCCATATTTGAATAGCTCATGTCCCAGAATAGTTTGCTGTATAAATTATTCACATAAAAAATCCACAGTAGCCTACTTTTATACTTTCATCATCAGTACTTCTTTCTAAACACATTTTGTACTTTTTCTGACACACTGAAGTTGTTGACTTAAATTGGCTATCTTACATGATCAATCACAAACAGTTGAAGTTATGGTCACTGAATCACTTCAAGCTAATGAATGGCAGTCACCTCTTCACATTAAATGTATGCATTCTGATTGTACTTGATTCTCCAGTATCATTTCAACTTTGTAAATAGCAATGGAGAGAGCAAACTGGTCACTGGCTTGATAGGCAGAACAGGGACTTTGAATATCAAAATAACTATAGCTAAGTCTGTTCAGTATCTCCTGCCTGTGTTGGAACTCCATTAGATCTAATTTCTCCAGTGCAATTCCTTCCCTCCCTACCCATTTCTTATTCCCCTCAATATTTATCATGTCTTCATCTAAACTCTTGGGTAATGAGAATGAAAGCATTGTCCTGTGCTTTGTACAATGTAATGCAGCAGATAGGACAGGAGGAAGAAGGGTCTGAAAGAGGATTGAGCCTATCACACCAGGTGGTGAAGTGAAGGGAGAGAGTTGATGCTAAGAAGGTCAGGTCAATGCGGTGGTGAGAGGTTTGTGTCTCTCTCTATCTCTGTGACTTCACCTCGACGTATTCCCAAAGATGTGCTCTGATGTCTTTAGTATCTTCCCAAACAAATCTTCTCTCCTTTGGTTGGTCACATGTCTTGATTCCTTGAATCACTGGGGATGTTTGATTTCTTCAGGATGTTTTGAGGGTATCCCCCAAAGTGTTTCAGTTGACCTCCCGGGAGTCATTTGCCATGATTGATGATGGTAGCTTTGGGAATAGAGTCTGGTGTCAGGCATATACATGTGAAGGGTTTCTGCTCGCAATCTCCCCCCTACCCCTTACAACAGTTTTTGAACTTCACGAATGAAAGAACAAAACATACACAACAGAGAATTTAGCTTAACTTCAAACTTGTTTGTTTATTGAACTCTCAAAATCCCTCCCTGATACAAATCCTTCCAAGACTTGTCTGGAATTTTACATACAACCCATAGCACAAACCCCCTGTACAAGGATAACTGGAACCCTCTCAAATTACCATGTTCAAACCCCTCCATGGTTTGAGTGTGACACAAAATGTCCTCCAGAATGAACAGGCCTCCAATTGGACTGAAGCACACAATCACCCGCACAGTTAGTTGGTGTTTAAAGCCTGGATCTGAAGCTGCCATAGGGCCCTTTGTGGCACAGTGGTGGTGTCCCTACCTCTGAGCTGTGCAGACATAGGTTCAAGTCCCACCTGTTCCAGAGGTGGTGTAATAACATCTCTGAATAAGCTGATTAAAAAAAAAAGAGATGACTGGTCTCCATCCTTCTCTTCCATCTCCCAAGCTCAGTAACCAAGGGCTGGTGTTGCCCTCCTTTTATGATCACTAGTTGGCCCATGGGACCAAAGTTGTGGTGTTGACTGAGAGCTATTAACACCATTGATCAGCTGGGTGTCAGGAGGATGATCAGCTTGTTGCTTCAGACATTCCTCCACCTCCTTAGTCTTTCTCCATGGCCATCTGGAAACGTGCTCCACTTTCCAAATGATTGAGAATTGATTCAGTTATGAGAAGCAACCAATACATTCCTTTTCCAGCTTTTTGCACTTCAATCATTTTGAAATTGTTTGATTTTTGCTCTCTTAATCCATTCCTTCTCTTGGAACTGTTCCAAGTGCAGTTCAGTAATAGCTGATGCAGCGCTAAGAAATTGGTGCAAAGAAAATTCTTAGTCAGGAATTGTGGTAACCAAATTTTCATTGATCTAATCAATGCAGGAACTCATGGTGATTAATTTGATGTATCGCACTCTCCTTCGGAAAACCACAATAAAGCCCGGCATTCCTGCACTAAAATGATTTTTGCTGTTTGTTTATTTGGATAGCTGAATTTTAGCCTAATCAGAAGGATCTGGGTGTGCTAGGGCATGAATCACTAAAGATTAATATGCAGGTGCAGAAAGTAATCAGGAAAGTTAATAGAATAATATCATTTATTCTGAGGGGAACAGAATACTCAACTAAGGAGGTTATACTTCAGTTGTACAGGCCACTGGTGTGATGACATTTGTGTGCAAAATTGATCACCTTATTTAAAGCAGGACGTAAATGCAATGAAAGCAGTTCAGAGAAGGTTCAGCAGATGTAATTCTGGAAGGAGTAGCGTTTCTTCTGAGGAAAGTTTGGATAGGCTAGGATTTTATTTGTTGCAAATTACTCAAATTAAAAGTGACTTGATTGAGACATAGATGACCCCGTGGGGTATTGAGAAGCTGGTGCGGAGAGGACATTTCTTCTGATGAGGAAGCTTGAACTAGGAGCTGCTGTTTAAAAATTAGAGTTCATCCTTTCAAAACAGATGCAGTGAAATGTTTTTATCCGAGCATTGAGAGTCTTTCAAACACTTTGACATTCTCTTCCTTAAAAGATGGTGGAAGCAGAGTCCTTGAACATTTTTAATGCAGAGGTGGATCGATTCTTGTTAAAGAAGGTGATGAAAGGTTATTGGCGTAGGTGGGAATGTGGATTCGAGGTCACAATCAGATCAGCCACGACCTTATTGATCAGGGCTTGAAGGTCTGAATAGCCTATTCCAGCTTCTTGCTCATGTGTAAGATGCTAAAAGTACTAAAATGATCAGCAGGGAACGATCAAATAATCCACGTCGTTTATCCCAAGCAAGGCCGGAATAGCTTGCCTTGATATCGCCATTTCCCCAAAATTATGTAATCTCCTGGGACAGTTATAAAAATAGCAGAATAAAACCCAAAGCTTGGAAGAGAAAGCCACCCTGGAAAATACCTCTCAAACCCTTCAGGTGACCACAAACAGGAGTTTGCATGGACCATGCATTTACTGTCTGTTAATCTACTTAGCTTCTTTATCATAGAGTAATAAATAGCCTGAAACTTTGCAATGGACACTTTGGTTTCAGAATGATTGTTTTTGTTGTGCTTTTCATGTTACTGACACCAAGAAAAGTTTAGATTTTTCTTTCCCTGTTCCCTCATTTAAATATTTGGTTGCACACTTCCATTGCCATTTGCATTAAGCTCTGAGAGGCTGAGACCAGAGGATGACATAACCGTACAGGTACAGTTCCTTAAAATGCCACCTGCACTTCCACTTGGCTGCAAATTGTTCAATTCTGCTTTTGGGTTTGTCTAAACCTTGCTGAGAGGAGCCAGGAGGCTGCTAGTTCATGGTGGACATGAGGAATGTTATAGGAAAGCTCCATTTGCTAGACAATCCTGCAGGTCATCATACAAAATGTAGATGAGAGGGCACAATGTTTTGAGTGCAAGAGCAGGGCTTTGCTTTAAGCAAGTTGCAATCAGGAAAGGACTGGGCAAGTCAATGCAGAGTCTACAAGAAGTAGGATGAGGAAGGACTTCAACATCCTGTTCAGGTGCACGGAGTAAGCAGGTTCTGCTCATATATCCTAAAGGCTGCGTAGCTGTAATACAAACAGATTTGTTTCTCTATTTTTCAGTTGACTTGTTTAAAAAGCCAGTGAGACAACACTTCCATGTTCACCTTCTATATGTGCGTGTTGTGAAAGATTCCAGATTGCAAATGAGGATGCTGCATCTGGGAGCAGATTTAATGGACCCTGCAAATTTGTGTTGAATTCATCACAAAAACCACATTTTCCTTATCCTATTTAAAACGTGTGCCACAGTTTGAGGAGGCAATGGGGCACAGTCAGCTACTTCTCTGAAGCTGGAAGGCTGTGGATTGGCTTTTTAGCTTCAAGAGCCCACCTGCCATCGTTAAATGGACAGAAAATCTGTGCACTTGCCAATTAAAGGAGAGCGCTCCTGTTAAATACCGACAAGTGACCACACCCACCCAGGTCAGGTTCAGGAACTGGAAACAGTTCCAGCTCCAGTTTGGTATCACAAAGGAGGAACCCACTTGTTTGTGTGTCAGAGAGTTTGGGGTTTCGAGCGAGGAAACTCTGGTGGAACCGGAGCAGATCTGGAGAATGTTCTGGCCTAAGCCCCATTCTCCCAGCACCGAAAACAATTCACCTGAACAGGCGACAGTAGCCTGAGTATAGCACCAGCACTACCTGGATAATTTGCTGGGGGAGGGGTGGGAGGTGAGTGAAGGGGGAGGGGAAGTTTTCTAACCTGGGCTGGAGATTGGTGTTTACCTGCACAGCTTTCTTCATTGCAGTCGATGGAGTGACACTCCAGTGTGTACAGGGTAAGCCCACCCAGTGGAATGCAAGACCTCCCTGTTAAACAGGTTCCCCTTCTAACATAAGGTTCCCTTGCCTTCAGTCAGACAGTGATTGACGAAGTGATCGAGGTGTGTGGTCAGTGACTGAGCTATTCGAAGTAAGATTAGAAGAACATGCAGCTTGGTCCTGGGGGAGGGGGAGGTGGGGGCGGGGGTGGGGTGGGGCGGGGGGGAGGAGAGGGGGGTGGGGAGGGGGTGAAGGGATGGGGGGAGGGGGGGAGTCCTGTTAATCCTCTTCCGTAGCACCTTTGAAAGACTTCCTAAGAAGTAAAAAGTGAATCAAACTGGTGTACTGGGGCTGGAATTTAACCCAGAGGCAGGGGCTCCACCCCAGCAGGACCGTCAGGTGATTGGGGGTGGGGGGGGGCGTGATTGGGAGGGGAGGGGGGAAGATAGTGGGAGGAGGGGAGGTGAAGGGGGGAATATGCCTTCACTGATTTTCAATGCCGCAGCTCCACCTTGCGTGTGGCCTGAAGCCCATGGCTTCCACCATTTTGAGGCATGATGCCCTTCCTCTAAGTGGGGTGGACTTGCCACGGCCGACCAACGAGCTCCTGGCACGAATGTGTTGCCCACAGTGTCTGCCCTGCCAAAGTAATGCTGGTGACTTGGAGCAGTATCAAGAAGTGCGCTGCTTTCAGATTAGAGATGCCAATCTAGCTGGGGGTATTCCTGGAGTGTTCATCACATGATGTCCCGAATGTGACCCAAACTCCCTTCCCACGCCTATTAGAAAATGAACACTTTATTTCCTAGTTGGATTATCCTTTATTCTTAGTGAAACTACCTTGTTTTTTTCTTCCTTCCCCCAATCTCTACTAAGTTTATGACAAAAAAAATGAACACATTCGAAGAAACACGACTTGGTTTAATGACCCAATAATTTGTCTTCTGAACTTGCTCGCAGCTGTGTCCTGGAGATTAATCTTTAATGCTTGGAGATGCCAGGGCAATCATGGAGGGCTGGCAACTCTACCTTAGATTCAAATGGAAAAATAAAAGACAACTGCATAAAAATCCAGTCAAAGAGGACAAAAAAGTCACAAAGAGCCGAGGAAATGCAATTCTAAAGAAAGAAAAATGACCTCAAAGCCGCTCTGCCGATTAGCACCACAAGGTTTAGTTACATTGATTTAAAACTGCCTGTCAGAGCTGCAGAAAGGGGGATTGCTCAAAGCTTTGAAGGCACACAGAGCTTGTCTTACTCCAAGGCTGCTATTCATCAGAATTCCCAGCTTAGTAAGGACACAGCCTTTAATAACGTCCTCAAGCGAATGCTCTAATGAGTTTTGTGCCTGTAACCTTGGTGCACGCTGAGAGGAGCCAGGCTGGTGCAAGCCTGTGCAAACCAGGTGAAACACCCTGTTTCCTGTCCCCTATCCACCCGAGCTCTGAATTCTCAGCTGTTGCAGTAAACAGTGATAGTGTGAAAATGTCCTTCAAACTTCACAAAGTTAATGAAATCAGCAGGTAAAATAATGTGCTAAGATAAATGCAAACTGTAATTACAATCAGATGATCAAATCGACTTTTTAAATTTCTTTTTAATGTACTGTCAATCCATCCTTAATAAACTAAGAAATAGTTCCGGTAAATTTTCATGCTTAAGATAGGAGATTTATTGGCAAAACCTGCTAGTTTATTGCAAAAGCCAGAATCAAGCGATCTGCTGCAATTATTATTTTTAAGATCCGCAGTGATTGAACCTTTGCATAGAAAACAGAACAGAGCAATATTTTTCACGTTAGCAAATAAACATTTTACCAGGACAGATTGTATTAGGGCCCACTTGGATCAAAATATCTTGATGAATCATTCTAATATAATTTATGTTTTTGATTTGCTTGTCGAAGTTTGATTGTTTCTTTTGTTTGTGTGGAGTCCTCAAACTTTGTGTTAATCATTATCAGTGAAGAAATTGTGCACTTTTGAAGGAAAACTAATTGCCACAACAAAAATTCAAGCATTATGTTCATTTTTATTGTATCAGGTGAAAGGACTAATTGTATTTAATTTTTTTTAATATTGTTTTCCTTTCTGGTCCCTTTCTACTTGTTTCAAGTTGTTTCTCACTACCTTTTAAAATAAAGCTGTTTCACCCAAATATTTTTCATTGCACAATGCTATGGGCAGTCAAAATTGATAGATGGGTGAAGGTGACCCAACCTCTTGTTGGCTGAAAGCCATGATGCAGGCCTTTATCTCCACCCACAAATAATTGCCTGGGAGAAGCGAAGAAATAAAAGAAAACAGGGTCATGAAGGGAAATATTCTGGAAAATTTCTCTTCGACTCCACCAGCAAATTGAAATGAATCGAGTAGCGCAGTGGCTCAGTGGTTAACACTGCTGCTTCACAGCGCCAGGGACCTGGGTTTGATTCCAGCCTTGAGCACCTGTCTGTGTGATGTTTGTATATTCTCCCCATGTCTGTGTGGGTTTCCTCCAGCTGCTTTGGTTTTCTCCCACAGTCCAAAGATGTGCAGGCTAGGTGGATGGCCATGCTAAATTACACATAGTGTCCAGGGATATGCAGGCTAGATGGGTTAGCTATGGGAAATGCATGATCACAGGGATATGGTACTGGGGGCGGTGGGCCTGGGTGGGATGCTCTTTGGAGTGTCGGTCTTGCATATTTAAAAGGTATATAATCATATTAAAAGCAGCTCCCACTTATGGAAAATCCATCACACATCACACCAATCAACAACGTGAATGACTGAATGAAAGAAAACCAAAACATAGTTTCTAACGAAACTACATCTAGTATTTGTATCCCTACCATGGAGACAAGGGGGAAAGTAAGGGAATTATTAAGCAGTATGTGATAAGCGTACATGGTAATTAAGGTACAAATCATTGTAATGGACCATTTATTGTTTGTTGGGTCACTCTGTTTTACTTTACGAACAGCACTGATGTAGGGGTTAAGCTGCAGGTTTCTGGTAGAAGTGCTGTCAATGAATCAATTTATCTTTGTGTATTTCTTGTCCTTTCTCTTCCTTGCCTCTAGTTGAAGAGTAGTTTGCACTGTGCAGCAGATGTTGTTGAAGACTTTGTGAGGATGAGTGAACAATGTTACTTGACCAGCACAATCTCTGCTTGAACTAGCCAAATGTTCCACATAACATAGGTGGAAATGTGTGCATTTGCTGCATTCTGTATTTTATCATGGGATTCTCCAGGAAATCAAGGCTGCAACACCTCTCCATAGTCCTCCAGTAGTAATCAGTGGAGACTGCCTGATCTTCCTTGGAGCAAGAATTAAATTGGGTTGGATAGACTGGCTGACAGGAAGAACATAGCTGAACAATAGGCCAGCTTCAAAGGGAAGATAGTTTGGGTACAGTCAAGGTATATTTCTTCAAAGGAGAAAAGGAGGGTAAATGAATCTAGAACTGCCTGGATGAAAAAGTTAAAACGAAGGAAAATAAGTGTGCTTATGACAGGTATTGAGTAGAAACTACAATTCAGAACCAAAAGGAGTACACAGGGTTCAGAGGGGAGGAGAAAAAGCATACTAGAGAGGTAAAGGAGGATTATAAGAGGAACCTAATGGCCAATATTGAAGAATCTTACAGTGCTCTATTGGCACATCAATAGCAAGTGGGTAGTAAAAGGAAGAGTCAGGAAGGGGATGGACAAATGGAGGCAAGAGGCATGGTTGCGGCTTTTAAATGAATTCTCTGATGTGCCTTTCTCATGCCCAGACCATGGTAGCAGAGAAGGAATCTTTGTCACTAGAAATGGTGAAAATTAATGAGGAGGAAGCCTGGGGTACACTGTTGATACTTAAAGTTGACAAGGCCCTGGCACCTGATGAGATGCATCCAAGGCTTTTGAAGAAAGTGAGAATGGAAATGGCAGCAGCATTGGACATAACCTTTCAGTCTTCCTGAGACTCAGGGAGTGCAGAAGGATTGCAAATAGTTGGCACTTATTCAAGAAAGGTTATAAAGATAATCCCAACAATTACAGACCAGCCAGTTTAACTTCAGTTGTGGGGATCATCTAGAAATAATTATTTGGTTTGGAGTTAGTAGTCACATTGAAAAATGTAGGTCATAGAGAAAAAAAAGCCAGCATGGATCTGGACAGATTTTACACAGATAACAGAAGGCTCAATGAGGATAACACTGTTGATGTGGTGTGCATGGATTTTCAAATGGCATTTGATACATTGCCACACAACAGACTTGTGAGAAAAGTTACATCTCATGGAATAAAAGGGACAGAAGGAACATGGCAAAAAATTAACTGAGTAATGGCCAATGGATATTTTATGGACTGGAGGAAGGTTTGCAGTGGACTTTCCAGGGGTCAGTCTTGGACATTTGCTTTCCCTGATTATGTATTAATGATCCCGATCTTGGTATGTAGGAGACAATTTCAAATTTGTGTATGACATAAAATTTGAAAGCATTATGAATTGTGAAGAGGACAGTGTAGAATTCCAAAAAGACATAGTCAAGTTGGTGGAGTGTGCAGATAGGTAGTAGATGGATTTCAGTACAAAGAAGTATGTGAGGTTGTGCATTTTAGTAGGAAGAACACTGTCAGCCAATATAAAACAGGAGGTATTATACTTAAGGAGGTACAGCAGCAAAGGTCCTGGGTGTATGTGTGCATTGATCACTGAATGTGGCAGGAGAGATGCAGAGAATAGTTAGCAAAGCAAACAGTATTTTGGGCTTTATTAATAGAGACATAGAACACAAGAGCAAGAAGATTGAATGAACACCAGATACAGTTAGACCGCAGCTTGAGTGTTGTGTATATTTCTGGCCAGAACATTATAGGAAGCATTGGAGACAGTGCAGAAGAGATTTACAAGAATGTTTCCAGGGAGGAGAAATGTCAATAATAAGGATAGATTGGAGAGTCTGGGACAGGTCTCCTTGGAGAGAAGAAGGTTAAGAGGAGATCTTGTTTGAAGTTTTTAAAAGCATATGGGGCTGAATAGTGTAGTTAGGGAGAAACTGTTACTGCTTGTAAAAGCACTGAGATTTATAGTGATTTTCAAATGTAGTAAATATGATATAAGAAAGTAGAGATAGTAAGAACTACAGATGCTGGAGTCAGAGACAACACAGTATGGAGCTGGAGGAACATAGCAGGCCAGGCAGCATCAGAGGAGCAGGAAAGTTGATGTTTCGGATTGGGACCCTTCTTGGTGTTTTGTGGTTCAAAGCTTGTTTGAACAAGGTTGTCATCAATAATGAGCTGTATATGTGGGAATCCTGCTGTCACTTGGTGAAAATGCATTGCCCCTCCTGGTGTAGCCTCTTTTTGTGGGGAAAGCAATGAAAGCGTTTCCCTCTAACAAACTAGATTTTGTATCTCATTCAAGGTCTTGGTGCACTGCAAACAGGGGTGATCTACTGTTGCCTTGCAAACAGCTAATAGCATGGTCATGTCATTCATAGCAGAAAGCAGAACAGTTTCTGTTGTGGAAATCATCTGGAATATCAACTTCACTCATGGAGCGTAGATAATGAAGACAAAAATCTTAAGTTTATCCAGATAGGTGTGACTAGGTCAAAGCAAGTAGACCGGGTGACCAGGAGCCAAACGTTTCAACTTGAATTGCATCTGCTTTCCTCCAAACGTCTTCAGTATATTTAATCAACTGGTTCAGACACGTAATGACACACCTTTGGAGCAGGTGAAACTTGAACCTGGACCTTCCGGCTCAAAGGGAGGGATACCACCACTGTTACACAAAAGCCTTCTCCTTCTCCAAATCCTAGAATGTTGAGCAGTTATCCTGCTGCAAGTGAAATTGCAGATTTCTCTGAAAGTATTGTGGGATAAAGATTACTGGAAGAAAACACTCTGGTGTAAGTTAAACAAAAGATCCTTGACAAAAGCAGGAAGTAATGCATGACTAAAAATGCAGACAAATAAAAGCAGAGAAACAAGAACAGATAAAATAGTGAACTGCCAAACATATCTCTAAGGAGATAAATTAACTCTTGCTTCTCCATCAGAGCGCAGCAACTAATCCCAACATTGTCGGTTTTATATGTGCAAGTCATACTAGTGGAAATGTGCGAGGTGAAAGAAATTGGGGAAGTTGGCATGTGACTGATTTGCAGAGGTTAATGATATGAAGGATGGGTTTCCCTCAGTCGTATTCCCGGTCTTCCGTTATAATCTTGCTAGAGGTGCATTGAAAAGTTTATTTACATGGGGGTTCCAATAAACGTATGAATTTATATTGATTCAGCAGGAGTAGTTACAAGGAAGTATCTGTGCTAGAAACTGCAAAGACGTTTTTACATGCTCACTGTGAGGCCTTTAGAATGCTTGCAAACATCCCATTTTGAGAAAGGGTCAGTTAACCTGAAATGCTAACTCTAATTTCTCTCCACAGATGCTGCCAGACCTGCTGAACTTTTCTGGTAATTTGTCTCTTCTTTTACCAGATTTGTTTCTTCACAAACTGCTGGTTCAGGGAGGGTACCAAATGCCACCACAGTACATTGATTTTGTTTGTGAACACTGTCATCACTGAAACAGCTTATGGTGTACAATGGAACATCTACCCTACCAAATGAACATGGATCAAGAAGTCTTCCAAATAAAAGGGGAAATGAACACACCTAAGAGTTGAATGGTTTGCTAAGACATTAGGAATACTCTTCTGGTGCTGCCATCAGGGTGGCTGCTGAAAGTTAGCAGCAAGAATTATTTGTCCATTGTCCTCAGTTTTCCAATCAATGAATTGGTCTGAAATAAATGCTCTGAAATTCTGTCATGCTTGGCTGGTGATGAAACCTTACTGTCAGCCAGATAAACTCAGAATGATCCTTAGAATGCAGCTGAGAATCAATCTTGCTGATAGAAGCTTCTGGAAAGGATAAGATGCGTGTCAGCAACACCACTTAATTCCAGTTTTGATAACAACAAGGCTCGATAGTTACAATATGTCAACAAAATATTTGTTTAACAGCAACAAACCTTCCCACCCCCCGTGAACTAATTGCTTTCTGTGTGTAGGGAGTCAAATTGCTTAAATGGTCTCAACCTGATGAGTCACTTGTGCAGGTGTCCGTTTAGCAACTCTTCAGTAATTGGCTTTCTGTTTGACTTCCTCTTTGGCCTGAACACAGGTATCGATAGATCCACGCTTGTCTGAACATGTTGTGCTTTGTCAGATCACCAAACCCAGCTGTCACTGAGCGTGGGCAGCACTTCACAAAGAAGCAGGTGGTAATTTCTCTGAAAGTATTTGTGTGGTGGATGAATCAAGAAAAAAATTCCAGTGACCTCACTTGCTTGGTTGTGGTTACAATCACCAGTACAGTTACTTTTCTAGGTCTTTATAGATTGTGCTGTACTTGAGGTTTCAGATCAAAAATGAAAGTTTGGCTCAATTGTACATCCTTTTCGCTGAAAAAGGCTGATGAATAGGTTTACGACAAATGGGAACAACGAGGGAAGGATTTGGAAGAGTAGGGGGAGTGGGGGTTGTTTATTAAAAAAGAAAGCTTGTTTCTTCTGACCCTCTTGTCAAATTGCTTCCGTTTCCCATTGTTGACCCAGAGTAAATAGTTAACTGAACGTTTAATGAGTCAAGTGTGAGCCACAGCTTCATTCACCATTAGTTCAGGACACAGCATGATAACATTTCTCTGTTCTCCCAAATGAGAAGTGAAGGAAACTCGTTTTTACGGCAAAATAAGAGTCACTTTGAATGCTGAATACTCGCCCCACTTAACTGGCCATAGCATACTGACACATTCAATCATGTGACACATTAAACAATTTGAGACTTTGTATTTGCTACACTCACATTTTGTGGCTCAGTCTGGTTGCTGTTGCACTATGTCCTTCATGCCTGGGTCTAAATTAAAGCCAATAAAAGCCAGCTTCCCGTTATACTTGGCTTTTTGTCCTCCTGAGGTTATGTGGTACAGGGTTGCAGTTCTCAGTAACTCCACCCTGGCGCTCTCACTCTGTCTCCACAACCCTGGACTGTGAGATATGTGCGTCATTTCTCTGCAGCTTTGACGTAGAAACTAGCATATGATTGTGGCCAGATTTCCACCTGTCCCCTTATCAACGTTGATCCAACACTAACATCCGTCTGCTGTCCCAGAGCCATGGACTGGAACCACCTGGACTCCTCACTGGATCCTGCACCAATGAGCTATCTCCTCAAGTGTTTTGCCGCCTGGTCCAAACTGACCACTGGCTAACGTGTCAACTGGGCCCATGTAATAAATAAAAAGAGAGAAACATGGAACAGAGAACAGCTGAAAACAAAGGGGATGAGAAAGGCAGAGTACAACAGAAACACAGAGAAAGAAACAGAACAGGAGTGAATAACACAGTAAGGACCAGAAACTAAGGGCAGAGAGAACAAAAGAACAAGAGGGAAAGAGAAAAGCAGTGATATGATAAAGCTTGATGAGATGAGACTTTTACTGCCTTCGATGAATTCCTCCCAAGCCCACCAGCCCCTGTGTGGCCTGTTCCAGGACTATCCACCCATCCCCAATTCTTGGGCTTTTATAATGTCCACTGCCATCATGATACCATTGATGTCTTTGCTTAGCTAAACTGCCTGTGGAAACACAACCAAGGCCAGAGGCTGAGGACGAGAATGCTGTACTTTCCATTGATCCTTGGAGCTCTCAGTTGCCCCAACAAATTGTTTCAGTTTGACAAAATATTTATAAAGCAGGTACCTTTAACCAGGTGCAGAGATTGTACCTTCTGCAGCAGAGAGCTCAATGTACATCAGGAAATGTTGGTTGTGAAACTCATAACCAGTGAGAGTTCTTCAGATAACAAATCTCAGCTATAGAGACAGTTCCAGTTGGTAAACATTCAGTTCCACGTTCCTTTTTTTTTCGGGAATGTCCAGAGTACGTAAAGCTACCAATGACCCCTGAAGGGGCAATTTTGACCGACAGCCGATGATGAAGCAGATGAATAATAATGTATCTATAAGATCTTCCATTTTTAACTCCATTTATTATAACAATGCCAGCTACTGCTCAAACATTCATCCACTATTCCTGTATGAACATAGAACATATGAATGAGAAACAGGAAAGGGCTATTTGATTCCCTCAAGACTGTTCCTCCATCATCAACTTGCAATTTCTAGCCTCACATTGCAGAAAACTATTTGACCTCTGGTTGCTGATTTGCGTCAAAACTCTTAACGTTTTGATGCGAATCTGCATCAGAACCTGATTCAATGGGTCTGTTTCAGTAATATCAACTCAACTCCTCTTTCCTGGAAGCACTTTAAATTAAATGTTGCTTTTGTATACAGGTTAAGACAACAGACCCGAAAACATTGAATATGAGGCCTGTTTCAATCTTGACATGTGGTTAGGGCCAGCAACAGCTGGATGAGTGGGTGATTTTGTTTTCCACATGTCAATGTAAATTTGCGTGGGATAACTATATGTGCGTGTTGCGAAAGATTCCAGATTGCAAATGAGGATGCTGTATCTGGGAGCAGATTTAATGGACCCTGCAAATTTGTGTTGAATTCATCACAAAAACTATGTTTTCCTTATCCTATTTAAAACATGTGCCACAGTTTGAGGAGACTGTGGGGCAGACATTCTGGGTCACAGGTCAACAAGTAGGTGGACCCAGCAACTAAAGCACGCCAGCATCTGCTAATGTGGTGGAAGAAAACCACTGGATAGTCTAATGAGAAGAGTGTCTTATCTTCAACAAGATGCATTTATTGCATAAGAACAATTGAGTACAAGTTCTGTTAGAATAATGGACATTGTTATTACGACTATGTGGAAAACCACTGCATCTACTCTGGGGTACAGAAATTGTTCTTCAGTGTAAGACCTTCCATGCACCATTATAGTAAGCACCAAAATATGAGAAGCTGCAACAAAAATATGATCACAGTCAACATTTCCCGGGAATAACACTGGGATCGGTAGGTACATAATATCATGTGGTCAGAATGAATATCTCCTTCCACTCAGCTATAAATCCTTCACTACCGCCAGCAACAATTTTGTAACTAAAGTTCTATATTACTTCTACAACACAACAGACTGAATGTTAATATCATTGCAGCTTATTGGGGCAGCACAGTGGCTCAGTGGTTAACACTGTTACTTCACAGCGCTATGGACTCAGGTTCAATTCCATCCTTTGGCAACTGTCTGTGTGGAGTCTGCACATTCTCCCTGTGTCTGTATGGATTTGTTCCAGTTTCCTCCCACAGTCCAAAGATGTGCAGGATAGGTGGATTGGCTATGAAAAATTGCCCACAGTGTTGAGGGATGTGTAGATTAGGGGGATGGGTCTGGGTGGGATGCTCTGAGAGTCAGTGTAGACTTGTTGGGCTGAAGGGCCTGTTGCCACTCTGTAGGGATTCTATGATTCTTATTTCACAACAAGCCAATGTTCTGCTGCACTTTCAGTGTGTCGCACCTTCGTGTGTTAAAAGGCCTGTCTTTAGGATTTTCATTTTGGTCAGTTCATTTCTTGGGGGATACATCAACCTCTTTTTGAAACTGTTAATCAGTCTGAATCAATTTTGTAGGTTTGCATATCTTAACAGTAGGGAATTCCTGTTTCTATAGCAGGGTAAAGGTTCAACTACCAGTGGTGTTCTGCTGAGGAGTTTTATTGTATACCCGCAAACAGCCAGGGATCAAGAAGTGAAAGAAGTTGCATTTAAGTGCCTTTCCTCTCCCTTTACCTCACCCTTTGTTAACTTCATGATGTGGAGGTGCTGGTGTTGGACTATGGTGGACAAAGTCAGAAGTCACATGACACCAGGTTATAGTCCAACAGGTTTAGTTTGAAATCACAAGCTTTCTGAGCACTGCTCCTTTGTCACTTCACCAGACAAAGGAGCAGTGCTTCGAAAGCTTGTGATTTCAAATAAACCTGTTGGACTATAATCTGGTGGCATGTGACATCTAACTCCGTTAATTTCAGCTTTTGGATGCTTGCATAATACAGCAATGGTAACATTTAATAATGTTATTGTAGCCAGACTCTTTTGAATACATATTGTGTTTGGATTGCATGCCAGAATACTCTGAAATTCAGAGCCCTTAAATCCCAAAGTCACCATTTTGGGATATAGCCCAGACTAAGTTCTTAGATCAGCCAAAACTAATCTGCTTTGCAAGTAAAGTTGAAATTCTGCCATATTGACCACTGGAGTATGTCTTTGCTTCTTTCAGATGCCACACTGCAAATCCTTACAATGAGTTTACTCATTAAAGTTTAAAAGAAAATGTCAGGGTCAACGATGATGTTGGCAGTGGTATTTTATGCGGACCAATGGATTCAAATCCATCTGAAAGACTTGTAACAGGTTTAACTGGGCTTCTGCTAATCAAGGAAGCTGCTAACTTTGATCACATGGTAGAGCAAAACAATTGCTATTTGGAAGTAGGGTGACAACCAGAATGAGGCAAGTTAAGGTAGAACTATGTGTTAGTACTCCATGAATCATGGCACTACATTTCAATTCATTGTTAGTCTAATGAGGTATTGCAAAGGGGGATGGTACATTAACGTTCTAAAATTGAGCACTAAAGAGTAAAGCTGGTCACATTGCAACAGTAGCAAGATTGCTGATTCTACAGTTGAGCAACATTTGCTGAATAATCCTAAATGCGTTCATTGTGACACTAAAACTAAAACATAAGATATCCACTTAAACTTGTACTGTGACTCATTTACACTTGTTAGGAGCAAAATACATTCATTTGCAGGAAACTATGCTCTGTGACCAAAAGAAATTTATTCAAGGCAGGCCAAGCAGCATCATAGGAGCAGAGAGGCTGACGTTTTGGGCCCAGACCCTTCATCAGAAAAGGGGGAGGGGAACGGGGTTCCGAAATAAATAGGGAGAGAGTGGGAGGCGGATAGAAAAGGGATAGAGGAGAGGATAGGTGGAGAGGAAACAAACAGGTCGAAGAGGCGGGGATGGAGCCAGTAAAGGTGAGTGTAGGGAAGGAGTTAGGAAGGGGATAGGTCAGTCCAGGGAGGACGGACAGGTCAAGGGGGCGGGATGAGGTTGGTCGGTAGGAGATGGAGGTGCGGCTTGAGGTGGGAGGAGGGGATAGGTGGGAGGAAGAACAGGTTAGGGAGGCAGGGACGAGCTGGGCTGGTTTTGGGATGCGGTAGTGGGAGAGGAGATTTTGAAACTTGTGAAATCCACATTGATACCATTGGGCTGCAGGGTTCCCAAGCGGAATATGAGTTGCTGTTCCTGCAACCTTCGGGTGGCATCGTTGTGGCACTGCAGGAGGCCCAGGATGGACATGTCGTCTGAGGAATGGGAGGGGGAGTTGAAATGGTTCGCGACTGGGAGGTGCAGTTGTTTATTGCGAAC
>NC_063336.1:102667307-102696077 GCF_021869965.1 Rhincodon typus
GCATCTGCAGTTCCTACTATCTCTTTCCATTATGTAAACTCATTTTGGCCCCTTGTACAAACAACTATCTTTTGAGTAGATGCATTCATTCAGTATGTGACTCTTTACAAAGTAATGAGGTGAACTATTTCTAATCTGTCATCCTTATGTGGTGAACTGTGGACACCAAAGATAGAGTTGGTCTTCCCAATCCATGTGAAGGGGTCACAGCACTGTGGCCTATTGCTTCCATTGCACCAGCGCAAAATCAAACCTGTTTTCCCAGAGCCTCACAGGATGCCTTCATTTTAATAGTAATGAAGACCATCTGGCTGAACAGGCCATGGCAGCAGATGACTGCCATATGCCAACTGCAGGCAGAAGCAGACTACAAATGTAACAAAGTTCATGCTTCAACAAGAGTACTTGGATGTGGAAAAGATTAGGGAGAAACAAATATAGCAGTACAAATAAAACCGTGAGAAGTGATGTCAAGGAAATACCAGAAAATATATCTAAAAGGCAAAAAGAAAACCTTTCCAATCTAATATTCAACATCTGAACACGGTCATTGGTGGAAACTACTAAAGGCCAGGGAAACAGGATCCATCAGCACCTACTTTGTATCGATTATGAGCATTAATGGTGTGAACAGGTGGACTTGTGCTATAGATCCGTTTGCCTCAAATTAACATACATGATCAGGCTGTCCGAGTTTTGCTGTGAGGCTAAGGCCAGTGGAAATCTTCGTTGAGCTGTATTTGGGCCCTTGTGAATTGGGTGTTCTATACAGCTTACACAATTTAAAGAGCCGCAGTCCTTCAATTTTTAGATGCTTTCATGTGAAACGTCATGAGATAACCTGACTAAGGCACTAACCACCACTGAAGACCCATATCTGTAATTAGAGAATACTTGGTGTAATTTAGCCATAGGCAAAGACTGGAACCAAATGTATTTCCAACACAAAGGATATTTAGATGCTGGTAGTGATCATTTAGCAAGAAATTGATGGGATTTTCGTCACTTTAATAATTTTTTTTTGCCTTGCAGTTGTGACAAGAAATCTTGCAGGTGGCGATGAAGGGTAGGCAGCATGTAAATTGAGCAGCTTTAAAAATCAACACAGCTGTGATAGAAGCTTTAGACTACCTCTGAACATTTTCAGTTTGCATTGATAACATTTTAATTGATAATTACAAAATTGATACACATTCTTGTTCAAGCTGGCTAGAGCAACAAGGTGTTAAAATCTACAGTGCTAATACAGAGAAACCACCATGGATTTTCTGCAGGTGTTGGTAAAAATCGTCTTTTCATTTTCCACAGAATGTACACAATGTCGCTGCTGGCTGGTGTCACAAGACCAATATTGGCCTCAAAAGAGGCACCTGTGAAGGCAAAATGTGTTTGACAGAAAAAAAATACAAGATATTTATTGATGTAATGGTAGCAGCTCCCACCTGAAGCATTAACCTTTGTTCAGATCCTGTATGTTCAACAGTGACTTTTCCACGTGTAGTGTGTTTGTGCAAGATTGCTGTTCTTTGGCTACTTTGCCTGATGCAAAGTATTTTAAATGCTGCAAAGCTTGAATCTACATTTAACTACAATGTTGTTAGTGTTTATGTCCTTGAGCTACAGATCTTAAGTTCTACCCAGATAAAGGGGTGAAAGTGGAACATAAATGTAATTTCCCACACCACAATCATTATCAGAGTGTGCAAAGTAAAAGCAGAGACTTTCCTGTTGGCTCCATTGCGATTGGATTTCATTGTGCATTTAGTCAGATACATCCCTGGAAGTTTCCTATTTTGACTGGTGCAGCAGTGATAAGGACAGTACAGTTAGTGTTCCTGGGCTAAGGAAGGGAAAAACAGTCAGGGCTTCCACTCCTCATAAATATTCATTGACATCCTGCCCACAAACAGCTTACATGTAGCTGAGGCCAGAAGCAACTTTAACTGTGATGCTTGCACCTGCCAACTCTTACTGTTTTGGTTCTCTCTGGGTGACTGCTGAGGAGCTGTTGGGATGAATATTCCAATGTAGAGGTTTGGAATAGAAAATCAGGAACATAGACATGGAGGTCACGTAATATCTGGGTTCAGAAACATCATTGGAATGCTGTTTTTCTGAAGGTGAATGTGAAGGTCACTCTGGGTCTGGAGTCTTGGCCCATGCGTCTTTTTGAGCATGGTGCGGTTTCCCAATTACCTACTGTTTTAATTTCAGGTCTTCTGGAGTATTTTTTTAAACTTTTGGTCCTAATAAAGGTTTCTCCCATGCCTTGAAAACTGCTTCAGGTTTTGATTTGCATGGTTTGAAACAATAAGTGACATTTGCAAAATAAAAATGATTTTAACGACAGGTTGAATTATGATGAGGGCACAAGTTAAACAATTGGCTCATAAACCACAAGTACACTTGAAATGGTATTAGAACAGTATTCTTTTTTGACAATCAATGTAAAGCAGTCTGTCTAGCAGTGCTCAGGGGTCACAAGATAGTTGTAGTGAAGCCCCTGGTTTCTGTTGCCCTCTGATACCTGGTGTGAATGCTCTTATATACCACCAAGCAGTCTCCTGCTTTTCTAATACATAGTCACCGGCATGGTGGCTCAGTAGTTAGGCCTACTGCCTCACAGTACCAGGCACCCTGGTTCGAGTCCACCCTTGGGTGACTGTCTGTGTAGAGTTTGCACATTCTCTCTTTGTCTGCGTGGGTTTCCTCGCACAATCCAAAGATGTGCAGCTTAGTTGGATTGGACATGCTAAATGGCACACAGTGTCCAGGGATGTGCAGATAGATGGGTTAGCCATGGAAAATGCAGGGTTTCAGGAATAAGGGGTCTGAGTAGAATGTTCTTTGCAGAGTTGATGATGGGTTGAATGGCCTGTTTCCACACTGTAGGGATCCTATGATTCAGTTTACTTATAATGTAATTCAGCCCCTTTGTGCTTCCAAGTCCCTGCCTTTATCTTTTTATGTTTATTGGTATTTAGGGGCTTCCTTATCTTTTCAGTTTTCATTTCTGATGAATGACACTTGAACCGTTGACCCGCTGGTTCCCTTCTTCACACATTTTAACTGGGCTGCTGCATTTCCCTTCCACTGCAGTTTTTATTTCTTTTTAATATTTTGTTTTTCTCTGAGTGGTGCACAGCTAAACCAAACCAACAAAATCCTTCTGTAAACTTGTAGCATGTTTTTTGTGCCTGCCAGTTCCCCAAAGCAGTCTGATCACTTGATTCACCTTTATGTTATAGTGACCGTTTCATAGTTTACTTTAGGTAACGATAAAGGAACAAACTCTTCCATTATAAAATTAAAAATCCTGTAAGTACAGAATAACACTGCCTTTGGTGCCTTAATTGATCAATTGTTTAATGATATGAGAGAGAGCAAATTTAATTCATTTTAACCTCAGCAGGTTCCATGTGCTGTGTCTACAGAGTTCATTTATATAAGATTTCACCTCTGGCAGTACCAGGTCAGTTAAACTTGGGGATTACTTAAGCCCAATTTTCTTCTGTCGGTTGTGTCACATACGATATTATACAACTATAAAGCAGCTTCCTTACCTAAATGTTCTACCGTCAGTGCACGCACAGTGGCTGGCACTGAAACAGAAAGGGTCCCATGGGAGATGGATGAATAAAGGATCAGTGCACAATGGACCATCCAATCCCCAGACAGATTCATGACATAAAAGATAGGCGAGTGAATCTGGTGCTAGTTTGGTGATGCCAAGAAATTTATTTTTCACGTTAGTTGATTTTCTTCAATTGCAAATAGGAAGTAAAGACTATAAGAAGTGAAATTAGTTAGTGGGGCATTTGGACAGGACATGATATAACCACAGTTCACATTTTAAAATTATATATTCTGTTCTAATCTTTTAAATATATGACATGTATTTTTAATTTTTTTATTGTTAGTTGAAGCGCTGTCAATGTGGGAAACAGAATAAAATTTCTCTGTATTTCTCAATAGGCAGAGTAACAGCGAGATGCAAAGTTCAGGTGGACAGCCTTACTCCAGGTAGTACAGGAGAGATCATCTTATAAATACGGACATAGGAGGAATGTATTATTGGCAAAAAAATTATGAAAAGTGTGACAAAAACTTTATATTAGAGCACCTCCCCCCAATTAATGTACTGACCAGTCTAGGAATGCCTTTATTGTACACTCAGGAAGTACAAAGCTCATAAAATGTCTGCAAGAAGTTATTTTCTGCTGAGAGACAGGGAGTAGTCACCCCCTTGTTAGCTATTCCTGTTACATTTCCCTGTTCAAACTTTCCTTGGTACTTTACAGGTATAATAAGGGTCCCACCCAGGACTTTGCCAAAGAACATTGAATTTACATCTGCAGTCTTTTTTTTGTCTGTTGTAGTCTTCTTTAAACAAAAACACATCCCAGAATTCAAAATTAACACTGTTCACAGTACTTTGTCGTTCTGATCCATTGTCATGACAATGCTCCATAAATTCACGGTGCCACTCCTCACTGCAGATGCTTGTTTCAATAATAGAAAACAGCCCGATATTTTAAGGAGGCTATCATTAGAAATTACCAGATCTTGATTTCTGTTCTAACAGCTTGTATCTCTCTGTATCTGTGTGTAAAAGTGAGAAGCACTGCTCTATATAGCCAGTAAAGTGAATGAATCAAAAACCCAACGTGATCTAGTGCTGTGAAATAAAATTATTACGTTGAATGTCATATTATGCTTGTATAATATAATTGTTTGAACAATTTCTGCCACATGTCCAAAATTGTGAAGTCAGCCCATCTTTAAGAACATAGTAGGGGTGTGATGATATTCATATGATGCACTGTTGCACAGTGATGCTGCAGTTCAACATTCTTCCAACACACCTGGAAAGTATGTCTTATTTTCCATAGATTAAGCTTTACAATATCAATGATAGTTTATTTTTACAGTTGACCCAGGCAACTGAAGCATTTCTTACCTCATTAAATCTGCTCTGTCATGAAAAAAAACTTCCTATTCAGATTGCTAGTTATTAACTTTAGTCAATTTCAATAAATGGACAAGCAAATTTGCCATATTGAATTACCTAGACTATGCTGCATTCTATTAAGTTTATTATTTTTTGTAAAGTCTGCTATTGATCAGAAATATTGGATTCCAGCAGATTTTAAGTAGTAGAATGGAGGATTTTATGGTGCAAGTAGAGACCATGAATTAAAAGTCAGCTCTCTGAAAGAGGTATCAATTTTTCGCACTCCTCTTTTCCTTTCAAAGTTTTTGAAAATTATATTGGGTTATTATGGGCTCTAATAGATGTGTCATGCACTTATATTGCTATCAATTTAAGCTAGTGCATCCAGTAACAAAACAATTTACTGCATTGAAAATGGTTTCCAACCTTTTGCTGCAGGTTTCGTCTGGATGTCCTCCTGACTGACTCATTGACCAGTTAAAATTGTTTTTCACTATTTCCCTTATCCAGGATTCTCATCACTTTGGACATCCTCTCAGATCTGAGTGTTAATGCAGAGTCCCACTTTCTTTAGTCTTCCCTTATGACCTGCATTTTGAGTATGATCTGAATGGATTGCTTCTGCAACTCTCCAATTGTGTTTCCAATTATCCCTTAAAGGAGACTGCCCAAAACCAGATAGAATATTCTAATTGCTGCATTTTAGCGATAGGATCTTTGGACTATATTTTAAATAAGTTTCACACAGAGCACTTCGATCAATAGCACAATAGCATGTTTCATCCAATCTAATGTCAGGGTGTATTTTATGAAGCAGAGGTAGAAAACTCTCAGGGTGTCGGCCAAAGGCAGAATTCAAGAGCCGTTATGAGCCTTCTGAAGGCTGGGTGTAATGACCAGAAACCAGGTGAAGTTCTCCAAATTATTCCGGTTTCTGGTAGAATGTGTCAAATTGTCAAGTTTCTGGACAAGGATGGATGAATTGGCTCCACCTTTTTTTTAGTCACTTGCTGCCTTGTTTGGTCACAACAAGGAAATTTGACAAAGAATCCCCTCACTTGTGTATATCTTTCTCCCAGAACACATGAATTTCTTTTAAAAGGAACCAAATTAACCAGGCTGTCTTGAGTTAACAAAGGGTAAGTTCACTAAACGTGAGAACATATAATAATGCAATACATATACACAAAGATTAAGAATAAGAAGTGAGTTTAGGAAAAAACATAATAGAAGTTAAAATAAACATGCATCAACTTGATGGGTAATTTTGGAGGATTAGAAAAGTGACAGATAAACAGTTGATTTTGGGATTCTTGGCATTTCCATGTTAATTTTACATGGTTGGCTGACAGCACTCGGAATAGGAGAACTCTTATTTTGTCCTGTTTTCTGTTGATTGGCTTGCTGACCAACTAGCTTCTAGCACTGGAAAATAAAAAAAGTGGCAGAATCTTCGACCTGAAATGGACGGCTGACGAGTCGGGATTCTCCGACGGTGAAACTTCATGGCGTACTAGTGATCAAACCCAGCCTGGTGTACAGAAGCCCCTCAGCCCATTGGCACTCACAAACATCTCAGCTCACTTGTATACCTTCTTCTGCTAAAATACACAAAACAAGTTTGAATTGGCTTATAACCCTTGTTCTTATAAGGCACAGGTGAGAAAACATCTTCCACTTAGATTCCTGTCTTTTTTCTCATTGTGTTCACAGTCTGAGATAATTCTGAGGAGATTGCAGCTCAGTTTGTGGTTCATTTCCCCCCCCTTAAATCCACCCCCTTGACGATTCCTTTACACCTGATCAGGTGTGACATTCTAGGGTCTCTTTCCTCAGGCAGCCACTAAATTTACATTAGTGGCCATTTTTTGGCTGTGTGTTCTTTTAACACATGTTGTAATTAAAAGTTTAATATGTTTGTAAGTACTTTCGGAAATATTCTGTCATTGTGACAACAGAATGGGATACAATGAATGAAAAGCCAGTCTCCCATGACAGGGCCACAAGAACAGAGAATAGGTAGTGATAAATCAGATGAAGAGAAGAGGCACACTAGAGGATAGAATTGAAGAATCTTTCCCAGGTAGAGTAAACCAAGACCGCAGAGGGACTTAAGGCAGAGGTCTTGAAAATGATAGTGTAAAAAAGAAAACTCAGTTATTACCCCTCCAGTGGTTCAGCATTTTGCCTTACTTCCCAGCAATAGTGTTTTACTGAGAGAAAGCTGTTTGCATAAAAACCATGCAAAATTATTACATTGTATATTCAGCTGAATTTTTAGGTCAGACTTTCTACTTGAGATAAACACACCAGTATTTATTACATAAATATAACTGTACATGCTTGTCAAACCTATCACAAAATTAGCTAGGAAGAGAATTATTGAAAATTAAACACAGACCAGTTAGTTTTTATGTTTGAATTTTGGCACTAGAGTTAGAAAATCCAAATTCTGGGAAATTTCAATTCCTAAAAACATTTTGATTATATGTTCATCACTATTGCCTCAGTTATATCGTGTCAAACTGCGCACTATTAATCATTTTGCAAATATTGAAAATGCAGCTCTGTCAATGCTTCTTATTTGCACAGCTCATCCCAGAAGGAATAGCCAGTAAAACAGGTGAATGAGACATACTGATCTGACTTGTTTATTATACTTCAAAATGGAGGTCCACTATGGACAGAGCATTCGTTTCCAAATATTACTGGTTTTGTATTGTTTCTTCTCCCTCTGCTTTAAGGGGTGGTGTGCAGCACATCCTTACATATGGGAGACTTGCTTAGAATCTCTACAGTGTGGAAACAGGCCATCTAGCTCATCCAATCCATACCAACCCTCTGAAGGTCATCACACTCAGAGCCACCTGTACCCCCAGCCCTGCATTTCCCCATGGCTAATCCACCTAGCCTGCACATCCCTAGATACTATGGGCAATTTAGCATGGCCAACCCACCTAACCTGCACATCTTTGGATTGTGGGGGGAAACCGGAGCACCCAGAGGAAACTCACGCAGTCACGGGGAGAATATGCCAATGCCACACAGACAGTCGCCCGAGGGTGGGATTGAGCCTGGGTCCCTGGTGCGGTGATGCAGCAGTGCTAACCACTGAACCACCATTTGCGTGATAGTCTCTGAACCTGAGTAGGTCATTTGGATGTTGAGATAAGTACAAGGAACTGCCAGGTGTTTATTGTCCTTGGCAGTGTGTAGCCCGCTGCTTGAGTTTATTTTTAACGTTAAAAAGTTGGTGATGCAGCAGGTGCACAGCTTTCTCAAGGTGGAAACATCAAACCATTCCATTTAATGTTATAAATGATGCATAAAGGTTCAAGATGGCCTGACCACGAACATACAGCTCTGCTGGGACATCATGTGTGAAGGCATCATAGAAATATTTCAGAAGAAAGAAGAGCCACCAGAGTCCACTCTGGTCAAATCTACCTCAGCTGTGTGCAACCTACCAGTCTCTGAAGACCTGAAGCAGATAATATATCAAATAGCACAGCTGAAAGCAAAAACTACTCACGTGTTGAATGGATGACAGTCTCTTCTAGACATGTTAAATCATCTAAAGGGAATACACAGCTTGCAGTCGACACTATTCATGGCACAAGGTAGCTGCTTCAAAGTTGCGGTGTGATGCTGAATGCTGGTGGTATCTAGCCCAGGAGATCTGATGTTTTCTCGTGTAAATTCAACTAACTGGCAACGGAGACTTAACATGTAAAAATGACCAGTTTCTCATGTTTGACATATGATTTTTTTTAAAAAATTGACATTCATTTTACATCCAGTTTACTTTGTCACAAATTCCTTCTTCAAAGTCAATGTTGCTACTTACCTCCTGGATAGCATCCTCTCCACCTCTCTGTATCCCTAAAGACTTGCGATGTTACACCAGGAATTCTGGATGTTGTGAAGAGCATGGTCTCACTGAAAACAGAACAACCATTAAAGCTTCAACAGAGGAAAAGGGAAAAGGTCATCATGAAATATAACATAGGCAATTTTCAATTTGTGCGGATGTAAGTTTCCATTTCAGACTGTCCCACTTAGCCACTGTGACTGGCATTTTGTTTAAACTTTAACATTAAAATCCGAACTCAGTAAATAATGAGAAATGAGTGCACTTCACCTTTTTAATGGAGAAAGGGTTAACCTTATGAGGGCCTCTCTCTTGTTGTAAAAATCCAACCAAGCATGCTTTCCCACAGAAAAAAAAACCATAAGGGAAGAATTTATGTTCTCAGAAATGAGACTTTTATATTTCCACCTGCATGTTATAGCACTAATAAACCTGTTATCAACTCACAAATATGATGGCAAACAGGTGACTTTAAGACCTGATAAATCAGCAACAAAGATTAACAGCCTTTTCAGGGAAGCTGCTGGAGTTCACTGTTAAAATGCACCTCTGGCATTTACCTTGGTAATACATTGAACTACTTCAGGCAAATTGTTGCAGCAGCTGTTCCAGGTTACAGGCAAGTCTAATAACATCGGTGTGAATGGGGGCAAAGCAATGTCCCAAGTGAGACATCCAGTTGGCTGGAGTTTAGCTTACTCCCCCCAGCAAGAGATGAGGTGGGCAACGATAAGGTGCAGGAAGTTTTAACGCTGGTGTATACCCTTAGCGTATTAATAGACTTTTTTTTAACTTGCATTTGTTAAAACAACTGCTAGAGAAAAAGTACAACTGTGATTCATAGTTCGGCGACTGATTGACAAAGTCCTGTGTGAAGCCAATAGAATGTCACACCTGTAAAAAGTCAGGAAGAAACTTAAGAAGAGGTAATGAAGGGGCTGACTATCCCCCCCTACAGCAGAAAGTCATTTCTTGCAGACATGTTTTGTTTTAACCTTCAGGAATGCACTAAAAGTAAGGTTAAAAAACTGAGTGCAACACTAGTTTGTGTGCATTATTAGCTGAATGTCATAGGGTGTGTGGACTAGAGTGTTGGGTGGGCCATAGCTTTGGGAACAGCCACTGTTAAGCAATCTTGCACAAGTGGGGTGGGTGTAATTACCCAAGTAGGTACAGTGGATTCAGCAGTGAATGTCCTTGCCTGTGTTTAGCTGCCAAATCCCCCGACCATGAATAATGAACTTTAAAATGTCGAGTAGTAATGAGGTTTGCAATTCCATTACAATATTTACAGTGTCAACAAACTCCTTGGGGCAGTTTGCCATCCAGCCATCTTCCCACCTCTGTTAAAACTGGAGAAGGTACTGTGAAGGCAAATTTCCATCATGATTCTCATCACTAAAACTTCAGCCTTTCACTTGTCCTTAATCTGATACTTTTTGAAGCGAAAGCTCCCTCAGTTAATTGTACAATCACAAACGGGTTTTCACATGCAAAGTTGAAAGTGTCATCAGTTCCCTAAGTAATCGAATAAGCATACCGAGTAACATATCAATATCCATTTGGTATTAATACTTTGAAGAGATCAGAAATGGTTGCTAAAAGAGATTCTAATGTTTAATCCTCAGATAGCAACAATCCCTTAAATTCACAAATGAGGGTGTCACACTGATAGCTGCTGAATCCTAAAATCTTTCCTGATAGCATGGCTTGTGAATATCAAAACTGTGAATGGTAGGATTATGGGCTACATTTATGTGAGAGTCATGGGGTTGGAAATCAGGTGGATTACACCCCTGTGCGAATTTAAATGTATGGCAGGACTAGATAGGGTAGATACAGGGAGGATGTTCCCGATGGTGGGTGTGTCCAGAACCAGGGGTCACAGTATGAGGATTCGGGGTAGACTGTTTAGGATGGAGACGAGGAGACATTTCTTCACCCAAAGGGTGGTCAGCATGTGGAATTCATTACCCCAGGAAGTAGCTGATGCCAAAGCATTGAATGTATTCAAGAGGCAACTAGATATAGCACTTGGGGCAAATTGGATCAAAGGTTATGGGGAGAAAGCAGGATTAGGCTATTGAGTTGGATGATCAGCCATGATCGTGAAGAATGGCGGAGCAGGCTCGAAGGGCCGAATGGCCTCCTCCTACTCCTATCTTCTATGTTTCTATGTTTGAGTGACAATTTGATGTCAGCAAGTGGGTGGCCATGTAAATCAGTGCTCACCTGCCATTTTGAAATGAGCAGTTGCCCAGTGATTCAGCTTGTTAAAGAGCCAATCATACAGAACTTTCCATTTCATGCTGCATTTGTTCGCAGGGGAGATGGGAAAGCTTTTGGGAGTGCTTACTGGTTGCTATCATGAGTTGGCACAAGAATGGAGGAAAAGGTCTGCTTTTGGGACCATGGCCACACAGAGCAGTAGATTTTGTTGCTGAAGGTGACAGTGCCTTGGACTTCATTTTTTTAGCTTTTTCAAGCCTGTCATAAGAAAAAGAGATTGAGATATCAGGGGGCCTTTAGGTTTATAGCTGTGCCCAACTTACTGATAATGGCCTAACCCCTCTGTCACATGATTTCCTGGCCTGAGCTCCTGATTGGGTGCAAGCCCTGCTTTGGCACTACTGGTTCCTTGCTTTCCCAGCAGCTAATTTGCGACCCAATGCTTGATTTGCTGAACTAAGGCAAAGTGGCTGGGGGCAGTGGGGAGAGAACTCCAGTTTCCTTTCTGTCTTCCTGATTCTACTGAAAAAAATATTTCACCCAGTCCCATGGTTGTCAGTTGATTACATCATTTTAATGAAAGCAAGATTTCAAAAGTAGCACATTTTTACATAAACTTGAAATTTCCTTTTGAAGGAATTTACCTCGTACCCATGTAAACAAATAAGAAAATGTATGGGCTTCCTGCCCTGGTGAGACTCTTTTTTTCCGAGTCCTGCACCAGCAATCCAATTTAGCAGGAATCTAGGTGTAATACGAACTGTGAACTCACTATAATTATAATCCAACCAAACTCATTTTGTAGATGGGGCTTGCAGTCAGCAGAGAAGGAGCTATTGAACTCGAATGCACCATTGAGGTTGATATTTCAGCACAGCACCTTCAGAGTGCTGCATTGTTAGAGGTGTTCCCTTATGAATTAAATTTTAAACTGAGGGCCTGGTAAAGGTCACTTAGCATGACAGGGAGAAAAGCAGAATTTTGAGCTTGCCTTGATCACAAATACGTTAAAAGTTCATTTGTATTATTTCTGTTTATGGAATCTTGTTTTCCTGTAAGTGTAAACATGGTAATTACTGTAGCTCACGAGTAATTGTTGATTCTGAGATGCAGCACAGTATACAAGGATCCTTAAACTTTTATTAATTTGAAGGACACGAGCTGAAATAAAATAGAAACACCATTCTGATTAGGATATCTGTTCTTGCTCACTCCTTGCTGGTCAAAATCCTGGAGATCCCTAACTGATGCCTACAATGGCCTATAATGCTTAATTTAGAACTGTCTCCTTTTTTAAACAGGGTTCCAATTTTTGTGATGCTCTTGTGTGCTGGCATCACTCCAATATGAGGAGGATTGGAAGCCTGAGGCCATGGACTCTGCAACATGCATTCCTATTTTCTTCAGAAACGGAGCACATGTTCTGATCCAAGGTGCGTTTCTAATTTCAGCCCTGTCAATTCGTCCCACAAGCTCTCTTCAATCTTTATTTCCCAATTTAATTTCTGTAGTGTGCTATCTCCCACTTACTCTGCCAATACCAATCTCTTCTATAGTAAGTCAGACACAAAGTACTAATTTAGCCCACCTCTTCCTGCAACAAGGAGACCTTTTTGGTCTATAACCAGCTCCTCACTTACGTCGACAACATGTTAATTATTTATTTATTTGTTAGATGGAATTTATGTTGACTGCTAATCTAGCCTCTTACATTCTCCATTCCACCCATTTCTTTCTTTTACTGCTTCCTTGTTTTGGATTCAGCTTGGTCTTTTCTCCTGAATTATGATCACAAACCTCCTTTTTCTGTTTCATTTTAAGTTCGCCAGGGAGCTAAGCATTGGGCTGTAAGAGTGGAGTGTGGCAAGGGATCAGAACTGGGTCTGCACCTTTTGAGTCGGTTCCTTCTGCCTCAGAGCTGACTCAGTGCCTGAGGAATCTGAAACTCTCACTCCCATCCCATTTCCACAGCCACACATTAATCTACATTATCTTATTGATCAATACTTGCTAGCACATGGCACAGTCAAGTAATCTAGAGAATACTACCTTTGAGGTCCTGGTCTTTAACTTCCTCCCTAGCTCCTGAAATGCTGATGTGGGAATTTTTCCTTCCTTAATTGTTGGTTCCAACATAGACCACAACTTTGGCTTGTTCCTCTCCTGCTACAGATTCTTTGACATGTGGACTGTGATATTCTTTATCTTGCAACCAAGGAGATCCAATGACACCCAGCGAGCTATAAATTAACGAATGCACCAATGTTTGCTGTTTTATGTTAAGCTGCTTCATTGTGATACCCAAGGTTAAATGTTAGATTTAAATTTCTGAAGCTTTATTATGAGGTGAGAGGTCACTGGTTATGACAAAAAGATGACTCAGCAAAACTTTAAATGCTTCAATCTGGGAAATGCATCTTCCACGTACATTTTATCATACATTGATCTGTGGCCATGATAGCAAGCATCATTATAAATCCCTTTCAAGGTAACCTATTTGAGCAAACAAAAATACAAACATGCTCATTAAAAAATAGGATGATAAAATTCTTATTCAAATATCTTTCAATGTGAACTATGTCATTGGCAAGTGAATGTTGTACTTTGTTGGAAGGTTTTAGAGATTGGAGTAGCAAAAGCATTTTGACAGTAACTTTAGGTTTTAACTTGTCAGAAATTTCCTGCATAATGTTATCAAGAAATTGCATATTCACATCTCGTTCAGCACCATCTGCATTTTCACTGTGGCTTCAGTGTGCAATGATTTATTTTCCACAAAGTAGAGAGCTAGCTTTAAGTTGGAATCATTACCTCACATTTCAGTTATTCATGGACCAATATTCATATTTAAAAGCTGAACTGCTCTGAGAATGCATTACAAACCAATAAGGTTATTAATATACTAGAATGCTTCAGCAGCTAATCATGCAGCCGATTTTTTTAACATTACACATTGGGCGACAACATATTTTAATTTTGTAAACATTGCTCTTAAATGCTGTATTATAATATGCTATGATTACAGGTACTGTCCTGAGCAAAAGTTTAGTTTGGTCACTTCACTAGACAATGAAAATAAGTATTATCTCTAAATCTGTTTAATCTGTGACTAACTCAGGGCCCCACGGGCTGTATACTCCTAACAATACCCTAACATTGTTATTGTGGGCACCTAAATGGCACAGTAACTAAATTTAGCTCCTGATGTCATTAGGAGCTATAAAGATCTCATGTGCAATGACGTCAGACATTAGGTGGGAGTTGACACAACTAGTGTCTGGGTTATAGAGGGAAGGCAGAAACAAACTGACTAGGAGTCTTAACTCCTAATTGTTCTTGTGATTCCAGCTTGAAGTGACCGTGGAGAAATTACGATAGTGTGAAACAGGTGAGAATAGGTGAGATTTTCCAGGCCCTGCTTTCGTGAGGAGAGCGCTGGCACGTGAATGTAATCGGAGAAGAGGCAAGCAGTTAGATTTTTGTTGTCAAGATATACTTCAGCAATTAACGCCTCCACATTCAGATACCGCATTAAGTTATGTCGCCAGCAGGAGGTGGGAATTCTATCTCATTAATGCCACAGCTTGCCAGAATTATCTGTGCATTCCCAATTAATTTCTACCCAACCGAGAAACTCTCCCTTTCAGAAACCCAACACCAAAATGCAGGAGTGTATCTGGTGAGCTACTTCATCTACCTTGTGGGAACTACTTGTTTCTTTCTCCTTAAAGTGATGCAGCTTTAGATGATGCTGATTGTCACATGCACTGTTATGTTTCCAAGTACAGTCGACATGTTCAATGAACACAGGCAGCCTGTCCGCACGGGCCATTTCCAAATCCAACTGGCACAGGACTAAAAGGGGTGGCTTATAGCTCAAAGGCCAGCATTAAAATACAAGGGCTACAGGGGAAGCTTGTGGTTGAATGTCAGGCTTTAGCACACACTGCAATAGCTGCTTATGGCTGAACTGCATGGAGCCACAGAAGCAATTGGGGGACAATGATAAGTTGGGGAAGAATGTGCTGTGTAAAAACCGAAAGAACTGCGAATGCCGTGAATCAGGAACAAAAACAAAGTTGCTGGAAAAGCTCAGCAGGTCTGGCAGCATCTGTGAAGGAAAAAACAGAGTTAACGTTTCAGGTCCGGTGACCCCTCCCAGAACTGTGCTGTGGGTGGTCGGGGGAAGGGCTCTGGTGTATCTGGGTGTTGTTGACCTGCAGTCAGTCCATTTGCTGAATGTCTTTCAAAGGTGTTGTCCATCCTGAGACCAACTCATGTCTGGAGCTTAGGGTGGAAGGCTGGTGAAACAGAAGGAAGGGTCTCAGGAATAACGGGGGGAACAGTTGAATGTTGTAGGTGGGAATTTGGAAGATCAGGTCAGGGGATATTAAGTCTTATTGGGGGCGGGTGCAGATGGCTTTAATCGGGGATGGGGTAATAAAGCTCAGCAGGAGGTGTGTGCCCTCAGTACTGAATCATTCTGAGGGAAAATTAAGGAGGAACCTCAACAGTGACAACAATTGTAAGGAATGATGGATGAAGGATCACAAGGGCAACAGGGGTGGCAAACTGGCGAGGATAGGACAGAATGGGTTTGGGGTGGTAATTGTTACTCAAACAGCCCAATGAATCTCAACTGAAAAGGTATCAAACTAACTGTGCAACATTCTTTTGAAACGGAAGTGGCTGTGGCCAACTGGTGGACTTCCATTGACATATTTTGGTGAACTCGCGCCCCACCCCCCCCACTATTAAACAGGTGCCCAATGGATACACATTCAAAATCAGCTGCCATCAATGTTTACATTGCCACCTTATCAGTCAGGACACACTGGGGAGCTTGTGATGCAGGTGTAGTGTCCCCTCCTTTGGACCAGAAGATCTGGGTTCAAGTCCTAGCTGCCTAGAGTTGTGTCATAATATTTCGTGAACAGGCTGTTTAAAGTATATACTGATGGTGCTCAAGTCATAAGTTTCCAGCAAGATCTCTTGAAGTGATGGATCCAAAGTACAATTATGTCTGATTTTCACCTCATGAACTCTCAGGAATGCATTAAGGGAGGCCTAACCATTATCGATGCTGCCCTGCGAGACAGGCATTGCATGTTCTGGCAGCCCTGGCTATGAAGACATTGGCAGGTATCCTCACCTTGACAGTGATAATGAATGCTCATGTCTGGAAAGTTGGGGTGCAGGTCTGTGTAAATACAGAGTGGAGCTGGAGGAAAACAGCAGGTCAGGCAGCATCAGAGGAGCAGGAGAGTCGGCGTTTCAGGCCTAGACCCTTCATCAGGATGTCATGAGGCCTGATGAAGGGCCTAGACATGAAACATCAGCTTTCCTGCTCCTCTGATGCTGCCTGGCCTGTTGTGTTCCTCCTGCTCCACACTGTGTTATCTCTGACTCCAGCATCTGAAGTTCTTGCTATCTCTGAGTGCAGGTCTGTGTGTACCTCCAGTAGGCACTGAACTGTCAACTGGACATGCACTTCCATGAAGTGAGCTGAGTTGTTGTATGTGAAAACCACCACAGCAGAAAGAGGATGGATAGACCCCTCCATCCTTTACTCCAGTCTATTGAATGTCTGCAGCTACACTGCCCGATATTCCCCTATTTCTCTCAGCAGGGTGACTATCTCAGTTATAGCTGAGGACAGAGTCCTGTCTTCTGCATGGGGCTCAGCAAGTGCCCTGTCTGTGGCCATCCTCCGAGTGTCAGACTGCAAGCATTTCTTCCTCCAATGGCTGCAGATACCAGTCAGTGATGTTCTCACCAGATTGTGTCTCTCTCCAGCTACAGTAAGGACTGAGCTGACAGTTCCTGGATGATGCTAGTTGAGAATGCAGGTGAATACCTTGGTATGTATCCTCTAAATGTTCATGGGTTTCATCCTCAAAGGGGCTCGTGCTGAAAGCCTTTGGGCCGCTTGTGTTCTACTGTCTACAGAATGCTCATAGAGAAGAGATACCATGAGTTGGTGAAGAAACACAAACTCTTATGTAGAGGAACATGGGAGAATGACTGCACTTCTGCAAAGAGCAGACAACAATGTTCATCACTGGCTTCTGCCATTCCTTCTTTCCATTGGCACGGAACTGATGTTGTTCCTTACCTGCTATCATCTTCAAAGGTGCTGAGGAAGTCGAGATCAGGAAGTCCTCTGCCAGTCTGGGATCTCTCTGGCAGCACAAGGTAGATGTGAGCCCTCCATTGCACCTCATGTATGTGTTGGTGAGATGGGATTACTCATTTGGCATGGCTGCGCAGGGGTAGAATTGGACCAAGATAGATCTATGACTGTGAGGGTGCAGGGAGAGGAGAGTATCACCTTGGAGCTCAGGAGATCACTGCTGTGGCTCCCGTTTCATTTCTACTTGCTTGGGGTCTGGTAGGAGGGCTTCCTTCACCCGTCAAGAAGACCACCTTCTTGGCCTAGATGGCTCATCGCAAAGTTTATCCTGAGATACCCATTCAGCGGTGAATTATATTCTGGCGCGGTGAATTATATTCTGGCCCACTGATGTGTATCTGATGCAGCCCTATGAATACCAGCAGCAACAAGAATCAGGAATTTTAGAGGTCATTGAAAGGCTTCAAAGAGTTTCCAACAGATGAGGCCATTTGAGTCTTTACTGCCTGGTCATGACTAAGGGGAATCAGAAAGGCAATGGCTCTGACAATCTCCAGATGGCCAGTCAGCCTCTGAGGCAGTAAAGTTCGATCCGTTATAATATCCTCTGTATTTCACACCAAAGACCAAGTTATATTCAAATTGTAACTTTAATGAAATAATTTTAATTGCTAAGATAAAAAAGAACTACTGAAACACAAAGGTCAGTACAATACATTTACTTGAAGAAACTGACTAAGTTCGTGAACTCCCCATGTTAGGAATTTTAAATATTTTTAATTAACACAATATCCAAACAGTATTTTAGGAGCTTAAGTTATTTTAGTCAATAAATATACAGCTACATGGGAGTTTTTGCCTTGCAGCATTAACGTTTTATTTTCAACTCTGCTGGAAGGCACATTGAAGACAGAGAAAAATAATTGTATTCTTTGCTATACATCGTTACCACAGCTAAAACCACAGACATGAATGACATTTATGGAACATAACAGGATATCAAGGAAATAACAGTATGTGGTTTTTAAAGGGTTCTAACTGTAAATAGCCAGTTTGACACAATACCACTAATGCTATTCACACACCTGCCAATGAATGTAGCTTATCTGCCAGTCGTATTTATATTATAGGTCATGTTAAATCAATTTTTATCTCTTCCCAGTTTTAAGGTTTCCTCTTAAAATTATTTTTTATTCTCTCTGCCACTTCCCTCCCTGGTCTTCTTAAACATTAAATCCTTGTTAGGTCTAGTTGTAGGGACGCTTGTTCCCATTCAGCCTTTAGACAAGTGATCTAATTAATGTATGTGTCTTCACAGTGAATGTCACGGACTATTTAAAGGTAAAAGAACACCATAACTGAGATTGATTTTGTTCTGTCATCTATTCTTTGTACTTTTCCACTTCCAGGGAAAGCTAATTCCTTCTATGATAAGGTCAGAATAGGAATGTTCACTGACATTTGGACAATGTTCAGCACCATTCACAACTCTTCGGAAAGTGAAGCAGTCTGTGTCCAAATGGAACAAGACCTCGACAATATCCAGACTTGGTCTGACAAATGACAAGTAACATTTGCACCACAAGAGTGCCAGGATTTGAACATCTCCAACAAGACAGCTCGTGTGTGCAGCTGTTGATGGTCCTGCAGTGTTTAATGTTATGAACTGTAATGTTATGCTAGTTTGCCAACTTCATGTTTGATCAAATTGAGTTATGTCGTTACAGATTCACATATGCATATCAGGTAAAAGATGCCCTTGTTTGTGGTGGTAAGTGGAAAGGGGTGACATTAGGTAGCAACAACTTATGATAGATAAGGTCAGGGGTTGAAGTGCCTTTTTTTGTGATGTGTTTGAAGGTTGAAAACACATTTAATTGAGCGGGAGATGGTGGGTGAGTAGTCTACGATCTTCCAACTTCCACTCCTTTTAAGTCTGGGTCAGGAAAGTTTGTGGTCAGTTTTCCCACCCAGACGGCTGCTGGTATTGATTCAGCTGAGAGCAGGCCTGTCACCATGTGACATGCATATGGGCTGTGTGTTGTCTCCTTGGAGTGGCGGTATCGATCGTTCTGATGTCTTCAGTTCCTATCAAGGGATGCGACATTGGGAAGAGGAGATCTACTGAGAGTCAGCACTCTGTCCTTGCTGCCAATCACCTACCATGTGAACCTCACTCCGTGGAACCATTCCCACCATCACCTACCTATGGCCTGGGTCACTCTTTGATCCTGTACGTCTGGTGGCTGTCCTTTTCATAGAAGCCAGTACTGTCTCTCTGTGGTGACACTGCTGTGGGCACAATGGTTTCTGACTGGCCAGCAGCTCCTGGTGGGCAGTGCTCGCAGACTCCTGATTCGCTTTATTCACTTAGCAGATGTGGGTGTCACTGACTGGCCAGCATTAATTGCTCATCCCTAGTTGCCCTTGAGAAGATGATGGTGAACTGCCTCCTTGAACCACTGTAGTCCATGATGGCCTAAAGGAGGAAATTCAAGGGTTTTAATCCAGCTACACTGAAGAAATGGCGTCATATTTCCAACCCAGGATGGTGAGTGGCTTGGAGGGAAACTTGCAGATGGTGGTATTCCTAAGTATCTGCTGCCCTTGTCCTTCTAAAAGGAAGTGTTCATGAGTTCGGAAGGTGTTGTCTGAGGATCTTTGACGAACTTCTGCAGTGCATCTTGTCAGTAGTACAAGATTTGCGGGTAGACCTTTTGGTGGCCTCTTAACTGTCTAATGCATTTGTGGTTTGATGGGCTTTCTGTAAAGGAATCAGTATTGGTCTCCTGCCGGTTCACCAGTTGGCAGGTGAAACTCCTTGTTTCCAAGACTCTGCCTTAGATTTCAGAAAATCTGTCCAATCGAATAATAGTGGTGACAATATTGTAGCTGTAAGTTTGTAATTTCATTTGTCCATATTTCCAAAACTACCTTGTGGGGTGGGGCCAGGAACATGATATAAATTCTATTGAGTTAATTTTTGTTCTTTCCCATTCAGAGGTGTTATTACACGCCTCTGAGAGGTTTTATTTAACTACCATACTTTTATTGATTTAATTAGCTATGGGGGAGTTTTTAAACTCCTGATTTGTCTGGGCCTTGAGAATACAAACGTGAATGGTAGTCTGAATCTTCAAATTCACTGATTGTTTTTTCAAAATGTGCAATGTAAGGGTGAAGTGTGATTTTGAATAGCAGCAAGTATCTGTGTACTGGTGATAAGCAGTCAATTCAACTGTGTCTACGAAGAATTTTTCCAGGGTGTACAATAGTTAGCATCACAACAATTTTGACTTAACACAATAACGTAATTGCTCTTTTGGCCAGTTTTGCATTTCAAGGGAGCAGCTGTGTTTACATTTCTATGGTATTCTTTGGGTGCTGGATGAGACCTTTGTACTGTTATGGGCGGTGGTGATATTTGTGCTGATTGCAGACACCTGATAAAGAAGCTAGTGCTATTTGTTGATGAAATTAAAATGAAGATGTAAAAGGCTTCTCAATATCATGGAAATAATGAGCTCTAGGTTGGAACCTTATTGGAAGAACTTATCCTATCACCAAAGCAAAGCTAATTGATGCAAGAATCTTTTGGCGGTTTCATACACTACTTCTGCCATTATGAGTATTAGCAATTTTATTGTGGCATTAAGATGGAGACAAGTGTTCTATATTGACTACTTGAGGGGTAATCTACTAAAGTGGATCATCAGTTCCTTGTACTTAATATTACTGAGATGAAGATCAGGCATGTCCCACAATTGGTGGTGAATTTCACCACTGGGTTCATGTCCATGTAATATCGAGATGGATGCATAACGGGCGATGCAATTTGTTACAATCACAACAGGATACCTCAAACCATAAGGGAGTAAGTTGGCTGCCCTTGATTATTCATCCACTCCTTCAGTTTGTCATAACATGGTTAATTTTGAAAAGATTCCTTCCCTTGTGGATATCTTCCTTCCAGAGCCAATTAAACTTATGTTTTAAAAGGAGACAGCTTAACTAGGCTTCCATGAATTAAGATTGTGTGAACTTGTGACTAATTAAACACAAGAAGAAATAGTAACACTCAAATGCACACATTAGAAATAAGAAACAAAATCAGAAATTGCTAAGAAAATACGGCAGGTCTGCAGCACGTGTGGAGAGAAAGCAAAGTTAACGTTTCATATCCAATGACCATCGTTCAGAACTCAGGAAATAAAAGGTGAGTCCAAAAACAATAAAAAAACCCAATAAGTCTCCGAATAAGTTGTAAACCTCACAGCATGCTCATCCACTAAGAATTCAGACCAATAACAGGCACAGATCAGGTTGAAAATTGGTTTCAACCCCTGTCCCTGTGTATTCTTGAATGGGGGAAACCATGAGCATGTCTCTTGCCCAAATTGCTGCCTTGTTTTTAACCACTCAGTTTACAATGTGAGATCCTCCCAATAGGTTACAAACTCAGTTGTTGTGCATTTTCTCCCTTTGAAGTGTCATTGACACTTCATCAGGTGTGAAGTTCCAGAGTCTCTCTCCAGGCAGTCACTGAATTTATATCTGCAATTAACCTTCACCATATGTCCTCTTTTTCTAAAAAAAAACAAAAAGCAATTAAAATGCAATTACTGATCCGGTGTAATGATCTGTGATAATGACAAAATGAAAACCGAACACGTCAGATTGAATTTTTGCACTTGTATTGAGAATGCAGAGTCAGCACATCTCCTAGATTTGCAAGCCAATTTGTGAGGGAATGTGTCAGAACTTGGAGCCTTTCCCATAGTTCGATGATGTGCCTTGGGAGCCAGGTTGGGTGACCACAGAATGAGTGCGCAGGCTCGCAGCTGTGGAAGCAGGCTGGCCAGATGTTTTGCCTTGGATTTCTGATATGGAGGTGCCGATGTTGGACTGGGGTGGACAAGATCAAAAATCACATGACACCAGTTTATAGTCCAACAGGTTTATTTGAAGACCCAAGCTTTCAGAGACTCACTTCTTCTTCAGCTGTCGGTGAGCGAGGTGGCATTAGACGCAGAATTTACAAGCAAAAGATCAAAGGGTCATAGAACTGATGTGAATGTGTTGAACAAACCTAAGATGGCTGTTAAATCTTTAATCAGTTAGAAAGGATTAGTATGCAAATTCCAGAATTTCTTTTGGTGCCCATGAGGACGGCCTCGACTGGGATCTTGGGTTCATGTCACACTACAGGTAACCCCACCACACTATACACTCTCACATACACACACACACACACACACACACACACACACACACAAACATGCACACACACATATACTCACACAATCACACAGACCCTCTCACAGGCCCTCTCTCATACACACATTCTCTCTCACTCACACGCATTCATACATAATGTCTCTCAAGCACGCATACACACACACACACGCACATATAAATCTATGGAGTGAATTTGCATTTGCAGATTTGTAATTGCAGATACATTCTATTTTGTTCAAAAAGCATAAAATTCGTAGACAGTCAATGTGGCAATTTAGAAATTCAGAAATACTTTGGAAATAAAACCAGTCTGTCTCCAAGTTGATACACAGCCAGATTCTAAACAAGGCCTCACACCTAAAATGCATTGTCTAACCTGAGGTGTCATCTCTGGTATACTGATAAAACCTTTAGTTATCTCAGGACAGTGACTTGAAAATTATACTGGGATTTGCATATTAATCCTTTCTCACTGATTAAAGATTTAGCAGTCATCTTAGGTTTGTCCAACACATTTGCATCAGTTCTATGGCCCTTTGATCTTTTGCTTATAAATTCTGTGTCTGATGCCACCTCTCTCACTGACACATGAAGAAGGAGCGAGACACAAAGCTTGTGTCTTCAAATAAACCTGTTGGACTATAACCTGGTGTCGTGTGATTTTTGACCTTGGGTTTCTGACACAGTGTTCCAGATTTAAAAAGAAAGAATAAAACATTCACCCCTCAATTTCCCTCCCATCACCATTAATGCCATTCCCAACATCACCACTACAGTTTGGTAGTCTCTTCATCACCCCGATTAATGTTTTTTGCCCTTTGTTATTTCTCAATTCTACCTGCATAGATTCTACTTTGTCTGAGCTAATATCTTTTCTCAATATTGTGTTTATATCCTCTTTAACCAATAATGCAATCCCACTGTCTTTTCCTTTTTGTCTGCCCTTCCTAAATACTGAATACCCTTGAATGTTCAGTTCCCTTCTCTGGTCATCCTGCACTTGAGTCTCCATAATTTCATCTGTATCATGCCAGTTTACATCTATTTGTTTGACCAATACATCCGTTTCATTTCGAGCACACCACACATTTAGGCACAGAGCTTTAAGACTTGTCTTTTTAACATTCCTTGTCCCATTCCGACTAATCTTACTGTGGCCTTCTTTGATTGTGCTGCCTGTCACTTCTTTTATTCCCCTTTTGGTCTTTTGTTCTTGTCCTTGATTCCCCTTCCTCTGACTCCTTGCATAGGCTCTCAATCGCTTGCCAACTTAGTTTAAATCCTCCCAACCGCTCTAACAAATACTGTCCGTGGGGTATCATGTCCTAAACAGGTGCAACGCGTCCAGTTTGTACCAGTCACCCCCGTCCCCAAAGAACTGGTCCCAATGCCCCAATGAATCTAAAACCTGTGCACCTCATGCCATCTCTTTAGCCATGTGTTCATCCAACGTATCCTGCTATTTCTACTCTGACTAACATGTGGCACTTGTAGTAATCTTGAGATCACTATTTTTGCAGTCCTACTTTTCAGCTTGCTTCATAACTCCCTATATTCTGCTTTTAGGACATCATCCCATTATATTTTAACCTAGGTCATTGGTACCAATGTGTACCATGACTTTGGCTGTTCACCCTCCCCTTTCAGGATATCCTGCAGGTGCTCTGAAATATCCTTGACTCTAGGACCTGCGAGGCAACATATCATCTTGGAGTCTAGTTTGTGGCCACAGAAATAATTTTCTATTCCACTTACAATTGAATTCCCTATGACCAGTACATTTCCACATATTTTGCTCCTCCCATGTGCGGTAAGGCTAATGATGGTGCCACAAATTTGGCTGGTGCTGTTTTCCCCTGAGAGGCCATTACCCTCAACAGAAACCACAGTGGTATATTTGGTTTTCAGGGCCATGGTTGCGGGGGATCTCTGCACTGTCTGCCTAGTCCTCCTACTCTGCCTGAAGGTCACCCATTGCCTTTCTGCCTCTGGAGTCTTAGTCTGCTGTGTGACCACCTCTCCATACTTCCTACCTATGATTCTCTCAGCTTCATGGAATGCTCCACAGTTTTCCCAGCTGCCTCTTCATCTTGAATAGCCAGGCTTCAAATAACTGTGGGTAGGGGCACTTAATGCATGTGATACTGCTCCTGGGCACTGGAAATACATGCAGGTTCCAGCATTCAGCAGGAGGAACACATCAAGGCTTTGAGCTCTCCTGCTGTGATTTACCCTTTTAAATTTAATCTTATGGAAGATCATATAGTTCTCACAGTGTGGAAGCAGGCCATTTAGCTCATTGAGTCCACACCAACTCTCCAAAGAGTATCCCACCCAGACCCCACCCACCTACCCTAATCCTGTATTTCCCACAGATACTCCATCCAGCCTGCACATCCCTGGACATTATGGGCAATATGGCATGGCCAATCCACCCTAACCTGCACATCTTTAGAGTGTAGGGGGAAACTGGAGCACCCAGAGGAAACACACACATAGACACGAGGACATTTGAAAACAGGCAGCCGCCCGAGGGTGGAATCGAGCCCTGGAACCCTGGTACCGTGAGGAAGCATTGCTAACCACTGAGCCATCATGTTGCCCTTACGATGTTTAATATTGAGTCGTACCAATTTCTCCAGGTCCACTCTTCCCTTTCCTTGTTCCTACAGAATGCAGCCCTTAGAAATTCTAAACCACAAAAGAACTTACACACTGTAAGCAATAAAAGTGGTAAATATCTACCTGACTTTACCTACTACTTGCCAATCAGCTCCCTCCCTTGGAGCTTCTACTCCTTTGTTTTTATTTCAAAAATATTCATTATTCATAAAATCATCTATATGTATGTTCAAATTTCTAAATTATATCTGTAAAATCTTTGCAGAGAGAAAAAACTGAAATTTTGACATTACTCCAAGTTTCTGTACAGTTGTAAATAGCAAGGGCATTTCTTACTTATGCAGGAAACTGAGTTCATTTTGAGTCACTGGGAGGGTCTGATAACTGAACAGACCCTCATTATACTTCGTCAGAAAGACCCTAGACTTTGGTTTTTCCTGAGCTGTCCAAAGCTTTAGTGTATCCTTCAGCACGTAGTTCTGGTCCTTGGAATGCACCAGTCTGCAACACTCAATCAAGGCTAATTCATTACACTGGAAGAACAGCAAGTTTCAGGCAGACCAAAGAGTGTCTTTCATTGTGTTGATGGTCCTCCAGGTGCAGTCGATGTTTGTTTGTTTTGGTGTGCGTCCCGGGGAACAAATTGTAGGGCACAGAGTCTTGCATCACAGAGCTGCTCGGGATGAACTTTGACAAAAACCGCTGAGTGAGGGTCTCCCTAGCAGTAGGTTCTCAATGCTGATCCTCAATCATGTTGAGCTATCGACTCATGGAAGGCATAGTATCCCTATCTCTGAGCCAGGGGTCCCAGGTTCAAGTCCCACCTCTTCCAGAGGTATGCAACAACATCGCTGAATAGTTTGATTTAAAATGAAAATCTATAGCTCCACGAACTCTAAACTCTGGTTGGTGCAGTCTGTTTCCGTGCTGTACATCTCTATGATTTTATGACTTCAGGAACAAAAATTCATACCATATAATTCAGTCAAATTTAGGCAATAGTCTGTACTGATCTTAACTCTATTGGAAGCAAGGTAGATACAATTTATCTGAATCCATGGGTTCCAGAGAGAAGAGGGATCAGCCAGAGTTCCTTTCTGTGACAAAAGCAAAATACTGTAGATGTTGGAAATCTGAAATAAAAACTCTAAAGAGATAGAAGGTAGAAAATTGCTCTTTAACATCTCCTGAGCTTGCTCAAGAAGGCAGAGAATATTGGGAAAAAGAAGTAAACTGGAAGTGAATTTAGGAATTGTAAATGTTGTATCAGAATTTATGATGACTTTTGGCTTAAGCTAATATATAGTTTCAATATGATGTAGAATTATGCAGTTTAATTCATGGAAAGAACATTTTTACTCAATGAAAAAAGCCAGAGCCTCACTAAATCAATTTGGATATTAATGTGGTTAGCAGTCCTGCGCAGACTGCACAGAATCACATTTCCCAGATTCCACATTTTTTTGGTCTCTTGTCTAAAAATGCCTTTAAAACTTAACAGATTCAGCTTCGCTAGCAGTTGCATCTGAAAAATTTTTGATGCAATCTAATATGGATGTGCATTTACATTGTTCTACGTATTTGAGCCTTTGTACGCTATACTCCTAAATAATTTGTAAGATGGAATGAAACAGGATTAAGAACTCAACCTTCTATAATATTAGTACCAGAAATAAAATAAGTGTTGTCTATAAACGTCATTTGATTCAATGCAATTGCCTCAGAATTGTTGTTAAAAGCCTTTTCCAGTTCTCTGTCAACAATACCCATCTCACTTCAGAAAGTTTAGTCTGCTAAAATAATGCTCTCAATCTGCTTCAACATAAATGGTCCACATGTCACAAAGTCTGGAGGTTGAAGCCTGAAGACAACAGTTTTGGTGAGCCATTAGCGTCTCTCAATGGTAATGATAAAACCTGTTCATTGAAATTCCAAATTAACTGAGCTAAAACCTCATCTCATTGATCAGGTGATGTTACTCAGAAAACACTGTGAAACTAGAAAACGCCATCTATATTCAAACCTAAACCTTGCTTTAAACTAATCCACCTGGCAGGAGTGAAAGCAGGTTGAGGATGAATGGCAATTTATACCCCATTACCAAAGCCAATGGAGTGTAAAATTGGACAGGGAATGAATTACACATTGGGCTCAATCCCATTCTATTTTTGTGAGTGTGTAGGTTAAAGTTGAGGCTTAAAATTCTTTCATATTATGGCTCTCATGTTACAAGTTGTAAATCTGGGTATGTTATGCCCTCCATGAGGTGTGTTCTTGATGGAGGAGACATTAAATTAAATGGGTTCCCAACCCACCACTTTCCCACCGACCCACCCAAGCTTATCCTCATAATACAGAGGGTGGGCAGGTGCTGAAATTGCCAGCCCAGTTGTATGTAAATAAATAATTAAGGGTCAATTGAGGCATATGAAACATTTGGTTGCTGTCACTCTTATTGTACCACTCTACAACTTGGGCAGCCTGTCACATTCAAAGGTTTTTAAAATGTCTGGAAGAAAGTGAGGACCATCTTTAGGGGGAGCCCTTTGTCCAATGGGGGGTAACCATTCAACTTCCGACATCCCTCACTCACTCCTCACTAAGGTTGCCAAACCCAATGCCCCTTGACTTAGGTTAGTCCAGGATCCACTGGGGTGGGGGGAGGGGGTATGTGGTGGGGTCTTCATCCTGGGGCTAGTAGTTCAGGTTCCCAGCAGCTCCAGACAGTTAGAGCACTTCCCACTGAGTCTGGCTGTGCACTAACCTGCAGTGTATCATTGTTGTGGGGCAGGCTCCTCTGGGCCTGTCAACTTTCTGCTGGCTTCCCTTCTTTTTTGTGGTGGTGGGGGGGGGGGGGGGGGGGGGTGGTCATGAGAGTCGTCTGTGAATTTCTGCCCTAAGTCTTGTGAGCCAAAGTACACAGATTAGTGGACAGATTATTCGGCCAGTGCAATAGAGGGAATAAAAAATCCTGCAGATCATGGAAACCTGAAATAAAAACAGGAAATGCTGATAATACTCGCCATGGACAGAGAGCGAGAAACTATTAACTTTTCAGTTTGGTGACTTTTCATCAGATTTTCGAACATTTGAGGAAGCTGTACTAAAGGTAATGGCATTGATGTAATGGAATGCCTCCAGTTATTGCTGTGGAGGATTTACAACTCCGATAGTTTTAAGGTAGTTCTCTCATTGGTTATGGTGACATAAATAAAAACATACCATGACAACACAGAGGAGAAGCAGACCATTGCCAAAGTACATTCAGCTCCACAATTTTCCCTTCTGGAAGATTCAAGGAACTCCTGCTGTGATTCAAAGTAATTCAACACAAAGTAAACTAAGTCCAACAAATAATTATGCCATGATCCCACTTATATGCTTACACACCCACCCATTTGAACATTCACTCACACTCTCCTATACAGATGTTCTGGGTCATTTGAAATTTTACGCTTGAGAATATGGCAGCTAGTGCTATAAAAAAAGGCATAGGTCCTACAGGATTCTTTCTGCAGCTCCTTCCTAAGTTTCTTGTCGTGAAGAGATTCTGCAGGATGCTGCATCTGAAGATTGGCTGGGAAATCAGAGGATGGTAAGTAACAAGGTGCAGGGCTGGATGAACACAGCAGGCCAAGCAGCATCATAGGAGCAGAGAGGCTGACGTTTCGGGCCTAGACCCTTCATCAGAAAAGGGGGAGGGGAAGTGGGTTTTGAAATAAA
>NC_063336.1:102696477-102721161 GCF_021869965.1 Rhincodon typus
CCTAGACCCTTTTCTGATGAAGGGTCTAGGCCCAAAACGTCAGCCTCTCTGCTCCTATGATGCTGCTTGGCCTGCTGTGTTCATCCAGCCCTGCACCTTGTTGTCTCATAATTTCTGAGGAAGGGTCCTGACCAGAAACGTCAATTTTCCTGCGTCTCTGATGCTGCTTGGCCTGCTGTGTTCCTCCAGCTCCACACTGTGTTATCTCTGACACCAACATCTGCAGTTCGTACTATCTCTAAAACTGATCAAATGTTTTGATTCCGATGATTTAAAGAATGACCTCTTCTATCTATGTGCAGTTACGTTCACCCTTGGGTCAGTCCATGTGACACAAATGCTATGGATTTTCCTTGACCTTAAGCATGACTTCTTACTGTTGCAACACACACATTTACATGCATCATCAGTATCTTGTGCTTTTGACAAATATCAATTCAAATTTTTCTGTAACAATACATGTAGTGGAGCCAACACTAATGCAAGTTTGGGTGGAAATAACAAGTTGTACTGGATCATGTTGATTAAAAGTCTTAGCTCAGACAAAACTTCTGTTTTTTGAGCATTAACTAAACTCTTGATCTTCTTGTTATTGGATACACAACCTGGAATTGCACAGAAACAAACAATATAGGTTTTTGCCTCCGGCAGGGTGCCTTACATGATGCAGCAATATTTATATTATTCCTCATAACATAAGAAACTAGGTGTGTGGAAACTGTGATATTGACGGATCCTGCAGAAATGTATTACAGCCAGGGATTATATGTAAACATTATGGGCACAATATCTGGGTTAAAATTAAGCTATTAGATTACATCTGAGGACCGTCATTCTAGTACTGTGCCATGCTTCAACTGATCCCTGTCAGGGCTTGGATGAGGGGGACAGGATTTTCATCAGGACACACTGTGTAAGGGCTATAATGTTTAGAACAGGGCCAGGGTTCAGGCCAGGAAGAGCCCCAGGGTCTGAAATTTCTGTCACTGCCCCGATCCCTGGGTAAGGCGGAATATGTGTCCTTTTACTCTGAGGTCACATGTTATGAAACAGGAGCATGCCTCTCAATGGTAAATGGAAATTTAACACATTTGCTCCTTTTTTACTTCACATTCTGATCAGTGAGACTTTTTACCACGTCATTCAACATTTGAAGATCTTCTTCCTCTGTTGCGGATGCAATCCTTACATTTTCCTGATCACACAAACAATGTGGCACTCCTTGCAAAATCTAATCCATTGTATCTTAGAAAGCTTATAGATAAGATTTAATACCATGAGGAAACTTTGTGTTAGAGAATAATCCTGTGTGTGTTCATCATGACACTTTGTATTCACTATCCATATTGCACTGGGTATAAGCATGAGACAAATCCAACTTTGTAAATATCTTGGATCTGCGTGACATCAAGCTCTTAGTCATTTCTCATAAAAGAGTTTTGAGCCCTTTGAACTGTTTTTCATAAGAGGCAGTGGAAACAGAATCTAAATATTTTTAAGGTAGAGGTAGGTAGATTCTTGATAAACAAAGAGGTAAAAGATGTAAAATGGGAATGTGGATGAATTTAATTAATATGATCTTATTGAATGGCAGGGCAGGCTTGAGGGGCCAAGTGAACTACATAATTCATGTATTCATATTTATGTTAAGATTGTGAGCTCCACCCTGTGACTTTGCTGCATTTTATTACCGCTGGGATAAATTCTTTTCCGTACTTTGACCTTCACTCAGCAATCATTTGCAATATGGCATTTCATTTGACAATTAAAGCATTTTGCGTTTCTGTATGGACATGTTTGTAGTGTGCGGTGTAGTTATAGTGATAAGTCATTAAACGCTTTTAACAATATGCTTCTGATGAGTTTCTTCACTTTAGACATTTAGAATTTGACATGACCTGTACTAGTCACTTGTGTATGATAAAGTTTGTGAACATTCCGGTGGTAAAAACTATCTTACACTCTAGCTCAAATGTAGAATATTGTTTTTAGTATCTTTGATTAGGTTCTTTCATCCACCAATCTATGCAGAAAGTTTTCTTGTAATACATCAGTCTAATAATGAGTCAATGCTGAAATGTAATAATACATTTTTGAAAGTCTCAATGTATTTGCTACCTGTTCTACTGTTTTCTGGTTCCTAATCTGTAGCTTCATTACTTCTAATGGTTTAGCAGGTAAGTTAATTTAGTTGGCTGGACAGCTGGTGCAGAATGATGCCAACAGCGTGGGTGTCAATTCTGGCTGAGATTACCATGAAGTACTCTCCTTTTCAACCTGTCCCCTTGCCTGAGGTATGGTAACCCTGAGGTTAAACCACCACCAGTCATCTCCCTCTCTACTGAAAGAGCAGCCTTATGATCTGGTAAGACTATGGCAACTTTACCTTAAATGCTTAGAGTTGAACTATTCCAACTTGGTGATTTTGTTTGAAATGGCACATCTTTTGCTTTGTTCATATGAAGATTTTTTGGCACATCATACTTCCATGAACAAAATGGTATTGTGAGAAAAGGGAGACTCCTTACAATGCAGACCCATCAAAAACTACTGCAGTCTCAGGAAGACATTATCGCATGAAAAGTGGTTGACATTGGCACCATGGTTGTCTTAGATAGATCTACTCAAAAGAAACTTTTGGAAATACACACTAGAACCAGTATTTTAAGGGAGGTTATGAGAGCTATTGCAGATAAGCAAAAGGGATGTTGCTGTCTTTAAATCTCTCTCTCACTCACTGTCTCTCTGCCTCTGTCTGTCCGTCTGTTTGTCTCTTTCTCTCAAAGAAATTGGTTTGGTTCCCACAGAAACAGATCCAGTGTAAAAGTATCAGAGAACTGAAAACTTGAAATTAATTGCAAACTTTGCTACTGTTGACTGCATTCAAGAAACCAGCTAAACTTACACTTCAAAGACAACTAGGGGACTTGAAACTGCCTTTTTTAAAGATCTTCCCTTGTACTGAAATCTATCACTTTTATCTCTGTGTGCATACATTGTTTGATGTCAAGTTTTTGTTAATTCTTCCGGCTTTAGCAGCTAATAACTTTGCTCTTCCTTTCACTCACCCCTTTAGCTCACCCTTTCTCACCTGATGGTAACAATTGAGAGGGGCTTGTGAAAAAGAAAAGACGTGGGAGGTGACCAGCTGACTTACTTAATACTGCCATTACTCAGTAGGCTTGCTCAAAACATATGAATGCATAGCTTTTTATGGAACAATGCAAATTGATTGCCACATCTCCTACTTTCCAGCTGTGAGTGTACTTCACTTTAACTTCATTGGCTGTACAGCACTTTAGGGTGCTATTAAAAATACTATTTGAATATTAACTATTACCTTTGACTCCAACCCAATTGAGCACTGTCACTGTGTCAATAAGGTAATTTGTATTCCGAACAAACATCTATGTATTTTCTTTGTGAGAAAAGTTTAGTATAATTGCATATAAAGCTAGCAGCAGTCTGGTGTTGAGGGCTTCAGGATGCAAAGGAATGAGTTAACTTTAATTTTATTTTGTAATCAGTCTTTACAGCTGGAGCAGGGTTACTCTTTTGACTGGAATGATTTCCTTGCCTGAGAGGTGAAAAGGAAGTGCCTGACTATGCCGGCAACCAAGAATCTTTTCATTTTTCAATTTTTTTTAAGAAGTGATAACAATCTGGGACAGAAACTGATCCGCTTCCCATTTTTTTGGGAATTAAATTAATGCTGTGTATGCGGCCCATGCCAGAACATGTGGGTGCCATTAAACAGAGAAATCTGTCCCTTTGGCTCATTAACATTGAATAGCGACTTGGTAATACTGCACTTGAGTATCGCTGAAAAAAAAAGACATTTTGTCAAAGTCTTTCATCTTGCATTCATCAGGACAATTTGCAAGAAGATAAATTCAAGGAGAAAACAAACACTTGTTCTGTATGGGAGGAGCAAACTGATTGGTTGGCAAGAGGATTCTGCATGGTAGAGGCATTGTCAGACAATCAGCTCTCTCTTCTCATACAATATGAATTCTGTTGGACTGTGTATGGTAGTAGAAAGCAGAACTTCAGTAAACATGTCACATGATCCATTAGATTGGGCTTTTCTTTTGCATTGCATTTCTTGAGTTTTTGAATAGTGAGGGTAGATGGTGGAAGATGACTGATACATCGATGTAAGTAAGCGGGGCCGTTAACTGATATGAGATAAACTTTGCCTTAATTTTACTTTTTTTTTATTATTATGTATGACTTTTGTTGTTGATGTAGGTGCTGTGGTGAGGATGAGTGGTGGGGAATCTTATAAAACTTTTCACTGTATTTCTCGTGTAAAAGTACACATGCCAATACATTCCTATTCTGTTGTATTCTAACACGAATATCTGGTTTCCCTTTACTTTGGTATTCTTGTGAATATTCCTGATGAGTGCAAGACAAAAGTCTTCAAAAAGTGTATTTTTTCAACAATAACATTGAATAGATGGATTGCCAGGGCTACATACTCACAGGATCTCAAACGCTGCACTTTGGATTCTGGTGGGGACAAACCAATGAAGGAAACATGTGTGTTTATAATAAGTGGGCTGAAGAATTTTCAAACAAATGTCCAGGCAGCAATGGCAAGAACTGGTATTAGAAATCAGTGCCAGGAGTATTACATCCAGGACACTGTAGTGCTGCAAGAAATTCAAGGAGCAAGTTCTAGTTCTGATCTGTAACTCTGTAACTGAGCGTAACTCTCTCCTCAGCCCTTGGTAATGCGTTGCCTCACCTGCCTCTTTTGCTGCCCTTCACATTCTTGTAATCATTCCACTACATTTTGTTCCATCGCCTACACCTGTCATTCATACACTCCACAGTTAAGAACCAAGAACGTAAGACATAGAAGCAGAGTAAGTCATTTGGCTCCTCAAGCTTGCTCTGCCATTCAGTAAGGTTATAACTGATCTGACTCAGACCTCAGCTCTTCATACATCTCGACTCCCCAATATTTCAAAAACCTCTTGCTTAAATACTTTCAGTAATCTAACCTCCACAATGCTCTGAGATTGAGAATCCCAGACATTGTTTACCCTCTGGAAGAATAAATTCCTTCATATCTCAGCTTTTAATAAGTGTTCCCTTATTTTGTGGCCTTGTCCCCTAGTTCGAGACTCCCCCATGAGTGGAAATATCTTCTCAGAATCTAGTCTATAAAGCCTCCATCATAATCTTGTGTATTTCAATAAGATCACTCTTCATTCTTCTAAACTCAGAAGAATATAAGTCTAACCATTTTAACCATTCTTATAAGTCAATTCCTTCAGACCAGGAATCAGCCCAGTGAATCTCTTTCGAACTGCTGCTAAAGCCAGTACATCCTTTTTAAAATACAGAAACCAAAACAATGCACAGTGCTCCAGGTGCAACCTCAACAATACTCTGAAGATTTATATCGAGTTCTCAATTTTTAAACTCCAACACCTTAGCATAAAGGCCAAAATTCCATTTGTCTTCTTAATTACTTGCTGCACCTACGTGTTAATATTTTGTGTTTCATGCATGAGAATGCCCAGATCCTTCTGCGTTGCATTTTTTGGAGTCTCTCTCAATTTAAATAATAGTCTGCTTTTTGATTTTCCCTACTGAAGTGCAATTCGTCACATTTTCCCACATTAAACTTTGTCTGCCAAGATATTACCCACTCACTCAACCCTATACCCCTTGTAGATTCTTTATGTTTCTCATTACAGCATGCCCTCCTACCTAATCTGATATCATCAGCAAATTGGATGCATTACACACTATGTTCTTGTCCAAGTCATTAACATTGATAGTTAATAATTGAGGTCCCGGGTCTGATCCTTGTGGTACTCATTAGTTATGTTTTTCCAATCTGAAAAAGATCCAGTTATCCTCATTCTCTGTCTTGTGCCTGTTAACCAATCCTTTATCAATGCTAATACATTATCCTCAATACCATGGGCTCCTATCTTTTGCACAATACTTTTTATGTGGCATCTTATCAAATGCCTTCTAGAAATCCAAATGCACTACATCTATTGGTTCCCTTTTACCAAAACTGCTTATTATATTCTCAAAACTGTAGCAAATTTGTCAAGCAAGATTTCTCTCGCAAAACTGTATTAACACTGTTTGATTTCACAAAATTTTTCTAACTGTCCCACTTTGTTTTTATTTATTCTTGGGATGTGGGCACCGCTAGTCAGTCCAACATTTATTGCCCTTCCCTAATTGCCCAGAGGGTAGTTAAGAATCAATCCATCTGGTTCACTATGTCCTTTAGGGAAGGAAATCTGCTGTCCTTACTCGGTCTGAAGTCACATGTAGTTCAGACTGAGTAAGGACAGCAGATTTCCTTCCCTAAAGGACATAGTGACAATCAATAATGCTTTCATGGTCATCATTAGACTCAAATTCGTCCATAATAATGGCCTCTGGCAATTTTCCAACAACAGATGTTAACACAAGTAACACTTGTTACTCTGCATATTATTACATTCCTTGTCACCTTTCACTTAACATTTTCTTAGGCACATCCTGAACATATTTTGCTGTGGTCTCAGCTGTAGCATTATCCTGATTGCAATTTGTGGCACCTTATGGTATCTACCACCTCTGCCAGTATATGGTTCAAGTATGGGTTGTTTTAGATGGCTTGCCATCACCAATTTTTCTTTGTCTGAAGTCTGTCATATGATTTGTGGTAGAAGATACACCACTGTAGACTCTTAAGAAGATACTGTTTTTAGTTAATATGTTTAATGGCCGATATTAATAAATACAATCACATTTAAATCACGCATAATTACTAGGAGTCTCAGGAGCTGTACTGAATACATGTGTACCCTCTGAAGATAGTGCAGAACTCACTCAAAATCATGATACAATCAGACTGGGTGACACTGAATGTAACCTGGATATTAACACCATCAGCACCATGACCTTATACAATACCACCAACATGTTCCCTTCTTTCTCCCAGATACATTAGAATTCAATACAAGAGAGCAGCTACATACAACCTGAGCACTCAGCAACCTGATAGACATTTTGATGAAGAATTTCTGTATTGCTTTCTTGATCCTCCAGGTGAAGATCAGGGGAATTCCTTCAGGCTACTATTTTGGTTTTTGACCATGTCTCTGGGGTTTCCATAACCCTCTGCTGAGGTTATGCTGGGAAATCAGGAGATGTAGTTGTGTTTTGGCAGGCAGTGAAGTGGGGTGCAAAAGTACATTATTGAAAAAGATTTTGTGCAGACCAAGAAAGAAAAGAAACTTTACTTGTTTACTGAGAATGGTGGGATGACAGCCAGAAAGAAATTTTCAGCAGCGGGAGAATGGAACCTGCTCTAAAAATAGGGTAAAATGGAACCAATACGTAAGAAGGAAGTGGAGAATTGGTGACAAACAATTGAAGTCAACCAGAACCAAATCAATATAGTATATTTTCTTAGATGAAATGATAAAATTAACAAGCAAAAACAGAAATTGCAGGAAGAACTCAGCTGGTCTGGCAGCATCTGTGGAGAGAGAAACAGAGTTAACGTATCGAGTCCAGTGACCTTTCTTCAAGACATTAAGTCTGTTTTCTCTCCATAGTTGCTGCCAGACCTGCTGAGTTCCTCCAACAATTTCTGTTTTCCTTTGTTTCAATCTATCGCATCTTTGTTTTAAGAAAATTAATGAGTGGTTTTTATGTAATCTAATATAGAAACTGAATTGTCAAAAATGTTTGAGATGGAGTAGTAACTAAATTGAAGAAAAAGAAAGAAGTGATTATAGGCCCTGTGATTATTCTGCCCACTTTTGTTTTATTTCTCTACTGTTATGCTTTAATCTTGTCAGTCTAGTTAATGAACTTATCTATCTATGGATTCATATGTAAAATGTTTGTGCTTCAATGTGTATTGTGTTTGGTATTAGGATGTGATTACAGCTTGAAATTTGAAAGGACCATGTGATTGAGTGGCAAAGGTAGACAGAGAGTCTGGGGACAGAAATTCCTGACCTTATAACATCCTCAATTTCTATCTGAAATCAGTCACAACCTGACTGATGGGTGGGACTTTGAAAGTAGGATGCTGCTGCTGATATCCATGGTAATGATCCTGGAATTCCAGTGCAATTAGTGGTTAAAGGTGGAGGGGCTGGATTGAGGCAACTGCAGGGCAATTTGGGCAAGACCAAGGCAGGGAACTGAGATCAAAGGGCACCTTGTGGGCCCTGTGAATCACTGCTGCATCTCCTGACCCATTTGCTTTCTGAACAAAGCAAATTTCTAAAACCTAACTGGTCCCCTCCTGGCTATTGTGCATACTGTGTGGAATTCCCCCTGTCATCAAGGTAAAATTCTGTCATGGCATCAATGACATAATTGGCAGCCATTTTGAAATGTTGGTACCTCTTGTCTGCCTTTAGCAAGCAAATCATTAATCAGCTGATTGATCATCATAAAAGCAACAAGAGTCAGCAACCTGGCGAAAACTTTATTTTTCAGATTGGATCTTTTCCCACATATTATTGTAGTTGGGTGAAAAAGATTAAAATCTTGGTTTATGTGCGCATATTTGCTCCTTCAGCTGTACAATGTTAACACACACTTATGTTGAGATGGTGACTGTGTTTTTATTCACTGAAATAAACAAGGTTAATTGAATTTTCAATATTTTCTAGTGACAAACTATTTCATCATAATATGTGTGTCTTGTAATCAAATGTTAGGTAAGTACAGGGACATTCAGCATAATGACCATGAAGTAGGTTCTCCTACAATAAAATCACATACTTTCAGTTTGAGGTCCTTAGGATTTCAGCATTGATATGTTCCTGATGCCAAATTTTAAGAAAGATGCACAGGAAATTGCTTTATGAAGGGCAATGAAAATCTATATTGGTATTATTTGCAACACATTCATATTCAATGTCCCAATAAAATTTTAGTTATTTAGTTAACCTTAAATATCTGTCTCCAATAATTACCTAAATTAATACTTTGACCAACTCATAATATTACATTACAGGACAATGAAACCTTCTTTTTAAGTGTGGTAGCAATAATCACTGCGGATTATTGTCAGGATCAACATTCTGCAAGAATTGTTTTCAATGGGCAGCAATGTTAGCACATGCAAAGTATGAGGGGACAAAATCTTTCTTAGAGCTGCATATCCATCTTAATTTTGGCACAGCCTGTAACTATGAATTGTTTTAAAACAATTTGAATTTGAGTCCCAATCATGTGCTCACTCACAACTCTCCTCCAAACCAAAAAACAGCAGGAGGTGTGTGTTACCTAATAAATAATGACAATTGATTGAAATTGATAGAGCATTAAAATAGTAAACTGTTGAAATATATACATTAAATTACAATATGTAAAATATTGAAAGTGAATTTTAAGTTGATTGATCTTTTCATGTGAAGTTGGCACTTCACATGTGATTGTTGATAGTTTTGTTGTACAAAGTCATCTTATTCAGATTAAACTTGGAGACTTGGCCAGCATTTATTGTCTATCTATCATTGCCTGATGTTTTGAAGGTGGGAGGGATTATTTGTATGAGGTGCTCTTGAGTCAGATGATCCCTATATTTCACCTTGGTTGTCCAATAGAAGGTCATCGAGAAACAGTGTAAACATCTGTATTCTCCATTGCTTCTGTGGTTGTGCCAAAATTAGTGCTAGAACTGAAGCAAACCTTGTGAAAATTCAAAGTCATACATGGAGTTGTAATTTAGACAGTAGCAATAAACGTATATAATGTTTGTTTCCTCTGATAATTATTGACAGTGAAACAACATGCCTTGGTCTTCTGTGAAATAGCTTTGGGTGAGATACATTACCTCAGTTTTGTCTTGCAAAGTAGGAAATTGATGATAGTTTCTGCAAGTTGACAAAATCTGACATCACAAAACCAGCACAGGAATTTGAACAGTTCTTTGGTGTTCTGGCAAGTAATTAATGAAGAAATGTGGAACAGCCAAAACTGTAGATTGAACACAGTAAAAGATATTGAGGCGCTTAATGTAACAGTTGACTTTGTTTCAGTTGTCTCATTTATTTTAGTTAGGTAATTACTAGCATTTTTAAAATTAAGTGTTCAAATATTGTTAGAGCTTTGGGGTTGCACTAGATTTCCAGAAGTTGTGGTGCAGTATATACCAAATGTGGAGGTATAAGGTGGACATAATGAGAGAGTTCACTAGGTCCTGAGCCAGAGGCTCCATACAAATGGAACATGAGTCCTGTACTCATTTTGAGTGAGGTCCTGCTTGGCCATTTTCACTTTTAGGATCTAGTTTAAGTCTTAAAATTATAACTGCCACTGTACAAAGCCTTAGCTGTCATACTATTGAGGTTAGTCCATTACTTCAGGTCGTGATATAATTACAATTTTCCAATGGGCAATCCATTGGTGGTGCAAGCAACTGAGTTTTGCTTCCTTTCACGTTGTCACGAAATTATGGAATTTGGCTATTGCTGTAACTTAAAGCCAAAATGCAGACAATCAAATCTGATTACACTTTATAATTAAATAGAGGCTAAAGGTATAAATGCTGAACAGCACTGCTCATGATACTGCTGGATGTATTGCACAATACATCCTCATTTGGAATAGGTGACAAGAAGAAAGATGTTTCACCCCAGGCTACCAATTTAGATAATTAATGTCACTGATATCAGTCTGCCACATTAGGGGCAGGAGATCATTTCAAATGGTCTGATTCAGAGTAGAATTAGACATTCACATATAGAACAGTTTTTTTACACCATGGGATTTGAAGATCGGCTTAATGACAGAGACATCAGTTTTAATAAAGCTAAGTAACAAAGTAACCAGCTAAAATATTGTTAATTCTTCACCATAAGCATTACACAGTTACAGACTGGGTGAATGGTTGGCAAATCTGGGTGAAAATAATTCATTTCGCAACAAACTGTCAGTGAAGGGGTGAATTGAGCTGGCCGGCTACATATGGACCTTAGTCTCTTGCTAATCGAAGAGAATGTGGCTATTTCATAGAAATGTTGAACAAGTTCTAGCTCATGTAGTGTATATATTAGAGCTGCACAATGGAGGAGCAAAGTTCACCCTACAAGTAAATCGCAGACAGATTCACATCATTGAGAACAAAATTCTGAAGGATCATTATTGACTGAAAGCATTGGGCTAAATTTTCCTTTTCTTTGGCTAAGTGTGAGTTCCATTAGGTTTCTCAGAGCCAGAATTGAGAGGTCCAGGAGAAATTTTTTGCCTTATCTCACCAAATGCACCTTCTTAACTACCTGAACCACTTCTAAAGCATCCCTCACATCCACTTCTATCCCCATCTTATCATACACCATTCTCAGAACAATGGATATCAGCTAGAAAATCAGCATATTTTGCAGGGCCTGCAAACAGAAAGCGTGCATCTCTCTACCCACACTCTCCTAGTAGGAAAAAGATTTAAAAAGCAATTAACATTAAAAGGAAGAAATCTAAAAGAAAAAAAAGTGGCCTAGGCCCACTTGATCAAACATCAAATATAAGAATGAGCATCACCTACAGGCAACAATGAGTCATCAGTGTTAAAAAGTCACAAAAGATCAAGTGAGAACATTTGACCACTTTTGTAATCTAAAAGTTGATTTTTAGAATTTTATTTGCCCTGTTTTTTTTTCTACAAATTTATTTTTTCTTTATTTGTTAATGGGAGGAGGACATCGCTGGCTAGGCAGCATTTATTGCCCATCCCTAATTGCCCAGAGGGCAATTCAGAGTCAACCACATTGCTGTGGGTCTGGAGTCACATGTAGGCCAGACCAGGTAAGGATGGCAGTTTCCTTCCCTAAAGGACATTAGTGAACCAGATGGGTTTTCCTGACACTCGGCAATGGATTCATGGTCATCACTAGATTCTTAATTCCAAATATTTTTATTGAATTCAAATTCCACCATCTGCCGTGGCAGGATTCAAGCCCAGGTCCCCAGAATGTTATCCAGGTCTCTGGATTAACAGTCCAGCAATAATACCACTAGGCCATTGCCTCCCCTAAATGGTACATACATTAAACCATTTGTCTTTTGGCTGTGTTAATTGTAAATGAGTGTATGTGTAGCTGATAGTTTTGAAGGGATAGAGTCTAAGATGCACAGTTGTAGAAGTTAAGTGTTTTGTGATAAATAATGTTATTTCCTCTTAACAAGGAAACCTGATATGAGTTGTTTTTGCCCTGACTAGTTAGTCAGGCAGGTTAGTTTTTTTTGGTCGTCTCATTGGGATATTAACATTTATGCATTTTGCAATGACTATGGAACATTGACACATGAGCATCTTTACACTCTTACCAGTGAAGTCATGGTAAAATAGGTATCATGATAGTGTCCAGCGTGCAGATTCCTCAGATGTGGTACTAATCATTACTTGTATATTTATTGTATGGAAACTTTTCTGCCATGTTATGATAGGGCACTGTCAGCACAATATGTAAACATCACCCATCACCCTACACCTGATGGAAACCAGCTCTGTTGGCAAAACCTAATTGCCTGAGCTACAGCCATGACCTCATCACAGTGAAACAAAATGAAGCAATGTGATTGGGCCCAAACTGCATCGGTAAAAGCTTTGTTACAATTGTGGGTTGACGATTAAGAGATTCTGCACAGATTCCCCAGTGGATCCGTGAAAGCAGCCAGTTGCATAATTTAGCGCAGATCTCCTTTTGATGCCCAGTGGGATAGGATTTCCACCCATCCCTACAGTTCACAAGTCTTGTTGCAGGAGATGACACAGTTCTGTGGGGGTGTTCTAGGGAATCCCAGTCTGCAGTGTCAATGAGCCTTATTCACTTGGAAGAGATGGCATTGAGGATGATAGACTGTGGGCCTCCTGTATCTCATTCACAAACTGAGGGGATCTTCAGAAATGACTTGCACATGGAGGCTGCTTCCTTCAAGAATCCACTGATCCTGGTCACGTTGGTATATTTGTTGTTCCTCAATTTTTTTGCACCTTCTCGGCACTGTGGCCACAGTGATAGTGACTCCCGCGGTAGCTATATCCATTGGTCACAGATCGAATTAATCTGTACGAGGAATATCAGAATCATTGCATTGAAATGTGCCAGTAGGTTACAAAGTGAAGTGGTGGGCAAATAGTAAATTGCATATAGAGAGAGGCGGAAATAGTATTGCGTACAAATTATGATGAGTCAGATGGGAAAAATGCATAAATGTTAATATCCCAATGAGACCACTCACTTGCAAGATTTACGTCTCAGCATTTAAACATTGGGTGAAAAATCAGACTTTATTTCTCGACACTGCATCTCATTTTTGAGATCTTGACAAATTTCCCATCTGACTCATCATTGCCGAGCTCATTCCTGGACTGAGAGATTCTGCCCATAAAATGTAATGAACTGAAGCTTTTCAGATTTGCTTTAAATAATAGTGTAGTCTGATTATAAGGACATGAAATAGAATACAAATACTTCCATGAAGTTTTAACATTTACTTAAGTACGATACATGGTCATTTCAGTTAAAATCATGTCTCAGTTTCTGCAAATGGCTTTTGGTGAAGGAAATATTATTTGCATTTTCTAGCACTTAAGTGTATTATTACTAGAAAAGATGATAAATCTGTATAAATATAACAGACTAGAAATCTCACTCCTCAATGTTATGACTACCATTGTGGTTGTTCAGAAGCTGTGATGGAAAACAGTACTGATAATTCTTCTGTCAATAAGTTCTTTTTCCACCTTAAAAACACCTCGACAAATGTGAGCAGAAGATTTGTATAATGTTCTCCACCGATGCTGTATAGAGAGGACCAGGTAATGGAGTCAGTTGTTGCATATATTGGAAGGAATCTTGTACAAGGTGCAAATGAGGTTTATTCGATTGATAATAAAGATGAGATGTTTCAGTTAGGTGGAGAGGCTAGAGAGGATAGGATTGTTCTTGGAGCAGAGCAGGCTAAGAGGAGACTTAAGGGATGTGTTCAAAATTGTGAATGATTTGATGGAGTAAGTCGGGAGGAACTGTTTCCACTGACAAACAGATCAATAACAAAAAGACATAGATTTTAAAGTAATTGATGAAAGTGAAAGAGGGGAAATGTTGAGAATTATTTTTATACTTCAAATCATAATAATCTGGAGTGCAGTGCCTGAGAGGCTAATACAAGCAGATTCAGTGTGATTTTTTTTAAACTTCACTGGGTGATGGAGTAAAGCAGAGCAGTGAGAATAATTAATTAGCTCTTTCAAAAGGCCAACACAGGTACGATGAGGGGAATGTTCTCCTTGGCTGTAGCAGTTACAATTTTATAAAAGTTAAGATGGCAACTCTTTTTCTCAGGTACAGTGGAGCAGTTTAAAATTGTATAGCAAGACTATAGCTTTCTCAGCATGGTAGTAATACAATGACACATCACCGTAACATTTTCAGGTGAATGACTTGAAATAAACATAGCTCTCAAGGTATGTGACTCCAGAAAGATTTTGGACAAAAATTTAGGAATGATGGAATGTACATTGGAATTATCCTTGCTTGTTAACTGCCAATTCTTCTTGCTCAGTCTATTAAAGCTATTATTAATGCCAGTTGAAAAAAAGAATGGTGTGCTATATTGCTCTATTTTAGCCTGTGGGTACTTTCTAAAAATAAATTGCATCGGGGTATCCTGAGATCAAGAAAGATGCTGTATAAATGCTGTCCATACATGTAAAAGATTGATACAAGTTAAATTGATGGTTACCAAAACATTGTTCTCGGTGTCTCTCTTTAAAGGAATGGAAACTGTTCATGTTAGATATGAAATTTGCTGCATCTGTTTTAAAAGGTGGATAGCGATATCATGTGGTGTATAATGACTGCATCCTACGAGGTACAGCAAAATCAGTGGGCCCTTTTTATTTTCAATATTTATTTGATATTTTATAAATAAGAAAGATATCTTTTTAAAAAGCAGAAGGATGCACAAATGTGTAACAATGTCAAATTTGGAAAGAATGATAAGGGGAAAGGCAAATTGCAGTTGTCAAAGCAGAATTATCTTCAAGAAGAAGTGTTTCATCATAATGTACAAGTAAGACAATGAGTTGTGTCGAGATGATTTATGTTACTGTGTCGAGTGGGTTCGCAAGCTCTTTCGAGAAGTGATGTCCCTCTAGTGCTATGTAGCATAATGCAACATAGCAGATAATGAAAATACAGACCCATCCATGGATTTCTCAGGAATCAAGCTCGGACCACCGGGAAGCATATATAAAGTGCCACTTAATGACAAAAAAATGTGATACAGACCAATCCAAGTCTGACAGGGAATCAAACAATGGCACTCAGAATCAGTCACCAACCATCAGGAAACATAGGACTCCACATAAAATGTCACTACTAACTGACAACAGGAAATGTATTTTTCATGTAGATTGCAAAATATTCTATAAATTAAACCATGTCATGTTATGAGAGAGTAATTCTACCTCTGATATCCAAAAATACTACTTATATTTCCATTCTTATAACAAGGGTGAGTGGGTATTCCAAAACAGTTTAAATTTATGTTACATATAATTTAACCTTGAACAGTTATTACTGAGAATGGACTAGCATATTTCAAGTGTTCACACATTAAGCCAATTGTTCTGGATAGATCTGTATTGAAGTACTATGACAGTAGATTAATTAATCACTAAAGTTAATTAAAAATTGCTTTTATTGAAAAGTTCAGAAATTTAGATTTCATTTTGCTAGCCTACAGTTTCTAAATTCTTTTTTGCATTCTTTCTTGGGATATGAACATCACTGGAAAGTCCTGCATTTATCGCTCATCTCTCATTTCTCCTGAGAAGATGTTGCAGAGCTGTCTTCTCAAATTGCAACAGTTTCTATGGTGTAGGTGCACCACCACTAGGGAGAGAGTTCCAGATTTTTGATCCAGTAATAATGAAGAAATAGTGATATTGTTTCAAGCTATCTTCCATCAAATTTGTTGATAATCCAGCTGATTGAGCAATAACTGGCAACATGAACTTCATCCTGCTTTTTGTGGCTAGGACGTACCTAAGAAATCATCTACATTGTTGAGTTAATACTGGTGTTGTAGATGGGTTTTAAACTCTGGGATGTTGTCAGAGCCCCAGCCATTTGCTTCATCCAGTGTCTTCAACCATTTCTTGTTGGACTGATTCAAATTGTTTGAAGACTGGAATCTGAGATGTTCAGGACTTTATGAGGAGGCTGAGATGTGTCATCCACTCAGTACTTTTGCTGAGAATGGCTATGAGTGTTTCAGCCTTGTCTTTTGTACTGATGTAATGGACTTCACCATCACTGAGGATCAGATGTTTATGTAGCCACTGTTCATTCATGAATGGATATATCAGTTTTGAAGGGATTGATCAGACTGATTGGCTGTAGGATTGCTTAACTTTGTTTGTGGCATGGTTCTCCCACTCTTTAGTCTGCTTGTAGTTCTATGTTATATCTCTACCAGGTCAGCACCTCATTTTTAGATATGTTTGGTGCTGACACAGCATAATCTTCTACATGAGCCACATTTGATGTCCTGGGCTGAATTCAATGAAGATGGGTAAAGGGAGAGGGTAAGTGTATTGCAAGGGCTGGGAATCGTAAGGCTCATTCAGTTAAGTCAGAGTTGAAGAGGAATTTTTTGTCTCAGGGCAATGAATCTGTAGAATTCTTTACCGCAAAGGGCTGTAGAGGCTGCATCAATAAATATATTCAAAGCTGAGATAAACAGCTTTAATCAATAAAGGAATCAAGAGTTATGGGACAAAGACAGCAAAGTGAAGTTGAGGATTATCAAATCAGTCATGATCTCATTGAACGGCAGAGTAGGCTCAATAGACTGAATGGCCTACTTCAACTCCTACATCATATAGTTTTATGGCCTTATTATGTTGGGTTGCTGCTGTCTAATCTCTGGGACAGCTCTCTCAGAAGTTAATGGGGAGGACTTTGTAGGGTCAACAGACTGGGTGTGCCTTTTTTGTTTCTAGTGCCTAGGTTAATGTCAGATAGCCTGTCTGATTTTATTCAACATTTATATAGCAATTTGATGCAATAATAGAGTATCACACTGGGCCATTCAGAGTCCAGTTAAGAGTTCACTACATTGCTGTGTGTCTGGAGCCACATGAAGACACAATTGGGTAAGGATGGTGCACTTACTTTTTTAAAGAACATTAATGAATTAGATACGTTTTTCAAACAATCCAGTAGTTTCATGGTCATCACTATTGAGAGGCTAATGTTATGTCCCTGTCGCTGAGGTTGTATTTAAACTCACATTTCTGCACCATTTCCCTGGACTATTCTAGATTACTAGTCCAACGACATAATTATTTTTTTTTCACCATTTCCATCAATGCAACACTATATTTGGAGGAGTCAATCACCTGCTATTGTAGAATGCACATAGCCTTCATTCCCTTGAAAACAGTGGAATGAGAATTGGGCATATCCTCCAACAGATGGGCTACCCAATCTGTGAGATGCATGGCCAAATAGTGAAGATGAAAGTTTACCTCCTAGTCAGTGCAGTGCTCTATATCTAGCATGTGTTAATACTAATCTGTTAGTGGAAGTAGCAAAAGTAAAAATGTTGAGTTTTCAAGCATTTGCATCCCTCACTTTTAATTAAAAAAAACATTCAGACAAGTGAGCATTCCTTAAAGGTTTTATTTACAATAGTGAACTCGCCTAACTTTTGTATCAGTTTTATTAATATCGTTAGAGCAATGACCTCCATGATTTTATACATTTGACAATTTAAATAGATTTTTATAGTTTTAGCAATTCCATTGTCTCGTTTTAAGGTGTATCAGAATAGGGGCAACAATGCCTGCAATCTCATAGAGTCCATAGAGTCATACAGCATGGAAACAGACCCTTTGGTTTAACCAGTCTATGCTGACCATAATCCCAAATTAGTCAAGTCCCACTTGCCTGCATTTGGCCCATATCCCTCCAAACATTTCTTATTCATGTATTTATCTAAATGTCTTTCAAAAGTAACAACTGTACTTGTGTCTACCACTTCCTCTGGAAGTTCATTTCACACACAAACCACGTTCTGCGTAAAAATATTGCGCATCATGTCTCTTTTAAATCTTTTTCCTCTCACTTTAAAAGTATGTCCCCTTGTCTTGAAATCCCTTACCCTAGGGAAAAGACATTTGCCATTCACCTTATCTATACCCCTCATAATTTTTACAAACCTCTTTAAGGTCACTTCTCAATCTCCTATGCTCTATTGATAAAAGTCCCAGCCTATACAGCCTCTCCTTATAACTCAAACACTCCATTCCCAGCAGCTTCCTGGTAAATCTCTTCTGAACCCTCTCCAGCTTCATAATATCCTTCCTATAACAGGATGACCAGAACTGGACACAGTGCTCCAGAAGAGGCCTCACCAACATCCTGCACAACCTCAAAACTCCCATACTCAAAGGTCTGAACAATCTCCTTTTGCTGTCTTCAAAATCCAATTGGAGCCAAAGCTTTCAGCAAACCAACAGTTTGCTCAGTTCAATCAATGGCAATGTCTGTGATGAGACAATACTGAGAGTTAGTAGGAACTGCCAATGCTGGAGTCTGAGATAACAAGGTGTAGAGCTGGATGAACACAGCAGGCCAGGCAGCATCAGAGGAGCAGGAAAGCTGATGTTTCAGGTCTGAACACTTCCTCAGAAAATAAAAGGGTCCAGACCTGAAACGTCAGCTTTCCTGCTCCTCTGATGCTGCCTGGCTTGCTGTGTTCATCCAGCTCTACACCTTGTTAACTGAGAGTTAGACCATCTTTTGTTCAGTGTCACTGTAAGAAGCCACGAGTAGCATCTATTGTGCTTAAAATGAAAAACACAGCAGTTACAAGTACCTTGATGTTCCTCAATGCAGTCGGTGCAATTTTGGCAGATTCATTCTTATTTAGTTTGGAATCTCAGGGAAGCTCTTAAAGCACATTTGTGTTTCTTTAGAAAGGTATTAGAAGTTATGAACATAAATAAGTTAAGCTGCAGCCATAATTTTTGTTATATCCGTAGAAATAAGGCAAATGTAGATAGACTGATTTAGACTGATTAAACAGTAAGAACATTTTTTTGGGACAATATTTACAGCCAAACATTTACTCTTTCAGCTAAACATTGACTGGAGAATCCTGAGACTTTAAAGATATATGTCCTAATTGAAATCCCTAAGAATTCATCACCTCTTTCACTTGGCCATGTCTTGTATTAAATGCAGAGACTTGTGTTGGAAAGTTCGTGGTATCTTCCTATTTTCAGATCAAGTCCAAAAGCAAGGGTTTTCACGAGATAAACCCGTGGCCTACGAAGGTGAGAAACCCGCCAGGAAATAAGAGTTTAAGAATAATCTAAGAGGCCTGAGATAAAAAGAAAGGAAATTTATATTAGTTAGAACTCATGTGGAGAATTGCATTGAGATTTGGTTTGGTTTTCAATGGATGTGATGAAGGATACAGCATGGATTCAACAGAATGATCCTGAGGCTTCAAAGATTAAATTAGCAGGACGTAAATGAAATGAACAGACTGCATCACTTGGTTTTATTCCCTTAAGGGGAGATCTAATAGAAGTTTCTGAAAGAATACAGAGGTGCTGTACATCACTTTGACTCTATGAATGGGTTCATAGAACAAGGGGAAATAGTTTTGAAATTAGAGATAATCCATTTCGGCTGAGAATCAGGAATCAAGTACTTATGAAAAGGTCATAAGAAATCCGCAATTCTCCAATAATCTAATTGAGCGCTAGAAGAGATTTAAGGGGCTGATGACCTTACTCTGGTTTCTACGTTCTTAAGTAAAGGGGGAACTAAGTTCGCAGAAGCCTGGGGATGCCAGTGTCATTTCTGGAATGATGTAACCATGTGAATTGTGATATTATCTATCTCATTCATATGTTTATTTAAAACCACATTTTGATACTTGTTACTTGTCAAACATTGTTTTATTGTGTCAACCAACTCTTTAATTGACAGTGAAAAGTATTGGAGATGGGTTAGTGGATGACATGCGTTGTTATGCTTGCTGACCTCTGGATTGTCATTTTCTTACACAGACCATATGCTACTTGAGATCCAAAGTGTGAAAAGCAATCGTTAATGAGTATAGGATATTTAAATATGAGTTAACAATGCAGTGGAGGCAATAGCTTAGTGCTATTATCTCTGGATTGTTAATACAGAGATCCAGGTAATGTTCTGGGGACGCGGGTTTGAATGTTGCTATGGTAAATGAATTCAATAAGCGTCTGGAATTAAGATTCTGATGATGGCCATGAATCCATTGTGGATAAAACCACCTGGTTCATCAATGTCCTTTAGGGAAGAAAACTGCCATCCTTACCAGGTCTGGCCTACATGTGACTCCAGACCCACAGCAATGTGGTTGAGTCTTAACTGCCCTCTAGGCAGTTAGGGATGGGCAATATCTGTTAGCCTAGTCAACAATGCCCTCATCCCATAAATGAATAAAAAAACACGTGGTCTCTAACTCTTTTCAGACAGGTACGTGAGAGAGTTGGGAATACTATAAAATAACAGGAGTCCTTATATTCACTTATGTTTCAACCCTCAAGCATCATTTACACACTCTGCAATGGATGTTGTCGATATTTTACTTTGAGGAACAATAGGTGTGTAACTTCACTCATGAAAGTGGACATTGAACATCTGACAACTAAAATATAAAATAAAAGGAAACCATTGGTCCTATTTTCCTTTCCACAAGAATGGAACTTCCATGAAATATGAAGATCGAATTCTTATATATATTTTACATGTATTTATACACACACAGGGATATGGAAAGTGGGAATAAAGCAGACCATGTATTATTTATGTATATTACTATCATTTAAGCAATAACTGTGGAAAAGTCTTACCTTGAGCTGAATTTAAAATAAACAAACGAGAAATAAAAACGAACACATAAATCCTGGAAATGTTGATCCAAAATAGAATTAGAAATTCCAAGAATCTAAACGCATCATTCATGTGAAACCTCAGAAAAAAAACTGGCATTGAAATTCCATGTGAGGTTAGTAAGATTCCCTTACCAACATTGAGAAAGAAAAAAATATTGTGTGGAGCAGAAACACAATGGGAGGTAAAGCAAAATCATTTATAAATGGTAAATCCTGTCATAAAATGGGGTTCAGTGCACTGGGCTGCAGGTGTGATTTATGAGACACTAAACTGATCGTAAATCAAGTGGTGTGTTCCAAGCAGTATTGTTTAAACATGATATATCAGCTTACGTGAATATAGCAACATGAAGAATGGTAAATTCCACAATCTAACTCAAATACAGCTTACTGGATTTGAACAGAGCTTAGTGCTTTACATATGATCCAGTGTTTCTCCATGCAATATATTGCTTTCAATTTTGTTACCAAAAGATAATTTGTGTGAAAACATTTGTTATAGAGTTTTATATATATATGGATGGAATATTTTGAACAGTTAATTGCCTGTGTTCTTGCTATAGATATTTTTATTAACCAATTTAATTTGCAATCTGATATATTTTAAGTAGCTGTGCTTTTTTAATGTGTTCACTGTGTTCTTATGGAAATGTACGTCTGTATGAATCTGGATTTAATGGAGTTTTTCTGCAGTGAGATGTAATATTTAGCTGTTATGAGTATCCAAATGCACAATAAATATATTATTTATGTCAGCTGTTTTACTTTGTGTTGTGCATGTGTATGTATGTCTTAGTGTACACATGCACATGCATGTTCACACATACACTGTAAAATGGCTCCAAAAGTATCAATGTCAAACAAAATATGTCAACCTTAGCGGAGGAAGGGTCAAACCTGACACAATCCAGCATTCCAATGCAGTCATTGCTCATACTCTAAATGGCCCTCTAGGTGCAATATCATTGTCAGTCACAGGCCCACTTTCAGTAAATATCCATCGCTATTGTGTCTGGATTCTGTCTTGCAGAATATTAACATACATTGTTAACTGCACTAACTAAACTACCAACCAATTAACAATGTCAACTCCTGAAGAAACAGAAAGATCTTGACAAATACACCAGCTGGGGCTGGCATTTTACCATAAAAGGGCTGACATTTAAAAAAAGACCATGAATAACAGGGAATATTGTTTCAAAGTTATTCTTTGTAGGAAAGCATTCTTGATTTTGTCTGTACTTCATAGAAGAAAACTGCTGACTGTACAGATATTCGAGTCTTATACTTAAAATTCAGTGGAGACATTTGTTGGATAGATTGAATTATTTAGGCTGCTCTTTTACTGTAGCTATCAGCCTCAAATCAATAGCTGCAGTATCAGTTTGCACTCAGCAGCTTTTTGTATTCTGCTTGCCTGTAAATCTGATGTCTCTTGTCTAGGAGAGAAATTTGCAGACGTTGGCTTATAGACAGCCACAAACCCTCATTCCCAGCCTCAAAATTGTAAATGTATGGAGAGTATGGGTGAATGGGAGGGAGTGCCATAATCTTAACATTTTTGATATGACTCTGCATTGCTGACTAATAGTCCTACAGGATATTTATACAATGAGATTTGACTTCATTCTGAAGTTCCAGTTGCTGGTGTTAGACCATGTTCTCTGAAGGTTTGCCTGTGCCCCTCAGGCAGTTTGGTATCTGAAAATTATCAACACATTTGCATTGCTGTGAAACAGAAACCAAACCAAAGTTACAGCATTACTGCATCCTGGAATCGATGGTGCAAAGAAATTTTTGTTTTTCAGTTCTTCAATGACAGTTTCACCAAGGGTGATGCAAGTTCAGCTAACAGCTGCTTTGATTACTTCGCTTTTGGCCCATCTTCAGTTTTGGTCTCACTGAGAGTGAAACTCCATTTCAGTACTGCCACAAATCAGGTGGTGGAGGATTAGCTGTTTGCAGTAGACCTCATCCCCACCCCAATTTTCCCTTCATCTTCCACCACCTTCTGAGTTCCAAGCCTATGATTCAGCAACCCTTCCTCCTCCCCCGCACGCATACCTCATATTGAAATCAAGCCTTAGATGTACCTGCCCTGACCCTATTGCAAGTTGTTTTTGCCAATCAAAGACATAGGGAATCTTGCCCTTAGTTTCACTGGCTCTCAGTAGACCATTGAATAAGCTTTAACATTTGCGTAGGACATGCATATCCGGGCTGTGACCTAACATCCCAATGTTCAGTGGGTAAATTCCAGAAAGACTGTGGATTTTCAGGTCTAGGTTTTTGGAAAATAGAAAACATTGAAAAACAGTTCTCTTAAGTGAAGAAGTTCAATTTTCGATTTTGAACAGGCAGGATCAGGAATTTTGTGAAGTTCAGAATGGTAGCCATTGGAGCTGTGCATCCCTGCTTTCATAGTGGCATCTGGATTGAATTTCTTTCTCCACAGAGTGAGTGTGAAATCAGTTTATTGCAGTGAGCACACACAACTCGAGGTGGGTGGGTGAAGGCAAGGGGATGTTGCGCACAGTCTATTGCTACTTCAAAAAGCCATTTTCAGTTTGACTGCATGTTTCCAAATTTAATATTTGCACAGTCTGGGAATATTGTGACAACAACAGCATCAAAAATCCCATATAGTTACTTGGACATTAATGTTCAGCTAATGCTGCAAGAAGTAGGTGATGGTTGGGTTCCTTTACTTGAAACTCTAAGACATCACCTCTGCAGGGAAGAAGTGCAAAGCAGCTAGAGAAGTTTGTGCTCACAGTGAATGCCAACATCAACACCCCAGAGAAGATACAGAAGATCAAATTTTCAACCATCGTAAAACCTGGTCCAGTGAAATGATGAATCATTTCCCTGATGCATGTTACAGAGAGCTTCTTTTCAATATGTTTCACGTCATCAGTGGCTGCAGGCAAAGCAATCACATGTCTTTTCAGCTCTGTGATTACTTGACATACATGCCCATACTACAGCCGATGTATTTCAGTTACAAATTACCAGTAGTCTTCATATTTCTTGCCTTTAGCTCTTCGCACTCAAAATGACAGAACATAAGCCAGCAGTCAGGGAGGACTCAAAATCCACCATAACAGCAGTCCCAGCAAAAGCAGGTAGTCAGGCCAACTCATGACTCTGTATTGATAGGTATAGGGCCACTCCACAGAGAAGACGTTGTTTATATTGATAACAAGTCACTTCACATGTTTCTTCCACTTGGGTGACACTTTGAAAGAGCACTAGGAAAGGCTCTAGAAAGTGCAAGGTATACACTTACAATGTTAAATACAATCCAATAGATTGTTTTACACAAAAACACATGCATTTGTATATCAGGCATCTGATCCGCACCCTCTGTTGAGCCAGGAGTTATGTTATCAGACCTAAGAAGGCAGCTCGCCACCACTTTTTCGAGGGCAGTTAGAAATGGGCAAACACATTCTGCATCACCCTGTGTGCCAACGTCTCGCAAATGAATAGAAATAAAAAGGTCCAGGCCCAGGGACAACTGCTTGGGCATTTCTGAAGGCAACTGTTTTTTGTGTTTAGAGATAACACAGTGTGGACCTGGAGGAGTACAGCAGGCCAGGCAGCATCAGAGGAGCAGGAAAGTTGACGTTTCAGATGGGTCCTGACCCGAAAATTCAACTTTCCTGCTCCTCTGATGCTGCCTGGCCTGCTGTGCTCCTCCAGCTCCTACACTGTGTTATCTCTGA